>NC_134253.1:11386122-11986122 GCF_965152275.1 Natator depressus
CCCCTGCTGGTTCCTTAATCATAACCTCACTGGCACTTCCCGCGTTTTATGCAGCTCTGTTGCTGGGGTTTTGTCTATCGATCCCTTTCCACTACCCCAGGCTCTTCATGCCTCCTGGTGCAGTCCTCAGCTCCACCCCCCCCAGGCAACCCAAATTAACATCATAAGAACATAAGAATGGCCAGACTGGGTCAGACCAAAGGTCCATGTAGCCCCGTATCCTGTCTTCCTACAATGGCCAATGCCAGGTGCCCCAGAGGGAATGAACAGAACAAGTAATTATCAAGTGATCCATCCCCTGTCGCTCATTCCCAGCTTCTGGCAAACAGAGGCTAGGGACACCATCCCTGCCCATCCGGGGGCTGTTGGGTTAAATTGACCCAGGACAGCCAAGAGGCGGGGGGCTACCACGCTGGGTGGGCACAATGCCATCTGAGGGACACTGCATGTGTCTACCCAGAAGTGCAGAGGCCCGATCCTAGTGAGCTAGGACAAAGTGTGGAAAGAGTTTGTGGATTTTCAGATGGACACACCGGAGTCATGAAAGCGAGCGACACTTTGGTGAAGATATTTGCAAACGTCTTCCCTTTCAACAGGAATGCAACTGATCTCTGAGCAGGGTTAGTCTCACGCAGTCCGGCACTGACATAACCATGCTGGGTTTAATTCAAACCGTTTTGGTATTTCACTGCAGGAGGGACTAAGCGACAGTGGAACAAGACACTCTGATTCCGGAACAAGAGTGTGTCCACACATGGAGTTATTCCTGAATAGCTGTTGGGTTTTAAATTCACACCCTCCCTTAATCCGAATTTACTTTCAAATGTAGACAAGCCCTTGTTTCAGATTCAGAGTACCTTAGACCTAGGCCGTGTCTGGGGTGTGAAAAAACACACTCCTGATCGACATAAGTTTTACAGGCATAAGCACTTGTGTACACAGCCCTATGTCGGCAGGACAGCTTCTCCCGCCAACATACCCATTGCCGCTGGTTTAGGTGGTTTTATTATGTTGACAGGAGAGCTCTCTCCCGTCGACATCGAGCAGCTTCACGAGTGATTTTACAGTGGTGCAGGTGCATTAGTCCAGCTGTGCCACTGAAATTTCACTGGTGTAAACATGGCCCTCCAGTGGTGCCAATATAACTAAAGGTTTGATAACGAAACCTCTTCAGTTTTACATGTGTGGACAGTTAAACTGCTTCCAACCTACTTTGTATCAGTTTAGTAAATCAATTACAGGCCCAGGCTAAAACAATATAACCAGGTTGAGACCAATATGCGAGAGTCTATACAAAGAAAATTGCACCAGTTTAACTACACCGATTTAAATGAAACCAGGGCGGCTTCTGTGTGTAGACGAGCCCTTGGGTCTTGTCTTGACTAGGAACAAGGTTGAGTTTAGATCAGGCTTAGATAAGCTAAACTCCGCCATTTTCCCTACACTTGGCAAACCTCTACACACAGTGTTTCTATCAGTAAAACTGTCAGTTAGGGGTGGGATTTTTTTACCAATACAGTTATGCCAGTACAACCCCATGTGTGGACGCAGTTATACCAATTTAAAGGTGCCTGACACCAGTATAGCTTAGTCATCTTCCTGTAGGGGAATAGCTATACAGTAACTCCTCACTTAACGTTGTAGTTATGTTCCTGAAAAATGCAACTTTAAGCCAAACAATGTTAAGCGAATCCAATTTCCCCATAAGAATTAATGTAAATGGGGGAACTAACTAGCCACTGGCTGAGCCCTCAAGGGTTAACTCCTTGTTAATGTAGCCTCACACACTACAAGGCTGCAGGAATGGAGGGAGGGGAGACAGCATGGCAGCCAGAGACAGAGACTCACACTGTGTGTGTGTGTGTGTGTGTGTGTGTGTGTGTGAAAGAGAGAGAGAGATGCGCATTTCCCCTTTAAGTACACCGACCCACTTTTAAGTACACTGCCTTGTTAAGTTAATCAGCAAGCTGAGATGGTAGCTGCTGCCAGGAAGCTCCCTCCATCCTGAGCCCTGTCGTGTGTCCCCCTGCTCTATGGAGATGGGGTAAGCGGGGTGCAAGAGCAAGGGGGAGGGGGACACCCTGACATTAGCCTGCCCCCCCCGGCCACAGCAAGCAGGAGGCTCAGGGAGCAGCTCCAAGGCAGAGGGCAGGAGCAGCACATGGCAGTGGGGGCAGGAGCAGCTGAACTGCCCAGCAATTGGTAGCCTGCTGGGTGGCTGCTGCACAGGGAACTTAGGGGAGCAGGGAGCTGATGGGGGGCTGCCGGTCCACCCTGGTTCCAAGCCCCCACCAGCCTGCTGCAACGGGCCGCTCTTCCTGCAAGCAGTGGACAAAGCTGGTGGCTGCCAAAGACGTTAGAAGGGAGCATTGTGCAACTTTAAACGAGCCTGTTCCCTAATTGATCAGCAACAGAACAACGTTAACCGGGACAACTTTAAGTGAGGAGGTCTTGTACTGGTAGAAGTACATTTATACTCATATAAGTGTATCCAGGGAGTTGGTGCCTCTTTCGCTATCCCAGAACAAAGCAGTACAATTTGTGTATATACACGAGGCCATTAGAAGGCCCCAGCCCTGCCTCAGCGGCAGAGGAGTTTAGTTTCTGAACTCAGAAGAGAGAGTGAATGGACAAAACCCAGACACGGGCATTGATCCTGGAAGTTTTGCCTTTGTAAAGAAGCGATTACAATGTCAAAATTAGTAAGAAACATTTTCCCCTCCCTGCGCTCAGACCTCAGTTCACTTGATGGACAGATCACCTGGAAAACACGTGAATGCCCCTGCAGCTCAGAGAGTCAGAGTCCAGGGGATCACATCCAGAACTAAGACTGGTTTCAGAGTAGCAGCCGTGTTAGTCTGTATCCACAAAAAGAACAGGAGGACTTGTGGCACCTTAGAGACTAACCAATTTATTAGGTGCCACAAGTACTCCTGTTCTTAGTACTAAGACCATGTTTATAAATAGTTCAGAAAGGGTTAATATATGATTCCTAGATCTATCCTAGGTATCCCCTTCACCTTAGTATCTGACAGCTTCAAACCCTAAATGGATTTACCCTTCCAAACTCTCAGGGAGGCAGGGCAGGGCTATTATCCCTTGTATAGTTGGGGAAACTGAGGCCCAGAGAGACTTGTTCTTTCTGATGGGACTTGGGCCCCTAAATTGCTTAGGTACTTTTGAATATTGTGCCCTAAAGGACTTGCCTAAGGTCACTCCGAAGGTTGGTGGCAGTGCAAAATCAGGTCTCCTGAGTCCCGCGAGTGTGCTAAGCACTGGCCCATCCTTCCTCTCTTAGAGGGACCGTGTGCCAGCAGTGACTTTTTGCACAGCTGCAGAAGGTGCTGTACGTGGCTGGGTTGGCCCCGATAACAAACTGATTGACCATTTATCTATTAACCATTGATTAACCTCATGTCTAACGGACAAGTGACCCAAGGCTCAGTTGCACTTTGCACCAGTGTAAATGACAGGGAAAAGGTTAGGGCATCTGAGTATCAGTCCCAGGGCGGGTGGGGGTCACAGCTGTCCTAGCTCTGGTAGGCTGGACACCCAGCTTTGATTTGCACTGGGGAGTTGGGGGTTCCAGGGAACGGTTCCATAGATTCTCCCGGTCTTTATTCGAAGGACTCAGACATGACAGGAGAGAAACTCCAGTTAAAAAACAGGCCCCAATTTTAAACAGGGAAGGCGATTAACCATTGGAACAAGTTCCCGAGGGAAGTGGTGGATCCTCCATCACTTGGAGGTGTCAAATCCAGACTGGCTGCCTTTGCGGAAGACGGTTTATTCAGACACAAGTTATTGGGCTCCCTTGTAGCCGAGTGAAATTCTCTGGCCTGTGTAGAGGAGCTAATGGTCACTTCTGGCCTTCAAATCCATAAATCTATGAACTGACACATGGTTATAGTCAATAATTAATAATAAATACTAAGAATACCCTGGTCTTATCTCGCCGTTTTCCTCAATAGATCTCAAAGCACTTTCCCACGAAGGGCAGCATCATTATCCCAACTTTACAGATGGGTAAACTGAGGCTGAGGAGTCACTTGCCCCAGCGGTCAAACACGGAGAGGTCGTTCTGCAATGGAGCGGGAGGCTCTTTTGGCTCTGTGGAGGCTGGAGCTTTTTGACATATGCGCAGCCCCAATCCACACGCCAAACCGGAGCCAAGCAACCCCCTTCCTCCCCAGACTCCAACACAGAGGAGGGAGGCTGCGTGTGATTTTACTATTGGGTGCATCACAGGGAGAAGCAAATGCTCCTCCCAGATGCTACTTCTGAGCTGACAGCCCATGGGCGGGCTAGAGGGTTCTGATCCGGTGCGGCAAGAAAGCAAAGCAAAGCACGCAGGGCTACTCGGGCCTCAAGGGTCAGATCTGAAATAGAAGGGAGAGGAGATACCAGGCTAGAGGGGCCCACTGGGCTGGGTTGCAGGGAGCCTGTTTTCCCCATGGCACCCGATAACCCTGCCAGCCATTCTCCCAGTTAGCATCAGAGCTTCCATCCCCTGAGTGAGAGCGAGAGAAAAGCCACTTGGCTCCCAGGTGCAAGGGACCAGGCTGGGCAGAGAGGGGGATGAAAGGGGATGGAAATCAGACTGGGGAAAGAGAGGCTAGAGAGATAGGAGTGGGGGGAAAGAGGGAGTGGAGAATTAGAGGACAGAGGGAGAGGGAGGGGATGTGAGGTTCTCCAGCCTGGTGCCCCCTCGCTCTACAGGGCAGGAGGGGATGGGGACATTCTTCAGCCTGGCACCTCCTCAACCCCAGGACGGGGGCAGGGACAGGGGGTTCTCCAGCCGGATCCCCCACATTCCCAGGGAAGCAGGGGGGTTCTCTGTTTGCGGTATGGAGGTTGGGGGGCGGTCAAGGGCCAGCACCCCTCACTCCCACCCCCAGAACGGCCCCGTGTCGCATTCCTCCTGCCCGGTCCCGACCCGACCGCACGCTGGGAATTGCTCCCATCAGGCCAGGCTGCCGAAAGCCACATGAGAGACGGCACCAGGCTTCGCGGAGGCTCCGTGGGCTGGGCCAGCCCCCCCGCCCCAGCCCAGCCCCTCGCAGCCGTCATGTGGCAGCGATTGAGCTTGTGGTGGGAGCCCTCATCAAAGCCTTGGCTAGCAGCGCACAGGCCGCAGGAGGCCTGGCTGCACTCGGGGGGCCCCGGGCTGTGAGGGGCAGGCGTCTGCCTGGCCCCGGGCATCCAAGGGCCCGCGGCTCCCGGTGGGGGGCAGGCCACAGGCACCCCGGGCGGGCCCAGCACAGGGCGACTGCCCCAGGAGCCGGCGCTAAATGGAGCGGGGGGTTCAGCCGGCCCTGAGGTCTCCTGAGCCTCCCCAGCCCTGCCAGCGGCAGGGTGGGGGCCCTGGATGGGGATCCGCCAGCCCCCAAAGCTATTAGGGGGTGGGGAGAGGAGACAGCCAGCAGGGGCGCCATCGGTTTCACCATGGGTCCTGGATTCAGCGTGGTGTAGCCGGAGAGGGAGCCGTGCTGGGAATCAACCCGAGGGGGCCTCCCAGCACGCTGTGCCCCCACCCCCAGTACCCATCCCTAGCACCCATCCCCCTCCTCTATCCCCAGCACCCTCTCCAACTCCACCTCAGCACCTCACCCCCCCTCGTCCATCTGCAGCCCCCTTGGGAAATGCTGCCCCCTCACCACCAGCAGCCCTGTGGCTCCAGTCGGGGGGCTGGGGGGGAAGGCAACTCAGCCGAGGGACTTCCCTGGCCAGGGGAGCAGAAGGAGCTGAGGACAGGCCTCAAGGCAGGAATCGGCCTCGGGCTGTGAGCTGGCGACTGGGCTTCACCAGCCCCGGCCCGGCTGCCTGCCGGTGCCCTGGCTCACGAGGGGCGAGCAAGAAGGGAGGTGAGACAACGTGCAGCACACACACCGGGCCCACTCACACGCTGCACACCCGTGATCACGCTGCACCGCTGCACGGTGCACACACCACCCATTGCACACCCGCCCGGACCACGCACGCACACGCACGGGCGAGCGCTCATTCACCCTGAGAGCCTGCGGCTCAGCCGGTGGAAATGGGCATAGATCCCCTGACGGCCACACAGCTACTCAGATCGTCACCCGCTGCGGGGCCGGCCCTGCGCCTCACGCGCATAAATCGACACTGTCCCATGGGGATGCGTGTGCACAGCCCTCCCTGCTGCCCCCCCACGCCGGACCCTCGCCGTGCAATACACAGACCCACCTCCTTGTGGCCTTTGTGGCTACCCTGGGGCTGCTCCCCATGTCACTGGGCTGGGCCATCACTGGGCAGAACTTAGCCCCTCCGGCGCCTCCTGCAATCTGAGCAAGAGACGATTCCCCATTCGCAGGCCAGCTGGGGCTTGACACACAGTTGGGCAGGTCTGATCCCCACCCACGAGAGGGCAGCAATGCACGCTTGCTAGCCAGCGGCTAATGGGGATTTCCCCATATGTCAGAGCAGCCCCCCCCACGGGGCTGCTCATGTCATTGGGAACCAACCCCCCCCTCGCCCCCCCGGAGCCGAGTGTGAGTCACCCTATCAGCCTCCCCCCGGCCAAGATCCCCCCCCTTCCTGCTCACCCCAGGCGGTGTTGGTGTTCAGCACATGCCAGGGGGTGTCTGGGTTTGACGGGCTTTGCTGATATTGTAGCTGGTGTCAGAGGCAGGGGAAGACAGACAATGACTCCGGCTCGTGCTTGGCTTGGGCATTAATTTCCTTTTTGGATGTCGCTCCCTTGGCATTTCACCCCGCCTCTGATTGGCTCTGGGAGTGTCATCTCAGCAGTGCCCAGCTGCTGTGAGCTTCCTTGTAGCAGTGCCCAGCTGCTGTGAGCTTCCTCTCAGCAGCGCCCTGGCAGTGACAGCTGGGGCTCCAGTGCTGCGAGCTTCTCACAGCAGTGCCCTGATAGTGCCCAGCAAGCATTTCAGTGCTGTGCGCTTCTATGCAGCAGTGCCCTGTCCATGCCCAGCTGGGACCCTGGCACTGTAAGTTTCCCCAAAGCAATGCCCTGATAGTGCCCAGTCAGCATTCCAGTGCTGTGAGCTTCCCCCCAGGAGTGCCCTGTCAGTACCCAGCCAGGATCCCAGTGCTACGAGCTTCCTCCTAGCAGTGCCCTGATACTGTCTGGCCAGCACTCCAGTGCTGTGAGCTTCCCCCCAGCAGTGCCCTCCCTGCAGGCGTCCAGGCATGACTCCTGCACTGTGAGCATCTCTGCAGCAATGCCCTCGCAGTACCAAGGCACGGAGCCCAAACGAAATGTTCACAGTTTACACGAGTCCCAAGACGATTTCCTAACTCCTGGTTCCACAGAGCCCCCTGGGGTGTGGGAGAGCAGCTGGGAGCTGTCAGCCTCTCACCCCAGCTCTGGGATGACGATGCTGTAGAGGACTCAGCCGGGAATCCAGAAGGTCGGATTCAGAGGGGGGCAGAGGAGAGACAACCTAACAGGTTACCTATAAAACCCCTGACCCTTTGGTGCCAGTGGAAATACGATCCCATCAGGAAGCAGGGCAGTTCAGGACCTCTGGGCTCTATTCCCAGCTCTGAGTGACTTTGGGCAGGTCCCTTCCTCTCTCTCGCCCTGTCTCCCCTCCCACCCTTTGCCTAGTTAGACAGGGAGCTCTTTAAGGCAAGGCCTGTCTGTACATACAGCTCCCAGCACAACGGAGGCCTTGACTAATACACAGCCACAGATGGACCACTAGGTGTCAGCGCCTCACCATAGGACGGCAGTGCCAGAGGGGCACAGACCCAGCCACCCAGGGGAAGAGGGAATTTTCAGGGAATTCAATGGAGGTCAGGATCAGGATGCCCACCCCAGAAAGTCACTGTGGGGCAGATGGGGTGGGGGCAGAGCACTGTGGCTGTCGGGCCCCCTCATCCTGAGTCTGAAAGTACTGCCCCAGAGGTGGGGGGAGCTAGAAATACTCCGATCCCTCCTCTTCCAGGGGCTGGATCTGGATTTCCTGGGCCAGGGCACATCAGGGGTTAAAAACCTGAGGCTATAGGTGAGCTCTGTTGGGGTTGGTCCTGCTTGGAGCAGGGGATTTGGACTATATGACCCCCTGAGGTCTCTTCCAACCCTGATTTTCTATGACTCTGTGCCAAAGCTAAAGAGGCTCCCACATTTCCTGAGCTGCCCACAGGCCAGATCCATGGCCTCCCAGCCCACAGCACAAGGGGCATTTTGGGGGTGCTCCAGCCCCCCCATACTATTCCATGGCTGCTGCATGGCCCGCTGACTGCCTCCAGGACTGCCCCAACTTGCGCTGTTGGTAGATCTAGCCCAGACTGTGGGGAGAGTACACGAGAGTAAAGTGATCAAGAACAGTCAGCATGGATTCACCAAGGGAAGGTCATGCCTGACTAATCTAATAGCCTTCTATGATGAGATTACTGATTCTGTGGATGAAGGGAAAGCAGTGGATGTATTGTTTCTTGACTTTAGCAAAGCTTTTGACACAGTCTCCCACAGTATTCTTGTCAGCAAGTTAAAGAAGTATGGGCTGGATGAATGTACTATAAGGTGGGTAGAAAGTTGGCTAGATTGTCGGGCTCAACGGGTAGTGATCAATGGCTCCATGTCTAGTTGGCAGCCGGTGTCAAGTGGAGTGCCCCAGGGGTCGGTCCTGGGGCCGGTTTTGTTCAATATCTTCATAAATGATCTGGAGGATGGTGTGGATTGCACTCTCAGCAAATTTGCGGATGATACTGAACTGGGAGGAGTGGTAGATACATTGGAGGGCAGAGATAGGATACAGAGGGACCTAGACAAATTGGAGGATTGGGCCAAAAGAAACCTGATGAGGTTCAATAAGGATAAGTGCAGGGTCCTGCACTTAGGACGGAAGAACCCAATGCACAGCTACAGACTAGGGACCGAATGGCTAGGCAGCAGTTCTGCGGAAAAGGACCTAGGGGTTACAGTGGACGAGAAGCTGGATATGAGTCAGCAGTGTGCCCTGGTTGCCAAGAAGGCCAATGGCATTTTGGGATGTATAAGTAGGGGCATAGTGAGCAGATCGAGGGACGTGATCGTTCCCCTCTATTCGACATTGGTGAGGCCTCATCTGGAGTACTGTGTCCAGTTTTGGGCCCCACACTACAAGAAGGATGTGGATAAATTGGAGAGAGTCCAGCGAAGGGCAACAAAAATGATTAGGGGTCTGGAACACATGACTTATGAGGAGAGGCTGAGGGAACTGGGATTGTTTAGTCTGCAGAAGAGAAGAATGAGGGGGGATTTGATAGCTGCTTTCAACTACCTGAGAGGTGGTTCCAAAGAGGATGGTTCTAGACTATTCTCAATGGTAGAAGATGACAGGACAAGGAGTAATGGTCTCAAGTTGCAGTGGGGGAGGTTTAGGTTGGATATTAGGAAAAACTTTTTCACTAGGAGGGTGGTGAAACACTGGAATGTGTTACCTAGGGAGGTGGTAGAATCTCCTTCCTTAGAAGTTTTTAAGGTCAGGCTTGACAAAGCCCTGGCTGGGATGATTTAATTGGGGATCGGTCCTGCTTTGAGCAGGGGGTTGGACTAGATGACCTCTTGAGGTCCCTTCCAACCCTGATATTCTATGATTCTATGACAGGTGAGGCAAGCCCTGTTCTTGGGCCTGGACCTCGCCCCAGCTCTGGGATGAACTGGCGGGTAAGCCCGAAGTATCCCAGCAGTGGCAGCTGGAGACAGGCTTCCCCTTTGCGTCTAGCTGACTTCCAGCTATTGCTCAGCATCACCATGGACGGCTGCCCCGTTCCGCCCCAGAGGTGGCTGCATCCGCTTGCCGGAGGACCTGGGTATTCCTCAGGGTTTGGCCCCCTCTGTCTTCCCCTTGCAGAATCCCCACCCCAGCACTGGGCGTTTGTGCAGGAGAGGACGCGTACGGATTGTGGGGACCGTGTGCCGCTCTGTGTGTCCGGGCATGTCTGGTAGAGTTTGTGTAAATGAACTGGCATCAGGGCTGTTGGTGGGATCATGAGTGGGGCCACCTGGGTCTGTGTTGGGGGGCTGTGGGGATGTTGTAGGTGTTGTGGGATATCTGTGTATCGTGGTATGTTTGTGTGATGCAGGGGTTGCAGGGGGGTATAATGCTGGGGTTATGGTATGTTGTGTATGTATGACACAGGGGATGTGGGGAGAGGTGTAGGGGTGTGTGATCCAGGGGTTATGGTGTGTTGTGCATTGTGGTGTGTGATGCAGGGGTTGTGGTGTGTGGGAAGGTGATGGGGGGGCTATGGTATGTTGTGTGTTGTGGTGTTTGTATGATGCAGGAGTTGTGGGGGCTGGGGGAAGTGTGTTGCAGGAGTTGTGGTGTTTGTGTGATGCAGTGGTTATGATATGCTGTGTGTTGTGTGTGTGATGCAGAGGTTGTGAGGTGTTTGTGTGGCAAGGGTGTTGCAGGGGTTGTTGGGTGCTTTAGTGTATGTGTGAAGTAGAGGTTGTGGAGTGTGTGATGCAGGGGTTGTGATGTTTTGTGGGGGATAAGTGTTTTACAGGAGTTGTGTGTTGTGGTGTGTTTGCTGCAGAGGTTGAGGGTGTGCGTAGGAGTGTTTCGGGGGTATGTTGTGTCGCATGTTGTGGTAAGTGTGTGACACAGAGGCTCGGGGTCTGGAGTGGTATGTTGCAGGGGGTGTGGTGTGTGTGTGGAAAGTCTGTTGCAGGGGCTGTTGTGTGGTGTGTGTGAGTGTAATGCAGGGGATGTGGAGTGTGATACATGTGGCATGGTGTGCTGTTTTGTGTTGTGGTGTATATGATGCAGGGATTGCAGGGGATATATTGCAGGGGATGTGGTGCGGTGTGTGGGGGAAGTGAGCTGCAGGGCATTGTGTTGTGGTGCGTGCGTGACGTAGGGATTGCGGGGTGTAGGGAGGGGAAGTGTGTTGCAGGGGTTGTTTTGTTTTGGTGTGTGTGTGTGATGCAGGGGGTGTGGGGTGTAATGCATGGTGTGTTGTGGGGTATGTGTGATGTAGGGGATGTTGGGTATGTGTGTGGGAAGTATGCTCCAGGGAGTGTTGTGTTGTGGGAGGGTGATGCAGGGGTTGTGAGGTGTGGGGGTGTTGCAGGAGGCGTGTTGTGCTGGGGCTGTGATGCAGGTGAAGTGCGGATGTTGCAGAGGGGGTGTTGTGTTGTGATGTGGGGGTGTGATGCAGGGGATGTGGGGTGCATATTGCAGGGGTGTTGTGTTGTGGGGTGTGTTGTAGACGGTGTGGGTGTGTGGTGGGGGGTGCTGTGTGGTGGGGGTGTGATGCTGGGGTCATGGGGTGTGTGCAGGCAGTGAGTTGTGTTGTCAGGGGCAATAGAGGGATCATGGTGTGTGTGTTGCAGGCCGTGAGTTGTGTTATGTTGTGGGATTGTGATACAGGGATAGTGGGGGCAGGGGTTTGAAGCCAGTGTATTGTGTTGTGCGGGTGATACAGAGGTCGTGGGGTGTGTGTTGCAGGCAGTGAGTTGTGTTATGTTGTGGGGGTGTGATATGGGGAGGATTGCAGGCAGTGAGTTGTGACATCTTGCAGGGTGTGTGATGCAGGCGGTGTGTTGTGTTGGGAGGGTGTGATACAGAGGAAGAGGGGTTGAAGGTGGTGCGTTGTGTTGTGGGAGGTAATATAGGGGTCGTGGGTTGTGTGTTGCAGGCAGTGAATTGTGTTATGTTGTGGGGTTGTGATACAGGTGGGGGGGTTGCAGGCAGTGAGCTGTGTCGTGTTGCAGGGTGTGTGATGCAGGCGATGTGTTGTGTTGGGGGGGCGACGCAGGGGCTGGGGGGGCTGTTTCCCCAAGCGGGGCGGGGGCGGCTCTGGCTCACCCTGGAGCTGCATTTCTGTGGTTCCCAACCGCCATGGCAGGGAGCCCCGTGGGCAGCCCGGCGGCGCTCGCTCTGCCCGCTGCTATTCCAGTGTGGCCGGCTCCGTTGGCCTGGGCAGCACAGATCTGGGGCAGCAACCCGCCACCCCCAGGCTCGGCTGCCCCCAGGCCAAGCCCCTCTCCCTGCCAGCCCATGGCAGCCAGACACTCTCACTGGGCGGGGTGCTAAGCACCCAGCACTCAACAGCTCCCTGGGGAGCGATGGAGACTCCCCACGCCTACCCCCACTGAGAAAAATGGCAACTGCTGGTGGTGGGAAGCTCACAGCACTCGAGGTCCAGGTAGGCACTGGCAGGGCACTGCTGGGGGAAGCTCACAGCACTGAGGTTCCAGGTGGGCAGTTGCCCTGCATTACTGGGATCCAGTAGGGATTGGCAGTGCCCGCTCTGGCAGAGTGGCAGAAGAGAGCACAGCAGCCCAAGATGAGCAGCAGATGGGAAGCAGGGAGTCAGGAGGGGGTGGAGATAAAAGCCCCGCCTGGCACAATCACTGCCGACCCCGAGCTGCTTTCCAGACCGCACATACGGGACCACTGTGCTGCACCCACCACTGACATGCCACCACCTCTAGGATGGGGCACAGCAGCTGCTTCACACCAGCATACACAAGAGTTTTGAGTAGGAGGTGACGAAGACTTCAGGGGCAGAGTCCTCCCTCCTGGGGCAACTGGGAGGCCGTTCAGACTGGAACTCAGGGGCAAGTGGGCCCCAACCTGGAAGAGCAGCCCCCATGGTGACTTGCAGGGGCACAGGTCCCCTAGGGCCCCCCATCCTTCCTCTAGGGCGACAGTGACTTAGGCCAGCTCTCTCTTATGGAGGAGGAAGGCGTTACCCAGGCTGGCCCTGGGTCTGGGCCCCTGGATCCCCTGCCCTGTCCTTGCAGAAGGTGCCCACTGGCCATTAATGATCCTGAGCCTCCACACTGCATCTTGGGCATAATCCGGACTCAGAGAGGAGAGCACCCTCTGCTGGCCCCCCCCACAGCGCCCCCTAGAGCTGCCCTGGAGCTGGCACTGACAGAGGGGAGAGCGCCCCCTACTGAGCTCCCTGCAGCGCCTCCCTATTCCTTGGGAGACTCCCAGCCTAGCGGCAGCCCTCCCCTCAACCCCCAACCCTGATGAGCGTAAGGACCCTGTAGACTGAGAGCCCGACTCCACCCGCACAGCGTCAGGTGATGAGCAGCAGGAGAAGGGGAGGGAAGTTCAAGGGCGAAAGGAGGACAGAGATTGGAGAGATTCGGGCCGGCTGCAGAGGAGAAGGCTCCTGTGCCGGGGTGGGGGCAAGAGGGTTGTGTGGAGGGGCAGGGAGGGAAGGGAGGAGAGAGAGGAAGTCTGGGAGGGAGGTTTGGGCTGGTGGGGTCAGAGCCAGTGCCAGGGCTGGGGGATGGGTTTGTGCTTCTCTAGGCTTGAGAGCAACCTGTCACCATCACCACGGCTTTGTGGGCGGGGCTGGGGCTAACAGTCTGTCCATGTCTCTCTCCTATTTCCTTGGCATCGGCTGCTCCCCCAGTGGCTATGACTCTCTGGCGCTGATTCCTGTGTAAACCCCCCCTGAATGGTTTGTGATCCGGCTGCCTGAGAGAGGCATCTCGCCCCCCCACCAGCCACCCCTGGGAGCCCCAAACAGGCCCTAGACTAGCCACCTGGGGCCGGGAGCTGGCTCTGTGCCTGGCATAGGAGACCCCCAGCAATGAAGGGAGTGCTCAGAGCTGCTGCCTAGGGGCTGCAGAAAGGCCAATTGGTGAATCAGACCTGGGGCTCCCTCCTGCAGGCTTTACACCATGTGATTCCTTTAACAGAGCTCCTCCCAGTCAGCACCAGTGTGAGACCAGAGCCCGGCACCGAGTCCTGCTGGAGGCGGGCTGGATCTTCAGGAGCCTGCCTGGGGGCGGAGTGGGGCTGGCGCTCCAGCCGTGCCCTCTGCCTCTGGGGACCAGCCTGCCCTGCTGTGGCTGTCTGACATCGGTGCTTAGAGGCCTGACCGACCCGACTCGTCTGCCAGGCCTTCCAGTTCTGAGCCACAGTGCTCCCCCTTACCTCAGGACGCCGATGGGAGCTGGCAAGCCGCTTGCGGAGGTACGGGCCAACCCAGGCTTGCCCTTGTTCAGCTATCTGGTTTTTAGCCCACCAGCCACACCTCTTTCCTCATGACACCCACTGTGACTGGGGCTGCCGTTCCAGGACGGGACAGCAGAGTCCCTGTGGCGGGAAATCTGGGGCTCAAGCCCAACCAGCTCCTCGTCACAGACCCTTCCGCTCGCCCGCCCGGCTTCGACCTGCCCCGGCGGCAGTGGGCCCTTCTCAACCAACTCCGGAGTGGGCCAGGCCTCTGCGCAGCCAACCTGCCCCGAGACAGTCCAAGCTGCAGCTGCGGCGCCGATCAAACAATGATCCGCGTTGTCGAGATGGGCCCACACCACGAACCAAATTCCGCGGCGGCCTCCGTCAGCAACACTTGGCTACTGAGGTCGCTATTGCAAATGCTAAATAAATAGCGGCCCAAAGTCTCCCTTACACTAGGGCTCCGACACTGGGCCTTCAGTTGGTGGGTTTGTAAGATCTCCCCCCCTGGGCTAAGTGATACCAGGGTGTGAATGAAAATCACCCTTTGTGTCGGTCAGAGTCTCAGGGCCCTGCCTGTAGCATCCCTCCCAAGAGAGACCAAGGGTAAGGGGGCAGTAGCTAGCTGGGGTGTATCTCCACTTCTCTTCCTCCCAAGAAGGAGATAACCCAGTGATGCTTAACATCCTCCCCTTGGGGATCTCCCCGCCCTGCCATTTAGCAATGCAGATGCTGCTGCTGTTTGCAACCCAGCTGCCGTCCAGGGGTCTCACTCGCGGTACAGTGCGATCGGTGGCATGATTGCAGCCCATGTGGAGATGTACCCCAGCTAGCTTTGATCTAAGCCGACTCCTGTAACAATAGCGGTGAAGCTGCAGCAGCCCAGTTGGTGCCCACTCGAGGCTGCACCCAGGGTCCCAGGTTAGCGTTATGGGCTACATGTGCAGCAATCCAACCTCCTGACTGCGGGGTAGAGAGACAAAGATGACCCACGATGTCAGTTCTGGGCGGGCTCAGAGTCAGCACAAGGCCAAGGAAGTTCTGAAACGCCCAGAGCTTGGCTCCGCGCGGGCTGCCGGCTCCCCGGCTCATCCGTCCCATGCTTGGCTTGGGAACATCAGCCAAACCCTTGCCCGGCCTCCTCCTCTTTTGGTTGTCGCTGCTCTTGTGCTGACGCCGGAGGCTCGGCTTTTTCCAGCACTGCGGTCCCCCAGCAAGCGGGGAAGGCCAGGGTTCCCAGGCCGCAGGCTGACGGCAGCGTGTGGTGCTTGGGGCTCCAGAGCAGGCCGGGCCCCGGCCGCGCCCCTCGCTCCTGGAACAATTTCCGATTGGGTTGCTTGAGTAAATCCACCAAGAGTGGCCACTTCCTGGAACGTTCTCCTGTATCCGAAACCACAGGAGAGGGACCCCGTCGCCAAAGGGAGCGAGAATGTGATCAAACCCAGATGGGGACCGGGGCAGGGAGGAGGGAGCTACACACCCACTCACCCCACTCCCAGAGGCGTGCACACATACACACACCCCCTCCCCCACATCACAGGCGTTCACATGCACACACACACATGCTCACACAAACGCACACACATACAAACAGAGACACCCATGTGCAGACACTCCCACATGCTCATATCCAGCCACATACACACAAAGAGAGATACGTTCCCCCTCTTGTAGCACACACACAGAGTCTGTCACACACATTCACACGTGGTGGTGCACATGGACAATGATCCGACACACAGAGGATCTGGCCCATCATTGGCGTTTCTTGCTATGGACACAGTTTGTTCTAGGTTTTGCCTCTTACCGGGGCAGGAGGAGGTTCTGGGTGGAGAGGGAGAGTGAGAGGGAGAGGGGAGATGGTGAAACCAGCCTAGTCAGTTTCACTCCTGGGTCCTGATTCTGCTTTTACACAGTATAAACCAAGGTGCAGATCCTTGGCTCCGCTCCGTTGAAGTCACGGCAAAACTCCCACAGACTTCGCTGGAGCCAGCCTGGTGTGAATCCAGAGACCAACACAGACAGACACACACACAGAAGGGATACACACTCACACAGTCAGTTTCACTTTCCTCTTCCCATGCACTAATCCAGGCCAATCTGAAACAGAAGAAATAGAGAATTCCCGCCCCACAGACCGGGCCTTCCAGCTCCTCGGTGAGATTCGTTGCACCCCCATAAATTCATGCCTTTTGCCTCGTTCTGTGCTTCCCAGTAATGTGAATGGCTGGTGCCAGGAGGCAGCCTAGATGGCTGTTCCTATGGCAATAGGCCCATTTGATTCATGTCCACATGGGGCTTCTCAGTGTTTCTGTGCTGCAACCATTGGCCATTTGGAGCTTCACTGCAACAAAAAGGCTACAACTCAGATACCTGTTCCACTACATGGGCTTCTTCCTCCTGGGCCAGTGGAGAATCCCCATTAGGTGTTAGCATTATAGAGCCTATGACACACAGTTGAACAGCTCTGACTCTAGTGGTTAGAGCAGAGGAATTGGAATCAAGATGACTGGGTTCTGTTCTCAGTTCCTGGAGAGGAGAGGGGCCTAGTGGTTAGAGCAGGGGTGGGCTGGGAGTCAGGACTCCTGAGTTCTGTTCTCAGCTCTGGGAGAGGAGGGGGGGGTCTATTGGGTTAAAGCAGGAATGACTGGGTGTCAGGACTCCTGGGTTCTCTTCCCAGCACAGTCAGGGGGATGGGCTCTAGTTGTCCAAGTCAAATGGGAGTCGGGACTCCGGGGTTCTATCCTTGCCTTTGTCAGTGATTTGCTACGTTGCCTTGAGCAAGTCACATGTAGAAAGGGGGTGATGACACCCATCTGCCAGGGGCCATGGGCTGCAGTCATTTCTGACAGGTTTCAGAGTAGCAGCCATGTTAGTCTCTATTCGCAAAAAGAAAAGGCGTACTAGTGGCACCTTAGAGACTAACCAATTTATTTGAGCATAAGCTTTCATGGGCTACAGATGCATCCGATGAAGTGAGCTGTAGCTCACGAAAGCTTATGCTCAAATAAATTGGTTAGTCTCTAAGGTGCCACTAGTACTCCTTTTCTTTTTGCGTCATTTCTGAGTTTGCATTGCTCCCTGGGGCTGCCCTGCTGCAGTGTCTGAGCAAATTGTGCAGACCCTGACGGTCCCAGAGAGGCCCCGGGCAGCAGACTAGCTCACCCCAGTGCTATTCCCTATGAGGTGATGGGGCTGTGTTAGAGGGTACTGCAGGGACTGCTCCCTGGGACTCATCGTGAAGTGCTGGGTGTGGCTGTGGCACTAGGCGGAAGAATCAGCCAAGCTCCCGTCGGGTGGAGGCTGTGCCAAGCAAACCTCTGTCTATCAGCCATTTTCGCAGCCCATGCTGGCCAGGCAGATGGCTGCTGTGGGTGGTCTGCAGGCTGCTCAGACCTCAGCCTGTGATTGCTCCGGCTGCCTGATCTCCAGCAAAACGCTCCCAGCCCGAGATGTAGAGGGCAGCAGCCCTGTGGCGAGGTCTCTGAGACTCCTCCATCCTCGGGGAGGGGTATGTACTGGGCTGCTCCCTTGGGGACGTCTAAGCAGCAGGAGGCCTTGTTCTGTTCTTGGATGGGAGACTGCAAAAGAGCAGCCAAGTGTTGCAGCATGGATCAGTAGGGGGATGCTGTCTCCTCTGAGTCAGTCCCGTGCTAACGCCCAAGTGGGTTGCTGGGGGGGGGCTGTGTTGTCGGGAACAGTGGGTGAATCAGTCGGGCACTGAGCTAATACCCCAGGCTGGTGCTAGGGGGCGCTATGTAATAGGGAGTGGGGTGGGTGATTCACTAGGGGGTGCTCTACTCTCTGCTGAGTGCAGAGCTAATGCCCCAGCCTGGCACTAGAGGACACTGTCTTTCAGACGAGATCTCAAACCAAGGTCCTGGCTGCTTTAGGGTGACCAGATAGAAAGTGTGAAAAATCGGGAAAGGGGGTGGGGGGTAATAGGCACCTGTATAAGAAAAAGCCCCAAATATTGGGACTGTCCCTATAAAATCGGGACATCTGGTCACCCTACTTGTGGCCATTAAAGATCACACAACCCTGACAGCAAAAATCCGGGTGCGAGGCGAGAAGTCCTAGCGAAATTCATACATGGCTAATTTCTGCCTCCCTAAATCCTCCTTGGGCTTTCAGCTGGACGCATGATCCTTCTTCACTGCCTGTCTTACACTGCTGGGTGCTGTGGGCTGGTAAACAGCTGCATAATGGGCATAATAATATTTTATTATTGTGGTAGCACCCAGAGGCCCCAAACCTCTGGGCCTCACTAGACTAGAGGCTGTACACACACAGACCAAGGGAGAGTCCACGCCTGACATCCCAGCCCATCCTACAAACACACACACACAGAGTGCTGGGCCCAGGGACGGTATCACTCATATTCCTCCTTTGGAGTCACATTTTCCGCTCTGAGGGCAGCTCCTTGCCGACTGGCTGCTGCTCGGTCAGGTCTTTCCCTGGCCAGCGGCTTCCCCCCAACTCCCCCAGCCTGGGCCCTGGCTCAGGGCAGGCATTTCTGCCATTTTTCTGCAGTGACACAGTTCCACGTTGCTGGTGGTTTTCTTTAGGTCTTCTCTGCTTCCTCAGCAAACCTCAGCCCCTTGCACCGGGCCCTGCCCTCTGCCAGCACAGTCTGGAGCCTCACACCACTTGGGACCAGCCAGCTCATTAGCTTAGCGGAGGGAGCAGAAACGAGCAATGAGCGTTGTGTCGTAACATCTCGCTACAGCTTGGGGAGCAAACTCCTGTGTCCTCTCTGTGTCAGTTGGGCCTGTCCACGTCTACATCTGGACTTTGCCAAAGGCTTCAGATTGAGGGCTTTCAGGCCTGCCCCATGAAACACTCCAATGTGGGTGCCAGAGCAGTTCCTGCCATCTGGCACAGCCTCCTTGGATCACCCTCTACTTCCATCTTCCCTCCCACTGGCTCCCTCCCTGCCCCAGGTGCGAGATCCTTCCCCTCTGCCGCTCCCCCTCTTTAGATCCACCACTCCGAATCCCCCCGCCTCCTCAGCTCTCCTGCCATAGGTGCTGGAACTGGGGGTGCTGCCGCACCCCCGGCTTGAAGTGGTTTCCATTATACACAGGGTTTACAGTTTGGTTCAATGGCTCTCAGCACCCCCACTATACAAATTGTTCCAGCGCCCCTGCAGCCTGCTGCCGCATGGGAGAAGACGCTGTGCAAAGTGCGTTATTGGATTTCAAGGATCTGGCTCCTGACATCTCCTTGGACCCGGTTCTTGCTCTTGTGGCGGCTGCAGGGTTCGGAAACCTCCGGCTGGAACATGGGGGAACAGAAAGGAAGCACTATTGGTTCAACAGAGAAATGATCTGTCGATCTGGTATTTCTAAGACACCTATTGCTGTTGTAGCTAAGTTTCGGTGATCATTAGAGGGCAGGTCAGGAAGTCACGGTTCTATTCTGTCCCTGACTCACTGCGTGACTTTGAACTTTACAGCCCCTCCCTGTGCCTCAGTTTCCCCATAATGAAACTGCCCTAGATATTGTGAAGGAAGTGCTGCTGAAGGACAGAGTATTATTATTTATTAATATCCCGGACTTTGTGATTAGATGGAGCAAGTATATTTGCAGCAGTAAGCGTCACTAGATGGTTAAAGAACATGGTTTTGCAGATGTCGTCCACTAGATGGCAGCAATGGCCCGTTTTCTGCTCGTGCACCAGGGGAAGCCTTTTTCTCTGTAATTTCCTTCTCGGTCGCCTGAGTCACAGAGAACAGATTGAGGGCTTTGGTAACTATGCGCCACAGGGACGCAGCAACCCCAGATCTAGGCCAATCTCCAAATTCTGTTCAGCCCTCTCCACCTGCAGGTGTCGCTTCATCCAGAGCATTCATGTGGAAGCTCTTCTCCCATCCTATCATTAAAGCAGAGAGGCCTTTGCAGACTCCAGCGTCAGGAGAAATGTTCTCCCTCGGTTTTTTAAATCCATGAATGCAAACAGGACCTTGGAGATCTCCCCCTGCGGTGACTCGGCACCCCAAACTCACCTGTCTTCTGGGCTTGGCCCAGAGTCATTGCAGGAGCATGCTGAGATTGACCAACCTTTCCAGCAAATTTGGCCTGCAAACTGGCCTGCATTTCAAGTGATCCTGAGGCCCTGCAGGTTTCAATCAAGCCCAGACCTGTATTTCTGGGGAGCTCAGAGGGCCTATGTTCATGGCTGGGCCTGGCCTTTGGTTCTCTGGCAAACAGATTCCAGAGAACCCTAGTCTATTCTCTACGGGTGTTTATACCACGCTCATCGTGGGAGTGAGTATCTGAGAGCCTTCCAGTGCTGCATTAAGCAACAGGAGTGACAGCTGTCATGTGTTTGTTCCCTTTAATCTAACCGGCACAGGTAACAAGAGCAGAGACTACAGGTGATGGTATTGGCTCCAGCACGGGCTAGCGACCTGAATACAAATGCAGCATCCCTGGCAGGTTTGTACTCAGGTGGCAAGCACATGCTGAAGCCCAAACCATCATGTCTACACTGCTACCGTTACCCACCCATGAGCTAGATTAAAGCTAGCCCAGGCATGCCAGCCCCTGCTACAAT
Organism: Natator depressus; assembly: GCF_965152275.1. Taxonomy (NCBI): domain Eukaryota; kingdom Metazoa; phylum Chordata; order Testudines; family Cheloniidae; genus Natator; species Natator depressus. Next base: position 11,406,586 of record NC_134253.1, read on the forward strand.
CAGACCTTCGCTTGCAGCATAAACGGACGGAGTGGGAGGTGGGGAGGTTTGGGATAGTCTTAAGTTCCTCGGGGAGTTCATTCTACAGTCCCCTGAGAACCCTCTCTCTCCTACGTATCCCATTTTGCACCATGCAAAGTTGGCAGGTTTAGGTGACTCTTAGCACTGAGCACTAAGGTGTGTTCTACGTCCGAAATTCAGCACTCCAGAGTACAAGGGCTTGATTTCCCACTGCCCTACACCCTGAGTGTCTGTTACACCCATGCGAAACTGCTGCTAACCTGATTCAATAGCATTCAACAGCCACTTTCGCACTGGAACCAATGATTGACACGAGGGTGAGTCGGGGCCTAATTCTTTTGGAGAATGCCTAGATGGGGATAAAAAGTGTGGCTTTAAAATACATATGTTTGAAAACCTCAGGGCAGGCATGGCAAGTGGTAGTTTAACATGGGTTAGCAGCCTGGCCAACCCCAGGTATTCAAAAGCATGAGTCAGGCCCTGACAAAATTATGAGATTGTCTTAAAAAGAGTGATAGTTTAAAAACAAATACATTTGGGGTTCTTTCTGTTGGTCTTCTGGATTTTGAGCCTGTAGGGGTTATGTTTTCAAGCTTTGCTACAAAGCCAAGAGGGCTAGAAACTAACTTGTTATATTTTTTTAATGAAAGCTGAAATTCTCATGTAATCACATGACTCCAGGAGCTGGGGCTTTAATCCTCATCATCTAGCTCTTATATAAGCACCTTCTATCCTAAGGATTTCTAAGGAGGTCAGTATTGTTATGGGTTGGGTTAAAGCCATTAAATCGGTGGGTGTAACAGCTGCCCTTCCTTAGAGAAAAATGTAAGAAACAATTAAGCTCCTTTATGGAACCAGAAAGGTGAAACAAGAGCAGCCTCCACCCATTTCACAGGCACATGTAAGGCAGATGTGGCTGGTGGGGTTTCGCTGAGTATCATTTTAGTACAGGGGTATGTGTAAAAGAGAAGCAGCAAGAAAACACCACAGCCACAGAGAAGGAGCAGGAAGCCAAGCCCACAGCATGAGCAAACACTGGGACTGTGGCCTGAGAAAAGCCTAGAGAGAGAGCTTTTTGGGCTGGGTGCTGGCTTAAAGGGGCTTGGAATTGTGAGCACAGAAATTGTCTCTTTTGTTGTCTGATTCCTCCTCTGTGGTTCAGGGAAACAGACTTTGTACATTCTCTGTAAAGCAACAGGATTGCATCAAAAGACACTGGGATCCATCATCCATTTCTCCTCCTCATGGAAACAATGGGCAGGACTTGGCTACCCGCTCAGGTCAAAAAGGGGTAACAGTATCATCATTCCCATTTTAGAGCTAGGAAAACCAGGGCACAGAGAAGTGATTTCCCTAAGGGGCAGCAGAGCTGGGATCAGAACTGACGCCTTTTTAGGCTCAAGGCACTGCTCCCACCACTAGGCCATGCCACTTCCCTTTTAAAAAAATATCAACTATTCCGTGTCTCATAGGGAAATCATGTGAATTGGCAGCACTGTCTTGCTCCACCCGCACTAAGGTTTTAAAAACACACTGTTTACCCTAGTCTAGATGTCGCCTTAAAGATGCTGAGCCCTCCGCGCGTTGAATTCACCAAGGCCTTTTCAAGGCTGGGAGAAAAGACACTGTTCTAATCACGTTAATTGCTCCCCGTTATTCTGTAATTCTGTCTGCTACGCCACTGACCACTTCGGGCTTGTCTATACCTGAAACGCTGCCGCGGTGCAGCTGCCCCGCTGTAGTGCGTCAATGTAGACACTACCTATGCCAACAGGAGGTGTTCGCCTGTCTGTGTAGATAATCCACCGCCCGGAGAGGCAGTAGCTAGGCTGACGGGAGATTCTCCTGTCCACCTAGCGCTGTCTACACCAGGGCTTAGGTCGGTTGAACTGCGTCGCTCAGCGGTGTGGATCTTTCACGCCCCTGAGCAACACAGTTTTACCAACGTTATGCGGTGTCTATGCTACACGCACACAACGACACAGCTGCAGCGCTGGAGCTATGCCACTGTAATGCAGACACTTGCTACAGTGATGGAAGGGCTGTTTTCATCGCTGTAATAAAGCTGTATCCTCAAGAGGCAGTAACTAGGTTGATGGAAGAATTCTTCCATCAACATGATGGTGTCTGCACCGGGGCTTATATGGGCTTAACTAGCTGGCCTGGTCTACACCTAAACCTTAGGTCGACTTAGCTATATTACCCTAGGGTGTGAAAAAAAAACTTTCTCTCATTGTAGCAAGAGTCTACAATACTCCGGCACTACAGCATCTGTAAGTGTAGACATACCCTCAGAGGCATGAATTTTTCACACCTCTGAGCGATGTAGCTAGGTCAACCTAAGGTTTAGGTGTAGACCAGGCAGCTATGAGGGGTCACTTCGAACACCTAAGCCATAGTCTGCTACCAGGCCTGAGAAAGAGGAAGTGAAACTGACTAGCCTGTTTTGCTCTCTCAGAATAGGTGAAGTGCAGCTATTCTTTGTGTGGCAATAATCTAAAGTGTTATTACAATACCTGATGGCCCTGATTCACTATCTATCCCCATACACCTCCTCTATCTACCTATCACACAAGTAAAGACTATGGGGGAGCCTAATCTTTAATTTAGCCTGCTAACTTGTGACAACTACAAACTGCCTTGTTTTCACTAGGTTTTTACCTTGAGTTAATGTAACATGAGCAGGACTGAACCTGGGACCTCTGGAGTTTAGTGCATGAGCCTCTACTGCATAAAAGCCAACTGGCTGTTAGCTAAGGCTGTAGAGCAGACTCCTTTAACTCTCTCTAAGTGGTCTCAGCGTCACTAGATGGTACAGAACACCACACCCAGAAGGTGTGTGGGTTACATTAAGATCACACCTTTTTTTCCTCTTGGTAAAGACATGGCCTTAAAGGGCTTGTCCACACAGAAAGTTATCCAACTGTAAGGTAGGGTGTGAATGTTAAGTACTATCATTATACTGATATAACTCCCCTTATGGACACTCTTATTCCAGTATAACGCCATGTCTACACGACAGAATTATGTCATCCTAATTTATGTCGGAATCCAGCCACTGGAGTTCCTAAATCGCTTGTGTAGGCACACTTGGCTCCTGGTGTCGGCTGTGCACATCTTCACCAGGAGCGCTTGTATCGGTTGTATTGTCGGTACAGGGCATTGTGGGACAGCTCCTGAAAGCCAGTAACAGTCTATGTTAGCAATGCAGTGTCTACACTGACACTGCGTTGACCTAATTACATCGACCGTGACTCTGTACCAATCAGGGAGGTGGTGTTATTAAATCAGCGTAGAGAGGCACTTGTCATTGTGTGGTTGTGTTTCTTGTGGGGTCCCGTGGAGATTGCTTTTGGGCCCTATACTATTAAACATTTTTAACAATGACCTGGAAGAAAACATAAAATCATCGCTGATACAGTTCGCAGCTGACACAAAAACTGGGGGAATGATAAATAACGAAGAGAACAGGTCACCAATACAGAGGCAGCTGGATCACTTGGTAAGCTGAGGACAAGCAAACAATATTCATTTTAATACGGATAAATGTAAAGTTATCCATCTTGGATCAAATAATGTAATCCTTGCTTAGAGGATGGGGACTCTATCCTGGGAAGCAGTGATTGAAAAAGATTTGGAGGTCATGGTGGCTAATCAGCTGAGCAGGAGTTCTCAGCGCGACACTGTTGGCCAAAAGGGCTAATGCGATCCTGGGGTGCATAAATAGGGGCATCTTGAACAGTAAGGAGTAGAAAGGTTATTTTACCTCTGTATTTGGAACTTGTGCAACCGCTGTTGCAATCCTGTGTCCACTGCTAGCGTCCACTGTTCAAGAAGGATGTTGATATATTGGAGAGGGTTCCGAGAAGAGCCATGGGAATTATTAAAGGATTAGAAAACTTGCCTTATAGTGATAGACTCAAGGAGCTCAGTCTATTTAGTTTAACAGAGAGAATCATAGAATCATAGAATATCAGGGTTGGAAGGGACCCCAGAAGGTCATCTAGTCCAACCCCCTGCTCGAAGCAGGACCAATTCCCAGTTAAATCATCCCAGCCAGGGCTTTGTCAAGCCTGACCTTAAAAACCTCTAAGGAAGGAGATTCTACCACCTCCCTAGGTAACGCATTCCAGTGTTTCACCACCCTCTTAGTGAAAAAGTTTTTCCTAATATCCAATCTAAACCTCCCCCATTGCAACTTGAGACCATTACTCCTCGTTCTGTCATCTGCTACCATTGAGAACAGTCTAGAGCCATCCTCTTTGGAACCCCCTTTCAGGTAGTTGAAAGCAGCTATCAAATCCCCCCTCATTCTTCTCTTCTGCAGACTAAACAATCCCAGCTCCCTCAGCCTCTCTTCATAAGTCATGTGCTCTAGACCCCTAATCATTTTTGTTGCCCTTCGCTGGACTCTCTCCAATTTATCCACATCCTTCTTGTAGTGTGGGGCCCAAAACTGGACACAGTACTCCAGATGAGGCCTCACCAGTGTCGAATAGAGGGGAACGATCACATCCCTCGATCTGCTGGCTATGCCCCTACTTATACATCCCAAAATGCCATTGGCCTTCTTGGCAACAAGGGCACACTGTTGACTCATATCCAGCTTCTCGTCCACTGTCACCCCTAGGTCCTTTTCCGCAGAACTGCTGCCTAGCCATTCGGTCCCTAGTCTGTAGCGGTGCATTGGATTCTTCCATCCTAAGTGCAGGACCCTGCACTTATCCTTATTGAACCTCATCAGATTTCTTTTGGCCCAATCCTCCAATTTGTCTAGGTCCTTCTGTATCCTATCCCTCCCCTCCAGCGTATCTACCACTCCTCCCAGTTTAGTATCATCTGCAAATTTGCTGAGAGTGCAATCCACACCATCCTCCAGATCATTTATGAAGATATTGAACAAAACCGGCCCCAGGACCGACCCCTGGGGCACTCCACTTGACACCGGCTGCCAACTAGACATGGAGCCATTTATCACTACCCGTTGAGCCCGACAATCTAGCCAGCTTTCTACCCACCTTATAGTGCATTCATCCAGCCCATACTTCTTTAACTTGCTGACAAGAATACTGTGGGAGACCGTGTCAAAAGCTTTGCTAAAGTCAAGAAACAATACATCCACTGCTTTCCCTTCATCCACAGAACCAGTAATCTCATCATAAAAGGCGATTAGATTAGTCAGGCATGACCTTCCCTTGGTGAATCCATGCTGACTGTTCCTGATCACTTTCCTCTCATGTAAGTGCTTCAGGATTGATTCTTTGAGGACCTGCTCCATGATTTTTCCAGGGACTGAGGTGAGGCTGACTGGCCTGTAGTTCCCAGGATCCTCCTTCTTCCCTTTTTTAAAGATTGGCACTACATTAGCCTTTTTCCAGTCATCCGGGACTTCCCCCGTTTGCCACGAGTTTTCAAAGATAATGGCCAAGGGCTCTGCAATCACAGCCGCCAATTCCTTCAGCAAGATTAAGAAGATTAAGGGGTACTTACATAAGTAACAAATATTTGATAATGGGGGCGGCAATCTATGAGACAAAGGTCTAACAAGATCCAAGTTGGAGCGAGACAAATTCATATTGAAATAAGACGCACATTTTTAACAATGAGGGTATTTAACCTACGGAATAATTTACCAAGGGTTGTAGATTCTCCAGCACTGGCAATTTTAAAATCAAGATTGGATGTTTTTCTAAAAGATCTGCTCTGGGAATTATTTTGGAGCAGGTCTCTGGCCTGTGCTATACAGGAGGTCAGACTAGGTGATCGCAATGGTCTCTTCTGGGCTTGGAATTTATGAATCTTGTTCCAAAAATCTTGCAACCTGTGCAGATTGTTCCCATATTATATATTGATTGTCTCCACCCCGCCCTGCCCCCAGCTCTCTTGGCCTGGTTCAAGGTCTACAGAAGTTATTACTGAAGACCATTATGTTCAACAATAGCACAAGGGGTTACTTAAGGATGCAGATGAGAATTGGATGGTTTAGGGGGTTGGAAATGGGATAAACCTTCTGGATAAGATTTCCAGCAGTGACTTGATTGGGGGAGAGGGGCTGGTATTCAGTGGGGCCCAGCTTAAAGGGGCTGATTCTCAAGAATTGCTGGGCACCCGCCCTCTGAAAATCAGGCCCCTTTCAGGTGACTCATGCTGGGCTCCTAAAATCACTGGCTTCCATCTCTAGGCTGTTCATTGACATCTACCCCAGGTAGATGAAGGTTGTTGCCATCTGAAGGCTGTCAGGTAGCTTATGGGAAAGGAATTTGTGTGTGTGCAGCAGGGGGATTCTCATTTGCTAGAGGCACAGGTATCCATACTGCATTAGCCACTAGCCCAGTGATCACTGCGTAACCCTCTACTGAATGATCAGGCCAAGAGCTGAACGGATCATGGAGACTGGACTCTGTTAGGTCACGGACAAAGGTCACAGACAGGAGGAGGCGTGTGTCTGGCGGTGGGAAGGAAGTTTGTGGGACATCTGCCCACACTGGCGGAATCAGATGTCTTTTGTTCTCCAGTCTGGCACGTTGCACCAATGCTAAATTCATTTTAAAAACATAAGGCAGATTGGGGTTCCCCCCCCACCCCTTTGTTAAATATTGGCACGAAGTTCTGGTCTGGAGGAGGATCCGGCCCTTGGCGCCATTGTAGTCTCAGCATGGAAACTGTAAATTAAGAATCTCTGTTTCGGCCACGACACATGAGTGTCTCTATCTATCTAGCAGAGGCCAGGCGCCGCCATCGATTTCACCTCTAGGGAGTGTCAGATGGGCGCTCCAGGATGCTCTAGCTTTTGAAGTGCACTGTCTGATCCTAAGATAAGGCCAAAGGGGACTGGGGCAGGAGGGAGATGAAATAGACAACTCTAGAGATCAAAGGATGGAGAGATAGCAGCCTAAAATCCAGAGAGAGGCTCAAGGAAGTGCCAAAGGGATGTTTTCTCTGGTTTAAAGGGGCAATGCAAAACCATATTCAAACCCACTCAGAACAGACACAGGATTTTAGAGGGGAACTGAAAAGCTTCAGAGCCAAACTCTCCTGAGCAGATTGCGCTTCTCATTCACGCCCTCACCAGAAATTGGACTCCTTTTTCTGCCCCCACAAGCTACTGTTAGGATTTTGATTATGGGTCCCCTCTAGCATCCCCCAACACAAAAGGCACCCCATTGTGCTGGGGGCTGCCCAGTGATACTCCCTGCCCCCAAAGCGCTTGTAGGCAAGACAGATAAAGGGTGGGAGGAGGAGGGAAAATGAACAAGGAAAAGCACCAAGATCTCCTGACTCCCCATCCAAGGGCATACTCCTCCCAAGTACACTGCCTCTCAGCTGTTTAATTCACAGCATCACAGGCTTCGCTGAGTCCATTTCAATGTCAAGTTGCTGCAGCTGTGGATGCAGCTAGGTACTTGGATGTCCAAACAGCCTGAGTGCAGAAGCGTTTGCAATGATCTGTGCCTGCATTTTAAAGGCATTAAAAGGGAGGCCGGTGTCTGTACTGCTCATAGAAGCCCCTTTCTGAGGTGCTGAATGGCTCAGTGGCTGCAGAGTGGTCTAGGGCAGGGGTTCTGAAGAGAAATTATTTGGTGGCCTCAGAGTGCGGCCACCAACTCTTGCAGGTGGCCGCTCTCACACTTTTCCCTAAAATATTTAATTAGCTTTAGGAAAAATAAATAAATATGCACATAGACACGTCCAAATCATTGTCATTTATTATTTGCGTTAGTAAGTCTGTTGTGAAAAGCGATATTAACAAACGTACAGCTATAATTTTTCACAGCAGAATTACTCAGCCCTGGCAAGTCTTGGGCAAATTAAGCTCTGGTTGGGGGGTTGGGGGAGGCAGTGGGGGCCAGAGGTGATGTGGGTGGGTGGCTGGGGGAGGCAGTAGGGGGCTGGAGCCTGAAGCCCAGTGGCCGGAGGACAGAGCTGAAGCCTGGGGCCCACCACCGCGCAGCCAGAGCCCGGGGCTGAAGCCTGAAGCCCTGTGGCCAGAGCCTGCCGCCCCACTGCCCCAGGGCTGAAGTCCAAAGCCTGAGCCCCATTGCCCATGGGAAGGTGGGGAACTGACTGGCTGCCTACTCCTCCAGCTTTGTGCCCCAGGTGTCCCCAGAGGTGGGCAGGACCCAACCCCTGCTGGCAACCCCAGCAACCAACACCAAGGTGGTGCATCCAGGAGCACCAGGGAGGGGCTGCAGCTTCGCTCCTCTGCCCCCCTCCCCCAAATCACAGCCCAGGAGGCTCTGGCCCCAAGAAAAGCCCCAGGTGGCTGCATGCGGCCACAGTGGCAGCATTTGAGAAATGCTGGTCTAGGGTGCCTCATGCTTAAGTTGCTCATTTGAACCCAGCCCTGGTTTAAAATGACTTGTACCAGCTGACAGGAGTCTGGTGGCTTGGGCCAGTTCCCCGGGCCTGGTGCCTGTACCACAGTCAGCAGAGAAGCCAAGGAGTGTATGAGGCCCAGAGAGACTCTCTCCCCACGTCTAGAGGGGATCACCGGTGGTTGTGTGGGTGGAGGGCTGTTGTAGGGGGGGAACCGCCCAGACTGAATCTGCTGTGTGGCTGGAGGGATGACTCCAGGGATGTCAATCCGGCACTTTTCACAAGTGTGACATGCACTTAAAAATACAGGCAAAGAAATAGCCTATTAGTGTGAAAGTATTGCCTGATGCTTAGAGCAGGGGAGTGGCTGTGCAGACTTCGTGGCTCTATTCCCAGTTCTCAAATGGGAGCTATTGTCTAGAATGGGGGGGGAAGGGGTGTAAGCATCAGGACTCCTGGGTTCTGTTCCTGGGGAGTGGGATCTAGTGTTTGGTGAGCTGGCTGCAGATCAGGGCTCTTGGGTTCTGTTCCCAGTTGTGGGCGGGAAAATGGGCCTAGTGTTTAATAATACCTCACTCTTATATACCCCTTTTCATCCATAGAGCTAAAAAAATAAAAACACTTTACCACAGAGGTCAGTATCATTTGCCCCATTTTACAGAAACCGGGAAACTGAGGCCAAGAAGTGACTTGCTTATGGTGGCCCCACAGAGCAACAAATAGAACCCACAGATCCCGAGCCCCAGGCTAGTGCTCCATCGTCTGCTAGGCTTCACTGACTTGTTAGAGGAAGGTGGATGGACACCAGGACTCCTGGATTCTATTCCCAGGTCTGGAATGGGGATTGAGATCTAGCAGTAGCTGGGACAAGGCATCAGGACTCCCAGGTTTGATTCCTGGCTCTGCTGCTGCCTTGCTCCAAGTTACCTTTGGCCCCACTCCTGTGCTGTGCCTCCTAAGAGACAGGGCACTGGATCGGCCCTCCTGTTGCTGACTCAGGGCACAAAGGCTGTGGAGGGGGAGGTGCGCCTTACTTTCAAGGTGGGCAAAGGGAGAGAGGGACAGTTGGGGTGCGGGAGAAAGGGGTAGGGTGACCAGGTGTCCTGTTTTTTAAAGGGACCATCCTGTTTTGGGGGACTTTTTCTTATATAGGCGCCTATTACCTCCCACCACCCCCTGCCCCGTTTTTTCACAGTTGCTATCTGGTCTCCCTAGAAACGGGAAGTCTGCGGAGAACAGGACAAATGGATTCAGCAAGGCTCACTGCTTCCCATGTGACAAAGCCAGCATGGAAAGAGGGTGACCCGGGTGGGTGGGGGGATGTTGCTCTCTGATCCGTCCCCCCCCCCATCTAAGGCAATGTCCCCATACCGCAATGGGAGGAATGCTCAGCTAGAGGCTGGGGAGATACCTCCCCCCACACCCACACCCACACCCACTCCCTGTGGGGAGGAGATAAGCCTGTGGGGAGGGCTGGTGCTTCTGTCTAACCCCTCCCTGTGGTGTGCTAATCTAGATGACTAGCTGGGTGAGTCACCATCCACAGCACACAGTGCATGTGGGTGTGATGAGGAGGCTCAGGGAAGGGAGTGGGGGCTGGGCTAGTGCTTCTAAGCGGGGACTGGTTTCAGAGTAACAGCCGTGTTAGTCTGTATTCGTAAAAAGAAAAAAGAAAAGGAGTACTTGTGGCACCTTAGAGACTAACCAGTTTATCTGAGCATGAGCTTTCGTGAGCTACAGCTCACTTCATCGGAATCAGAATGCCTGGGTTCTGAGACCGTCTGCAGGAGGGAAGAGGTGGCTAATGGTTGGAGTGGGAAATTGTGGCCCTTCTGTGTGCCTCAGTTTCCCCTCCAGGCAAATAATACTTAAGAGGCGAGTGTGATGCTTGACAAAATCTTGGCTGTAATGTGCTTAGGGGACCCTCAGATGAGAGTCACTTGAGCAGAATTATTATGGAGCCTGCTTTCTGTGAGGCTGGAGGTCAGACCTCCGACTGGCTGGGGCTCAACTCAGCAAAACACAAGGCTGCCTTGAGTCCATCCACTGTGGTTCGCTGCCCAAGAACATTCCCTGCCTGGATTTTGGTGGTGGCAGTGGGAACAGGAGGAGGGGTTGCAAAAAACCCCACCACTTCTTGCAGAAAGAGACTATTAACTAGCAGCTGCTCAGAATAGCTGGGGCCACCCAGCAGCTGGGTGTCTGTGTCTGTGCAGTCTCTGAGGGCAAGTCAGAACAGCTCAGGCTCGAAGCCACACCCCAGCTGGCTGGGGTTTCAGGCATGCCTCACAGAGGTTTGCTTATAAAGCTGACTCCAACACTGGGCCATCCCCCTGCTTGCCAGCCCAGCCCCAAGCGGGAGGGGAAAAGGGATGAGAACTGGCAGCTTCACATGGCTTTGTTGTCTTTTCTTGTGTGTGGCTTAGTGGGATCAACCCATTGAACCGGGTTTTAAAGAGACAGGCCACCTTTTCAAACCATGGTGAAGGGTTGCTACAGGTCAGCTCCCTAGGTCATGGCTGTTAGGAACATTCATAGATTCCAAGTTCGGAAAGTTTCACTGTGGTCATCTAGTCTGATCTGTATAACACAGGCCATAGAACGTCCCCAGAAAATTCCTAAGGCAGATCTTTTAGAAAAACATCCAATCTTGATTGAAAGCATGAAGAGTGTCTGCTAGGAAGTACCTGTTGATTTCTTTTCTCCTTTACATTCTCCCTCTACTGTTATTTCATGGTGCTTGTACTCATATAACTGTAATATAATATATAAGAACACCTAGCTTTGGTCTGTTGCTTTTCTTCTGTTCTCAAAGCGCTTTACAAAGGAGGCTGGTATTGTTATCCCCATTTTACAGGAGGGGAAACTGAGGCACAGAGAGGCAAAGTGAGCCAGCAGGCCAGTAGCACAATCCAGGTCTTCTGATTCCCAGTCAAGTGTGCTATCCACTAGTAAACACTGCCTCCCATACTATGTTGGCTAGCATGTTTGCAGGGCTGCTTTCTACTGGATGCAGAAGGGGTCAGGATGGGAGACTGGGCTGGGATTCAGGAGACTTGCATTCAGTTCCTTGTTCTCCCACAGGCTAATCTAGTTCAATTGGTACAACTTTTGTATGTGTACAAGGCCAAAGAGAGGGGGGAAGGGGGAGGAATTAAGGCACAGAGAGGAGTCATACAGCAGGTTAGTGGTACAGCTAGGAAAAGAACCCAGGTCTCCTGAGTCTCCATTAGCTTCTTATGGTTGCATTATTCAAAAAAGTATTATTATCCCTATTTTACAATTGGGGAATTTAGGTCCAGAGAGATTGGGGCCATATTTTCAAAAGATCGCAGCTCCTGTTTAGGCACTTAAATTAAGTGGCCATATTTGTCCTCCATAGAAGAGCCGGGAGTAGAACCTATGCCTCTAATAGTGTGAATCAAAACTCACGCACTTAGCCACGCCAAAACAATCTACCAAACCTCCCTGGAAAAAAAAAACAGTATGTGATCAGGTTGCTAAAGCCTGTATTCTAATTGGTATGCACAAAGGGGGCAGAGTTAAGGTTGGAGGGACAACCTTAATGTTGGCATTTGCTACTTGTTGAGTGTTTAACTTTGCAAACTTAATGATGTTTTTGAACAAATTTGTTGTTGTTGTTGTTGTATGAGACAAGGTGGGTGAGGTAATATCTTTTATTGGACCAACTTCTGTTGCTAAGAGACATGCTTCATAGAGTTCTTCAAATTTTCACAGTGGGTGTGGGAGGGTTGTGTGTAAAATATATGCACATCCACAAACACATCAGCAGCTTTCACCAAGACTCTCCAATATACTTTAAAAACATGAGGCCTTGTGAAAAGAGTGCCCAAATCCCATAGGCCAGGGCTACACTAGAAACTTTTGCCAGCATAACCATGTCGGTTAGGGGTATGGGGTTTTTGCAACATTACGATACTGGCAAGAGCCCTAGTGTAGACACTGTTATACCTGCATAAAAGTGCTTTTGCCGGTATAGCTTATTTTGCTCACTGAACCAGTATAAAAGCTGTACTGGCAAAAGTACTTTTTGCTGGTATAAACGGTCTCTCCAACAGGAGAGTCTGCTGGCATAGCTATAGCAGTATGGCCTCAGGCAGCTTTGAAAATCTCAGCCTTAATAAGTAAAGCCACCTAGCCCTTGCTGCCTGGAGGCAAATTGTCTCTCTGTTCTATAGAGGGGGGAAACTGAGGCATAGACCAATCATGACATATCCAGCAAGTCAATGGTGGAGCTGCGGAGAGCATGTGGGTTTCCTGACTCCCAGTTCTGTTCTTTAGCCACATCCTTCCTTCCCTCTGTGATAATGATCTAATGTGAGGAGAGGGATGTTATTTAACTCTGCAAACCCTCTTGGGATATGGCTGGTATGACAGATGCTCTGCAGAACGAAGCTGCGTTGTAATAAATAGCTAGTCATCCCAATGGCTCATGGGCTGCTATTCCACCAGGTTTCTGTTTTCCCTATAATATCTGGTTTCACTTCCCGCACCAGTAGTTCTAGTTCCTCCATTTTGTTACCCAGACTCCTTGCATTGGTGTACAAACATCTTAATTGTTGCTGCTTGGCTTCACCCACATTCCTCGCCTAATTGGGTACAGTCATTCTACTGCCGATCTGACTGGTATCAGCACTATCCTTCCTCTTCATGTCCATTTGCATTGTCCACTGCTGTTCCCTTCTCCATTGCTGTATCCTTTCTTACTGTATTTTGCTCCCTCTCAATGTTCAAATCAAGTGTAGAGATTACCTGAGCATCTCCCAGCCATCTTCCCAGAATTTCTATCTTAAATCTCTTTTAATCAGTTGTGCTGGCCTCCATCCCAGAAGCCTATTTCCTTCAAGTGGAGTCCATCTGATGAGAACAGTCCTCTGTCCATGAATGCCTCCCAGTGATCAAACATCCCGCCAAAGCCCTCCTTATAGCACCATTCCCTGGGCTATCTGTTGATCATGTCCTTCAATGTCTTCCCTTTGTTCTTGTCTTGTAGGGACAGGCGGAATCCCACTGAAGATCACCTTAGCCTCCATTTCCTTAAGCATCTTCCCCAGTCTGGCACAGTCTCCCTTAATACGTTCAAAGCTCTCCTTAAAACTTCCCTGTATTGTGAACCCTCCAGAACACAACAGCTAGATGTCTGGTGTGCTCTGACCACTGCTTATTAAAATTACCTTGAGCACTTCCCACTTGTTTGTTGTATTCACCTGTTGTCTCTCATCTTATATTGTAAGCTCTTTGGGGCAGGCACCATGTTTTTGTTATGGGTATGTACAGTGCCTAGCACAACAGAGGCCCAATCCCTGATTGGGGCCTCTTGCCACCACAGTAATACAAATAATAAGAACCAGTTTGAATTTTTGCTTGTACTGGATCCTTGTATTTTAAAAACCCGTCGGCGTTATTTTAATCACTAAAGCTGTTGCAATCTGTTGGCTGGGACACACTGTTATTGGTCTTTTGCTGCTCTCTGATCTCCAGGAGTGAAAAAAACAAAACACAGTTCTGTCGGAGGTAGAGTGAGGTCATATTTAGTGATGGCAGAATTTTCCAGCTGCTGAGAGAAAGAAAAAAAAAGGCAAACAGCAGTCACTCTTAAGAGAGTCAGTCGAGGAACACTGAGAGGGATCAGACCAAGATTTTGACCTCTGACCTCTTGGTCTCAATGAAGCCTCCAAAATCAACAAGAAGAAAATGTTTCACTTCATCCCATCAGCATCAGGAAAGCCTATCATGAACTGCTGCAGAACTGTTCCGCTCATTTAAAGGGATTGTACTCATGCTGTCGCCACTGGCTGAGTCCACCAGACTTACTTGTATTTGTCATCATGGCACGAACAATAAAATACATCAAATTGTCTGCAAACCTTGCCATTTTCAGTTATCTCCATTTTTTATGTTGGTGTATTGCATTGCCACTAGACACAAGTGCAGTAGCATTCATACAGTTTATGACTGGTGTCTGTATGCAGCACACAATAAGAAGAATTGTGAAAGAACAGCTGCAGAAAGCTGCTGCCAGCCAAACAACAGCAACAGCAAAAGTGTCTTTATGCCTCTGCCTTGGGCCCATTCATCTCAGCTAGGTGTGAACTCTACCCATTCAGCACCTCATTCGTTCAAAAAGGTGTCAGTTTCACCTCTGTTGGCCCTATTGACTGCCACAATATTAGGATAAATCAAGAAACAACATACAATTGGGAAGGCAGTGCAGTAATTCATCCCTGGTGGAACTCCAGCTTCATTGTTGGATGTGAAAGAGATTCCCAAATGGCTGAGGATGTGAGAGAGATTCCCAAACCTGAGCCATTCTTTTTAGGTGACAAATCTGAAGAACTGTCCCAGATTGAGGTATCATTAGAGGAGGTTTTGGAACAAATTGATAAATTAAACAGCAATAAGTCACCAGGACCAGATGGTATTCACCCAAGAGTTCTGAAGGAGCTCAAATGTGAAATTGCAGAACTACTAATTGTAGTCTGTAACCTATCATTTAAATCAGCTTTTATACCAGATGACTGGAGGATAGCTAATGTGACGCCAATTTTTAAAAAGGGCTCCAGAGGTAATCCCAGCAATTACAGGCCAGTAAACCTGACTTCAGTACCGGGCAAACTGGTTGAAACTATAATAAAGAACAATATTGTCAGACATATATATAAACATAATTTGTTAAGGAAGAGTCAACATGGTTTTAGTAAAGGGAAATCATGCCTCACCAATCTACTAGAATTCTTTGAGGGGGTTAACAAGCATGTGGACGAAGGGGAGCCAGTGGATATAGTGTACTTAGATTTTCAGAAAGCCTTTGACAAGGTCCCTAACCAAAGGCTCTTATGCAAAGGAAGCTGCCACGGGATAAGATGGAAGGTACTCTCATGGATTGGTAACTGGTTACAAGATAGGAAACAAAGGGCAGGCAGTCCTATTCAACATATTCATAAATGATCTGGAAAAAGGGGTAAATAGTGAAGTGGCAAAATTTGCAGATGATACAAAATTACTGAAGATAGTTGAGACCAAGGCAGACTGCGAAGAGCTACAAAAGGATCTCTCAAAACTGGGTGCTGGGCAACAAAATGGCAGATGAAATTTAATGTTGATAAATGCAAAGTAATGCACATTGGAAAGCATGATCCCAACTATACATATAAAATAATGGGGTCTAATTTAGCTGTTTCTACTCAAGAAAGAGATCTTGGAGTCATTATGGATAGTTCTTTGAAACATCCACTCGATGTGCAGTGGCAGTCAAAAAAGTGAACAGAATGCTTGGAATAATTAAGAAAGGGATATGTAATAGGACAGGAAATATCATGTTGCCTCTATATAAATCCATGGTACGCCCACATCATGAATACTGTGTGCAGATGTGGTCGCACCATCTCAAAAAAGATATATTGGAATTGGAAAAGGTTCAGAAGAGAGCAACAAAAATGATTAGGGGTATTGAACGGCTTCCGTATGAAGAGAGATTAATAAGACTGGGACTTTTCAGCTTGGAAAAGAGACGGCTAAGTGGAGATATGATTTTCAGCTTGGAAAAGAGACGGCTAAGTGGAGATAAAATCATGACTGGTGTAGACAAAGTAGATAAGGAAGTGTTATTTACTACTGCTCATAACACAAGAACTAGGGATCACCAAATGCAATGAATAGGCAGCAGGTTTAAAACAAAAAAAGAAAATATTTCTTCACACAACACACAGTCAACCTGTGGAACTCCTTGCCAGAGGATGTTGTGAAGGCCAAGACCATAACAGGGTTCAAAAAAGAACTAGATAAATTCATGGAGGATAGGTCCATCAATGGCTATTAGCTAGGATGGGCAGGAATGGTGTCCCTAGCCTCTGTTTGCCAGAAGCTGGGAATGAGCGACAGGGGATGGATCGCTTGATGATTACCGGTTCTGTTCATTCCCTCTGGGGCACTTGGCACTGGCCACTGTTAGAAGATACTGGGCTAGTTGGACCCTTGGTCTGACCCAGTACGGTCATTCTTATGTTCTTATGTTCCCCAGGATGAGAAAATGTGATCTTATTTATAAAATATACTCATGATATTTTGACAGGTTTCAGAGTGATAGCCGTGTCAGTCTGAATCAGCAAAAGTCTCGAAGGTGCCACAAGAACTCCTTGTTCTTTTTGATGATATTTTGAGTTTTTCTTAAAGCTCCAGCTCCTGAAGTCTCCTCATTACATGAGACTCAATCTCAGCTTTCATTTAAAAAAATAATAGATCAATTTGTAGCCATCATCATTGCAAAGAAAAGCTTGGAAATATAAAGTGAATATCACTTAAAGGCTCAAAAAACAAGAGGCAAAGAAAAAGAAGACAACTTTGGTTATTTTGAAGCCATTTCATGATTTTTGGGAGCCTGAGTCATGATTTTTAAATGCCTCACGGGAAGCTGGGTGGGAAAGAACATGGCATCCATTCTCGCACAGTGCTGGGCCTGGCCTTCCAGTGAGGCCAGGCAGGGAGAACATTGTCCACACTAAGGTGGGCCCAGACCCTCAGAGCACTCTCGGTGGCAGCGTTTTAGGGGACTCAGGAGATGTGGTGACAACTTAGGAAACACCATTGTGTTTCGGGGCGGCAGGGAGTGGTGCAGGGAGAATTTCAGGGGGATGCACAGGCATCTAGGGGAAACACATGAGCATCTTGGGAGAACATGGAGTGGATGTCTTGGGGGGACGTCTGTGTCTCAGACATTCATGTTGACATGACAGGGTCTCAGCGTGTTGTGTCAGTATCTTGATGGGAGGCGTGCGATGTGACATCTCAGAATAACTTGTCTACGTCCTGGGGGGACATGGAAGGGCTCTCAAGGACACTAGAATTAGGTGACCAGATGTCCTGATTTTACAGGGACAGTCCCGATATTTGGGGCTTTTTCTTATATAGGTGCTTATTACCCCCCACACCCTGTCCTGATTTTTCACCCTTGCTATCTGGTCACCCCAACTACAACGTCCCATAACATTAACAATGTCTTGGGATGACATTTGTGAGTTTTGAGGAGACGGGTATAGTCGTCCCAGTGGGATATGGACGGCTACACACTCATGGGATGCTGTGATATTTGGGGGTGACCAGAGTCTCTGCAGGCCAGACTGTGACACGACTGGGGTGACGTGTCTGTATCCTGGGGATGGACATACTGACATGGCGGAGGCACAGGCTGACAGGAACTCTGGGAGATGTGTGGCTGTGACAGGGTGTTATGGGGGAGGTGCTGACATGACAGGATCTCAGGGGGACACGTTGTTCTGATGGGTCCCGGGGTGGGGATGCTGACACGACAGGGTCGGGGGGGGACACAGTTGCCATAGTGAGGGAGTCTCAGGGGAACGGGCTGCTGACAGGGCCTGAGTCCTGTGCTCGCTGTCGTGGCAGGGTAGGGAGGCTGTCGTGCTTGGTCTGGGGGACGCGCTGGTAACACATGTCCGTGGTGCGGACAGCGTCTGTGAGCACGGTGGGCTGAGCGGGGAGCGCCGTGCCACACGCCGCTGGTGCAAACACGAGAGCGAGCAGGGCGCCTCCTCTACTAAATGGGGGCGGGGACAGGCGCTCGGAGCTCGACATAAAATGGCGCCTCTTCGCCCACATTCCCCAGCGCCGGCCAACCCAACCCTCCAAGGGTTCAACCGAACCTTTTTACAGCCGCCTGCACGCAGTTCCCATAGGTCGATTTCGGTCTGCTCACCATCCTCATTGGGTCTGTGATCCCTTGGCCGGGATCCCGCCCGATCGCTGATTGGGCGCTCTACATGTCAGACTCTAATCCCGCCTTCTCCCGTCTTTCACATTATTGATAGCTCATTGGTGTTGTCTCGCGTCAATTGAATTTTAGTCCCGCCTTACCTACATAGCTAGCGTCTTAGAAGCCCGCCTAACGGCCGATTGGTCAAATTTCACGTCAATCACAACTTCGTTCCATGCTCTCCAAGCCTCTCCCGTACGGGGTTTCCTGAGGAGCCCGCATGATCGCTGATTGGCCATCTGTCACGTCAGTTGTTCTTTCGCCTCATCGCTTCGTCCCACCCTTCCCCGAAAGGGCCTTCTGATTTTCTATTGGCCACAGCCTCCGTCAGTTCCTCCCGCTGCCCTCCCTCATTGGGCGGAGCCGCGAAGGGGGCGTATCCTAGGGCCGGGGCTTTTCGTGGACTGCTACCACTCCCTCTTAGAATCCGCCTGGTTTCCCATTAGCCATGCAACCTGTCATCCGCCATTAGTCCCGCCCACAGGGTGCCTCCTTGCCTCCTGATTGGGCGGGGCCGAGTCGGGAGGCGTGTCTCAGGGCCGGGGCCGTGTCGCACAGCTCCCCCAGTCCCTCCCTCGCCAGCCCTTTGGCGGTCACCGGCGGGGTTAGGCTGCCTCGTCAGCGAGTCGGACTCCCCCGCCCCTCCCCCCGCCCCGAGAGCGACTTGGGCTCGCCCCCCGCAGCGACCATGAGCGGTAAGGACGGCACCACCCCGGCCCCGGGGGACGCGAGTCCGGCCGACTCCGACGGGCCGGCCCCGCCCCGGCCAGCCCCCACCCCCGGGCCGAGGGGACCTGGGAGGGGAGGGACCCGGGGGAGGGGAGGGACCCTCGGGGGGTGGGACCCGGGGGGAGGGGGCTCGAGACGGGGGAGGATCCCGGGGGAGGGGGTCGGGGAGGGCCAGGATCCCCGGAGGGAGGGGAACTCTCGTGGGGGCGGTCCCGGGAGGGATTGGTACCTGAGCCCGGGGGAGGGGAGAAACCTCGTGGGGGAGGTCACGAGGGGAGGGGGCTCGAGATGGGGGAGGATCCCGGGGAGGGGGGACCTTTGTACCCTCGTGGGGTGGGTCACGGGGGGAGGGGGGCAAAGATCCCGTGGGGGGGCCATCCTTCGTGAGGGTGGATCTCGCAGGGACTGGGAGCTCCCTTGGGGGAGGATCCGGGGGGAGGGGCACCCCTCGTGGGGGTGGACCTCAGGGGAAGCGGAACCCTTAAGGGGGGAATCCCTGGAGAGGAGGTAAGGATCCGGTGGGGGGGGGGACTCTCGTGAGGTGGGGTCCCCTGGGGGACGGTGTAAGGATTGGCGGGGGGGGGGGAAGCTGTTATGGGAGAGGGCTCTTGGACGGGGTAGGATCCCAGTGGGAGGGGGATCCCTTGGGCAGAGGGGTGGCCAGGATCCTGGTGGGAATAATCCTGGGGGAAGGCACCTGGAAGTGGGGAGGGCGGATGTGAGGGCAGGGAGTGGAACCTTCCTGAGAGCGAATCTTTCATGCAGCCTTTGTGGAACAGACGGGGGGGGGGGCAGGATTTTTGGGGAGGGGGAATCCCTTGTGTGATGGATCCTATGAGAAAAGGGGCTGGGATCCTGTTCCTTGGGGAGGGGGAGGGGGGAACTGGGGAACTCTCGTGGTTTAGTCCTGGCAGGAGGGGTAGCCCTTGTGGAGAATCCAGGGGGATGGGAGAACTATTGTGGGATGGATCGGCGGTGGGGGGGGCAGAAACTTGGGGAGAGAGAGGCCTAGTGGTGCAGGATCCTAGGGCAGTGGTTCTCAACCTTTCCAGACTACTGTACCCCTTTCAGGCATCTGATTTGTCTTGCATACCCACAAGTTCACCTCATTTAAAAACCACTTGCTTACAAAATCAGACATAAAAATGGCACAGCACACTATTACTGAAAAATTGCTTGTTTTCATTTTTACCATATTTATAAAATCAATTGGAATATAAATATTATACTTACCTTTTAGTGTATCGTATGTAGAGCAGTAGAAACAAGTCATTACTGTATGAAATTTTAGTTTGTACTGACTTTGCTAGTGCTTTTTATGTAGCCTGTTGTAAAACTAGGCAAATATCTGGATGAGTTGATGTATCCCTGGGGGTACTCAGACGTCTTCCAGGGGGTACATGTATCCCTGGGTGAGAATCACTGTCCTAGGGTGTAGAGGGAACCTTTGCAGAAGTGGAATCTGGGTGGCGGGAGGTTGGGAAGGTCTGTGGGAGGGGGAACACTCAGGGGAGGGAGGGAGCAGGTGCAATGGGGCCCTGAGGAAGGGAGGGCATGGGTGGAGAGGGGAGCAGAAGAAGGGACTTGCAAGAGTGGAATGGGGAGGAACCTGAGAGAGGAAGAGAGCACATTCCTCCCGTTTCCTCCTCACTGAGTTTCTATGCTAACCCCCATTTGTCAATTTCTTCCCCAGTCTCTCTTCTCTACAGCTTAACAGCCCCCCTCCCCTCTTCTGCTTTCCCTTTCTGTCTCGTTCACCATCTCCCCCTTCACCATCCTCTCAAGCCTTCCCTTTACCTCTCTCTGTCCAGTTGAGTGCCTAGATACTAGGGGTGGTGGGTGCCCTTTAAATACTTACAAAGACCCTCCTTCACCTTTCTAGTCCCACCTCTCTTCTTTCTGTTTTTACCTTCCTGGGTGTTCTCTTTTTCCTTAACTTTCTTGTTTTTAAACTGCTCTCATCACCCTTCTCAACCCTTCCCTGTACTCTGCTTCTTGTAAACTTTTTACAGTTTAATTGTAACAGTGTTTATCGTTTTCCTCCCCATGCAGACCAAGAGAGTCCAGAAGAAATGGCTGTTGTGAAGTCTGAGAAGGAAGAAGAAAGTGCTTGTAGCAGAAGCAGTAGTATTGGAGGCAATGGTGAGGGTCAGGTGAGTGGAGTCCCAGCATGGTAGGAAAAGAGAAGATTGTGTATGGTGTCGGTGGGGAATGGGATTTGAAAGGAGGCAGGTTGGTGGTACCCTGGCAGTCCTCATGCACACTGTGAGAGTGCAAAAACCTATGACTTCTGTGTGGCAAGGTTCCCTGTGATGGCCCCAATAGTAAAGGGTAGGGGCTAGCTTTGGGGTAGAGAGAGGAGAGTTTTAAGACTGGGGAAATCAGTCACTTCTTTGACCTTGTATAACATATAAAGTGCGTTCATGCATATAATTTCAAAACAAACGCTCCACTGCACACGTGTCTTCCCCTGGTGGAAGGAGGAGAGAACAAGCATGTGATGTGTTAGTCATATTGCTTGATGCACACCTAGAAGGTGCTCAGCTGTTGTGCTGATGAGCACAGTATGAGACCCTATAGAGAACGGAATATGGTTGTCCCCCGAGATCATATACAAAACCTCTGCCAATGTTAACATTTCTGCACCTCCTCCAAGAAATAGTGGTGTTAGCCCTTTCTTTAATCCTCTTTTCTTTCTAGGGGATGCATGGTCTCAGGGTCCATAGGTGCCTAGTAGCAATAGTACTGCCTCTTGGGATCTCTCCTCTGGAGATGTGCCAAATATCACGGCAAAGGGAAACTTCCTGGTCTTGGGCTGAACCATGAAGGCAGTTTCTACCATCTCTCCTTGTGTTCATAGAAATCCTTCCTCCTTTGATGTTCCTCCACGTGCTCATGCCTGACAGCCCTATGTTTGCTAGCTGTATTTTCCAGCTGTGTGTGTCACTAAGGGCTGTTTCCCTAGTCTTTAGCCGAACACTCCTCCTTGTTTTTGCTTAGTTTGCACGGGGCTGGCGATACTTAACTCCTTCTCCTCGTTTGTCTTTAGGAATCCCAGCCTTCCCCCCTGGCTCTGCTGGCAGCCACGTGCAGCAGGATTGAGTCTCCCAATGAGAACTCCAACAGCTCCCAGAGCCAGCAGGGGGGCTCAGGTGAGCTGGACCTCACAGCTGCTGCCGCTCAGCTTGCCCAGACTACAAATGGTTGGCAAATCGTTTCCACTGTCCCTGGGACATCCACCTCCTCCAAGGAGCAAGGGAGCAACGGCAGCGAGTCCTCACCAAAAAACCGACCTGTGACAGCTGGGCAGTATGTGGTTGCCGCTGCCCCCAATTTGCAGAATCAGCAGGTGCTGACCAGTTTGCCTGGTGTCCTACCAAACATTCAGTACCAGGTGATCCCACAGTTTCAAACAGTTGATGGGCAGCAGCTGCAGTTTGCCACCACCCCAGCCCAAGTTAACGTCCAGCAGGATGCCTCTGGCCAACTTCAGATCATCCCCGGGACAAATCAACAGCTCATTACAAACAGAGGTGGGACAGGCAATATCATAGCCGCCATGCCAAATCTGCTGCAGCAGGCTGTCCCAATCCAGGGGGTTGGATTGGGCAATAACGCCCTCTCGGGACAAACTCAATATGTGGCAAATGTCCCAGTGGCTTTAAATGGTAATATCACCTTGCTGCCTGTCAGCAGTGTTGCCACGAGTTTGGCGCCCACTTCTCAGACCGTCACTTTAAGTAGCTCTGGCTCTCAAGACAGCAGCTCCCAAATAGTGACTTCTGGTGCTGCAATCAGCTCTTCCAACATAGTGACGTCCCTTGCCACCTCTGGTGCTTTTTTCACCAATGCCAACAGCTACTCTACCACGACCACAAGCAGTAACATGGGTGTCATGAATTTTTCCAGCAGTGGCACCATGGGAACAAATGTTCAGGTCCAGACACCCCAGAGGGTTAGCGGCATTCAGAATTCGGACTCTCTGCAGAACCAGGTTTCTGGCATGGGACTTCAGCAAGGTCAGCAGAAGGATGCTGATCAAAATCAGCAGTCTCAGCAGCAGATCCTAGTGCAGCCTCAGCTTGTCCAGGGAGGGCAAACCATTCAGGCCCTCCAAGCTGCTCCACTCTCTGGCCAGACCTTTACCACCCAAGCCATCTCCCAAGATGCTTTGCAGAACCTTCAGCTTCAAGCAGTCTCCAACTCTGGGCCAATCATTATTCGAACACCTACTGTGGGGCCAAACGGGCAGGTCAGCTGGCAGACTATTCAGCTGCAGAATCTTCAGGTGCAGAACCCCCAAGCTCAGACAATCACCTTGGCCCCAATGCAGGGAGTCTCTCTGGGGCAGACGGGGCATACCAACACGCTCACACCAATAGCATCTGCCTCACTCCCCAGCGGCACTGTCACTGTAAATGCCGCTCAGCTGTCTTCTATGCCAGGCCTTCAGACCATTAACCTCAGTGCCTTGGGAGCGTCTGGAATCCAAGTACACCAGCTACAAGGGCTGCCGCTGGCTATAGCAAATGCTACTGGTAAGTTGGACGTTTTGTTGAAATGGCTTCTGAATTATTCTTTTTGTTTCTGATCTCGCTTCCTGTAAGGCAGTGTCTAAACCGTACTGTGCATTAGCTTTGCAGGCCCCCTAGGCAATTGCCCTGCTTCCTACCCCCTAACACTGAGCTTGCTTGTGACCCCCGCCCAAAGTTGTCCGATGACCGCCTGGGGGTCATGACCCCACAGATTGATAAACACTGCTAACGGGAGGAACCTAAAGACATGAAGTTTCCAGACAACACAGCCAGCTGTGGGAGAGGTGTCAAACACCCAGTCTGCAAGCCAGATCTGACCTTTTTCGTTTATGTGGGCCATGTGACAGGTTCAGATTCAGCAGAATCTAAGCTTCCATTTTAAAAAGTTTCTACCCTTCATAGTTGTGAAGATAAAGTCCTGCAATAGGAACAAAGTATTACAGAGGCAATGTTGGCTCCCTGAATCTTCAGACAACCTGAAATGAACTCTGAAGAGGTGTGAACTAACTGCCCACCCTTCCTTAATCATGGAATTCACACCTAAACCCAATTATGAAGGTTAACTCCTTCATTGCTGATCATTTTAACAAATGAAATGGAGGGAAGTGATTGTGGCAGGCAGGTCTTGTGTTCCAGCTTTGGGGTTTCAGCCAGTCATCCACAGGGGTTAGGATAGAAGGGGATTCTCACTCCCCAAATGCATTTCTGGGAGGTGTCATTTTAATCTCCTCCTTCGGAAGCATCCGGTATGGCCATGGCTGGGGATGGGACATGGGGCAGGGTGGGCCAGGGCTGGGTGGCACCAAGCATCCTGTCTCTCTCAGGTGCTTGGCTGGCTGGTTCTTGCTCACATGCTCAGGGTCTAACTGATTACCACATGTGGGGTCGGGAAGGAGTTTTTCTCAGGTCAAACTGGCAGCAACCTTGGAGATTTTTCACCTTCCTCTGCAGTGTGTGGATCACTTGCTGGGATTATCTGGGTATACCTCATTTAATCCTTTCCGTGTCACTGCAGGAGCTGCAAGCACTGGTGCACCTCAGTCCCTCTGCCTGTACCACATGGTTGTCTAATCTGTTGGTCTCATATATTTTGGTCTCACATCCGTTGTTGAGTTAGGTGTGCGGGTGGTGTTAGTGGCCTGCGATAGTCAGGAGGTCAGACTAGATGATCTGTGATCCCTTCTGGCCTTAAACTCTATGACTTTGTGAAGTGTGGGAGTGAAGCCCAGGGAAGGAGGGAATTGGGAGAGACCTGAGCCAGACAGGGAAGAGGGAGACAGACAGAAAGGAGGATGAGGAAAGAAGAGACACAAAAGGCAGAAATAGCAGTGATTCTAAAAGGGAACGTGTTCTCCCACTATGTACTGCTGAGTGCAACAATGAAGCCCTGAACAAATTACGAACAGCTAAAATTCAGTTTCTAAATAAAGCCTATATTCTCCTCCTGATCGTTATCCAAACCCCTTATTGACATGAGTAAAAGATCCATTGTATGTTGGAGGAAGTATGTGGTCATTATGGAGGCCTAAATGTATATGGACCATCCTTAAAAGTGGAATTCAGTATGAGTTTGACATCCCTTGGGTCAGGGGAAAGCCAGACAGGGTCGCAAACTCTACAAGGCAAAAGAGTCAAATTGGGGGAGCATTTATAATATTTCTTCCTCATCTTAAATTAGGAATTTCCATACAGTGACTTGAAGTTTGTGGCCAGAAGAAAGTAGGGGTGGGTACAAAATGCTATGATCTCATTACTTGGAGATGTTCAAACATTGAGACTGGCACAAAGCACCCTGATTGTTTCCACTGAATCAATACTGTCATCTCACAAGTGGTCCCTCTCGGCAATCGACACTGTAGTTGGTACAGCCTTATGGTGTCATAGTGCAATGTGCATTTATGGTCTTGCTAGTCTTGACACTCGGAAATTTTGTTCCTACTTTTGAGACAGAGCATTTCTTAATTTCTTTCACTGAGTGAACTTAATGCTGAAGGGTAATATTTTTAAACTATTGCCTGTACTTGGTAATAGCTTCTTAGGATGGTGCATGTCACATCATTTTGTATCTTACTTAAAAAGGCAACCACTCAAGTGAGTCACGTAATTTAGAAGCAGTTTAAATGTTGTGCAATTCAACTTCTGTTTCCTTCATGAAAGAGAATAAAGCCACTTCCTTGGAATTGTTTTGCAGTGTTTTATGACCTGTTGAACTGCTGTTAAATTGATTTGGGTTTTGTATGTCTACAAGCTGTTTTCATATCTGATTAACTGTAATTATTGGTTTTCCACTGTATGAAGTCAATGAAATAACGTGGAAATTCTCATAAGCATTGTGTGTGCGTCATATAGAGCCTGTTTTTGTCATTTCATTTGTCTGATTTCTGTGTTCAGTGGATTCACTAGTATTGTCTAGTATTCTAACATCAGGTTTCAGAGGAGCAGCCGTGTTAGTCTGTATTCGCAAAAAGAAAAGGAGGACTTGTGGCACCTTAGAGACTAACCAATTTATTTGAGCATAAGCTTTCGTGAGCTACAGCTCACTTCATCGGATGTCCTCTGCAGTTTCCACAGTATGCATTATATACACAGAGACCATGAAACAATACCTCCTCCCACCCCACTTTTGAGTGGGGTGGGAGAAGGTATTGTTTCATGGTCTCTGTGTATATAATGTCTTCTGCAGTTTCCACAGTATGCATCCGATGGAGTGAGCTGTAGCTCACGAAAGCTCATGCTCAAATAAATTGGTTAGTCTCTAAGGTGCCACAAGTACTCCTTTTCTTTATTCTAACATCGTGATCCTCCCAAGTACATCCTGTGCTGCCTGCTCTGAGCCTATTCAGCTTGTTTGAAGCATATAGGCAACTCCTAGTTCCTGTATTTGTGAGATGGCTTTGCCCTGGATGGGTGGATCAGGGAGGAACTGTCTTGGAGACTACCCATCAGATCAGGGGTGGGAAAACTTTTTGGCCCGAGGGAATAGAAATTGTATGGAGGGCCATGAGTGCTCACAGAATTGGGGTTGGGCGGGGCAGGAGGGGATGAGGGCTCTGATTGCGGGGGCGGTGTCCAGCTTGGTGCCAGAAATGAGGAGTTCAGGGTGTGGGAGGGAGCTCTGGGATGGGGCTGGGGATGAGGAGTTTGGGGTGTGGGAGGGTGCTCTAGGCTGGGATCAAAGGGTTCGGAGGGCAGGAGGGGGATCAGGGCAGGGGTTTGGGGTGCAGGAAGGAGTGCAGGCTCCAGCTGGGGGTGCAGGTTCTGGGGTGGGGTTGGGGATGAAGGATTTGGGGTGCAGGAGAGTGCTCCAGGCTGGGATCAAGGGGTTCAGAGGGCAGGAGGGGGATCAGGGCTGGGGCAGGGGGTTGGGGCATGGGGAGACGCTCAGGGGTGCAGGCTCCGGGTGGCGCTTACCTCAAGCGGCTCCTGGAAGTAGCGGCATGTCCCTTCTCTGGCTCCTACGCGGAGGTGCGGCCAGGCGGGTCTGCATGCTGCACCATCCACAGACACCAGCCCTGTAGCTCCCATTGGAGTGCTGGAGGGGGTCATTAGAGCGCGTAGGAGCTGGAGGCGGGCCATGCCGCTGCTTCCGGGAGCCTTGTAGAGCGGCCCCTGACCCTGCTCCCCAGCTGGAGCCCCAGACCCCGCTCCCCAGCGAGAGCTCGCTTAAAATGACTGGTGGGCTGGATCCGGGCCGCGGGCCATAGTTTGCCCACCCCTGCATCAGATGGCTTATTTCTGAGCAGCCATTTTTTTTTTTTTTTTTAACCCTTAAATCCATGTGTTAGAGTAGAAAGAGGGCTGCTCTTAGTGGAAAACCCCTCATTTGTGATGACATGTTTGCTGCCTTAAATTTTAATTGTCTGACATAATGCATTCCGCAGCAGAGATGGCCAGAGGCCTTTGTCCTCAACTTGGAGGATACGATGTTCAGGTGACTGATAGATATTGTGGTGCAGGCTTCAGACCTATGGGAACCTACTTGGATGTTTTTGGCCAAGCTCTCATGTGGTGAGATATAAATAAATTATAGGCCGAGCTGGAAGTGATGCCTATTGTTAAAGTTGCCTAACGTTTTCTATTATGATCCCCTGTTGCTTATCACTGTGCCAAACTTTGAACAGTTTGTGCTGGGACTTTCCATGCTTGCACTCTGTGTAAGGACTGTTTTTTTGTTTTTTTTTTTAAGTTTTGGCAGAAACAGTTAATGCGCTTCAGAGAATGAGGTGAAGGGAAAAGTGAAATTGAATTATCAGGGGTTAGCCATATATAATCATTAATGTGCCAGCCCTTATTGTCCGCATCAAAACCTAACCGGATCTTGCCAAATTATATGACTCTGAGCATCATCATTTGTATGTGCTCCGCAGAGATTGCTCGAGGTTTGCTGCTAAAATCGCTGAACATTCCACCCGCACTAAGAATACTTGCTGACCCATCCTGTACACCGAGCCTGCTCCCGG
Source organism: Natator depressus (assembly GCF_965152275.1). NCBI lineage: Eukaryota > Metazoa > Chordata > Testudines > Cheloniidae > Natator > Natator depressus. The sequence goes on from NC_134253.1 coordinate 11,434,434, forward strand.
ACCCCACAGAGCTTGAACTACAGATGGGGAAGAGCAGAAGCTGCCACCCTGTCCTCAGGAAAGTGGTGGGAGCTAAGAGAGCAGAGCTGTCAGCTTGGTTCTTCCACTAACTCTGTGCACTTCCTGGCTTTTGGCTGTATTATTGAGTAAGAATATTGTTTTTCTCCTTTAACAGAAGTAACTGAGTGGTTGCACAAGCTCACTTATAGAGAGCTGAGGGATAGAACCCTGGTCTCTAATATTAGAGATTCAAATCTTCTCCGCAGCCATTCTGAGTGTGCGTGCGTGTACGCGCGCGTGTTGGTGCTGTCTGTAACCACCCAGATCTCATTCCCTCGAGAGCCAGGAAATACAACTGTGGAATCCCGACTTCCACTTTGTTTCACTGCTTTGTGCAAATAGTCGTGTAAGCCAATAGTGAGGTGTGTGTTGTGTGTACCTTTAATGGCTAGCCCACGCAGAAAGCCGAGTCTACCACTGCTGCTATTTATACTCCTTTAGCTCAAGTGATAATAGTTTATACTGTGGATCTAATGGTTCTGGGTTCCAACCCTGCTGATCATCCATGCAGGGAATCGGTATGGCTCCATGTGATACAATTTCTGTCTTTCAGTTTTCTCTTAAAATCCAAGGGAATTATAAAAATTAAATGAACTAAGGTTCAAAGTCAAGTGCTAAAGAATTGGCAGGTACAGGTACCAGAAGTAAGGGTGCATATGCAGTCTTAATTCTGCTCCTGTGTGTTCTGCAATTTTTAACTGCATGGTCATGTAGTACTTGTTCTATGGGACTTCTGCTTCTTTCATTGTTGTGGATGAATAGTAAATGGGACAGAGGGTTATAAGAAGAGAGGATGTTCTCTTGTGGCAAAAGCACTGGATTGGGACCCAGGAGAGCTGGGTTCTTGATTGTCTCTGTCATAGACTCCCTGTGTGATCTTGGGCAAGACTCTTTTGTGTATGCAAAAGTGGGTAAAATTAAATTTGCACAGACTACCTGAATTCTAGAATTCCCTAACTCTTGGGTGGCTAAATCCTCTAGGAAGCCTTGGAAATCTCATCCACCCATAATTCTCAGAAGCTATCACGTTCCCAGAGTCCCCGTAATGATTTTCAGCCTTAATGGTGTTTTTAATATAGTTTGTTGCATGGAATAAATATATACATAAAATTAGGCTCAGTTATTGTGTTGAGGATGTAATAGTGCCAGGCAGTGTTGCCTGGTGAATAGAACACTGGACTGGTACTCAGGAGACTTGGGGTCTATTTCTGGCCTGCTGGTGACTTTGAACAAGCCACTTAACCTCTCTCTTCCTCAGTTTCCACATCTGAAAAATGGGGATAATGATGTTTATCTCCTTTGTAAAGTGCTTTGAGATCTCCTGGTCTGAAGGGCTATATAAGAGCTCAGTGGTGGTATTATCATCTCAATAGTCACCCTCAAACTGTGGCTGCTTCTGTTTCTTAATGGGAATGAGGATTGTCTCGATGAAGTGACAAAGGGGATTGTGGTCAAACTTTGTCCTACATGCAGCTCCAGAACAACTCCAGAATTTGGTTTTAATTTTACATGTTTGTAGTGTGGGATTGCAACCTTCAGATAGCTCATGAAAGCTTATGCTCAAATAAATTGGTTAGTCTCTAAGGTGCCACAAGTACTCCTTTTCTTTTTGCGAATACAGACTAACACGGCTGCTACTCTGAAACCTTCAGATACCACTCATCTAAGGATCAGTGAAGGGGACATCACTCCTGCTATACGTCTTCTAAAGATGTAATTAAAATGTCATCTGTGTCAAAAAATGTAAGCCTGCATAGAGCAGGGAAGCCAGTTTGAATGTTGATACCTTTTTTGCGATGTGGAAAAGACTTTGTGGACATTCTGGGGCATATGACACTTACAGAAGTACTCAATCCACTGTAGTTTCTTTTCCCCTTTCTGCTTCACTTTAAGAAACCAACCTTTTAGCTTTAGGACATTAACTGCAAAATCTGTGGCACACGTGGTGAAATGGACAAGGCTTGCATGTTGGACACCTAGTTAATAGTAAAGCACTTTTATATAGTACTGTAAGTACTGCTTTGCTTTTGGTGTTGGTTGCCTTCAAGAGATAGGGATCGTCTACTGCCTGGGTAAAGTATGTGCTAGGTAAACAGGCTACTGTAATGTGTTCCCATTAGGTGTCTTTGATGCAAGGCATTCAGGACCTTAACTGATGAATGCATGCATGAAAGTACTCAGCTGAGGCTCTTTTTGTAGTGCAAAACAGCTGAGTACAAAAGAGGAGGCTAACATTCATGCCACCTGCCAAGCCCATGCAGCCAGGGGGTGGAGAGTGGAGCTCACAGGGTTTTCCACCTTCCAAACACAGCGGGCTAGTGGCTGGAACAAGGCTGCATTTTTAAATTTCAAATCATTGTTTACCTTTTTGATCTGGATGGAAGCATTCTGTGTGAATTGCTGGAGAGCACAAGCTCTGAATGGCGGCTACTTGGGTCAGGGCACTTGTTTCCTAATCAGGGAGTCTCGCAAGAAGCAGCGGCCTGTGTGGTCAAACAGAATTATTGTAATGTGTTTGTTTACAAAATCTGCACCAAGGAAATACCCTGACTCTGTCTCATCAATTTCTCCTCCTACACTCAGTTTGGCTGTCATTCGACCACAGGGGCAACTTGGGCCCCAATCCTGTAGAGGGATCTGTGCAGGCAGACCCTTACGCTCTCTCACTGTCCCATTGCATTATGGACCGCACTGGATATTCTCCTTCTCATGTTCCCCTCAATCGCAGTCTTGAGACATTTTGTAGATACTAGCTTTGAGCCTATGCCATCAGTTATAGTGTGAGTTTCTGCTAAGAGTGGTGTAAAATTTTCACTACTTTAGTTTTCTCTGCCATTCTCGGACTATTTGTATCTCAATCCCTTGTGATTAGTTTTGCAGCAGTTTGTTTCCTGTGGCTTCAAATAGTGTTTTGTATTCCTGTGGAGCAGTTAGCAGAGATAGTGCTGTCACACTGGGGCTCTCTCTATAACCTTCATCAAAATATGGTGCATCATTCATGTTTCAGCCATGTTTGAGAATGTGAACCAGTTTCTTCTCCTCTTTCCTTTTCCCACTACCTGCACAAGCATGCTGGCAGAAGGAACTTGGCTTCAGGGTTCAGTAAAGTATTTGAATAGATGCATGCTAAGCCATTGAATGTAGGAGAGGAACAGAGCAAAAATGTTGTTTTTAAAGGCCCATGTCAAAGAAATAACCCTTTGAAACATGTTTCTTTGTGACAGGTTTCAGAGTAGCAGCCGTGTTAGTCTGTATCCGCAAAAAGAAAAGGAGGACTTGTGGCACCTTAGAGACTAAGGTTACCAAATGCATCCCTAACTTGCCCAACTGTGTGTCATAACTCTGTTCTTGTGGGGTTTCCCATAGCTGTTGGGTTGCCGGCATAAATACATGATTTTTTAAATATTTTTTTTAAAGAGACCTTGTATCTGGGGGAGATGAGACCTCCACATGGTACGTACTCCTGGGGGTGGGAAGAGGGGTAAATTAGGTTCCACTTTAGGGCAAGGAGCCTTGACAAGATCCCTTTTTAACTTACTGTAATTGTTTCATTGATCACATCAAATTACCCAACTTCAGAAAATAATTCAGTTGTGTAATACTTAACGTTCAGTATCTCAACTTCTTGTAGATGGTTTGTTTCTCTCCCCTCACTCTCCACAAAAGATAGTTTCATTTTAATCGAAGAAATATCCATAATACTGGTGATCTGAGAAGTCGAGTCCCCACCTTGTATGATTCAGTAAGAGGAAACCGGTTTGTTTGGGAGTTTTTCCCCTGAAACTGTCAAAACAAAACCTTGGTACTGCGTGGCTGGCTTCAGCCAAATTTGAACTCTGTTCAGCTTCAAACCCTTGATAATAGGAAGTGTGTACTGGAAATACTCAGAACATCTTGCCTCATATTACAGCATTGTATTTACATAGGCTTTTATACTGTCTTTAAGTCAGAGGAAAGTATAAAGGAAAGCCATTAATTAGTGAAAATGCCCATGTCTTTCATATAACAATGTTCTGGAAATTTTCACTCCATTTAATTCCATCCATTGCAGTGTTCAGGTTGTGCCAATTTTAAAGTCACTCTCCCTTCTGGAGCCAGAATGAAGTTTCTGAGAACTGTAACTGAGTTGATTTAGCAGACAGGTACCACAGGGCTGCTGCAAACTAGTCTGCTCAGAGACCTGTTCCTTAACTTGCACCTCGCTTTAGAACTTTGACTTGTACAACTTATGATTCAGGAAAATATTGGCAGCTATACTGGTTTGACAGGTTTGGTATTCTGTGCAAATGTCCTGCATTGTTTACATCAGATCTGACTGTAAGTAGCGTCTGTTAACAAGGGGTTAGAATGGGGGACAGGGGATGGATCACTTGATGATTACCTGTTCTGTTCATTCCCTCTGGGGCACCTGGCATTGGCCACTGTCAGAAGACAGGATACTGGGCTAGGTGGACCTTTGGTCTGACCCAGTCTGGCCATTCTTATGTATTACTCAGTTGCCACTGTGAAACCAAACTTGTTCTCTTACGTCAGGAAAAAGCGGTTAAAGTTTTGTGAGGTTTTTTTTGTTTTTTTTCCCCCGAAGGAATTCAATTTAATTTAACTTGCAGCATAAAAACCTCTAACAATTAAAGGATATCATAGAACTTGCTGAGTAGCTTCAAGTCATTAAACACCAAACTAAAATACAATTACTCAATATGCTTTAGTATAGCTTCGAAGCAGCACGCTCTTCTTCAAGGAGTACCATGTGTTCCCCACTCAGCTGTCCATAACTCAAAAGAATTAACATAGAGCCTCTCCAATTTACACAAATGACTATGATTGCAGATTAATGAATTTTGCAAATTAGCAAGTTAAGCAAACAAGATAAAAATCAAGGATACTGCATTGCAAAGTGTACTTTACTACTTTATGTGGCTAGTGTAGTTTAATTTTATTTGATCTGCTAGAGTATCTGTAGTGCAATATATTTTAGAGAAATTACAAATACTGGATAGTGTAGGATCTTGCTGTCGTTCTGGGCTATAAAATCTGCTGAGAAATGGGAAGAGAATGGGGTCTTGGGAGAATTATTGGATTTGTGAGCTAGAAAGCTTCTTTTAATGTGTTTCTGAAGCTACCAACTACCACAGACCAAAAATAAACTTTCGTACACAGAAATATTGCATGTATAAGAAATATTTTAGGTGCGTTTGGATTGGTCACGTTAGTTCCTCTTTTTGCTTTATTTGTACTTGGCAGTGTCACTTTAATTAAAAAAAATCTTGTGGCTTTTTTTGTCTCTTTGTAGTATCCCTTACATTTCAGAGTTAAAATTTATTTTCTCATTTAGTGATTTATTTATTTATTTATTTTGCTTTCCTCTTTATCCAGGATGGGTTTAACTGTTGCAAACATTGCAGAGTTTGCATAAGACACAGTTGTGTTCGGATCCTACATAAAGGTGAATATTGTGGGCATTTTTTTCAAGGTCAACAGTGGCGGATCTAAAAATATTCTGTCTAGAATCCAGAGGGCATTCCTCACCCAGTTTTAGAACATAAAAAAAAAAAAAATCCCAACCTATCATTTTGCTCAGACCAGTGGCTTGAAAAACAAGAAACCACTTTGTCTGTAAAAACCGTCTGCCAAGACTCTCTCGTTTTTGGGTCTTCCGTCTTTAGCTTGAGACTGATGCAGAATTAGCATAGTGCTTACAGCATTTTGAACCCCACTCCAGAGGCAATCATAGGCGCCCCCCCCCACCACCACCACCGTCCATCTTCATACACTGTTACCTACAGGATGTAGTTTGTCTGTTTCCTCCTGACTGTGGTCAGTGAAAGGGCTCCTGTTTTGCTGCATTTGTGTCATCCTTGCTCGTCTTACTTGTTTGTATCTTTCATTTGTACTTCATCCAGTTGGATTAGTAATGGCCACCTAAATTGTGAGACCTTCACCTTAATGCGGTGGCACATTTGGTTACCCTTTAATGCCTGCTTTGCTACCGCTTCACCATTTATTTTTAAGCACCGGGGTTCCCCTTTGACACTTACAATTAAGGTGCTCCAGTGTCTCTATCAGTGTACTGGCACCTGGTTGGTGTTTCAGCACCAGAAAGGGGTGGGTGTACTTTGTCTGCAGGTATGTCTGGGAGGAAGGGAGGAGGTATGTCTGTGCTCGGCATGTTCAAACTGTGTTCATACAACAGGATTATGTCCATGATAGGCAGTCTTGTGTGACGCCGGCTTTTGCCATGTCAGGTGAAGGAACAACAGATACATATGGCCAAAGCAGGGGTGAAACTGCTTCAAAATTAAAGGGACCGTATTAGAATTGGGTCAGCTTCATTTTGAAGATGCTGGAGCTGTACATCCATGGCAACTCTCTCATCAGTCTTATCTGAAAAAATATTCCTTATTGTTTGGAACCCAGAGCACTGAAAAATATACTTGCATAGCGATTAATATACATCAGTAGGTCTCAACATATTTACCGTGGTAGGCCACATATGCAGTTCTCTGTGTTATGTGGGCCGCATTCACACAATATATATACTACTTGTATGACCCTGAGGATGTCACATGGGCTGCAGCTGTATGCTGATCCTGCCATGGGTTGAGAACCACTGATGTACATTCAATGCTTCTGTAACCTGGGAATGGTCTGTGATCTGGGCAGAATGATTTGACAAGCAGTCTGTATTAATGAAGATGATAAAAGTAAATTGTCAGGCTTTGTTCCTTCTCCATAAAATACCGCTGTATTCTGGTGACTTCAGAGCATTCTGTTATGTGAAGAATGAAGATGCATGCCTTCCCTTTTTTTTTAGTGGTCTTTTTTCCCCCTCTTGCAATAATTTGTTTATGCCATGATTAGAATCAAATAATTGCTTGCCAGAATGCACCCTTTTTTTTCTTCTGTTTATGAAATGCCAACAGAAGATGGCGTAGAAATGTAGTTTTTTGCATGTTTGAAGATTGGAATGAGGCTAGGAGTCAGTAATGACAGGAAGCTGGGGTTTTTCAGGCCCATTGTTGTGTTTGTACATATCTCTTGTGCACATTTTTACTCATGTAACAGCAGTTCCTCAAAGACGGCACACAAATGATAGAGTGTATGCACAGTGCTATACAGGCTGTTGTTAATTTACGAAGTTTAAAAAAAAAAAATCCTTGTTTCCCTCCACTCTGTTGTCAGAGTGTAAACATGTTGCAAGAACTTGAGTAATGAAAATGTTCTGTCCTAAAATTGCTAAACTTTGTAGGGAGCCTGGAATGCTGCTGCTGACTAGTACAGGAGCTCCAAGCCAAGACTTTCAAAAGTGACTAGAAAGCTTGTGTGGGTTTTGTTTGGGGTTCTTTTTTTGGGGGGAGGGGAGCTTATCTTGAGACATCAGCCCTCTTTAAAGGTGTTACAGAAAGTGCTAAGCCACCTATAGTGGTAAACTCACGCATCTGATGAAGCGAGCTGTAGCTCACGAAAGCTTATGCTCAAATAAATTAGTTAGTCTCTAAGGTGCCACAAGTCCTCCTTTTCTCCTAGTGTAGATGCTTTTGCTGATATGTCTTATACCTGGTTCCCAAAGGAAACAAGCTGTAGTAGCAAAACCACTTTAACGGTGGTATAAAGGCATAGGGCTTTTGCCAGTAGAGAAATATCATTTAAAAAAATGACAGTCTCTAACTGACATTACTGTGCCAGCAAAAATTTCTAGTGTAAACCTGTCCTGAATCACTAGCCACTTAAAAAAACCATACTTCAGTTCATGGCGGTAGCTGTTTTAAATAATCTAGCAAGTGTTTTCTGGGGCAAGATACTGCATTTGTGTCTAAAAATTGTTACATTGTGTTTACCTGAGAAGCCAATGCTAGTACGGCCTGAAAAGGAAGGCCAAACTGTCCTAAGAACTTAAATTTAATTGTGTGAATGGGCTAGTCACATGGATTTTATTTGCAGTTTTTTTCAATTGGTTCTAACCTGGTCAGTCAGCCTGCAGTGTTTGTTGTTTCCTTTCCCTTCATCCTTCTCAGTGCTGTTTATATGATGCCATTTGTTTACATATGTTCCTAGCAGCATTGAAGAATTTGGAGTTGATTGTGTATGTTCAGATACCAAGTGACCAGATCAGATAATGAATTGTACTGCGCTTCAAAAATGTCTGAGGGAAGTGTTGTGCAATGCATGGTTGCTTCTGAGAGTTCCCATGGGGGATGCTTGTTCTAGGACTGATATTTTGTTGGGTTACAGAGTAGCAGCCGTGTTAGTCTGTATTCACAAAAAGAAAAGGAGTACTTGTGGCACCTTAGAGACTAACCAATTTATTTGAGCATAAGCTTTCGTGAGCTACAGCTCACTTCATCGGATGCATATGCTGTAGCTCACGAAAGCTTATGCTCAAATAAATTGGTTAGTCTCTAAGGTGCCACAAGTCCTCCTTTTCTTTTTGTTGGGTTAGTTGCTGCTAACTTGTGTAACTGGTAACGGAAGTGGTAGGGGCCACATGAATGCAAGCAACTTGCTGAAGAAGGCAGAGGATCTTGCATGGATTCATGACTTGTGGACCATCTGGATTTCCTCTTGTAGCAGTGGGACTACAGAAAGATGATTTGCTTTCCCAACGTGTTAAAGTATGATTACCTTTACATAGCTGCATAGAGTTGTACCTTACATCCACATTTGGGCTGAAGTGTTGATTTGACTGTAACTGTTCTTTCTAGCATGCTTATTCTGTGCTTTCACTTATTCCCCGGCATAAGGTCTGATTCCAGCACACAGAGACAGGGCAACTCAGAATCTCTCCTCTAACCTGTATTCTCAAAGTATTCACTGATGATAACCAACCTTCTGAGGAGTTGTGGTGGCTCTGTAGTTTTCCCCTGGGCTTCTAAAATGCAGCCCCATCATGCATTCACTTTCTGCCTCCTGCCTTCCTGCTTCATAAGCCCCTCTGTATCTTACTCCGGACAGACATGCTGAGCTGCTGCCCTTTTATTTTAAGTTCCCACTTTTGAGGTGCACACTGAGCTTATTTGCAAATTGTGACTGAGCTCCCTCATCCAAAAAATAGTGTTCATTAACTCTTTCCCTGCAAAGTAAACCATCAGGCAAGAGAGTCTGATTCTTCCCCCCCCCCCCCCCCCAATTGGTTTTGGCTGGTGCTCCTGGCCATATACTGGTTCTTGCAGCCTAAGGCCTCATCTGATTACAGCCATGAGTGCAAGCGCTTAGTGCAGGCAGGCAAAACCACCAATTGCACTAGTGGTATTTTCCCTACTCTCAAACAGTCGTCAGCTCCCTTGGTGCAAATAGTGGCTTTGCCTGCAGACAGTAGGGGTTTTATTGATGCAGCTGTTCTGATGGCTGTAAGCAGGGCAAATTCCGTGCTTGGACAAGGCCTAATTTTGGGGGTGGGAGAGGAAGAGAAAACGTGTAATGTTTAAAAGTATATATAGTCATTTTATACATATTCGCTTGCCCACAGTCAAATATGTAGCTTTTCATGCACTTCACAGGTCTCTGGAGCCCTTAACACATGGTAGATGGTCACTGACATCTGAAGTTAGCCATTTATTTATATATTGTTCTTAGCTTGACTCTTGGGCCTTCTGCCATGTCTTTATTCTGATAGGTTTAGGACTATAGTGACACCTGCTGGTGAAAGCAGACTTTTATTAATCAACTAAGAATAGTTGGTTAGGTCTCAGAGGGGTAGTAGCCATGTTAGTCTGTATCCATGTTGTAATCCTCGTTGTAGTAGTTGGTTAGGCAACTTCTTGTGAACCTTTTACCCAATCAGTATTGCTCAAAGTGGGCCACTGTTCTTCAGCTGCAGGAATAGAGTATAATACTGATCGTTAAGTGCTGTGTTTTGACTGGAGAGTCTCAACATTTAAATTCTATGTGACTGTAACATCTCATATCTCAGTGAAGGTGTTTTCATGTTTGAAGTATCTTAGAGTGAAAATTTCACAGTGGTCTGGGTTTAAATCTAATAATTTTTCCTGTCTTGCAAAGATAGAGGTGACCTTTTCACTTCACACCCAATCCCTCAAACAGTCTCATTCTTTCTTTTCAAGTCTTTGCTTTTTGTGTGTGTGGTGTGGTGTGGTGTTCTTTAACAAGCATGTTCTAACTATGGAGAGTGAAGCTTCTCGTCGTTATGTATAGAGAGTTATGGGAAATAACAGCTGGGTTGAGGCTGCAGAGCTGCTTGACAAAGAATGTGCGTGGGTGCTGCCTTTGGAGCCTCTGAAGGCTTGTAATCTGTAGCTCTGCTTCTCTCCATAATCACCTCGTAATCCCAGAGGAAGAATTGAATTTTCAAAGGATCTCAACCGAGTCTAAATGACACATGCAAGGTTTTGAGGCAGCTTTTGAAAATGGGGATCAATAATTCCAGGATAGCTGGGTGTTTATCTCTTCCGGGCAGGTTTCTCCAAACACTAGCCTTTGAAAGCACACCCCCACCCCACCTCCCCACGCGATATTACACTAGTACCTTGATGCACTCAAAAAAACCCACCTCCGCTAATGGCATAGCATGTCTCCCAGCGCTAGGGCACTGTCTACACGGGCGCATTACAGCACTAAAACTTGCTGCGCTCAGCAGGATGTTTTTTCACACCCCTGACCGAGAAAGTTGTAGCGCTGTAAATTGTCAGTGTAGACAAGCCCCAAGACAGCACAGCACTTAGCACAAGGCAGCTGCAAACATGAAGTGAGACGATCCCTGCCCAGCAAGCTTTCAGTCTAAGTAGAGGAGTCCAGCAAAGGATGAGAGGGGAAACAGAGGCATCAAGAGGTGGGGTTGCCCGACGCCACGCAGCAAATGAGTACTGGAGCTGGGAACAGAACTCTGGTCTTCTGAGACCTGGACTAGTACATTATCCGCTGGCCCATGCTTCACCTCTCTTCCTTGGTTTTTTGTGTCTTGAAGAAGACTTTAAATCAGGAATTTTAAATGGTCCCACACACTCTAATGGGTTTAAGCTAGTCCATACTGAAAGGCTTATTTGTGAGCTCTGTACAGGTCTGTTGTCTATATACTTGAATTGCTTTAGCTAAACTGAGAGAGCCTAGCTTTGGATCTGCTGAGCTTTAACTAGACTGGTCTGTATTGTGCAGAACTAATTCATGTGAATTGTCTGTGTCCAATTGGTAGGCCTGTCTGTCTGAGTTGTTTTTAAGGCACAGTTCCTTAACCTTGTGGTATTGTTTATTGATTTACAGCAGTGGTTCTCAAACTTTTGTACTGGTGACCCCTTTCACACAGCAAGCCTCTGAGTGCGACCCCGCCCCCCTTATAAATTAAAAACACTTTTTTTATATATTTAATACCATTATAAATGCTGGAGGCAAAGTGGGGCTTGGGGTGGAGGCTGACAGCTTGTGACCCCCCATGTAATAACCTCATGATCCCCTGAGGGGTCCCGACTCCCAGTTTGAGAACCCCTGATTTAGGGATATAGATAATCTTTTAGGATTCTAATAAAGACAAATTACTCATCTCACTTGGTTACAATCTGCATAAGTGCTCTACTTGTGGTATCCCAGATCCTTCACTTCATAACCCTTCTCCATATCGCTAAAATAATTCCATACTTTATCAGCAACCTGAGTAGTAGCTTAAATGGCTGTTAATGAGAGGGTTAACCTCTCATTTTGCTCATTAGTATTGCACAACAGAGGATTGATTCACTTTTGTACGTGGACATTAACAGTCATTTTGATTTGAATCAATGCAGACTGTGGCAACTCCACTGAATTCCTAACCATACCTTAGTGCCCAAATTCACATTGCCACAAGAAGCTTCCTTCTGCTTCTAACTGATAAGGAAACTCGCAACACATTAATCTCCTTCAGACTTGCCTACGGAGAAACTGTAATGGAGTGGCACCAATTGCAAGCTGACTGGAGCCTTACTGTCTTCATTTATTTGCTCTGATACAAGCCATCTGTGATAGCTGTTGGTGTACTGCACCAGTGCAAACCCCAAGCTGCTATAAAACAGTTTGCACAGGCTCGGCCTATTCCAGTTTCCTGCAGCGTGAGCTGCACCTGTGCAAACAGCAGCTGATGATGGTTGTGTTTTAAAAATCAGGTCACTCTTTGGGGGAGGGCCTGTATCTTATCAACCAAATGGCCCCCCAGATTTGCACCTCAGACTACACCCGGGATCCTGAAGCGACATTCCAAATTTCAAACTGATCACAGTATGGATTTTAGGAAAGGATCAAAAATTTGGCTTTAAACAGCAACCTTAACTATGCTACAGCTCTTACAATGCCATAATCACTTCATGCATCAGTCCAATGAAAACATATGAGTTTAAATCTGTCGTTGGACCTATTGGCATATGTTAATTGCAGCTGAAAACAGATTACACAGCCTGCTGTTTCTGCACCACTTACTGTGTTTTCAGCATTAAAATAATCACGCAGTGGAGCTTGAAGGAAAGTAAAACACTTGAGAAGTGTAGCTAGGGTTATTGAAGAAGCAATTAGATGACAGCATAAGCGTGGAGCAATAAAATGGAAATGAAAATTGATAGGCTTAAAAGCTTGCCATCCCTCCCACCCCCCTTTACAAATGTTTAATATGTTCGTCTGTATTTGGAAGCTTGTCGGTGACACGCTTTAGTTCCTATGGTTTTTGTAATTAGGTATCGCTCCTTGAGATGGAGAACGCCTCGCGTGAACCGTGCCAGACGATTTTTCAACTTTATACATCTCTTTCTGTGCTCACAGTCATTAGCCAGCTAGTGAGTGCCAGCAATATCTTCGCTGATAGACGCTACTAAAACTTCAGTCTCTCCCAGGCTGCTTTATTTATTGCTGTTCCTCATTTTATTGTTGGGAGGCTTTGCATCTGTTTTGTGGATTAGCTCCTGGATTGTTGCTTTAATCATTTTAAACTAAACAGATACTTAAAGGAAAACTGTCCTCATTCTGATCAGCCTAGCAGTCTAAAAGTACCAAAGAGAGAAACTTTTTTTGCCTTGAATAAACTGTGAGACGTTATTAAAACCTCTAAAATTTGCACACATCTGGCCTTTGTGTTGCAAGTGGAAACTGACTATGTTTTTTTCCATTCCTGCTTGCTGCCCGTATCTGAAGGAATGTCATTTTTAGTGTATGGCTAGCTCTGGGCACGGAAATGCCAGCTTGCAATGGAAAGACTACTCCATTTCTGTCTGGGCAAGGTGAGAACTGCCCTTCTGCTCCTGCTTCATCTTCGCCTGTAGGCTCATCAAACACACAATCTACAACTGTTGCCTTGACTTGGGAATAATGTTAGCTAAGTAGTGACCTTGGCGAAAATACAGGCTGTCCTATGCCCTAACTCTCTCTCCTGCCCATAAGACACAAGTAACCAGCATGTTAGGATGTTGGCTGTAATAGTGTTCTGGGTTATACCCTGTGTATTACTCAGGAATCTGCCCATTTCAGAGCTGTGCCAGAGAAACTGTACATTTTCCATTCAGTAACAATAAAGGAGTTCTTTAGTTTATGCTGATGCCGACTCTGGTAACATGTATTTAACATAGTTTGAACTTTTTACATTTGCAAACATACTGTAAGCACTTCTGAAAAGTTCTACTTACAACAGAACTTCTGAGACTGAGCTTTCCATTAATCCAAGGTCTGTTTTGTTGCCTTGAAATCTGCATAGTGTGAGAATTGTGTAGATTGTCTCTGGGGTCTGTACGTTTAGAATACTAAAGTTCTGGTTGGACTTTATGCTCACAGTTCTTGCCAGAAGTGGTACATGCTTGGCCTAGGGAAATGCTATGTAATATAACTTGGCTGCAGACTTTTGTGTGTACTCTCAGGTTTAGCTTTAAAATTGTAGACACTTTTTGGAAGCTGGGGGCAAGAGAAGAGTAAAGTCACAGTCAGTAATCCAGAGTGTGTTTTCCTGAAGTACATATTTTCATAGCTATGATTATGTAGCCCAGCTAATAAAGTCTCAGACTTACAAACAAGTAGGAGAAGAGACACCCATTCTTTGGAAATCTGAACATCTGGGGTGAAATCCTGGTCCCCGAGGAGTCAGTTGCAGTTTTGCTGCTGACTTCAGTGGTGGAGTTTTGCACGCTTATTTTGTCTCTGTTTTCCAGAGTGGGTTAACCGAAATAGTTTAAATAGTTGACAGATAAGAATATTGACTTACTCAATTCTATCTTCCTGAAAGACACATGCTCTACAACTGCCTTAAACCTCGATAACTCTGGCAAATCTATGGAGTAAAGAAAGGAAGTTTTGTTTTGATCTCCTCTCCTGGGTCCATTTTGGATAACGATGCCAGTGATTCGCTGGGGGAGGATAAAGGCAAAAAGTAACTTGTTCAGTGTTCCCTAAGGGGAGTGGGGGAGGATTGGACCAGGTTGTTTCTTTTTCACCCTGACAATGGTTTGTGTAAGGAAGCTTTGTACAGGAAATGGGGGTGGGGCAAAATTAATAACTTCCCAAATCTAAATTGAGACCGCAAAAGGGTCTGTAGGGGGCAGCTAACTCCTGGCCACATAACTGTCTAGAAAATACAGTGGGAGAATTCACCAAGATTAGTCCATAATAGAATCCAACTGATGCCATCAAGATCCCCATCCATAGGTAATAGTAGAGTTTGCTCGGGATTTTTACATCTACACTTAGCAGAGCATTTATGCTCTTCGCTCCATTTACTTGTATTTAAAGCGCCTGGGCAAGGGTGGAGCTGCTTTACAAATATCACTGTGGACTTCCACTCTTCACCCAGGATACCCCCTTCGTAGGAGCTCCTTCAGATGTGTGGCATGACTCTCCATCACATGTATAAAATGCCAGCTAGCAATTAGACTAGTGATTGTAGTTGTTTTTCCTTCTTTTTAATTTCCTCATTGCTTAGGGTTTGCTGGTTAAGATGCTGATCCAAAAGTAATGCAGATATTTCCCTCTAGGTGATCATGGTGCTCAGTTGGGCCTGCATGGTGGAGGGGGTGACGGAATGGGAGACGAAAACGCTACTGTGGAAGAAGGGGAGACTAGTCCAGACCCACAGCCACAAGGCCGAAGGATGCGGAGAGAAGCCTGCACCTGCCCATACTGCAAAGACAGCGAAGGACGGTAGGATTTGCTAACTGGGTACCTCAAACTGTAAGCGGGATTGTCAATATGATGGTAGGGAGTTTCAGAAACCCAGAGGGATGGAGACTGTAGGTCACTTAGCAGCCTTGGCCTTCAAGAACTAAAGTCAATCCAGGCCGCACCCTTAATAAAATAGGTTGACAGGTCGGATGATTGCAGTAGTGCTCTCTCCTGGGAGCCCTAGGCCAGGTCTGGTGAAGGGTGGGTAACAGTAATTTTGGGGCACATGCTGGGTGCCTCATTTTACACTGACATGGTCAGAACTGAGCAATCTTGGTCTCTCCGGTTCCCATCCTTGTAGGACTGGAATAGTGGAGTGAGGGGCTGATGATGTCAGACTGGGTTGGCATCAGCTCAGTTGCATGAGAGGAGGAGGGAAACTTGCACTAAATCTACTAACGTTCTGCTTTGGTTACAGCTAATGTGTTAGTCCCTGGGTGCTCCTGAAACTAAACTTACACATGAAAGCTGTTCAGAGTCTTTTGTTTTGTTTTTCCCCTTAAAACTTTGCCATGAGTAACTGAAAGATTTGTACTGTCTCTGGATTGAACATGCACTGCGTTTGTGGTCATCAGGCTATAAAGTGTTTGCTTCAGTGGCTTCCTCTTCCATCGCTAAAGTATTATCGGGTGCAGAAAAAGGGCTAAACCTTATGGCTGAAATGAGCATGTTCCTGTTGTGAGAAATTGAGGGCTGAGCCCTCTATATTCCTGTGGCCTGGGTTCTTCTGCCAGAGAACAGTGCTCCAGAATGGCAGGGTTTGTTTAAAAACGGGGAGAGACTGGTCAGAGTGAGGCGGAGTGGAGTCTAGGCTCCTAGTGTCTACTCTGTGCTTTGGTTCCTGCATTGGAGAAATGCAGCTAGCTCCCTGCTTCGCTGGTGAGGAGACCTTAGCACGTGTTAAAGCTTTGAGAGCGGTATCGCAGAAGGCGCTAAAGTAGGGCTGAAATAAAATACAGAGTCAGCGTAAACCCCACAAGGCCAGAAATGTGCATTGGAGACCGTAATTCCCTCCCTTTTGGCACCTCGTCATGCCTAGGTCTTTAGGGGGTATCTCCAAACAGTGGCAGGGCCATTGGTGTACATTAAGGACAGAATTTCAGTTGTCAGCTATGTGATGGGCCTGCCTGGCCAGTAGCGGTCGCTCAGAATGAACAGCAGCTTGAGCTCCCCTTTAAAACCTGTGAACGCAGCCATTCCCGTTCCCTCTGTCCCCTCCCTCCCACTGCCTCTTGCTCTTTTCCCATTGACTTGCTCTTCATGTCATACCCCGCGTGCCCCATTGCTGGGCCCGGCCCGCATGCCCCATTGCTTTCACAGTGGCTTTGTTACACTGGAGAATTTTTAGTTAAAAATGTACTGAAAAGGGGAGTGGGGAGAGACCCCATGGAACAAAAAGTTTCTTACGCACACAGTGAAAATAGGGACAGATTTGTTGAGGAGCCACCTGTCGGGCCGTGTCTTCTGACGACTCCTGAAGAGGCTCCTGGTTGCAACCTCTTCTGTTTTTTCACTGAGGATTTAAGTGACTCCTCTGTGGCCCCTCTGAAGCCCTCACACCCACCGTCTCCCCCCCCCCCCCCCCGACTTAGACTTTTTAAAACTAGCAATTTACCTGCTCGTAACAGTTCCCAGTCTGACTTTAATTGGGGAGTGTTTTCATGCACATGTGGTACAGGTTTGACTCTCCCAATAACACTTCACTCTTTATAAGAACCTGTCATCCAAAGGTGTGGATACAGTTACCAACCCAATAGTGCTCAGCACCTTTTATCTCTGGAGTACCTTGTAGTCACCAATCCCCAAGGACGCGGATGTCCTCTTCGTTTGACAGAGGGTTAGACTGAAGCATCGAGTGGGAGCTGACTTGCTGGTGGTCATTGAGCAGAGCCAAGACTAGAGAGCCCTGATTCCTCTAGCCAGGAGACCGTTCTGCCCACTT
Organism: Natator depressus; assembly: GCF_965152275.1. Lineage (NCBI taxonomy): Eukaryota > Metazoa > Chordata > Testudines > Cheloniidae > Natator > Natator depressus. The sequence continues at coordinate 11,451,547 of NC_134253.1, forward strand.
CCCTGTGTTTCTAATGTCAGCCCAGCATCTGAGCAGTAAGTAGGCATGTCTAGTCAGTGCTCTGATCAGTGACTGGTAACCTGGGGTTTCCATTGTGTGAGCTCAGCAGCCACGCCGGATGCCACGTTTAGGAAGCTGATGTTTCACCTCCCTGTTAGCGAGAGTGGAGAGGCTCTATAAATTAATGCCTTGATTGATCTGGATTCTTCCAGGGGTTCTGGGGATCCCGGTAAGAAGAAGCAGCACATCTGCCACATCCCTGGCTGCGGGAAGGTGTATGGCAAGACGTCCCACCTGCGGGCTCACCTCCGGTGGCATACCGGGGAGAGACCTTTCGTCTGCAGCTGGATGTTCTGCGGGAAGCGCTTCACGCGCAGTGACGAGCTGCAGCGGCATAAGCGCACGCACACAGGTAAGCCCGGGAACCTGCCCTGGCTGCAAAGGGAGCAAAGGCGCACTTAAAGCCGGGGCTGGGGGCGCCTTCGCTTTTTCTCTAGCCTTGTATGTGTGTTGCAAGGGTTTCCAAGATCCTTGTGATTGCCAGCGCTCTCCACTATGTGCTTGGTGTTCGCCCAGTGTTCATCATCTATTGCTTTGGGTTTCTGCAGAACAAGTATATTTACAGGTTCTGTCACCAGCTGTACAAAACCATGACTCTTCTGTTCGTTGGCAGCTGCATCAAGTGAATCCTCTGCAGTACTTTCAGCTGAGATGTTTTCCTCGCCTTAGGAGCCCCGAAACAAGGGACAGCTAGAACTGTTCAGAAAGCCGCCCGCAGGGGGAAGTAACATTCAGAGTAGGGGGAGATAAATGTGAGAGGGTCTGAGAGGCCATCATGGAGACAGAGCCAAAGAAATAACACATCTGAGCCCGATCTCACTCTTGAGAGCATCCACACTGAGCAGAGCCCTGTTGAAATCCGGGGGGGGCTCTTTGTGAGTGCATGATTCACAGTTCAGGGTTAGGGCCCACAATGTTATTGGGGAGAGGGTGTGTTTTACTCCACATAATAAGTTCAGTTTGGCAAGTGGGTGGATGAATTCTTCTTTGCTACATCCCACATAATTCTGAGACTTTGGTTCTAGTGCTGTAACTAAATGTGGCTTTTGACACCTGGTATGTTTTCATCACAAGTAAATCTGCTTTGGTCAGAAGTTGTACAGAGTGAAAGAGAAAACCGGTGAGAGGAGAATATGAAGACACTTGGATGTTAGCAGCTGGCAGAAGGCACTGACTGCAAGTCTTGTGAGAGCAGGGCTCCGCCCCTCAGAAATAAGCTATCTTTCACTGAAGGGCAGTTGAAAAGTGCTGCGCCCCCTCTCTCCCTTAATACCTGTCGAGGTTGCTCTGTGAGCTTCATCCAGGCAGTAGCCGAAAATTGCTTCTTATTCAGAGTTCAGTTTGTATGTTGAACCCTTGTTTGTTTGTTACAATGTGGCTCTTCCTGGTGGAAAGGTTTGGCTTCCCATAAGGACGTTAAGCAAGCGCATTGTTGCAATGGCTGAGCGGTTCTTCTCTCCCGTTGCTGTTTACAGGTGAGAAGAAATTTGCCTGCCCGGAGTGCCCAAAACGCTTCATGAGGAGCGACCACCTGTCCAAGCACATCAAGACTCACCAAAACAAGAAGGGAGGCACAGCCAACAATGTGGCCATGAACGTCTCTGCGGTCTCTATGGACACAGGGACTTCGGAGGGAAACAGTGGGCCAACCCCATCAGCCCTCATCGCAACCAACATGGTGGCCATGGAAGCCATTTGTCCCGAGGGCATCGCACGCCTTGCAAGCAGCGGCATCAACGTCATGCAAGTGGCAGATCTCCAGTCCATCAACATCAGCGGGAATGGATTTTGAGACTCTCTGAACCACAAGTCATGGACAGTGTCCAAATCTGGGGTTCAAGGTAGCATGGGTCTAAGAGCCGACTGGAGAGGGAGAAGATAAATATTTCGTTGCTAGTGTGCTGAGAGGGTAGGGTCAGTCACACCTTCTAGCACGAGAGCCCAGTTCCTCTCTGCCAGGAATGCTACTTGAAAACAAGGCCCGGCGATCGGCTCAGACCTCTGAGGCCCAGTGACTACATGGGGATGCCAGAGCTTTTTTTGACTCGACTTTCCCCTCTCCCCCATAACTTCTCCCCTATCTTTCCCTCAGTAGGTACCCCTGATGCCAACATGCCTTGGTAAATGTATATGATCATTGAAATACTTTTTAGCGCAAAAAAAAAAGATTCTATATTATTATTATATATATAAAAATATAAAACATGTTCATTTGAGCAAGGGAAAAAAATTGCTGCGACCAAAGTGTTTGGTCTATTTTGGATGCCTTATCTTTGAACAGATGACCCCGTGGGTAGTTAATGAGACAATACCCAAGCTGTTGTTCAGATGCTATATTACATTTTACATTGTAACCTTAAGAAAATTAGCCTTTTGTATGCTCTGCTTTTAGGTTTCTTTTTTTCCTTAATTTTTTTAATTATTTGGGTGAGGTTTTCTTCATATAAAACAGTCACCCTCTTCCTTCCCCGCCTTAATCCCTTCATCGCTTTATTTTAAATTGTATTTGCTGCAGAGATTCTCTTATCCAAGTTATTTTAACCCTTTCTGTTTCATTTGGAGCATAAGTGTACATGTAAAATTGATTGTAAAGGTTTTTGTGCGGGTTCACTCGAGCTATTTACCAGAAGAGGGTCCGGGACCCATAATGCAGTCTGAGTTTTTTGCGGGGGAGGGAAGGGGAGTCTTGGGCAAATTTATTTTTCTGCAGTCGGTCTTAAAAACAAAACGCCAATGTCAGTGCGTCCAGGGCTGGTGAGATGAAGACACCTCAAGTGTCGAGTGGCAAAAAACAATGAATTAGCTGCAAATGCAGTGGAGAAGAGACCACCGATAACACTGTGTCTATCCAGAGTATTGTGCCTAGTCTGATTAAAATGTAGCATGAGGGGATGCCTGTTTGCATCCCTAATCTGAGGGTTACTGCAGAGCAGCTGCTGATGCTAGTGCAGAGGGTGAGTAGAAATACACTGTTGGTCAGACTGGTAGGCTGCTGGTACATTTGTAAGTGGCAGGGAGTTTATGTGCCAGACATGGACATCAGGCATCGGGTGCTTAGTGGACATGTTACACGGCCCCGTGCTGGGGCTGTTTGTTAATGGGACGCAGGTCTCTTATTCAGATTAAATCATCACATCATCTTGCCGGATTTTTTTTCTTCCAACACTACATTGCTTTTCTGTCTCCAAGGCTTCCCCGTTCTGTCAGAGATTTCCAAACCAGTAATTGGAAACAAAGAAATTTCCTGGCCGTGTTTTTCAAGCCCATGGTGGGTCTGGAGGCTGGTAGTTCTGAATCGTTCTAGACTCCTCTGTCCAACTGACTCTTGGTCCCCCGCCCTTCCTGCTGCAGCCACAACAAAGTGAGTGTTCCCTAAGGCCCGTCCATTTCCCCTAGCCCTTCTGTGAAGCCCAGCTGAAACGGAGCGAGCTGTCCCTACAACAGCATAAAATTGCAGGAAGAGGACATCGTGCACTGTAGATTATGTGGGGGCTTCGGGATTTAGAATCCCTCCAGATGAGAATTCAGTCACCTTCATGTGTGTCACCCACCCTCCCTTGACCCACAAATCATCCTTGATAATGAAGCTGTGTATCATTCGTGAACTCATGCATTTCAGTGCTTGGTGACTTCTTTAGTAAATCCTTGGTTCAGAGACACCTGATGGAAAGACAAGGGCTTGAAGAATCCTCTAGGAATGGGGTGAATTTTATTTAATTAGGACCATAAGCAGTGTTCTGGTGTGTTTTCATATAAAAATAAATGCAGGAAACTGCCATATACTCCTGCAACCTGGTGTTTGATAGCTTATTAGTGCAGGCAGGTGGTGGTGGTTTTAATTTGTAAGCTGGATCTTCTGTTGAATCCCTTTGCTAGGGAAGGTAGAAACATTGGGGTTTGCATTAACCAGAATCAAGGCTGAGCTGCAATAGAGCCCTTGTCTGGAAGAGCAGGAGGCAAAGGTCTGTGTCTGATGTGTGGAAAGGTTTTTATATTTGGAACTCTGTTGGAAAATGCAGCAGCTTTGGAAGTTAAAAATTAAAATCCCTTCGTATGGGTTGCTGTTGATTATGTAACTATATATAATATCTATCAAACCATGTAAAACAAATCTGGTGTTGGGTGCAGAGGATAGTGTTAGGCCAGTGTTAATTGTTCCTCTCAAAAAGAGGAAGGAAAGAGGTAAGTAGGTGGGAGGGCAGGTATTACAGTGGAATCAGTGTCTCTCTTCACATTTTGGTCCCATGGTTCTTGCTGATTTTCAGCACACATGGAGGTGTTGGACTCTCTTCCATTCCCTTTTCATGCTTTTTGCTGGGAGGCTTCTAGGAAGTTTTTTATGCATGTGCATGGAATTGCAGGAAGGCAACCTGTTTGGTAGGGAGAAACCCCAAACAACGTTGGGGTGAAATAAAACTTTATATGAACCTGAATCACACCTGTAAATGGTGCTTACTTTCTCTCTAACTAAAAGCAAGTGTGATTCTGCTGTATATTTTATATACACCTTGCATATAAACACTTCTTTTCACCTGTTCTACCTAAGGAGAATACACTTGAAATGAGGCAAATGCCGTGTGCTTAGGGGCTTTATAAGAGAGTTCAGGAATGGTGGATGTTCTTAATTATTTCAATAGCTCTCCTAGACCAGTTGCTGAGAGCACAGAGGCAGTTTTGATAAGAAAGCCACTCATTGGCACCGACACTGAGAGGTGGTTTTTGCTGAGTCTAGTACAGCAGGTTTCTTCTTTATTCTAGTGTTGCTTGGAAAGTGAGGGAGATGATGCATCAAGGCTTTTGGGTCAGGAATAGCAAATGAGACCATGGTGTTCCAATCAAACAGAAGCTAACAGTGTGCCTCTCGGAAGATTATTGCTTGGACACTGTGCAGTTCTGGGATCTAAGCATCCTTCCTGCGTCAAACCAGCTGAGTTCTAGAGAACTGAATTCTTGGTGAGGTGGGAAAACAGATGTGTTAGTCAGACTAGTATCATGGGATAGCAGTAACAGATCATTCTAAAACGACCAGGGGCTTCTGTGCTGCTAGCTTACAATACCACAGACGGGCAACTTCTCTCTGAATTCCCTTTTCTCTTCCACGAGAGCCAAATTCTTTCCCCTCGTCATGGGATGTGATGCAACCCAGAACACCAGGAGCGGGTATTTCTAATCAAGCTGCCATTAAGACACACAGGCTGACCATGGTTGCCAAGGTAGCTGGGCTCTGAAGAGCCGATCACTCAGAAATAACTTTTTTTTTAGTGTAATGCAAACCTCAGCACTAATCCCCAGTTGTCTTGTTTGCTTTAAAATCCTGTTGTTGTTTTTTTAACTCTGTATGAAAATTCCCTGCAACTGGGGGATATTACAGGTTCCTTTCTCAGATCTGAGTTAAATTTTTGGCAAGGTCTGTCTGTCAGCCAGTTCCCTCATCTTCATTCTGGGTGTGGCTCGCTCACTTAGGTTTGGAGAGAGATTTCTTACACAGCGGGATGTGAGAGTTTTGTACCTTTACCAATTCATGACTGCTTGGTGACCTTCCCTCACCAGACTCTGTGTCTGTGTTGTCAGATCATCAGCATGCTTTGTCAGTTTCAAACAGCAGTACCTCCCCCTTTGCACCTGCAAAATGCCTCCTTGTCTTCAAAGCAGAAATCGGTGCATGCTGGCAGGAGGCAAAGTCCTGCCAAACTGTGAAGTGTGAACACATTTTTACCTTTTAAAAAAAAAAAAAATACAGGGAGGGAGGAATCTTAGCTATCACTGTAAATTCCTCTGGCTGATTTCTTTCTTCTCTCTATCTCTATTTTTGGACTTGTATATTTTTATATAGGAAACTTTAAACATTTGTATTTTTTTAACAATCTGTGAAGCACTATGAATTCCAGTTGTGTCAAATGTCAATATCTTCCGCATCTTGTGAATACTGGAAGCTACGGATGGTTAGTAGAAAGCAGTGTTTAAAAAAAAAAAAAAAAAAACACACATTTCAGTAACTGCCTCATTAGGCTATTCGGGTGCCCATTGCTAGAACAGCTACCTGAGAACATTGCCAATTCCTCCTTGTCACTTGCATTCTTTAATGTATTGAGGTCCAAGGTAGATTTAGAGAAGTTCTGGAAACTACCCAGGTTACATCACTTGGTGACCACATTGTCAGTAGTTATCCAGTATGTCAAATGCAGCAGAATGCTGGGGGAGCCCGTGTCTCCACTGAGAACATAATGTACTTTCATCTTCCGTCCACATAGCTGTCCACTAATCCAGGATTGTCACTTAAGAAGCCTAGTATAACCTGAGAAGGGTTTGAAAGGATCCCTAATTGTAATCTCCTTATCCTTGTGGGGCTGTGTAACCTAACTAGAAGGGAAACTGGTGGTCAGCCTGGACGGTATTGTCTTGTTTCTAAAGCTCCGTCTTTGAGGAATATTCTTTGGACTGAGGTTTCTACAGGTTTCACTGTGACATTGTTGAACAGGTCCCAGCAATGGAAAGTTCACCACAGAGGAATGGTGCTTTTTTTCCCCCCATTAGGGAACCAGAATTAATCTGTAGTTTCCTGTGGAAACAAATGGCCCTGCATGTGTCTCCGCTCCTCAGTGATTTAAAATCTTAAAAATCAGACCCGTTACACTCAGGGCTGTGAAAGATTGTGAGCCCTGAGTGCTGTAGATAGGTCATCCTAACTCCTGGTGTAGATGGGGCGAAGTCAATGGGATCTTCTATTGACCTGGCTACTGCCTCTGAGAGGTGAATTAGCTCCATTGACAGGAGGAGTTTTCCTGTCTACATAGGAAGCATGGACACTTCGGCACAGCTTGTAGACATGGTTATACCGTGTGTCAGATCCAAGAGCAGCAGCACCAACGTAGGCGTCAGGACAAATTTTTACAGATTGGAGATGGAAAACAAGCAGAACACCATGGGTATGGACTGTGCCTTGAACCTATGTGAAGTGGCTGGTCCTAGCTGCAAGGGCAATGCAGTTCTTGCCCAAATCCAGGCAAACTGTAGGATAGATGTTTGCTAAAGGCTAATTCCCAATGTCTCGTCCCCACCCCGGTCCTGTTAACGTACATGATGGACCAGCTAATACAAAGAACATAAAGTATCTGAGAACCTCGGTACAACCCCATAGCCTCTCTGGCCCAGATCCACAAAGGTTTTTGGCTTCTAACTTTCATTGATTTCAGTGGAAGTTACAACCCTAAATACCTTTGTGGATCTGGGCCTTTGTGTCTTAGATAAGCCCAGCTTTTTGGGGGCAGTGGGAAGAAGAGGTGGCAGAGGGAGAATGTACTCTTGGACTGCTGCAGCTCCTGGGGATCTGAACAGCCTCTCCATTTGCAAAAGAAAATTTCGCCTTGGGGTTTAGAAATGAGATTTCTCCGTCCCTGCTGACCAGCCACAGCTCTCACAGACTTCACCGGGAGCCTCATTGCCATTGCTCAGCTCACTTTGGCATGCATTAGCCTCTCTGGTCTCATTAGACAGTCGCTTGTTAATACCCATCACCCTCCTCTGCTCATTCAGCTTGCCCTGTTTACCCAACCGAAGTTGAGGGCCTGTAGCTGGCTCGCAGCAGACTATATCCCGTGCTGTGCCAAGTTCCATGTGCCATACTGGGCCTGGTATCCTTGCTTTGTAGCCTACGGTAACAAGTTTGGGTTGGTTTATGGTGGTTTGGGCCGCAATGCTGATGGCCTGTTGCAAACTCAGTGGGGGAAATCTTGACCCGTTTACAACCAAGGCAAAGCTCCCGTTGACGTCAGTGGGGCTAGGTGTCACCCCTGTGTCTGTTGCTTCCGTTAAATGAATTGCACTGTTCACCCAAGCACATGACTGGCTGCTTCTGTGTCAGGCTCTCAGGTGCGACGGGGAGCACCTGTATAAATTTGAGATCTGCAGTTCCCTGTGGAATTAACTGTGCCTTTTTATACAGGGGTTCCAAGTGGCCAAACCGTTTGCAGGCAGGATTGTACTGGGCTGTTTTTACCAATTTTTTTTTTTTTTTACCCCACGATGGTTCAAAATGATCTCTTCCCGCTTTAATCTACCCAGCCCTGTTTTTCCTCAAACTTGATTAGCAATTCACTTCCCCCACCCCGCCTGCTGGGGAAATAACACGTGTCCACTACTCTATGCATTACAGTGGGGTTGTGTGCATGGGGCATGGCTAGTTCAAGCCAATGCCTGTTGCTTTTGTGAGCTAACGTGCGCCAATTCCCCCCCCCCCCCCCCGAGGGTTAGTGAAACCATTTCACCAGCACTTCCTGTAGCTCCCTGGTCCCTCCTCCGACCGCCTCCCCCATCATTCCAAAGAGGAGCCTCAATTCGATTCACCTTTTGGGTGCTGAGAGCACACGCTTCGCGCAACCTGTAACACTGGCAATAATTCTTTCGCTGTGTAAAGACTGTTTTATCCTGTAATAATGTCTTTGTGCTTTTTTTTAATCCAATTGCCAATGTAATGATGTCAGAAACACATTTTAAAAGTGCTTTTTTTTTTTTTTTTTTTTTTTTTTTTTGTACAAAGATTAGATTAAAATGTAGTTTGGCTCCTTTGTAAACCGATTACAACTTTTTTTTTTTTTAAGGTAAATAAACAAGTGTCTACGGACGGCATGGTGACGTTTGTGCTTTAAAGAGTAAAGAATATTTCCGTGCCCGTCGGCATTCACCTTGAGCTCAAGCGCCTTTCCCCAATCCCTGTAGCCTTGCTTCTTGGTGACTGCAGTTTGTAAATGTATTTTTGTTCCTACAGCCCTGTCGCAAATGAGAAAGCAAGTGTTGCTGGATGGCCATAGGCTATCTTTCCGTGGACTTCATCGGGCTGTGGATCAGGCCCTGTTGGAATCTGGTGGAGAGAATCTTTATCACAGATGAAGAGACAAACCCAACTCGTGTCCATCTGTCTTGAATTTTATTGTTCATAAGAACTGCCATGCTAGGTCAGACCGGTGGGCCATCTAGCCCAGTATTCAGTCTTCCAATAGTGGCCGGTACTAGAGCTTCAGGGGGAGAGTACAGAACAGGGCAATTTTGGAGTGATCCACCCCCGTCTTCCAGTGCTGTTTTCTGGCAGTCAAGAGGTTTAGCATCACCCTGAGCATGAAGTTCCAGTCCCTGACTATCTTGGCTGATAGATCCAACAATGGCTATCTTCCATGAACTTACCTAGTTCTTTTCTGAACCCTGTTATACTTTTGGCCATCACAATATCCCATGGCAATGAGTTCCACAGGTTAATTAAGTGTGGAGTGAAAAAGTACTTCCTCTTGTTTTTGTATAAAACCTGCTACCTATTAATTGCATTGGGTGACCCCTGATTTTTGTGTTGTGGGGAAGGGTAAATAACACTCCATTCATGATTTTATAGACCTCTATCGTATCACTCCTTGGTCGTCTCTTCTCTAAGCTGAACAGCTCTGATCTTTTGTCTCTCATACAGAAGCCATTCCATACCCTTGATGGTCTTTGTTTCCCTTCTCTGAACCTTTTCCAGTTCCACTATATTCTTTGGTGAGATGCGCGACCAGAACCAGACACAGTATTCATGCGGTTATTTGTAGTGCTCATACTGCCTACTGGAGATTTCCTTGGAGGTTTTATCCCAGAGACTGCAGAGTGGGCCTGCTATCTGTTAAAGCACTTGGCAGAGAGGAATCTATACAGATAGTGACTTGCCCATCAGGCCAGTGGCAGAGCTGGGAATCGACCCAGGTCTCCTGAGTCCCAGTCTAAGCTGCCCCCTCTCCCTCCAATGTACTAATGTTTTGACCCTCTGTAATGTCTCTTGGCCATGGGATACAATGTCCCAAAGCACCTAAGTCACTTAGGGTATGTCTAGACAGGGATAAAGAAGCCATAGCTGGCTCAGGCTCACAGGGCTTGGATTCAGGGGGTTGAAAAATTACAGTGTAAGACATCCAGCCTCGAGCCACAGCTTTGGGACCCTTTGAGGGGGGAGAGTCCCAGAGCTCTGGCTCGAGCCCGAATGCCTACACAGCAATTTTTAGCCTTGCAGCCACAGCCCCCGTGAGCCTGAGGCAGCTGACCCGGGCCAGCCATGGCTGAGTTGTGGGGCTTTTATCCCTAGGTAGGTGTACCCTTAAGTTCTTTTGAATATTTCATGCCGTGATCTCCAAGCTCATTGATTGTGATCTCTTTTACAAACATTCATTAACTTCCTTCCATGAGATCTACTGATTACAATATGTAAGAGCTATGCATTGCTACTATTTAAAGGGGCACCAACAACTTAAGTCACACCGTTCTGAAGAACCTCTCCGTAGTATTGTTACCAAGGAATTACACAGAGGAAAGGGACGGTGAACCAAGTAATATGAAATGTGTGAAGTAAACAACGTGGGGAAAACAAAAACTGCCCCTTCCTGCAACCTTCCTTGCTACTTTTAACTACAGCAAGTTTCTGCTCAAAGGGGCGGGGGCTTTAGGTTGATTATCCCTCCTGAAACCTCTTGATGAGAGCTGAGTCAATAATATCCCTCTTTGTCTAGCTGTGGAAATAGAGACAGAGGCGGTTGCCTTGAGCTTACTCAGCAAGGAAAGGGCAGTTGGGAACAGAACCCAGGAGTCCTGATTTCTATATTCCCTGCTCAAGCAAGCCTCATTCCCCTCCCATGGGGCTTGTGCTGACCACTAGCTAGCACTAACTCTTAGGGCCTGACCCACATGAATAGCTACCCCTTAGTTCTGCTGCCCCTACATGGTTCCACATGTTGAGGGCTCCTTGGTGTTTCCAGCCTCTACCTCTGGTCAGCACAGGCCTGACCCTGGGTTAAAGATGCTGGGCCCCGTGTGGATGAGGAGGGCTAGGACGAGGGAGGGCTGCCTGGTGGTTACTGTCAGGCTCTCCTGCCTCTGGGGTGGAGTGGGAGAAGTGTTCTTGATCTGAGCAGGGACCTGGCCCTCAGAGCAGTGCAGGGAATTGATTAGCTGACAGGTGCCCGGATGATTCCCATTTTAAGCTGCAGAGAAAGGAAGGTAAAAACCCTTCTGAGGTACCAAGAGATCCAGCTTCAATTCCCTGCTCTACCACAGACTTCCAGTGTGATCCTGGGGCAGTCACTTAGCCTCTCTGTGCCTCAATTCCCCTGCTGTACAATGGGGATAACAGCACTGCCCTGCTAAAAACATTAAAGACTGGGAGCTGCCCAGACACCATGGTGGTGGATGCTATGTTGTACATACCAGCCCCACAACACAGCTCTCCTGCAGGGTTGCCAAATCTCACAACATTTCCACAAGTCACTGCTACCCTTGTGAATTTCAGCCCTGCTGGGGTGGATGGGGGGATGGAATACCCCTTCTGATTGGCTGCCCTTCCCCACTTGCCTGCCTTTTAGGAAGAGCAGCCAATCAGGAGCACTGCGGAAAGGTGGTAGAGTGCACTGTCCCCAGCAAGGAGCAGACATTCTCACCAGTGTGCTGCCCCTGACACATGGGGGAGGGGACTGAGAACTCAAAAGCCAGTGTAATGATTTGGGGGGTGAGGGAGAAGGAGGGAGGCTGCCTGTAGGCTGCTGGCCTGACTCCCTAGGGCAGGAAGGAGTCTGTTGCATCCAGCACAATTTTATTCTCCAGACAGAAAACTCTGGCAAAACCTCAACCACAAAACAGCTCCTTGGCCCACCCTGGGCTACTGCCCCTGCCCCACTCCTGCTTCACAGCCTTGGGCCGGAAGGCCAATTACAGGCCAGTAAACCTGATTTCAGTACCAGGCAAATTGGTTGAAACTATAGCAACGAACAAAATTGTCGGACACATAGATGAACATAATTTGTTGGGGAAAAGCCAACATGGTTTTAGTAAAGGAAAATCATGCCTCACCAATCTACTAGAATTCTTTGAGTGGGTCAACAAGCATGTGGACAAGGGGATCCAGTGGATATAGTGTATTTAGATTTTCAGAAAGCTTTTGACAAGTTCCTTCACCAAAGGCTCTTAAGCAAAGTAAGCTGTCATGGGATAAGAAGGAAGATCCTCTCATGGATTGGTAGCTGGTTAAAAGATAGGAAACAAAAGGTAGGAATACATGGTCAGTTCTCAGAATGGATAGTGGTAAATAGTGGGGCCCCCAGGGGTTTGTTCTGGGCAGTCCTATTCAACATATTCGTAAATGATCTGGAAAAAGGGGTAAACGGGGCAACATTTGCAGATGATACAAAACTACTCAAGATAGTTAAGTCCCAAGCAGGCTGCAAAGAGCTACAAAAGGTGCTTACAAAACTGTGTGACTGGGCAACTAAATGGCAGATGAAATTCAATGTTGATAAATGCAAAGAAATGCACATTGCAAAGCATAATCCCAACTATACATATAAAATGATGGGGTCTAAATTAGCTGTTACCACTCGAGAAAGAGATCTTGGAGTCATTGTGGAGAGTTTTCTCAAAACATCCACTCAATGTGCAGCGACAGTCAAAAAAGCGAACAGAATGTTGGGAATCATTAAGAAAGGGATAGATATTAAGACAGAAAATGTCATGTTGCCTCTATATAAATCCATGGTACGCCCACATCTTGAATACTGTGTGCAGATGTGGTCGCCCCATCTCAAAAAAGATATATTGGAATTGGAAAAGGTTCAAAAAAGGGCAACAAAAATGATTAGGGGTATGGAATGCCTTCCATATGAGCAGAGATGAATAAGACTGGGACTTTTCAGCTTGGAAAAGAGATGACTAAGGGGGAATAGGATAGAGGTCTATAAAATCATGACTGGTGAGGAGAAAGTAAATAAGGAAGTGTTATTTACTCCTCAACACAAGAACTAGGGGCCACCAAATGAAATTAATAGGCTGCAGGTTTAAAACAAACAAAAGGAAGTATTTTTTCACACAACGCACGGTCAACCTGTGGAACTCCTTGCCAGAGGATGCTCTGAAGGCCAAGACCATAACAGGGTTCAAAAGAGAACTAGATAAGTTCATGGAGGATAGGTCAATCAATGGCTATTAGTCCAGATGGGCAGGGATGGTGTCCCTAGCCTCTGTTTGCCAGACGCTGGGAATGGGCGACAGGGGATGGATCACTTGACGATGACCTGCTCTGTTCATTCCCTCTGGGGCACCTGGCAGACAGGATACTGGGCTAGGTGAACCTTTGGTCTGACCCAGTATGGACGTTCTTATGTTTTTATGATCCCTTTCCAGCTGGGTCTAATAATTGAACAGGGCCATATGATCAGCTGGGAGGGTAGCTGATCTGTCGCCAGACCTTGATGCCCCCTACAGGGCCAGCCAGCCTGTGACAGGATCTGGCTCTTGAGTTTTACACCTTTGGGGAGAGCGATACCGTTACCTCCTTGTCTGTAAGTGGGCATAGGAGCCCCCACTACCCTGAAGCTCCGGTTGGTGGTGGTGCTACTGCGCTGGCACAAAGCAGGGGATCGCTCTTTTGAGCAGCTTTGATGCAGCCCTTTTCCCTGGGAAATGCTTTTGCCAACAATTGCTGAATTGCAGCTGCCTCTGGGGTGGGGCACAGCAGCTGTTAACAGCCACACAGAAGTTCAGGCCCTGATCCATGGAAGTATTTAGCCCAATCCAGCTGCAGCTCAGTGGGGTGGGAGGTGTATTTAGGGAGGCAGGATAAATACTCCAGCTGGCATTGGCACTGCATCTGAGGGCCTTCTGCTGGGGCTAGGGACACGGAGCCCAGTGTATGTACCTGACCCCTGGACTCTGATTATAAATGGAGACTGGGCTTTATGAGGAAGGCTCTGGGCTGGGAACGGGCCTTGGAGCTGTTTGCTTCCAGATGGGGGCCCTGGGCACTGAAATTGCTGCCCAGCTCCCAGCAGGCTCTGAGCAGGCAAGAGTCACTGATACAGAACCCAGCAGGATACGCTGGGCTCGGGGCTGAGCACCAGCCTGCAGGCCAGGGGCCACGGTGGGGAGAAGGGCCCATGGGGGCTGAGTCTCAGGGTGGGGGCAGGATCAGAGCGGGGCGCCGGGGAGCGCCACCCTCCTTCCCTGTGCTCCTTTTGCTTCCTCTGGCCGTTGACAGCGTCTCGGCCCCATCCCACGCGCGGAGCCAGCCAAGTCCTTCCCACCTGTGCTGGGCCCTGGGGGAGGGCCGGCTGGGCTCACAGGCACGCTCCAGGTGCTGGAAGAAGGACCACTGGATGGATGGGGCGACCATGCATCCCCGGGCCCCCCGCCTGCTTCGGGGGCTGTGCCTCTGGCTGAGCCTGGGGCTGCCGGGTACGGGGCAGGGTGGCCCTCCCTCCCCGTGCTCTCCTAGTGCACAGGCAGGGGGAGACGGGCGGAGGGCCAGGCTGCTGCCCCTGGGGGGTGGGCGGGAGGGAGAGAGCGGGTGTATGTCCTGCACCCACCCAGCTGAGCCTCCTGTGTCTCTCCAGGCACCCTGAGCTGGAACCGGAGCTGCGTCTTCTATGAGCACCCCCACAACCTGCAGGGCTCCATGCGGCACCGGGGGCATGTCCTGGGGGGCGCCGAGAGCAGCACCATCCTCTGCAACTCCAGCCAGTGCTGCTTTGGGATCTGGAACCAAAGCCACAGCAGGCTCCAGGCAGTGATGCAAGGTGAGGGTCTGCTGAAGTGATGGGGTGGGGGTGGGGCATAGGGTGACCAGACAGCAAGTATGAAAAATGGGGACACTTTTACTTTGGTGTGGGGGTGGGGATAGTTGCCTATATAAGACAAAGCCCCTAATATTGGGATGTCTGGTTACCCCAAGGAGGCAGGATGCCTGGGTTCTATTTCTGCTCTGGGAAGGGACTGGCGGCTGGTGGCTAGAGTGTTGGGACTGGCTCTCTCTCAGGGCTGGGAGTCAGGACTCCTGGGTTCTATCCCTAGCTCTCCCAGGGGAGAAGGGTCTAGTGGTTTGAGCAGGGGAGGCTGGGAGTCTGGACTCCTAGGTTTTATCCCTGGTTCTCTCAGGGAAGTGGGATCTAGTGGTTTGAGCAGGCTGGGCTGGGAGCCAGGACTCCTGAGTTCTATCCCTGGATCTGGCACCAACCTTTTGTGCGCTCTTGGTGAGCCACTTCCCAAGTGTCTGTGAAAAGTGAGTCTAAAAGCGGCGGCTGGGTTTATTGCCCCTGCAACTCCCCATGGAGGGAAAGGCCTGTCTGCTGCCCATGCAGTGGCTGCCCCCTCCTCGGACAGCACCCCCCCCCCATGTCCAATTGGGCTGTGGCTGGCTCGGGCCAGCGAGGGGGAAGGTCTCTCCCATCCCCAGGTGGCTGCAGGGTCAGGGCTTGGGCACCCACATGGCGGACACTATGCCTGAGGGCACTGCATGGGGAGGGAGTTGTGCTGGGGTGGGGGGTAGAAGAGGTGAGGCTGGGGGGGCTCAGTTCCCTGACAGCTGTCTGTCTGTCTGTCTCTCTGTGGGAGGCCAGGTTGCTGGGGCAGCGACCGAGATGGCTGCGACTCCCCAGCCTGCAAAACCAGCCCCATCCACACCATGGGGGCCATCCTTCAGCGCTGTCTGTGCCACTCCGACCTCTGCAATGCCAACGTCAGCTGGCTTGGGGCCCCTGCAGCGCCGCAAGGTGAGGAGGTGTCGCCGGGGAACATGCCCCCAGAGCTAGGGGGGCCAAGGGTGGTTTTAGCAGGGGACTGCGGGTCAGGATTGAGGGGCCCTGGCGGAGCTGGGGGAGGGAGATGTCTGAGGTAGCGGGAGGAGGGGGTCGTGTTGGGATTTAGGGGCACTGGCAGGGCTGGGGAACCCCCAGGCTGGGGTTAGCAGGGGGCTGCGGGTCAGGATTGAGGGGCACTGGCGGAGCTGGGGGGGCCCCAGGCTGGGGTTAGCTGGTGGCTGCGGGTCAGGATTGAGGGGCACTGGCGGAGCTGGGGGAGGGAGATGTCTGAGGTAACGGGGGGGAGGCATCGGAATTGAGGGGCACTGGCGGAGCTGGGGGGGCCCCAGGCTGGGGTTAGCTGGTGACTGCGGGTCAGGATTGAGGGGCACTGGCAGAGCTGGGGGAGGGAGATGTCTGAGGTAGCGGGAGGAAGGGGGCGTGTTGGGATTTAGGGGCACTGGCAGAGCTGGGGGGGCCCCAGGGTGGGGTTAGCAGGGGGCTGCGGGTCAGGATTTAGGGGCACTGGTGGAGCTGGGGAACCCCCAGGCTGGGGTTAGCTGGTGGCTGCAGGTCAGGATTGAGGGGCACTGGCGGAGCTGGGGGGGCCCCAGGCTGGGGTTAGCTGGTGGCTGCGGGTCAGGATTGAGGGGCACTGGCAGAGCTGGGGGAGGGAGATGTCTGAGGTAGCGGGAGGAGGGGGGCGTGTTGGGATTTAGGGGCACTGGCAGAGCTGGGGGGGCCCCAGGGTGGGCTTAGCAGGGGGCTGCGGGTCAGGATTGAGGGGCACTGGCGGAGCTGGGGGAGGGAGATGTCTGAGGTAGCGGGAGGAGGGGGGCGTGTTGGGATTTAGAGGCTCTGCCAGAGCTGGGGAACCCCCAGGGTGGGATTAGCAGGGGGCTGCGGGTCAGGATTGAGGGGCACTGGCAGAGCTGGGGGAGGGAGATGTCTGAGGTCGTGGGGGGGACATGTCGAGAAAAAATTGAGGAGGATACAAGATAAAGCATAAATAATTTGATGATTTGATTGGGGATTGGTCCTGCTTTGAGCAGGGGTTGGACTAGATGACCTCCTGAGGTCCCTTCCAACCCTGATATTCTATGATTCTATGATTCTATGATAATTGCCCTTTCCCTTCCTGTCATGTCTGTCCCATGCCTCCCCTTTGCCCCCCTCCCCCCATGTCTGGCCCTGCTCCCCTCCCAAAAGTGTCCCCATCCCAGTCTCCTCTCTCCATCCCCTCTGCAAGCCCCCCCCCCCGGCTGGGAGAAGGACCCTGTTTAGCATGGGGCAGTCAGTGTGTAACCACCTCCCCAGCCAGACCCATGAAGGCCGGGCTCTCCTCTCCCCGCCCCGCAGCAGGTGCGCAGTCCTGGGGGAGACCCCGGCTATCTGGATGCTCTTGCCTGGACGCTGCCCCACAGACCTTGGGGAGGCGAGCCAGGCAGGGGAGTGCGAGCACCAGAGCTCTGAGTCACCCTGATAAGCAGCTGGGAGGCAGGCGAACCCGGCACTCACACGGGACTAGGTTGGGCTGGCGGGACTGAGTCCAACCCAGCAATGCTGCCCACGATGCATCCCACCGAGCAGCTGCCATGTGGGGCTGCTGGACTTCCTGTGGGGAGTGGGGTCTAGTGAGGGGAGCCAGGATGTCTGGGTTCTGTACCCAGCTTGGGGGAGGAGTGCGGTTTAGTGGGTTAGAGCCGGGGGGGTGGGGAGCCAGGACTCCTGGGTTCTATGCCCAGCTCTGAGGGTGGGGAGTGGTGTATAGTAGTTAGAGCCGGGGGATGGGGAGCCAGGACTCCTGGGTTCCATGCCCAGCTCTGGGGGGGGGGGAGGGAGTGGTGTATAATAGTTAGAGGAGGGGAGTGGGTGTTCACATCCTGATTCTTACTCTATCCCTGGCTATCTGGACCCAGGCTGTGGGCTGTGGGATGGGGTAGCTATGGATGGGGGTGCTGACCCAGAGGGCTCAACACAGGGAAGGGAGTTTTGCCCTGGGGCTGTACCCTGGGTGGCACCCAATGGGCTGCTCCTATGGTGCCGATCCCTGACCCTCTTGTGTGGGCTCCTGGCCTAGGTTTGCCCTGATTAGGCATGAGGGCCCCATGCTGGACCCCTGGCCGAGCCTCTGCCTGGCTCCCCAGTGAGAGTGCTCGGGGCTGCGGAGAGACCAGGGAGCAAGCTCTGGCCCCTGATGCTGTAGACAGGGCCAGTCTGATTCCAGTGCATTAGATCTCGGGGGGCCTGTGTGGGGAACGGGGGTCGAGGACCTCTGGAGCCCCAGCACAGGGCAGTAGGGTGCAGCGGGGGCAAAGTGGCAGTGGAGGGGTATCACAGAGCAGCAGAGGAGGGGTAATTCCCTCTGCTCTCCCTGCACCCCTCCATCCCGCTGCTTCCCTCTCATCTCCAGTTCCTTCATTCCTGCAGCAGGAGGAAGCATTTAGCCGCAGACAGGCTCAGTGGGAAGGAGAGAAAGGGATGGGACGAGCCCCCTGTGCCTTGCCCCGAGATGCAGCTCCCCTGCACTAACCACTAGACCCAACTCCCTTCCCCAAGCTAACAATAGAACCCAGGAGTCCTGACTCCCAGCCCCCTGCTCTGACCACTAGACCCCACTCCCTGCAAGAGGACTATCTTGGCATCTGCCAGTAAGGATGCCTAGCTGGAATTGGCCGGGCCAAGGATCTGACTGCCCTGCTCCTTTAACAGCATGCCTGGGGCTGGATTGGGTCCCCCCACCTAGCTTTGTAGTGCTGCGACCCAGCTTCCCCCTCCCCCCCAAAACCGGCTTTGATGGGCTGCAGCAGAGGGAGGATACAGGAATGTTGGCAGCTGAGAGGAGGGGGGGGGGAAGCCGTCCTTTCTTCTGGAGTTTAATTAAAACTCGAGCAGAGGAGCATCCCGTGGGCGGGTCAGGGAGCGAGGGCCAGATGTGAGGGGCTCTGACAGCCCCTGTCCAGTCTATGCCTCTCTGCTCCAGGAGGGGGCTGGCTAGTGGCTAGAAGGGAAAGGTGGCCACTGGGCCCCGAGGAGACGGGGGGTGGGGGAGGGAGGGTCATGGGAGCTGATTAAGAAAAGGGTCACTTAGGCTGAACATTAGGGGTGGTGGGCACCCCGACAGGCAGCATCCGGATGAGGAATCGCCCCCTGGGAGACAGGCTGGGACAGATCCAGCCGGGAGCGGTGCCCCAGGGACGTTTAGCGTAGGGCTGGGCCTGGTGCAGGGGGGAGCACCCAAGGGGCAGCCAGGCGACGGCTGGAACCCAATGCCCCAGCGGGAGCGGTATCCCGGGCGTCCTCCTCATCTGACCCCGAGCCCCGTCGCCCGCTGCCCATGGGCCGTGCCTGGGGCTGGGTTCTCAGTTCAGCCTCTGCCTCTCTCGGCCTTTCCGCAGCCTCGGCTGGGTCTGCTCCGACGGGCACCATCTGGATCGCCGTGGCCTGCCCGCTGCTGCTCTTCCTCGGCTGTCTGGCCTTCCTAGGTATGGCCCCCGCCCCCCCAGCTCCTCCAGACCCTTGGCCCAACGGGGAATATGGGGTTTTAGATGCACCGGATCAAGCCATCCTGCCACCCCCTGCCCCCCATCATGGGTCTCCTGGTCGTCCCAGTCATGGAACCTGGGCCCCATTAGCACGGGCCCCAGTGGTGTGAGGGAAGGAGTGGCTCCGTAATGCAGCTGTGGTATCTGGTCCCAGCCAGCAGGGAGCGCCCTGGCCAGGGACACAAAGCCAGTTAATTGCCCATGGACAGGCTGGACGCAGGTTGCCCTCTAGTGGGCGCAGCCTGAATTCTGTACAAGGCCCAACACCGACAGCCCCAGGGGGGAACTCCCTTCAGCTCAAGCGGCCTGTTAAGATCACAGGGCTTGGGGTGCTGGGGGGGGTTCTTAGTATTTATTAGACTCCCTCCCCCTCCCCCTCAATCCCTGCCTCTGCCTCACACGTAGGTACACGCACAGCCGGACACACGCACGCACTGGGTTGGTTTACAATTCACACACACGCACGGGGTCTGTCTACACAGTCTGTCTCTCTGTACACACACACACACACACACACACGCACGGGGTCTGTCTACACAGTCTGTCTCTCTGTACACACACACACACACGTGGTCTGTATACACAGTCTGTCTCTACACACACACACACACACACACACACATGTGGTCTGTATACACAGTCTGTCTCTACACACACACACACACACACACACACACATATCTGGATGTCTAAACACACACACAGTCTGTCTCTCTCTACACACACAAACTGGGTTAGTGTACGATTTACACATACGCGCGCACACACAGTTTGTCTGTCTGTCTATATACACAGTCCGTCTCTCTCTCTATACACACATGCACACACACTCAGAGTCTGGATGTCTGTATACATAGTCTGTCTCTCTCTAAACACACAGTCTGTTTGTCTCTCTATGTACACACATACAAACTGAGTTGGTGTATGACACACAAACATACACACCCACACTGTCTGTCTATCTATGCACAAACCATCTGTCTCTCTCTCTCCACACACACACACACACACACACACACACTCACTCTGTGTTCGTGTCTGACTCACACATACATACACACCCACACTATCTGTGTATACACTGTCCGTCTGTCTGTACACACACAGTCTGTCTCTCTCTGTCTACACACACACACATACTGGGTTAGTATATGACTCACCCTGTCTGTCTATACACACACACACACACACTGTGGGTTGATTGGTGACTCAAACCCACACACATTCTCTCTCTCTCTCCTGAGCAGCCCGTGGGCCCTGCAGCTCTGTGTGCTAGTCCCAGGGCACTGCACCATAGTTGGGCATTTGGCCCAGTCCCAGTGTCACCGCCCCAGAGGAGCCCCTGCAGGGGGAAATCTCTCGCTTTCTCTCCACAGTGCTGAGAAAGGTGAAGGTCTGTGCAGTGCTGCTGCGCCAGGAGGAGAGCAGGGAGCTGACCAAAGTCACCATGGACCCCCATTCCAGCCGTGAGAGGGAACCTCCCAGCCAGGAGCTGCCAGCGCTCCAGTTCCTCCAGGTCTCGCTTGGTGGCTGCGTTGGGGTTGACAGCACGGACTGGCCTTTGCCTCGGTCTCACCTCTGTCTGTGCAGGTTGCAGGCTGGTTCTGCAGGGGGAGAGCACGTGTTGCCTGGCATGTCCCTGTTGAGCTTAGGGAGGAGGTGGATCAGTCTTGGCCCATGCAAGCAGGTGTTTGTGCTGGCAGTGCCAGGAGGGGGCTCCAGCGCTGCGAGCTTCCCCAGGGCAGTGCCAGGTTGTGGCTCCAGCGCTGCAAGCTTCCTCGCAGCAGTGCCAGGCAGGGTCTCCAGTGCTGCAAGCTTCGGGGTGGACTGGTTTAAATCCCTGATTTTAATCTTGATTTAAATCAACAAGCAGGAAACCTTGACTTAAATCACTGATTTTAATTGCATTTTGCATTTGTATTTTTTACTTCTTTTCCTAACAGTTCGTTCTCGTTGGTGGGTAACCATTCAAACATGTTGATTCGCTACTAAATATAACCTGTTCTCTAAATTTGGTCCTTCTCTTTGCTAACTGGAGGACACATTATGTCTATACACATTTATTTAAGCAGTTACGTCGCTTAGCATTTATTTAGTGAGAATCTTAAATTTGACATTTTTGATTATGTTCAGAAAAGGCCAAGGACACATTTCTTATTTGCTAGCAAATGATTGTTTACTTGTGATTTGTCTCAAGCTGGATGGAAATTGGCATTCCAGTAAAAATGCACAAAACCAGCATTTTAAAACATTTTGATTAGTGAAATAAAACTCCTTAAATGCCCTGGATGCTTAAGGGGCCAAAACTGTAAGTTTAGCCAAACACATTTTGCATTCGAAACTAACTGGCTTATTCAACAGTGGGAGAGTGATCTGTCGTTAGTGAACTGAAGGATTGTTTATGGTCACTATGGAGACTTTCAAAGGTATTTAGGCACCTAAAGATTCAAATAGGTGCCTAGAAGTATTTTCAAAGGTTAGGAACCTAACTCCCATGGGAGTTAAACAAAATAAAATAAATTTTATCCACCCTGCAGTAGTGCCCAGCCATGGACTCCAGTGCTGCAAGCTTCCCTGCAGCAGTGCCCAGCCATGGACTCCACAAAGCTGCAAGCTTCCCCGCAGCAGTGCCCAGCTGGGACACCAGTGCTGTGACCTTCCCCGCAACAGTGCCTTACCTAGGATAAGACTAGGTTCTGTGCTCCCCTCTCCATCCCAGGGAGCTAAAAGACAGGTCAGCGTGTCACCCTATCTGTCTTTGTCCCCCGCAGGTGCTCCAGGACGGGCGCTTCTCCGTGGTGTGGCAGGGCACCCTGCACCAGACACCCGTCGCAATCAAGGCCTTCCCCGACACCTGCTTCCAGCACTTTGCGGCCGAGTGGTCCGTGCACAGCCTGCCCCTGATGAACCACGAGAACGTGGCCCGGCTCCTGGCGGCTGGGCGAGGAGGGGTGCGTGGGGATCAGGGGAGCCTGCTGGTGCTGCAGCTCTACCCGGCGGTGAGTGCTCGCCCCACGGCCAGCCCTGGGCATGGGGGGTGGGTGGGTGCCACTGCCCTCTGCTGGGCATGTGCAGAACTGCACCGGGACTGAGTGACTGCATGTGCACAGGCAGGGAGGGGATTTTGCTCTCAGATTCTGCTTGTGCTCAGATATGGAGAGAGGAAATTTAGTGTATTCAGAAAACTCTTCCTGATGGGGGATGCGTCCAGGCAGGGAATCATCTCTGGGGAAAGGGCTGGGGGCCCCATCGTTCCCCGTCAGGGGGATGGATCCAGCCGGGGAAGGATCGGGGACCCGCCTCCCCACTTGGGGTTTCACAGCCAGACTGAACGGGGTCCTGGTAAGAAGACTGCACGGGGCCAGGGCTGCACCCGATGGGCCCCTGTGATTCTGGCCTGGGGTCCGACTGAGCCGGACTCTGTCTGCCCGCAGGGCTCTCTGAAACTCTTCCTGAGCCAGCATGTCAGCGCCTGGGATGGCACCGTCAGACTGGCCCTGTCGCTGGCCCGGGGGCTGGCCTTCCTGCACGAGGAGCTCTGGCACAACGGTGAGAGCCGCCCTGGCTCCTGGAGCCCTGCAGGGGGAGCAGCAGGCCCCTGGGGCAACACCTTGCCCTGCCCGAGCCCCAGGGCTGCGGACACAGCTGTGATCCCCTTTTCCCCGCACTCCTGGTGCCCAGCCAGCCGCAATGTGGCAAGTTAGCCCCACCCACCGCCTCGGCGCGGCGAGTTCGTCCATCCTCAAGGGGGAGCCCAGGAGCTGGGAGGTGGGGATAGGACACATGGCCCAGCAGCCCTTCCCTCTACTGGCCAATCACAGCCAAGGGTCCGCCATGCCCCCACCAGCCCGTCCAGTGCACCAGGCCCACGAGCCAGGCAGGTGGGGTCTCTGCAATGTCCCGTTCTCCGTGCCTATCCCGTGGGTGGGGGCCAGGATTCAACCCTTCTTGCCCTCTGTTGGCACTGAGAAACACAGTGGCTCCTCCGCCCCCTCCCTCCCCCCCCGCCCACACACACAGCTGGACCCTTCCTAACCCATGTCTCCTTGGTGCCAGGCCTGCACAAACCCAGCGTGGCGCACCGGGACCTGAGCAGCCAGAATGTGCTGGTGCGGGAGGACCGGAGCTGCGCCATCGGGGACTTCGGCCTGGCCACGGCGCTGCCCGCGCACCTGGAGCGATGGGGCGGGGGCCGCATGGAAGCTGCTGTCAGGAAGGTAGCAAATGTGTGTGCGCGCGCACGCGCGTGTGTGTGTGTGCAGCAGCACTTGTGCTCAAGGCTCAGAGAACTGGACAGTGGGTCCAGCTGGAGAGCTGGGGGGGGGTGTCGTGATAATCCCCCCCACCCACACATCTAGGGCAGAGAGGGGAAGTTTTAATGGGGGGGCGAGGGTGGAGGCCAGGGGAGTCTGAGCTCCCCGGTATATGAGCGCATGGGGGGGAATGTGTGTGATCACACGTGAGCGTGCCAGAACGTGATTGAGCATTGAGGTAGGGGGGCAAGGTAGGAGAGTCCCTGGAAAGGAAGCTGTCTGGGGGGAGGCTGGGAGCCGCATATGAATCAGCCCCGTTCATGGGTACATGCCTGGGAGCCTCGGCCCTGGCACATGCAAACAGTTGCACTAGCGTGGGCAAGCTCACCTTCATGTGGCATGTGAGTGGCTGGTGGTCGGCAGCTGGCGTTGACCTTCCTGCCTGATCCCAGGCAGGGACCCAGCGGTACATGGCCCCTGAGATCCTGGACGACAGCCTGGACCTGCAGGATTGGGGCCGCGCGCTGAAGCAGGCCGACATCTACTCCCTGGCCCTGGTGCTCTGGGAGATCCTGACAAGATGCTCGATGCTCTCCCCAGGTGAGCGGCTGTAGGGCTCGGTGCTGGGCGTGACCCCCTGGACCCCAGCTGGGCCGTGCCAGGCAGGATCCAGGCCTAGAGCCCATCCCCCAGGCCTCTGTCCTGCCTGGCTTTAAACATCCCGAGCACTGGGAGGTCCCACCCAGCCGGTCCCTTCCTGCACCCCGTGGCTCCTCATGCCACCCCTGTATGCCCCCCAGCTTAACTATTGCTCAGCTGACACACCCCCCCCAGCCATGGCCGTGCTGATGTATGCAGCCCCCAGCCCTGTGGACTGTGCTGCAGGATCAGCCCCTAGAAAGCCTCAAACCAAGAATTTCTCTGCCCCCCCCCACCCCTGCCCATGCACCATCAAATCAAGAGCCTCCCCCTGTCTGTGTGGTGGCAGCACAGACAAAAAAAGTGCTGGAAACTCTGCCACCTGGTGGAGGTTTGGAGAAATATCACCCAAATTTTCACACACACACATCCGCACCCGGCGCTGGGCTGTCTGCACTGCACAGTGGTCCCTGCCCAGGGGAGGTGTCTGGGAGCTCAGCCCCTGGGGAGGATACCTGCCCCCGGCAGGAGGTGGGAAGGGGAAAAGGGGCATTGCTTACAGGCTGGTTTCTGGGAGCAGTGAGCCAGTCTGCCCAGGAGGGAGGGGGCCCTGAGGCCAGAGTTGCACTTCCATACACTCCAGATTCAAGGGGGCTGATTCTCGTTTACCCCCTTCCTGGGCTGGGCAGGAACAAGTTTGTACTTCCTGTATTCTGGGCCCAGTCCCACGCTCCTGGTGTCGGAGCAGCCTCAGGGATGCTCTAGGGTTACCATATTTCAACATTCAAAAAAGAGGACACTCCATGGGGGGGGGAATTTGCTCGTGCCCCCCTCCCCTGGTCCTGCCCCAACTCCACTCCTTCCCTGCCTCTTCCCTGCCCCCATTCCAACCCTTTCCCCAAAGTCCCCACCCCAACTCCACCCCCTCCCTGCCCCATTGGACCTCTTCCCCAAATCCCCGCCCTGGCCTCGCCTCCTCTCCTGAGCATGCCGCGTTCCCCCTCTTCCCCCCTCCCTCCCAGCCGCGCCAAACAGCTGTTTCGCAGCGCAAGCGCTGGGAGCTAGGGGGAAAAAGCAAGCATTCTCTCCAGTGATCAACATTCACTTTCTTTCTCGAATGATCAGCTCTTCTTTGGGGAAAAATAATAATGGCAAAATCCCGGATGTTTTTAGATATTTAAAAATTCCTCCTGGATGGCGATTTAAAAACCAAAAAGCTGGACATATCCGGGAAAATACGGACGTATGGTAACCATAGATGCTCTAACTTACACTCTGCTCCCATGGGCCCCGGGAGGTAGGGAATACCCATAATGCAGTGTGCTTTGGCCATGCCCTACTCCACCCCCTGCACTGGGGCTGGGAGCAGAGCCCTTACGTGGTCATGCCAACTCCACACCAACTGGGGAGCCCACTGCATGGGGGGAGATTCTCCAGGGGGCCACATATCCCCACTGGAAGGCCCCTCTGTGGTGCCAGTGCAGCCTGAGTGTGCCAGTAATCAGGTCTCTTGGGTCCAAGGGGAATCCCCGTTAGCCAACAGCAGTAGTTGGGCTTTTATCTGCTCTGCTGGCCACTTTAGGGTGACACACACCCACACACTGAGCCAGTCGCTGGTACCCGGGTCATCTTAGGGGCTGGGCTGGATGGAAGCCACAGCCATTTGACCCCCACATGTCCCACTCTCTCCTCCCCCAGGCTGCAGGGTCCCTCCCTTCCAGCTGGCCTACGAGGCAGAGCTGGGCGGCAGTCCCACGTATGGGGAGCTGAGGAGACTGGCCGTGGAGGAGAGGAGGAGGCCATCCATCCCCGAATCCTGGAAGGGGACAGGCCAGGTAAAGGGGTTTGGGGGGAGGGGCGATGGGGGCAGGGGAGGGGGGACACTAGTGGGAAGGGATGAGGGAGTAGTGGAGGGGAGGAAGGACGCAACTAGCTCTGCTGCTGGTTTAAAGGGCCAGCAGTAAATACATCTATGTAGTGAGACCCTTTGGCGACCCCCAAGATTTTATTATATTCCCTGGGGGTTTTACACCCCTGGCCTGAGCCCCACAGGTGCACAGGGTGAGGGTGGAGGTCTTGTCTCTGCTGCAGTAGGTTCTCTTTCAGGGCGACACCTCAGCCAGCCTGGGGTCTGGAGCCACCTGCACCCTGAGAGACCCCTCTCCCCTAGGTCTTCATCTGCCTGCGGGAGCTGCTGGAGGACTGCTGGGACCCCGACCCCGAGGCCCGGCTGACGGCCGAGTGCACCCGCCAGCGGCTCCAGACCCTGGGAGCCGAGTTGCCGGCAGGGGTGTGCTGAGCTGGCAAGGGGTGCTGCCCCCCTGTCCTTGCCCAGCACTGGGCCACAGTGCCTGGGAATGCTCCTTAGGCCTCTGGTTGGTGCTGATGGAGGGAGAGGAGCTCTGGTGGCAGGGACGGCGCCATGCCCGTATCACCCCAGCTATTACCTGCACTGGATATAAACAGGGCTGGCCTGTGCCCTGCTGCTGCATGGCCTCAAGCTGCCCGGCCGACCACCCCCACCTGGGCCAGATTCGAACTTTACACTCTGCTCCCATGGGCCCCGGGAGGCAGGGAATACCCATAATGCAGTGTGCTTTGGCCATGCCCCCAGGCTGGGAGCACAGCCCTCCCACGGTCATGCCAGCCCCACATGGAAGGGTAGGTGTGCAGCCCTCAAGTTACCCCCATCCCCTTCATGGACATGCATCCCATTATATCTTACCCCCTCCCAATGGGCATGCACCTCTTCTCCCCCTGCAGGCATACAGACCAGACACACACCCTCCTCCAAGACACATACACACACAGGGCATATGCCATCAGCCACTGATGGGCATACACCCCAGCCACACACACAGGTATACACTTTCCATGCACACTGTCCTAGCCCTTCCTGGGCTGTGACATTTCAGGGGCTGTTGCTCACAAACTGCCTGGCTCTGGGCTATGTTGTTTACATGCTGGAAGCAGGACCAAATGCTCCCTGCCCCAAAGAGCTCACAGTAACAGCCAGTATGTGTGAGGGGAAACTGAGGCACTGAGTGGCAAAGTGACTTGCCGAAGGTCACCCAGCAGAGCCAGGAATAGAACCTGGGTCTCCTGAGTCCCAGTCCGGTGCACTAACCACTAGCCCACACTGTCCCTCAAAGCTCTTAATGGGGGGTGCAGATCTTGGCCATTGGGAGCTGGGCGGGGGCCAAATAGTGGCATTGGGATGTCAGATTCAGACTCTACTATTCCCCGCAGACCTTAGAGTGGGTTGAGATCGGCTACCGCCTGGGAACGCCAGATGGCTTGCGATGGTACCACCTGTCAGGTGCCTCCTCTAGAAGACCATGGGGCACCATGAGCACCCCCTGCCCAGCTGTCACCAGGCACTAACGGGTTGGGCCTTTCTTCTTATATCTGGGAGTGGGTTATGGAAGGGTCTTGCTCAGCAAGACCCTGGAGTTTATGATAATACTCTGCACTCACAAATCCCCAGTCTCCCTAATTTCACAGCAGGGGAAACTGAGGCCTGGAGGGGGAGGGGACTCACCCAGGAATAAAACCCAGCTCCCAGGCCTCTGTGCTAAGCACAGGGCAGCACTGCCTGTCTGCAGGCCGATGGTGCAATGCCAGGTTTTGCTGACCCTCGGGGCTCTGTGCCAACCGCCTCTCGACAGGGAGGGGCTGGGGGACACAGGCACCTGCCAGGGGTCACTCAGCTGGAGTGACAGTCCCATGTTTGCCCCTGCGCCAGCTGCAGTGACTCTGGGAGCTGGGCTGCAGGCCCAATGAGCTCCTCCTCCTGGCTACTAGTAAGGATGTAGGATGACCATGGCTCCCCCAGCTCCACTGCTCCCTTGCAGGGTAGAGGGGGCCAGCCCATTCCACCCCCAGGGGGCGCCCAGGATGTGACAGGAGAGGGCCGCTGGGGGTGGCGGGGTCCAGAGGAAGGAGAGAGGGGGAGCCTGGCTCTTGGGGAAGAGGGGATCAGGGGAGAATACAATAGATGGGAGAAAGGTTGCGACAAACGGGGAAATAATGGTCTTGTGGCTAGTGCCCAGGACTCCTGGGTCCCATTCCCAGATCTGCCCCGACTCACTGTGAGAATCTCCCGTCGCCTCCCTGTTCCCCAACTCCCCCGTCTGGGGATAACGATATTGACACGCACACGCCCCAGGGTTGGTGAAAGAGCCTTCATTTATTCTGCTTCACGGTGCAGAGAGAATCGGGAATCCCGCGGGCGCTCGGCCTGCAGAAAGGACATGTGAGGAGCAACACAGCCCTGCCCAGGCCGTCTCCGAGCCCCAGACGGGGCAGGCAAGCTGCTTGCTGGGGTAGTTTGACACTGAACGTTTGTACGAGGGGCCTGGCTGGAAATAAAGCCTGAGTAATACACGAGTACAGACTGGTCTGAGTGATCTGGTATGGGAGGAGGTGGGGTAGATGGGCCATTGGCGAGTGAGCTAAGGATGGGCCAGTGAGCTCACCTGGTGTCGAAGGATGAGGTTTATAGAGCTAGTTTGATTTGTTGCAGCAGGATATGCATAGATCAGTGGTCCCCACACTTTTGAGGGTCATGCCCCCCCTTACCCTTGTCCACCTCCCCAGAGCTGGGTCCAGGAGCAGGGACGCAGCTGCACGGGACGATGACGTGGACGGGGGTCAGGGGGCCGAGGCTGGAGCCGCAGTTGGGGGTGGGTCTGGGGCCAGGAGCTGGGCCGGGGACAGAGCCGCGGCCAGCGGCTGAGGCTGGCGCCGGGGCTGGGAGTGGAGCCGCTAGGAGGCGGGGGGCAGGGCCAGATGTGGGGCCAGAAGCCGGGGACCAGGCACGGGGCCAGGAGCTGGGGACGCAGCTACGGGCAGGACTGGAGCAGAACTGGGGGCGAAGAGGGGCTGGGTGGCACTCCCTCCCTGGCCCCCATGGGGGCTGCCCCTGGCCCTCCCACGCCCCACAGGTTGTGGACCTCTTGCATAGATTACAAGGCCCAAAGGGATGCCTGTGATTGTCTCATCTGACCTGCATAACACGGCCCTGAATTACATCCTGTTTGAAGTAGAATGGATTTTTTAGAAAAACCTCCACTCTTGATTTAGAACTTGCCCGTGGTAGAGAATCCCGCACGACCCTTGGACCTTGTTCGACCTTTGTCCGCTCGCCTGACCAGCCCGCGAGCACATGCAGGTACTTACAGACTGTGATCAAGTCACCCCTTAGCTTTCTTTTTGTTGAGCTAAACAGACCGAGCTCCTGGAGTCTCTCACTGTAAGGCAGGTCTCCCAACCCTGTTGCGTTCTTGTGGCTCTTCTCCGCACCCTCTCTGAGACCAAGGTGCTGCTACAGCAAGAGGCGTGGGGCTGGACAGATCCAGTGTGGCCGGAGAAAAACACCCAGGCATCTATCCCTGTGCAACACCCAGGTTCTTATCCTGCTCCCCCAGAGTATCCAAGCACCTTCCAGTCCAACTCCCACCTGTCACACGTGGCTCATTCCCCCCACCCCACAGGGGGAGAACAGGGTGGGCAGCGAAGGGTTTTGTTTTGGTAGGGTCTTGGTTTAAATGTACACTGGATTTATAGTCAATGGGCCCCTGGGTCTGAGCCCACAGGGAACTGAGGATTCTGGGCAAGACAAGCCAATTGTCTGATGGAGGATTCTATGCTGGATGGGCCACTGGGAGCCGGTGTTAAACAGGGCAGAGAGGATCCAGCACTCACTAATCACACCGCCTCATGCTTTTCTCCCAGAGATCTCCAAGCGTTTTACAAAGGAGGTCAGGCTCATTAGCCCCATTTCACATACAGGGAAACTGAGGCACAGAGTGGCGAAGTGAGTTGCCCAGCAGAGCCAAGACTAGCACTCAGGTCTCCCGAGGCCCAGTCTGGTGCTTTATCTGCTAGACCCCAGTGCCTCCCAGAGCAGGGAATAGACCCCCCCAAGTCCTGGTGCCCAGTATCCTCCTCTAGCCATTGGTCTGTGATCTGGTGCAATAGGGCCTCAGATTCTTGCCCTTAGCAGCAGCCCAGAATAATACCACTTAACAACACGTCCCTTCAGCACAAAGGACTCCAGAGATTTCTCTCTGAAAAGTACAGGGAGGGGGAGACACATAATTCTTATTGCTGGGCAAGACTGGTCCCAGGCCCATTCTAACCTGCACAGGGATTCTTAAACCCTGGGGCTTCCTCATCCCAGGAGGAATCCAGCTGGTGATTTCTCCAGGCCTTGGGATTCTGAACATGCTCCTGACTTGGGAGGACTCTGGGGCAGGACTTTTATCTGTCACTAATATTTGCACATGTCAGGCATCCCCCCCTTTGTCCCAGGTCAGGGGTGTTGTCCCCATTTTCACAGGGAAGTCAACTAAGTCACAGGGTAAGCAAGCCCAAGTGTTACCAGTTGTGCCAGAGCTACAAACAGAGCCCATTGTGTACTCAGCATTCCCTTCCACAGCAGCTGAATCCAGGCCAGGATTTAGGGTGGCCCCATATAGAATCATTGAATATCAGGGTTGGAAGGGACCTCAGGAGGTCCACTGCTCAAAGCAGGACCAATCCCCAATTTTTGCCCCAGATCCCTAAATGGCCCCCTCAAGGATTGAACTCACAACCCTGGGTTTAGCAGGCCAATGCTCAAACCACTGAGCTATCCCTCCCCCCATCTTGGCACTAACCAGAGGGAACCTCAGGGTCAGTCTGTGTCCAGCAGCCCCAATAAAAGAGCCAGTCGAGTCATTATAGCTGTGTCCTGCCTCCCATCCCCACGTGCTTGAGCCCATTCCCCTCCCAGAGCCAGGGCTAGAACCGAGGAGTCCTAGCTCCCAATCTTCTGCTGTAACCACTAGACGGACTAGAAAACAACATAATAAAACGTTGCCAGTTTTCCCAAGAGCTTCCCGCAGCCCCAAGTCCCTTTCTCCACATTTAGTTCCAGCAGATCCCCCCACATTGCCTAATGTACTGGGCAGCGCTCTGTAGGGACACTGTCCTTTGAGTGCAGCCAGGATCTCACTGACCTTGGCGCTGCTGTCAGGTGAGCTTTGCTTTCATGCAGTGTCATCAGAGCTGTGTGTAAACACTTGGCGCTCTAACTTGGCTGGGCTCCAGGACAGGGCGCGTACCCTTCAGACACCCACACCCCGCTCGCCAGCTTGGCCCTGATTAATCTCTCAGGAACAGGCCCTGATCCCACTGCTTAAAGCATGTGTGTTTGGAGGTGGGGGGGCTGTCTCTGAAGGGTGCACCCCAAGGTCTGTCTTACAAAAGCTCTTGCTCCCAGATGATAGACTCCCACTTTTTTCAGACCACTTGAAGTGCTGCTTGATCCCCTCTGAAATCACTCCTGCATCTTAGAGAGCCACCAGGCAGCCTTTGGGCACTTTATATCTGATGATTGAGTATCTAGCTAGGAAAGGTCATTGCCTTGCTGCCTGATCACTTTTGTTTCCTCTAGCCAGTGCTTATACGGTGCCCATCACCATAATACCTGGGTGCTTTACACTTATTAGCAGATTTTATCCTCACATACCCGTGGGGTATGATCCCCATTTACAGGTGGGGAAACTGAGGCACAGGGTAGACTATATGACTTGCCCTAGGTCACCCAGGACAAATGTGGACGAGGAAAGAATCTATCCCAGGTGTCCAGCCTGGTGCCCTACCCACTGGACCATCCTTCCTAGTGCTTTCTCTGCCTCTCAAAAGAGCACTCAGTGCCATGGGTTTCAATGGTGCGAGACTGGACAGCCAGCATGTTTCTTTGCCACCTCATCTGAGGATCTCAAAGCACTTCCCAAGCATTAGTGAATTAAACCTCACAATCCACCTCCTCCCCCACAATGCCCCCACTGTGCATTGGAGTTGTTATCCCTGTTTCCCAGGTGGGGAAACTGAGGCACAGTTAGCTGAAGACACAGAGCCAGGTGACACAGCAAATCAGAAGTTCTGGATTCTGCTCCCCTGAGTCTGACCTGGGAACCACACTCCTGTATAAAGCCCAGAATCGAACACAGGGGTCTGGCACCCCCCAGGCTCCTGCTCCAAATACGAGACCACGCTCCTCCTAGAGCCAGGAAGAGAACCCAGCAGTCCTGATGCCCAATCCCCATCCCTGACCACTATGCCACACTTCCCTCCTGCAACTGGGGCCAGGCCCAAGGAGTCCGGATTCCCAGCCCCCACCTGCTTTAACCCACGAGACCCCACCCCCCTCCCAGAGCTGGGGAGAGAACCCAGGAGTCCAGAGTCCTCCCCTTTAACCCACGAGACCCCACCCCCCTCCTGGAGCTGGGGAGAGAACCCAGGAGTCCGAATTCCCAGCCCCCCACCCCGCTTTAACCCACGAGACCCCACCGCCCTCCCGGAGCTGGAGAGAGAACCCAGGAGTCCGGAGTCCCCGCCCCCCCGCTTTAACCCACGAGACCCCGCCCTCCTCCCGGAGCTGGAGAGAGAACCCAGGAGTCCGGAGTCCCCGCCCCCCCGCTTTAACCCACGAGACCCCACCGCCCTCCCGGAGCTGGAGAGAGAACCCAGGAGTCCGGAGTCCCAGCCCCCCCCGCTTTAACCCACGAGACCCCACCGCCCTCCCGGAGCTGGAGAGAGAACCCAGGAGTCCGGAGTCCCAGCCCCCCCGCTTTAACCCACGAGACCCCACCCTCCTCCCGGAGCTGGAGAGAGAACCCAGGAGTCCGGAGTCCCCGCCCCCCCGCTTTAACCCACGAGACCCCACCGCCCTCCCGGAGCTGGAGAGAGAACCCAGGAGTCCGGAGTCCCAGCCCCCCCGCTTTAACCCACGAGACCCCACCGCCCTCCCGGAGCTGGAGAGAGAACCCAGGAGTCCGAATTCCCAGCCCCCCCGTGTAGCGGGTCCCTGCTCCCCGCGAGGCCAGGTACGAACCTGCCCCTCCCCCCACGCCCGGGGCGGAGGCGGCCGCGGCCCTTGTAAGCGGGGCCAGCGGCCCCCTCCCGCCAGCGCGGCCCGGGGGTGACGGACAGCGGGGCCAGCCAGTGCGGGTCGCCTCGGGCCGGCGCCAGCCAATGGGGGCCGGGCGGGCCGGGGACACCAGCGCTTCCAGGAAGCCGGCGGGGCACAGCTGGGGAGCTCGGGAGCGGAGCCGCCTGGTGCCAAGGTGATGGCGGCGGCGGGGTCTGTCTGTCTGTCTGTCTCTCTCCCTCCCTCCCTCCCTCCCCCCGCACACCCCTGCTCCCCCATCCCTCTGTCTGTGCATCCCCCTTGCACACCCATCTGTCTGTCCGTCCCTCCCTCTTCCCCCTGCACACCCCTCTGTCCCCCCGTCTGTTTGTCCCCCCCTGCGCACCTCTCTGTCCCCCTGTCTGTCCCTCCCTCTCCTCCGTGTATCCCCCTGCACACCCCTCTGTCTGTCTGTCTGTCCCTCCCTCTCCCCCCTGCACACCCCTCTGTCCCCCCGTCCCTCTGTCTGTCCCTCCCTCTCCCCCGTGTATCCCCCTGCATACCCTTCTGTCTGTCTGTCCCTCCCTCTCCCCCCCTGCACACCCCTCTGTCTCCCCGTCTGTTTGTCCCCCGCAGCACACCCCTCTGTCCCTCTGTCTGTCCCTCCCTCTCCCCCGTGTATCCCCCTGCACACCCCTCTGTCTGTCCACCCCTGTCTGTCCCCCCATCCATCCCTCCCCATGTATACCCCTGCCCTACCATCCCTCTGTCCTTCCCTCCCCTCGCATGTCCCCCCCACAGCTGTCAGTCCCTCTCCCCCGTCCCTCTCCCTGTCTGTGTATCCCCCCCACACCTCTCTGTCCCCCCGTCCCTCTTCCCTGTGTGTCCCCTGTGCACACCCCTCTGTCTGTCTGTCCCTCCCTCCCCTCGCATGTCCCCCCCCCGCACAGCTATCTGTCTGTCCATCCCTCCCCCCCTGTACACTCCTCTGTCCGTCCATCCCTCCCCCTACACACCTGTCCCTCTGTCTGTGCATCCCCCCTGCACACTCCTGTCTGTGCACATCCCTCTGTCCATCTGTGCCTCCCTATGTATCCCACCCCGCACGTCCCTGCGTGTATCCCCCCCGCACGCCCCTCTGCCTGTCCATCCCTGCCCCATGTGTGCCCCTCCTTGTGTCCTCCCCCACACAGCTGTCAGTCTCTCCGTTCCTCTGTGCATCCCCCCGCACACCCCTCTGTTTGTCCTTCCCCCATGCATGCCCCTCTGTATATCCCCCTGCACAACCCTCTGTCTATCCGTCCCTCTGTTTGTGTATCCTCCCCACATGCAGCTGTCAGTCCATCCCCCTCTGCGTCCACCCTGCACACCCTTCTGTCTGTCTGTCCACCTCTGGCGCATGATCTGCTGCCTAACCTCCATGCATACCCCTCTGTCTGCCCCCCATCCCATGCACACCCCTCTTCTGTCCCTGTAATTTGCATACCCCAAATCTTATTCTCATCTGTTGTTGGTAGCTAGACTACTTCTGCTCTGGCTACAGACCTCTTGGGGGCTGCTTTCCCACTACCCCCTGAATTTTCGGAGGGGTGGGTGTGAGGCTTGGCTTGGGGTATCGTAACTCTGTGGGTCCTCAATGAGTTGCAGTCTGTATGGGTGACTGACCTTCTGCCTCCCCCATCAGCTCTTTGGCTGAGCTGCCAACCTTCATGAGAGAGAGCTGGTCCCCTCTGGGCGGCAACACAGCTGTGTCCAGTGCTTAATTTGTGCCAGGGCTGAGCCCTGGCATCTCTGGGCTTGGCAGTTTGTAGCCCTGGCACCTCTGAGTTTGCTGCATCAGTTATGAATGTAAAAAATGGCTTGACGGTTTGTAGCCCAGCACCTCTGTCAGCACAAATTAAGCACTGGCTGGCTGTCCTGTGCTGCAGGTCGTGGGGTGGGGTGTCCCTGAGCTGCTCCCTGCTCCTGAACTTTGCTCCACCCTTGAGATCTCATCAGTTTTTAATCTAGCTGAGTCACTTTGTGTTGCCTGGCCTTGGACCCAGCTCTGCCTGGGAGGGTGGACTGGGACGGGCTGGGTCGGTTTCACTTTGCTCTGAATCGATTTGACTAGCCTGAGTTGCTGTTCTTTCTGTACAGATCTGTATGTGTGTTTGTGTGTTGCGGGGGCGGGAGGGATGGTGTTGGAATGGGAGCTGGGGCTGTATTAAGCTCATTTCTTTTAGCAAAGCATTGTCCCCTGAATGTGTCTTATACACCAAACCCCCGTTCCCCCTCCACCCACCCACACACACACACACACACACACACACACACTGCACCAGGTGCAGATACAGAGCTGAGGGCTGACGTATAATTGCCCCTCTCATGTGGGAGGGCTAAGGGTGGCTGGAGTGTCTGCTTTCCCATGCTCCTCCAAGGAATGGCGGTGGTGCCAAAGGAAGTCTGGAGTTAGTTTGACACTGAGGAGTGGGGGGTCTCCGGGTCTGCATAGGGGACCCCTTCCCCCATCTCAATCCAGCTGTAAATTCTTGTTTCACGGTGACTGTTGCCGAGCAGTGTCTGGGGAGAGAGGAAAAGAACACTAGAGGTTTGGGTTTCAGATACTGCGTGTGGCGGGGTTTCCTTGCCCAGAGCTGGTTTAACACTATTGGAGCTGTGGCCTTGATTGTAAGGTCTTTGGGGCAGGGGGCTGTCTGGGGGTGGACAGCACCTAGCGCAAAGGGGTGGGGAGGGGAGCTGATGGCCTGAAGCAGAGATTAAGTGGAGTTTGCAGAGGGCGGTGGAGGAGCTTGGAGGGCATGTGGGGTGCAGTGTTGGGGGACGGCAGAGGAAGCCGGGGAGGTGATGGGGCTGGAGCAGTGGAAGCAGGAAGATGTGGGGGTGCCTGTCAAGCAGCTCAGGGCGGGGGAGCTCTGAATTAACCCAGCGGCCTCTCCCATGTAGGCGTCTCAGTGCCATTGTCTGTGAGGGGGTGTGCATTGGTGGGAGAGTTACATTGGCTCCGAGTCCCCAGAACCAGAGTTGGCGGAGCCTGGGCTGCATGCGTTGCTCCAAGCCACACCTGCTTGGCTAGATAGTTACGGCAGCTGCTTCCTCCTGTGATCCTCTTTGTTCCTCTGCTCATTTGCTTGGGTACACACGCTGCAGGACCAGCAGGAGAGGAGACCAGGAGGGTGGGGGCTGGGGACTTCTCCTCCCAGGAGGGATGGAAAATCAGTCACCAGCCTGAGCTGCCTCTTGATGAGGACATGGGGCCTGGTGGCTAGAGCATTGGGCTGGCAGCCAGGAGACCTGGGTTTTGCTCCTGGCTCTGCGAAGGTGGCTTAGGGCAAAGCACTGCCTCTCTCCGGTCTCCTCTTCCATCCTTTGTCTAGTTAGACTGCAGGCTCTCTAGGGCAGGCCCTGATCTCTGTTAGGGATGCAAACAGCAAGCTGTCCCCGTCTGGTGTTCTCTTCTCCATGCTTCCCCTGTGAAACTTACTCGCTTTGCCTAACAGTGTGTCTTTCCCTCCAGGTGACAGGACACTTCTCCTCTCTAACCATGTGGAATCCCAACGCAGGTGAGGGACAACAGGAGTGGTGGCAAGTCTGGCAGGTTTCTCAGCTGCTCCTCTGGCTTTCCCTCTGGTGCTCCCCTGTTCTCTGCCTCAGCAGGGGAAAGAAGGGATACGGGGCTCCCTCTTGCCTCTAAAGCGGCAGGTTCAAATCTAGCCCAGCTTGGGTGGTCCACGTGAAATGAGCTGGAGGTTTTGGTGGCAGGTTCTGTGGGACGCAGACACAGCATGTGCCCCATGCTAACTCTGCATCGGTCTTCCACTGCAGAGCACGAGAGGGAGATTCCCATGCCTGAGCTAGTCTTTTTTGGTGACAGAGCTGAGAATCTGTCCCATATAGTGGTGTCAACAGAGGAAGCTATGGAATTAAACAGTAATAAATCAACAGGACCAGCTGGGATTCACCCAAGAGTTCTGAAGGAACTCAAATATGAAATTGCAGAACTACTAGTTGTACTATGTAACTCATTGCTTAAATCAGCCTCTGTACAAAGTGACTAGAGGGTAACTAATGTAACTATTTTTTTAAAAAGGCTCCAGAGGCAATCCTGGTAATTACAGGCTGGTGAGCCTAACTTCATAGTAGGCAGATTGTTTGGAACTATAGAAAAGAACAGAATTGTTAGACACATAGATAATCATGATATGTTGGGGAAGAGTCAATGTGGCTTTTGTCAAGAAAAATCATGCCTCACCAATCTATTAGAATTCTTTGAGGGGATCAACAAATATGTGGCCAAGGGTGATCCAGTGGCTGTAGTGTACTTGGACTTTCAGAAAGCCTTTGACAAGGTCCTTCACCAAAGGCTCTTAAGCAAAGTAGGCAGTCGTGGGATAAAGGGACAGAT
The DNA here is from genome assembly GCF_965152275.1 of Natator depressus. Taxonomy (NCBI): domain Eukaryota; kingdom Metazoa; phylum Chordata; order Testudines; family Cheloniidae; genus Natator; species Natator depressus. Next base: position 11,488,917 of record NC_134253.1, read on the forward strand.
CCTCTCATAGATCAGTAACTGGTTAAAAGATAGGAAAGAAAGGGGAGGAATAAATAGCAGGGTCCCCCAAGGATCTGTGCTGGGACCAGTGCTGTTCAACGTATTCATAAATGATCTGGAAAAAGGGGTAAATAGTGAAGTGGCAAATTTGCAGACGATCCAAAATTACTCACAATAGGTAAGTTCAAAACTGACTGCAAAGAGTTATAAAGGGATCTCACGAAACTGGGTGACTGGGCCCATGAAATTCAGTGGTGGTAAATGCAAAGCAATGCACGCTGGAAAACAAAAAACCCCAGTTATACCTGCAAAGTGATGGGGTTTAAAGTAGCTGCTACCACTCAAGAAAGCGATCTGGTAGTCATTGAGCAGATGTTTTCAGAGAACTATCCGCAATGTGCAGCAGCAGCAGCCAAAAAAGCCAGTTGAATATTAGGACCCATTAGGCAAGGGATACATAATGAGACAGAAAATATCATATTGGCATTATGATAAACCCGTGGTACACCCACCCCTGGAATACTGTGTGTAATTCTGGTCACCCCATCTCAAAACAGATACATCAGAAGTGGAAAAAGTACAGAGAAGGGCAACAAAAATGTTTAGGGGGATGGAACAGCTTCCATATGAGAAGAGATTCAAAAAACTAAGATGACTAAGGAGGGATATGATAGAGGGCTATAAAGTCATGACTGGTGTGGAGAAAGTGAATACGGAAGTGTTATTTATTCCGTCCCATAACACACGAACCAGAGGTCACCCAATGAGATTACTAGGCAGCAGGTTTAAAACGAACAGAAGAAAGTACTGCTTCACACAACACGCAGTCAGCCTGTGGAATTCGTTGCCGGGGGATGTTGTGAAGGCCAAAAGTATAAGTGGGTTCGAAAAAGAATGAAACGTTCATGGAGGATAGGTCCATGGATGGCTATTAGCCAAGATGGTCAGGGACGCGCCCCGTGCTCTGTGTTTCCCTAGCCTCTGACTGCCAGAAGCTAGGACTGGATGACGGGGATAGATCACTAGATAAATTGCCCTGTTCTGTGCATTCCCTCTGGAGCACCTGGGATTGGCCGCTGACGACAGGATACTGGGCTAGCGGGACCAGTGGTCTGAGCCACTATGGCCGTTCTTATGGCCGTACCCTGCTAGTGGCGGAAATGTGGACAGAGGCTGGAGTCAGCTCAGCCAATGGCGCTGTTCCTTTAGCTCAAGCAATTGCAGCTGGTGCTCTTAGATCCCCAGGACCTGGTCGATTACTCCTGCCGGCAACCCACTGCGGGGTATTGCTGCAGTCCAGAGGGGGCAACTGCACCTGCAGGAACCAGGGGACTCCTCCCCCCCCCCCCCCGAAGCAGCAAAGCTAGGGAGCAGCAGCCAAGCCCGTAACACTTGGTTTCACTCCCCTGCACTGTCACAGGAGGGGATGGGGGCGGGGGCAGTGAGGTGGGGAAGCCCCAGTGATACTGCAGGGTGGGGCTGGGAGCAGGGCAGAGGGGGGGATATTGCTCCACAGGGTGTGTCTCTTCTCTTGCTGACTGTGACACTGGTTTATTCTCTTTCCAGGACAGCCTGGTGCCTACCCCGGAGCGGCCTTCCCTCCCAACCCCATGTACCCACCTGGTTCCAATCCTGCCTACCCTCCTGCTGGGAACCCTGCCTTCCCCCCGGGCACAGTGCCCCCTGGCTCCTATCCCATCCCTCCAGCAGGGGTTCCAGGGCAGCCTGCATACCCCCCCGGCCACCCCATTCAACCCCCTTTCCCCAGCCAGCAGCCTGGCTGCCCTCTGGGTCCCTATCCACCACCTGCTCCTGGCATGCCCGGGGGGATGGGTATTAACCCCCTGATGCCTGGGACTGTCGCCATCGGGACCCAAGTGCTGGACAAGAAGGCGGCGAAGAAGATGAGGAAGAAGATGAAGAAGGCTCACAAGGTGCACAAGCCACACAAGGTGCACAAGCATGGAAAGGTCAGTGGGTGCAAGGTGGGCGGGGGTGCATTCTGGCATGGTGGTCAGAGGTGTTATCCAAAGTTGGGCCAGCTAGTAAGCTTAGGGAGGACTAATGACCCACCAGAGTTTGGCAGAAAGCAGCACATTTATTATACTGATAGCTAAGCTCAAAAGAGCCTTGCATACTCGCGCTCCCAGGACAGGCACAGCGCTGGAGAGGTCAGGATCCTTCAAGGTAAGTGTTCCACAGCGCAGCCATGGATGGTGCAATGAAGGTCAGTCTTCCCGAGGCACGATGGAATGCAACGCAGTGGACCACTGGCCAGGCCTTCCCGGGAGGTACAATCTTGTGAGTGCACTCCTGAGCACTGGCCCCTTCCCCTTTTAAGGACCTGCTCCTCATGGCCTGCGACTAGAGATGACTTGGCCACATCTGGTTGGTTACACTCCACCTCGGGCAGTGTCCATGCATTGGGTGTATGATCGCTGCCTAATCAGAGTCCCAGACACCTTGTCTACCTGGGAGCTCTTCTGATCTTCCAGCTGTTTGAGCAGCCCATTCATCCCACAAGCATTCCAGGAGGGAGGGGTGAGGGAAAGGTATTCAAAGAGGGAGAGGAGACAAAATGGGAGGGGGGGGGGACAGACCTTTTGAGTAACAAGTTATACATAGCATACAGATCACAACAAGAGGTACATGCTGGGTTGGGGGAGGGAAAGGAGAAGGCTTGTGTGTTGGGGTTTTTCTCAGCACCTGTGCATGGGTCTCCCCTGCCCTCCATCTGTTCAGCAATTAGTGCTGTCACTGAACCATGCCAGGGAGGGCAGCTGGCTTGCTCAGGGCTTGGGACGGGGACGCTTCCACTTCCTGGATGGTGGTTTGAGTGCAGCCAGTGCCACTGGTTCCTCATTACATGAGTCTGGAGTAGGGTGACCAGATAGCAACTGAAAAAACAGGACAGGGGTGGGGGGTAATAGGCGCCTATATAAAGAAAAAGTCCCCCAAAATGGGACTGTCTCTTTAAAAATGGGACATCTGGTCACCCTAGTCTGGAGCATCTTGGTTTAGTTCCTAGTCTCCATGGTTAAGACAACCCCCCACTTTACAGTGTGTGTGTGGGGGCAATGCAATTAGGGGAACTCCTCTGGGCATGGCAAGGGAGCCCCTGTGATACGGATGTGTGGCAGGGGTGGGTGTTGGTGCACGGGGTTGGCAGTAGACCCAAGACCCCCACCCCTTGCCAACTGCACAAATCCTGTGACGTGGGGGGGTGGGATGGGTAGGGGGTCCCCTGTGGGCGCTGAGTCCTGCTTCCATGGGCAGCAGCTCAGGACTCTGTTAGCAGGGTGCCCTCTTCTTTTCTACTCCCAGCCATCCACCTGCCAACAGCATGTCAACTCCCTGGGCTGAGGTCCAAGCCTCACGATTTCTCTCCCCTTTCCTGCAGCATTCCTCGTCGTCCTCCTCCTCCTCCAGCAGCAGCGACTGACTGAGGCTTCCCTCCACTTTCCAGCCACGCATGCTTCCTGTCGACCAGACCGTGATCTTCCCCTGCTACAACCAAGCCACTGGCTGAGTGGACTGGTGCCAGCCACCTCCCTAACAGCCTGTATAACAGGGCTAGGGACAGAGGCTAAAATCCCCAGGAAAGACAGTGGCACAGACCAGGGAGCCCCAGTGAGCCATACGCTAATCTGGATGTCACTGATCCGGTGATGGAGGGCACTGGTGTAATCAGAGGTGTAACCTTATCATTAAAAGCAGGTACATTGGGGGCCAGGTGTTAAAATGCAGGAGCCCTGGAGCAATATTGCAGGTGGGACTCTGAGCTTTCTTACCTTTCATGACAAGTCCCTTCTGGACTTAAAAATTGGAGTCTCCCGACTCACAGCCTATGCCCTGTTCATGATGCAATGGCAGAATAAGCCCTTGCAAATCAAGGCATCTGCACCAGCCGCTCCCTTCAATCCTTGATCTCCTGGCTTGTTCTGGCCTGCAGAAATCTGGGGATGTTGCTGACTGGCTGGGAGGCAGGTTTGTTTTCAAAGGCATAAGGAAGTTGGGGTAGATTTCTCCAAAGTCATTTAGATGCCCCAGTTGTCCATTTTCTTGTGGGATGTTCCTTTTGGGGCTGAGGGAGGAGGTAGTCTATATAGAAACTAATCACAAAACGTCTACATAGTCTATTTAAAAACCAATCACAGAAGTGCTTGAAATAATAGCTCTGAATTAAAATTCTGAATGTCTCATGTCGTAAATGAATGTACACGATCAGGGATAACTTTATAAGAGTTTTAAACTTGATTTTAGTGTGAGTTTTCTTCCCTTCCCCCTCCTCCTTGACAAGGGTCTTGGAAGGAAAGGGTTGGAAGTGGGGGCCAGTATTCCAAGAGCTCCCCTTGGTGGGAGGTGTAGGGGCTACCCAAATATAGCCTGGCTGACACTTTATAAAACAGAACAGAATGCAGCCATATCTCCTTGCTAACCCGAACATATAGCCTTAGAAGACTACAAGTCCCAGCATGCTCTGCTCCCCACTGATCCCAATGGCTGGGCTGGAGCATGGGCTGCTGGGATCTGTAGTATCTGCAGGCTGCCTCTTCATGCTGAAGAAGGTGACTCAGCGCTGCAAGGTGGAGCTGTGTGACCATGGCTCAGGCCCATCTTTGGGATGGTTTTGGAGCCCGAGCTCTGCACATGGGCACAGAGGGGACCAAGACATATCTGGACTAGCCATGATGGCTTGTTGCATGGTGCTCCCGTGCATACTTTATTTTAATCCCTCTGGCTGTGGAAGTTGCCTCTCCTCTACCTGCTCTGTACTTGTATCCACTCATCGCTTCTCCAATAAAGTTTTTTGGTTTTAATACTGAACTGCAGTCAGCGTATCAAAGGTGCTGGTGGCTTCCCAGAATCTGCTGCACCCTTCCCCACAGGGGGGCACCCGCTTTTAATTGAAGATTTAACCAGCTGGGCAGCGGGTGTTCCCAGGTTCCCCATCCACAAAGGACAGTTGCAGCCCTACCTAAGGAGCCTTGACTCTTTTTAGTTCAACCTGTAGCTGCTTGTGCTTTCAGCTCTGGAGAGCCCCAGTTCAATCCCCACCGTTAGCCAATATGGCAACCGTCACCCAAGCTTCAGATTAAACTTCCTGCCACCTCCCACCATGTCTCTGGTTGCTTCCCGAGTCTTGGTCAATGTGCCAGGCTGAAGCTATTATTCTGGGCTGAGCTGTAAGCGAGTGAGACCCCAGCCTGCCCTCAGGGCTTGCGCCCCCTTCTCTGGGCTTATGCTATGTTCCCATGGGCTGCAGCTTCTGGTTTGGGATCTGCCCCCTCCTCCCAGTGTTGTGTTTGGTGTGGGTGTTGTTTTTTGTTTGTTTTTTCTTAGAGCCCTAGCTCCAGAAGTCATGATTAGGTGAGAATTTCAACTTCCATTTTTAAAAAAGTTTCTAGCCTTCAGGGGCGCAGAGAAAACTAAAAGCTTTAAAAATGACTTCTTGTTGCTATTTTTCTTTGTGTTGTGGTGAGCCAGGGTCCTGGACCAGGACCCCACTGTGCTAGGTGCAGAACAAAAAGATGGTCCCTGTCCTAGTGACTTAGACTAATGGTTCTCAACCCAGGCATACACATACCTCTGGGGGTACGCAGAGGTCTTCCAGGGGGTACAGCAACTCCTCTAGATAGTTGCCTAGTTTTACAACAGGCTACATCAAAAACACTAGCAAAGTCAGTACAAATTAATATTTCATACGGACAATAACTTTTCCACTGCTCTACATACTATACACTGAAATGAAAGTACAATGTTTATATTCCAATTGATTTTATTTTATAATTATATGGTAAAAATGAGAAAGGAAGCAGTTTTTCAGTACTAGTGTGACTGGGACACTTTTTTGTATTTTTATGCCTAATTTTTGTAAGCAAGTCCTTTTTTAAGTGAGGTGAACGTTGGGGGTACGCAAGACCAATCCAACTCCTGAAAGGGGTACAGTAGTCTTGAAAGGTTGAGAGCCATGGGCTGAGATTTAGAAATTAGATGGCAAATAACACCCCCCCCCCCCCAATCTTTTGGAAATCTCATGGGTTAAGCAAATCTCTTGACTTTTTACAGTGATTGCAGGAGGCCTTGAAGTACAGCATGGCCAGTGAATGGTCCTCATCGATCCCATGTGTTGCTGAATATTAACAGAGCCCTGCGCGAATACAAATTTATATCCACGGGTAGAAATCAGTATCCACTGAACCGCAGGGCCCTCCCGGGAACCGCAGCAGCCAAAGGAGTGAACCGTGGGGGCTGCCACTCCCAGGAGCCAGTGCCCCACACTGACAGCTCCTCCCATGCAATTGTACCACCCCTGTCCCTGCCACGCAGCTGTCTCCATGACTGTTGCTCCTGTCTGGGGTCTGTACAGCCATGTCAGAGGACAGGGCTGAGCTGCCGGCGTGGGGCGCTGGTTCCTGGGAGCTGCACCCCCATGGCTCGCTCCTTTTGCCGCTGCAGTTCCCGGGAGGGCCCTGCGGTTCAGCGGATACCGATTTCTATCCGCGGATATAAATTTGTATCCGTGCAGGCCTCTAAGTATTAAATCCTGCTCCAGATAAAAAACAAACCACAAAACTGGTCTCTGGCTGCCTCTGTCTGTGCTCTGGTCTATGCTTAAAATTTAGATCAACCTAGCTGTGTCGCTCCAGGCCATGGGGAAACTCACACCCCAGGCACCCTAGTTAAGCCGACCTAACCCCCAGGCTAGATGCAGCTAGGTTGACAGAAGAATTCTTCGCTGCTAGGCAATCCGCTTCCCCGAGAAAACCCTTTTGGTGGATGTAAGAAGCGTCTACACTACAGCACTTCACGGTGCCCCTGCAGCATCCCTGGTATAGACGTGTTCTCGATCTCGCTGCCTGTGTCCGTCTCCTCGCCTCTCCGGCTCAGCACGGGGCTGGATCCCAGCAGACCTGGGTTTTATCCTGGCGCATCACGCAGTCGCTTAAGCTGTGCCGCCAGGTGAGACTGAAGGTGTTTCGCATGCTCCGGTGGGGTAGATGCCCGCGCGCCGGGCTGGCTCACAACCTTTTGGCACCTGAGGCGGAGAGCTCCAACGACGCCCCCATGCCCCCTCGCTTGGGCCAAAACTTTGAAACTCTGGGGCCTAGTGTCTGGCACCTGAGGCGGCCGCCTCAGTTCACCTCAGGGTGAGGCCAGCCCTGCCCGCGCACGTGGCGGATCGGCCCCCCTGAGGCCACGTCTGCACTTCACTGCTGTAGCGCCATAGTGTAGATGCTTCCTGTGTGGATGGAAGGGGGTTTCCCGTTGACGGAGGTTACTCACCTCCCTGTGCGGCGGTAGCTAGGTCAATAAAAGCATTCCTCTTTCGACCTACCCCTGTCTACAGCAGGGCTTAGGACAACTTAACTACAAGGTTCAGATCTAACTTCTCAGTGTAGACCAGGCCTGAGGACCAGGTGATGCAGGATTTGTTTAAGGTCACAGACACTGTCATGGTGCTGCTGATACTAATAATAAAGATTTTTGTGACAGCTGGGCTCTTCTCTGAGCGGCTGAGTAACCTGGCTTCTCCTGTGAAACCTGGGCAGCTAGCCACAGCGGGCTTGGCCAGATGGGAGAAACCTAGACTGGGAGACAAACCTCAAGTGCTGTGAGGTCGGGCCTGCTTCTGATCTCAGCCCCCACTGGTGTAAATGGGGAGTGACTGCACTGAAGTCAAGGGAGTGATTGTGGTGTCAAACCAGAGCCCCAAGCCAAAGAAGCCAGGTGTGAACAGCCCCCTGTACTTTTACTGGGCTGCTAACACTGATGAACGATTGTGCCAGTTTCACCCTCAACAGTTGCTCTTTCCCTGCTAATTTATTTTAGAAGGTACATCTAGCTGTTCTGGGAGTTGGGGTGGTGCCAGCCCTTCTGCCCAGCTGCAGAAGCAAGGGCCAGGCTTTCTCACAGCCTATAAAAATTTAGTGCTGACTAATGGAACATGATGGCAGAGGGCTGCTTGTAGGAACCCTAACCACGGAGGGGAGATGGTTGGGGAGAAGAGAGATGGTCGTGTGGCTGCAACACTGGCCTACAACAGAGGAGATCTGGCTTCAATTCCCAGTTCTTCCTTGCGTGACTTTGTGCAAATTTCTGGATGTCTCGGCTTCCCTATCTATAAACTAGAGATGATAATGCTTCCTATTCCTTTCTGGGTTGCCCTTGTCTATTTAGATTGGAAGCCTTTTGAGGCAGGGACTGTGTGTCACCTCACGTGGACATTCTCTCATATTCTGGAGTGGTGTCAACCACGGGGAAGTCATATCAGCCTCATTATTAGTCTGCTGTAGCTACGCTGGTCAATTGCCCCATGGTGTCAAGCCCCGTGTCTGGACAGCACTTAGCAGGATGGGGCTCTGATTGCTGCTGCAGCTTCTAGGAGTTAATGCAATACAAAACAACTAACAGCTCGAAGGACAGCCCAAGGCCGGGCCTGTAAAAACTAGAGCGAGCTGTAAAGGGGAAAGGGGGTGGGGGAGTTGGATGCTTTGTATAAATCCAGCTGCTCTGGGAAACCATGATGTACCCACAGTAGGGAATGGGTGAGCTGATGTCATGTTAAAGAGGAACTCCCTTGTCCCTTTGGCCTGAGCAGTTAGCTACTAGTTGGGGGCCTGACTGGGTCCTTTCCATTTGGAGGTCTGAGTCAGATCCATTCTTCGATGCAGTCCTGCTTGTTTACAAAGAATGCACACGGCGTTCTTTTTCCCCTGGACTCCATAGAAACAAACAGCAGCAGGCAGGTTTCTTGCTCAGAGTTCCTTCCAAGCCTGCTGCTCCAGCTGGGCCTGTGCCCCAAGGAGCTCGGGATTTAGGCATTGCTTTGTGCAGCATTCCAAGGCCTAAGTGACGTGGGTGGCTAAATCCCATTTTTCAAAATGACACAGGACCTTTGGCCTTAAAGGTGTTCAGGCAGGGGAATTAGGTACCTAAATACCTCATCTTTCAGTGAGATTTAGTCTCCTCAGACACTTCTGAAGATGGGACTTGGCCATCTAAGTCACGTAAGGCCAGATCTTTAAAGGCATTCAGATGCATCGTGGGATTTTCAAAAGCACCTAGGCCACCAACACCGTATGGGTGCCTTTGAAAATCCCACTAGGTGCCTAAATACCTTTAAAAATCTGTCCCTTAGGCTTTGCAATTCTGAGCGGCACAGTTTGTTGCCAGGAAACTGCCCCAAACCAGCCTGATTGGTCAAAAAACCTACCCGGACCACCTAAAAATAGTGGAGGGAATTTGCATCTGTGCGTCATGAGGCTGGGTGGGGTTTGAGGCAAAATGTCATCACGTTGGGGGGAGTTTGAACCAAAACACCATTGCATTGGCCACAGGTTATAGTCCAAGCAAAAATACGTGGCCAGAGGCAAGAGGAAAAGAATTGCAGGCTGCAGCTGTATGAAAACTGCCACCCATCTTAAAAAGCACACACTCAGAATTACTCATTTACTGCTAGTTGGGGAACTGATGGAATCCCAGCTTAGTCCTGCTCAGACTTTGCCTTGAGGCTGATTGCCTTGGGCAGTAGCTTCAATCATCTCCAGCTACTTTGCTCCATAAAGGGGCTTAAGTGCTCCTTCTGTTTAGGCAGAAAGAAGAGCGGTTAGAGCACCCATTAGCTTTAATGAGATCTATGACTGTCTGTGGATCAAACACACACTTGATGGCAGCTGTGAACACATTCCAGGGCTTCTTCCTGATGGTCTAATGGTGAGGAGTTAGTGTGAATACCTTCCCGCACAGCACTATTTTACACTGATTAGAATGTTACAAACAAATCTTAAACGGAAATAAATAAGTAGAAAAATGAACCACAAGATACACAATAATTAGCATGTTGACAATTATGCTGTAATAATGCATGATGGAATGGAACTGCCTTTCAGTTCTTTCTTCCCACATTTTCAAAGTTCCCTGCTACACTTTTAATCTTTCTGAGGCTGATCTTTTCTTCTTCTGCATGGCATTCTTCCATTCTCCCAAGAGAATATAATGAAACAGTGTCTACTCTTTAGATTACAAAATACTGTTGATCTGACCTTCTATCCACGTCTCTGTGTCTTCAAAGTAATGCACGTGCAGGCAAGTGTACACTAGCTAAGAATATTTAGATAAATTAAATTGATTTAATTGAGCAGGGCCTGATGAAATTCATCCTAGGACATTTAAAGAACCAGCTGAAGCAACCTCAGAACCCTTCGCGATTGTCTCTGAGAACCCGTGGAGGACAGGTGACGCCCCAGAGAACTGGAGAAGAATAAACACAGTACCTATCTTTAAAAATGAGAACAAAGGGAACCTGGGGAATTACAGGCTAGTCAGCCTGACTCTGATGCCTGGAAAGATACTAGAACCAATGATTAAAAATCAATTTTAAACACCTAGAGGAGATTATAGTGATATAATAACCAACATGGATTTGGCAAGAAAAAAATCGTGTGAAATCAGCCTAATTTCCTATCTTGACACAGCTACTTGCCTAATGGGTAGTGGGGAAGCTGTAGATATGATATAGCTTGATTTTAGGAAGGCTTTTGACACAGTCTCACATTATAGTCTCATAAACAAACTAGAGAGTGTGGTCTAGATTAAATTACAAGGAGGTAGGTGCAAAACTGGTTGAAAGAGTGCCCTCAAAGAATTGTTATCAATGGTTCACTGTCAAACTGGAGGGACATATCTAAAGGGGTCATCATGTAGGGGTCTGTCCTGGATTCAGCACTATTCAGTATTTTCACTAATGCCTTGGCTAGTGGAGCGGAGAGTAGGCTTACAAAATCTACAGATGACATCAAGGCAGGAGAGGTTACCAGCAACTTTGGAGGGCACAATTACAATTCAAAATGGCCTTGACAAATTGGAGAACTGGTCTGAAATCAACAAAACAAAATTTATTTAAGACAAGTGCAAAGTGCAACACTTAGGAAGGAAAAATCAAATGCATAGCTACAAAATGGGGAATGACTGGCTGTACTGCTGAAAAGGATCTAGGGGTTATAGTGGATCACAAATTGAATATGAGTCAACAATATGACGCAGTTGCGAGAAAGGCTAATATTCTGGGATGTATTAACAGGAGTGTCATACCTAAGACATGGGAGGTAATTGTGCCACTCCGCTTAGCACTGGTGAGGCCTCAGCTGGAGAACTGTGTCCAGCTGTGGGAGACACATCTTAAAAAAGATGTGGACGGGGAAAGCAACAAAAATGCTCAAAGGTTTAGAAAATGTATGAGGACAGATTAAAAACTGTGGAGATGTTTTGTCTTGAGAAGAGAAGACTGACAGGGGACCTGATAACAGTTTTCACATGCATTAGGGCTGTTATAGGATGGTACTCAATTGTTCTCCATGGCCACTGATGTTAGGACAAGAAGTAATCAGCTTTAATCTGGATTGAGGGAGATTTAGGTTAGATACTAGGAAACACTTTCTACCTATAAGGATAATTAAACTCTGGAACAGACTTCCAAGGGAGGTTGTGGAATCCCCAACATTGGAGGCTTTTAAAAGCAGATCTACATTTCTGGATTCTATTAAAACTGGAAGGCAAGGAAGAGTTTAGGTATCTTGTTTTCCACCTAACACCTACATACAGCTTCAAAAACCAAGGAAATTCTCCTTGCAGAAAACCAGTTAAAAACCAGTTTAGCTGGCTTAAAGGCATCACGTGCCCACACACACCCTAAAATCAGAGAATGATCCAGTTAAGAGACAGGTGATTTTAAAGGGCTCATTGACACTAGAAAGTTAGCTGCTTTAACTATATTGGTATAAGATGCGTATAGCTCACGTGTAGCTCATTCCAGTGTGGGAAGCAAAATAAGCTACACCAGTTTAAGGCCCCTTTATACTGGTATAAATGTGGCCCCACTAAGGGTTGTACTGGTATAACTGTATCAGTAACAAAATCACACCCTGAACCAACACAGTCATACCGGTACAAAACTTGTGCCTAAACCAGGGCTAAGTTAAAATGTACTAACATCCCAATTTAGATCCTATGTGGATGAGGCTTATGTGTCTGTGCAGCGCCTAGCACAATGGGGCCCTGGTCTCAATTGGGATCTGCTGCCCAATGCAAATAATCAGCAATGAGAACAGTTCAGGTAGTTTTTAATAAAGCTTAATTCCCACACATCACATTGGCTGCTTTCACTGACAAACTCTACCCCTCTATAAATGAGTCCCCTCCACTTCTCCCACCAGGAAAAACCGTGTGTTTCAACTAGACTGATTTAGTTAAAGCAGCAAATCCCACATGTAGGCCTGGTCTACACTTAAAAGTTAGACTCACATAGCTACATTGGTTAGGGGTGTGAAAAATCAAGACCCCCTCGCACCATAGTTATGCAGACCTAACTCTCAACATAGATGAAGCTAAACCCTTTCGTCAATGAAGCCACTGTCGTTCAGGGACATGGCATTCCGACGCCTACAGAAAAACGCCTTCCGTCACTTTAGGCTGTATCTACTCTATGAGGTTTTGCAGGCATAGCTATGGTGACTTCACGGCTTTTGGTACCTGCACTACCTATATCACAGCTATCTCGGTTATGTCTACACATACTGTAGTCACACCCCAATTTTAGTGTAAACATATCCTTACAGAGGCGCTGTAGTCTAGGGGATAGGACACCAGATGGGGCACAATACTTCCTTCCTTCCACGTGTCTTCCCTCCACGGTTAACTTGAGTTAGCTTGTTTACACTTGAAACGCTAGAGGTCTATAGTGCTTCAGTGTAGACACTCACTACGGACACAGGAAGGGTTCTCCCGTCACCACAGTTAATCCACTTTCTCATAAAAACATAAGAACGGCCATGCTGGGTCAGACCAAAGGTCCATCAAGCCCAGCATCCTGTCCTAACAGTGGTCAATGGCAGGTGCCCCAAAGGGAACGAACAGACAGGTTATCATCAAGCGAGCCATGCCCTGCCGCCCAATCCCAGCTTCTGGCAAACAGAGGCTAGGGACACCATTCCTTCCCATCCTGGCTAATAGCCATTGGACCTATCCTCCATGAATCTATCTAGCTCCCTTTTGAACCCCGTTATAGTACTGGCCTTCACAACACCCTCTGGCAAGGAGAGGTTGACAGTGCTAGACTGGGGGAACAATTCTTCTGTTGACCTAGTGCTGTCTACACTAAGGGTTAAGTTGTCTTAGCTGCATCACTCAGGGGGGTAGACTTTTCACATCCTGGAGCCACACAGCTGGGTCTACTTAACTTTTGACTGTAGACGTGGCCTTAGTCTAGCTCCAGCGAGAGCAGCCGTGGTGCAAAATAACACTCCAGCTGCACGGAGTGATTGTGGCTAGCAGCTGTAGCCTCTAGGAATTTAGGAGCCTAAATACTTTTGAGGATCTGGGCCTAGCCCAGTGTATCAAGTAGGATTCGCTTCTGAACGGGGCCCCTCGTGTCACTAAACTGGAGGGGGCTGCTCTGGCACAGACCTGGCAAAGATACCAGCACCACCACGGCTTCTTCATTCATCCTCCCTCCACTGCCCCTCCCCTCTGTCTTCTGCCCCCTGCCCTCTCCCCTTTCTTCTGCCCCCTCCACTGACCCTCCCCTCCTCCGCCCATTCCCTTCTGTCCCTCCATTAGCTCGCTCTGTCCCCACCCCCTTCCCACTTTCGTCCATTGTCCCCAAATCCCCACGCAGCAGCGCCTGGGAGGTCTGTGAGCGCGCAGCCTGCAGGTGGCGCTGGAGCCCATCGGCTTCCATGTGGCACGAGGGACACTCTATCTCCCGGGGCCCCGTTCATTCCCTATGCCCGCTCTATGGTCAGCTGGCGGTGGACGCTCTGACCTACGCGTCTCTGTGGCGTGGCGGAGTCCATTTCCGGGTCAGGGCGGGGTTGAAATCGCCCCGCTCTTCGCCTCCCCCTCCCAGACCCGCCGAGGCCGCCGCAGCAGGAGCAGCAGCCGCAGCCCCTCCGCCCTCCTCCCGCCGCCGCCATCCCGCCCGCCCGTCCCGGCTCTCTCCCTTCCCCCGTCTCCTCCCTCCCCCTCCGAGGGGGCCCCTCCTCCCTCCGCCCGCCCCGGAGACCCCGTCACCCGCCCTCCCTCCTCCCGCTCCCCCCTTCCCCGTCCCTCCGTCTACGGAGCGGCCGACCGGCCGGGCGCTCGGCCACCCCGCCGCCAGGTAAGGGAGCGGCCCGCTTCTCCGCCCGGATCCCCGGCCTCGCCTAGCCCCGCTCCCCGCCCAGCCCCTCGCCTAGCCCGGCTCCGCTGTCACGTCAGCCCGCGGAGGCGCCCGCGGCCTAGTGCGGCCTACTCCGAGTGTGTGTGTGCGTGCGTGCGGCGGGGGGAGGGGCGGCGCTGCTGTTGCGCACGAAGGAGGCGGCCAGGGAAGCAGGCCGCGGGGCGGGGGACAGGGGAGGAGGCCGCGGCCACGGGGAGGAAGGGAGGCGGCGGGGACTCTGCGTCACATGGCGGACGCCTGAGAGCTGGGCCGCGGGGCTGGGGGGGCGGGAGGCGCCCGGAGGGGGAAGGGCTTTGGGGGAATCGAGTCCGCCTGGTTGGCGGACAGGGTGGGAGGCCTGCCTCCCTCCCACCCACCCACCCCCCGCCTTGTGTGCGCGCGGCAGGCCCCGGGGCCTCGCTTCCTCGAGGCGGCGGCTCCGGATCGGAACCCCCTGCTGCGCTATGAGCTGATGTGGGTATGGCGTATTATGGGGGGAGGGAGTGGAGTAAATCCCCCCCATCTCTGGGGGGGGAGGCAAGTGATGAAGCTGGGGGGTGGGTATGGGAGAGGGAATTGATACACCTTGATCGCTATTTGGGGCAAGTATTGCGGTGCGGGGAAGGGGGAATCATTCCAAGGGCAGAGTAGAAAGATTGAGGCGTAATCTCTAGAGGGAGTAGAAAGTAGCTTTTTGCCCCTTTACTTGCACCCCTGCCCTGCCCTCCCCCCGCCGGTGTCCAATCCTAAAATATGGAGGCTCCGATGAAGCAATAAGGATTTTAAAAGCTCCTGAAATCGGACGAGCTCAGCTGGCTGTTCAGACTAAGGATTTATTTTGAGTGTTTACTAATTAAAAGAACTCCTAGTATATCTCAGATGTAGTGTGGAGGGGAAGATAAACCAATTTGCAATGCCCTCCCTCTAGGAGCAGGATTAAAATACAGTTTTAGATAACTTCTGGGGCGTGGTGGGGAGGAGAAATGTTTACACAATTGTTTGTGTGGGGTGGTGGGGCTAATGGAAAGGAAATGTTCTGGGAGAAGTCTCAGGTTTCTGGGTGTGAGGAAATGTGACCCCCCCAACTAAAATTAGAATTTACACACTGGATCATTGCTTCTCTGTGCACCAGTAATGATTGGAGACATCACTATTGACTGACTGCAGTCTCATTAGCAGCTTCTAGTAGCTAGCTAACCTACAATCATTACACAAGAACTCGGAAGTGTCTTAAAAAACATTGTTTTGATCAGCTGTTTAGTGCTGGATAATCTAAATTTCATGAACAAAAAAAATAATCTTTTTGTTTAGAAAGGAAGGGGAGGAAAGGTTAATAAATTGAAAATACCACGTGGTGAAAAGCATGTTAATGTTAATTTGTGTGAACTGGGTAGAAATGTACTAACTTAGTTGGTAAAAGAATGGTTTAAATTCCTAATGGTGGTGACAATGTCAGATGAGTCTTGTACAACCTCCAATAAACTGGGAAGAAGTGTAATCATCTGGACTCAGCAAGGGATTGAGAATAAGAACTCCTGGGTTCTGGTCTTGTCTCTTCCACAGACTGGAAGACCATCCTGTTCTTCGGAATTTTTCCCCAAACTAGGATGTAGGAATGTTTCCCTACTTTAGAAGGATTTAAAGGGGATTTATATATAGATTGCATCTTGAAAATATGGGCCAAGAAACACTTCTCTTGGGGTCGTAATAGAGAGCGAACACAACCTCCTTTTTCCTAGTTGTCTGTTTTCTTCATACAGCCTTAGCCTGGAAATAAGGCGGCGCTGCTGTAGAGCCCAGTTGGCAAGTTCTGATTTGGGACTGTAGGTCACAACTCTGCCAATTGAGCTCAGGTTAGCTCTTCCCACGTTGGAAGTTGTTTTAGTTAAACTTTAGCACCTCACTGCTTTGCCACACTAAAGGCTCATCTGCACACAGCTTGCAGCAGCTAACTAAAATTAGTTCTAAAGTTAAGCCAACAACTAAATTAACTGGTGCAAAGCCCTATGTGGGCACACTTAAGTTGGCTTTCAACTGGGTTATAGCTCACTAGTATGTAAACTAGCTTATCAATGTTTGGGTTTTTTTAAAGTTGATTTAGTTAACCTTAAGGCTTTTGCTCATGAAGTTATTCTGGAATAGCTATTTATAAGAATAAGAGTTCATTTTGCTCTTGCCTAGCTTAATCCATTAAACTAAACAGGAATAAAATGTTCTTGTTCTGGAACTAAAATGTCCACACATGGATTTATTCTAGAGTAGCTGTTGCATTTTAAATTCATACCCTACCCTCATCCAAATTCTTTTTCAAGTGTAGAGAAGCCCTTAAACTGGGGCAAGCTGTATACAAAGACTTCTTCAGGCTGAAGGGCGGGGAAGCAGGGAGGAGAATGGACACAGACCTCATCCACTAAAGCTATTAGCAGGCACTGTGGGAGGGAGCTGGAGAATGGAAAGTGACAACTGATCTCTTTACAACCTTGGGTTCTGGCATCCAGGGGGTGGGGAGTTTAGGTTAGTTGCTCAATACCCTTGATTCAGCAGAACAGCTCAAGCAAATGTCTCATGTAAGAATTAACACACTTGGAAACATCAAGCTTATTACACACTAGTCTCTACCATACAAATAAGTGCATGCAAGTTGAGTGCCAAATGACGAACAACTGTAAATACACTCAAATCTGTTCTGACAGCTTGTCAATGCCACTCAGTTACGAGACAACCCACTCTTGTCAGATTGAGCTAACCGTCTAGAAGAATAATAGTGCAGAGTGGGTTCACCATACTTGGGATAGATTGTGAGCCATGTAAAAAAGGGTGTGTCCTTAAAATGCCTTTTCTGCTGTAAATAATAAAAACCAAGGATGAACTGGGTGTTCTCAGAGCATGTCATGAGACATCCTCTCTTCCGTTATAGTTTCTATCCCCCAGCGACCAAAGATTTGACCACTGACAAAGCCTGACTCGTCAGAACACAGCTCAAGATGGACACCGGTGTTATTGAAGGTGGTTTAAATGTCACACTTACCATTCGACTACTTATGCATGGAAAGGTACTTGGCATATCATCTCTTTATACCTCTGGTGAAACTGGGTCGTAAGCAAATGTCTTGGAAACCCTTTTTGTCTGATCAGAAGATCTGTTCTTTATAGGAGTGTCTTTGTTGTAACCCAATGGGAGTCTAGTAATTTAAATAATGCTAAATAAAGCCAGCCTAATGTTTCTTTGAAATGGCTCATCATTAGAGCCATTAGCTTCTTGATGCTGGGAACTTCTTGGCATGTGGTCTGTTCCTGGTAAAAGGATATCTAGTGACCATTGGAACAGAGTTTTTGACATCTCAATATATCAGTAAAGAAACTAGCAGAACTTCTGTGTGTGTGTGTGTGTGTCGGGGTGGGGGGGTATCTGTTCTATTAAAAACTCACAAGGTACCAGATATTAACACTTTGTGTATTCGGGAGGGGATGAATGTCAAGCACCCTATAGAATGTTTATTGTAAAATTATTTTCACTTTATACTGAGATTCATAGATTCCAAAACCATATAAGGGACCATTGTGTTCATTTAGTCTGACCTCTTGGGTAACACAGCCCATAGAGCTTTCCCACATAATTCCTAGAACAGATCAGATCTGTTAGATAAAACAATCTCCACTTAAAAATTGCTGGTGATGGGAATCCCCCATGACCCTTGGCAAACTGTTCTAATGGCTATTACGGCATAATTTTTTTATGTCCAGTTTGAATGTGTCTAGCTTCCGTTTCTGACCAGGGAGCATTTTAATCACTGTAGACACACAAGTCACTATAGAAACACAAGTGAGTTGGCTAGGAGAACAGTGAGACTTATCAGACTTACTAAAACAATCTCCTATTGAAAGAAATTGCTAGGCTGATCTTGATCAGTAAGGGAGAACTTATGCCATTAGCTTGCACCCATGTGTCTCTGAAACTGTCTTTCAATCTTTAAGAACTAACTGGTGCTTTTGTCCCCATTGCAGGAGGTTGGGAGCATCATTGGGAAGGTAAATTACTAAATTTAGTTCTTACCCATTCAGTTCAGTAGTAAAAATAAAATAAGTAACATGTAACAGTCTCTCTTCCTCGTCTCTTCTCATCCCCCTACAGAAAGGAGAATCTGTAAAGAAGATGCGCGAAGAGGTAGGTTCTGGGGAGCAGGTGGCCACAAACTGGTCTTTAAAATCAGTTGAGAGAAACTTGGGTGGATCCTGGGGCCCTTGTACAAAGTCTTATGCAGGGATTCAACAGTTGCAGTTGTAGAGGCAGCAGATAAACTCGTGGGAGGAAAGGTTCTGGGAAATGTAGTTCTGACCAATCTCTGCACTGATCTAGCAGATAGAAACTAAGATGGCTGCCCAAAAGAGCAGAGATGAGCGAAGTGAGGGGTGGATTTCATGGTACGAAATAGAAATTATTTGTGTAGTAGTAGCACTTAAGGGTCTCATTGTGCTAGGCACTGCACACAGGTAATGGAATTATTGACTGTTGTAACATTATCTACTGCCCTGCCAGTCCAAGTGGGAGTGCTGCATGGTGTCAGTCCCATTAGCGTAGCATCTCTGCTCTTTACATTCACTTTGTTCCTCCAGAGTGGTGCCCGCATTAACATCTCGGAAGGGAACTGCCCAGAACGGATCATCACTCTTGCTGGACCGACTAATGCCATCTTCAAAGCATTTGCTATGATCATTGACAAACTGGAAGAGGTGAGTGTCTCTAGCCCTAGAGTGGGTCCTGGGAATGGTCAGGGAGTACCTAATGGCTTTTATGCTAGCTAGAGGCAAGACGTTGACTAAACTCTTTTTTAGGTAGAGATATGCACTGTTGTGGCCAGCCAGAATTGCTGCAGTCACTCAACATACTTTGAATCTGGAACACTTAAGAAAACTCTGCTTGAATCAAATGTAGGGTAGCTAACCCTTGGGTGAAGGGACTGTCGGCACAGGGGATGATCTCTCCCTGCTGTGATGCAGCACATGGTGAGAAAGGGGGGCATGGATCATCTGTGGATTACCTGTTCAGCCCCTGGCACAGGCTGCCCTAATTGGCAGCCTTGATGTGTTGGGCCACTTTTATGGGTGCGGAATTACAAGGGTGTAAAAACAGGCCCCATCTGCTTCAAAATCACCTGTGTGTGAGCTGATGCAGTTGCAGAAGCTTGCTGTGGAGATGAGGTGGAGTTTCCACTGCACCTAGTATGGGTCTGTTATACTGGGGAGAAATGGTGAGCCCTTTTGTGCCAGCATGCCTGAAACAGTGGCCACAGAGCAACATGAATTGGGCACAGGGGTTTAGGCATGGGTTATAGACTTCAGCAGTGCATCTTCAGTCCTATGTAGGAGTTGCCATGCTGGCCTGAACCTCTGGTGCTTGCACTAGCACTCCCCTTCTGTACCATTCAGACCTGAGCCCAAGAACTATATCAGAATCTGTCTAGATAACATTCATGGGGCAGGGATTCACGGTTGTTAAGCCAGCACTCTTAAATTCAAGTATCCAGCATTGTCAGAACAGCTTTATCCTGGGAATGCTGAGTACGTTCATAATTTGGTATTGTGATGACCATCAAGTCTGGTGGGTTGCCTGGTCAATCAGCTATTTCGGAGGGTATAACACTCCTCCCTTCTGGTAGACTGAGTGAAGTACTGTTCCACAGGGCAGCAAGGTCTCTTCCTGACACCTAGTGACAGCTATGCCCTGAAGCAAAAGGCTTTGATGGCTCATGTGACTTTTTAGCCTAGCCAGTGGAACAAATGTTCTTCAGTAGGATGGGAGGCTGCCAGCTTGGGGGCTGCTTCTTAAAGCCAAATGTCAGTGTTTAGTGGTTTTTCCAAAGCCAGATAGGCTCTTATCTCTTTGTGGAGCACTGTCCTTGCCTGAGCTCTGCACTTGGTGTGTGACTTTCAATTTTGAGATCCAGTGCCCAGGCCAAACCATGAGCCTTTAGCAAGTAGCTGCGTGTCAGTAACCTGAGAACGTTGGCCCTGTGCCTGGGATAAGGCTCGCTTTGCAAAGCCTGAACTGCTGCCCTTGAGCAGTGGAAATGTCCCACTGTCACCAGGATGGGAACATGCAGCTCTGATGTGGCTGCTATTAAGCATAATTTGACAATCCTAGGAGCCATTTGTGTGCAGCTGCCTGGGTCAGATTAATAGAGAAGGGAGCAGATAACTGGATTGCAGGGCTAGAACTCCACTGCAAAGTTTCTGGTAATGCAAACAAAGAACTGAGCTTCCTAGCTTTAATTTCAGACCCCTGAGAGAGGGCAGCTCTGGGTAAAGCTGTGGCCTCCTTACTGCTGCTTTCCTTGCTGGCTCCTCTTTGCCTCCTATCTACAAACACCAGTTATTTTATATAATTGCTGGGTTAACTATTCTTCAGAGGCTGTTTTGGGACTAGCCGGTGATCTGATCCCATATCATACTCATGTAGCTTGATACTGAACTGGAATCCTTATCTGCAGGATTCACAATATGATAGCCAAAGCTCTTCTATCCACCCTGGTAGCTTTTAAGCTGTAAACCTCTTGATTGTAACCATCTGAATACCTAGGTGTCTCCAGATACATGTTTGGAGTCCTCTTAAAGTTCCTCTAAGGAACATTGGGTTCTGTGGGAGCAGCTGATCTCCAGCTAATACAAGAGTGCTTTAGGGTGACTCAAACTTCCTGGCAGCTGGTATAAAGGCACATGAGTTTATTCTTTTTCCGTGTTACTCCTGTTGTCTGATGCCCTTATGCAGAGCAGGAGAATGCAGTTCCCAGTTAGGTGGAAGTATGTGATGTGATTTTTTTTTTAGCCACTACTTGTTGGCTATACTGTCAGATTAAGCAGGGTGTCATGGACTTCAAGGCCAGAAGGGACCAGCATGATCATCTAGTCTGACCTAGGTCACCCACACATTCCTGTAGTAGGCCATAACTTCTTGCTGAGTTACTGAAGTCCTCAAATTTTGATTTCAAGACTTCAAGTTAGAGTCTACCATTTACTCTAGTTGAAACCAGCAAGTGACCCATGCTGCAGAGGAAAACCCCCAGATCTCTGCCAATCTGACTTGGGGAATTTTTCCCCAAATATGGCAGTCAGTTACACCCTGAGCATGTGTCAGCCCCACTAGCTGGACACCTGGTAAAGAATTGTCTGTAGTAGCTCAGAGGCCTCCTTCCCTAGTGTCCCGTCTCCAGCCACTGGAGATACATGCTGATAGCAGTCACAGATGGGCCATGTGTCAGTGTAGGCAATTTTATCATACTGTCCTCTCCATGAACACAGCAGGTTCAGTCTTAAAAGCAAGTTAAGTTTTTTGCCCCAACTACTCCTTTTCCAGAACTTCACTCCTCTGATGGCTAGAAACCTTTGTTTAATTTCAAGCCTAAACTTACTGATGGCCAGTTTTTACCAATTTGTTCTTGTGCCAACATTGGCTCTGGAATTAAATAATTCCTCTCCCTTTCTGATGTTTATCCCTCTGATATATTAATAGAGCAATCCTGTCTCCCTCAGCCTGCATTTCGTTAGGCTAAACAATTCGAGTTCCTTAGTCTCCAGGTCTGTTCTGATCAGCATTGGATGGGAGACCTCCAAGGGAAAACCTGTGATTGGCAGTGCCCAACAGGATGGTGCCTCACATGGGTCACTGAAGAGCCCATGGTGTTCCTTGCAAGGGCAGGTGTCTAGGCTAAACTCCAGTTAGGGTTAATTACACTGTCTTCCCTACACATCTCCCAGTGGTTTCAATAGGGTATTAGTTTCTTGAACTGGACCGTTGCTGTGAAATGGCTCCCCTTGTTCACCTCAGGTGTGGGTGATCCCAGTTTTAATACAGGGATCCTGCTCCTCCGAGTGCAGGGCACTACACTATGTAATCAGATGATGGACTGAGACTGGGTAGACTAGCTAACTTGCTAAATGCTGCAGTCCCAAGGCATCCCTCTGAGTATCTCCTTATCCTTTCAGGACATCAGCAGCTCGATGACCAACAGCACAGCTGCCAGCAGGCCCCCTGTCACCCTGAGGCTTGTGGTACCTGCCAGCCAGTGTGGCTCCCTCATTGGAAAAGGAGGCTGCAAGATCAAGGAGATAAGAGAGGTTTGCACCTTCTGACTCTGACTAGTCTCTTGTGGGTAGGTCTTGCTTTGAAGAGGAGTTTTCAACACCAGTAGTAGCAACAGTGCTGCTGTTCAACAGCAGGAGCTTTCTCTGTAGAGGCATCTTTTCGCTCCTCCCTCCCCATGCCATAAGTGCAGGGTTGAATACTACATAGTAGAGACTTGGCATCATCCTGCCTTGAAAAGCACCTTATATTTTTAGTGCTTGTGAAACTGAGACCAATACAGTGGCTGGAGCCAGGCATAGTGGAGTCAGGTGCTGTTGAAGATCCCCTCCTCCCCCAGCTATGTTTGCACCCCAGTCCCAGCCTGATTACTTGAATCCTCCTTTCTAAAGCAGTGGGGGGGGGGGGGGGGGGGAGTTGACCTAGTTGGTGCAGGGGGATGGGATGCAGGACTCCTGGGTTTCAGTTCCGAGATCTGCCACTTGCTTGATGAATGACTCTAATTAATTTAACCTCTGTGCTTCCACTTCCCCACCTGCAAAACGGGGGCAAGGGAACGTGAGGATTAAGGTTGTCCAGCATTCATGTGCCACCCAATGCCGTGAACCACCAGGTCACGGACACCAAAGAATGAATTCAGTTCAGCTTCGCTGCTCATAGACACATGTCAACTTGCACATCAAGGCAAATTTTAGCTTTAGTTTTTCTTGGCCCTGGGGTTCTGATGACTGAATAATTCCAGCCAGGACTAAACCACTTTAGGCTGTGCAGAGGGAGGGTAGAACTGAAAGCATGGGGTTCATTGCTGCTACTGGATACCATGAGATCAGAGTGGTGTGCTTGACTTTCTATTTTTAATCTTAAACTTTAAGAGCACAGGGGCACAGGTCCAGGTGGCAGGAGACATGCTGCCCAACTCGACTGAGAGAGCTATCACCATTGCTGGGATACCACAGTCCATCATCGAGTGCGTCAAACAGATCTGTGTGGTCATGCTGGAGGTAAGCCCCAGGGATGAGCTGCTAGCTTCCTTTGCGTGGAGAGGCAGACAATGTTGGCAAAGTGGCATCTCCATGTTTGTTCCTAGAAGCTTAATGAGGGGCAAAGGACAATCTAGATGCCATTAGCCTTGTATTCGGACTCTGTGGCCAACAACATTATGAAACAGAAGTTGACTTGGACTCTCCTACCTGACTGCAGAGAAACTGGTCCCACTTGAAATGGCGTCTGGGGCCTTGTAGGGGCAGGAGAGGAATTGCCTATTGGTTTAGGGTCACTCTGTGGCTTTCAAGGTGAAATGCAGAAGCGTTCAGTTAGGACAGACATGCCAATACCAAGGTTAAGATGAGCTTGTCAAGAAGCTAGTTCTTCAGGAGTCTTTGGCTTTGCCGGACTGTGCCAGTTAGACAAGTGGCACCACACAGCAATAATCATGGCTTCACCACATCAGCCAGAACTTTCTACTCACCAGGCTAGTGCCTAATACCCTGGCTGGCTCTGACATGAGGATATACCTATTGCAGCTGGCCGGGTGTTGGGACATAGACACCAGGGCTGGGAGGAGGGAGAAGTGAATTGCTGTTTGCTGTAACTAGTTGCTCTAACCCAGAATCTGAACCACCTGAGCCACTGACAGGACTTTTAGACCATTCCATCTCCTAGAAGGCTGGTCTCTAAAACTCCTGATCTGGGCATTTTGCTTTCTTTAAGTGTAGGAGTATAAAGTAGAGGCTTCATGTTTAAGCATTTGGGAAAGTCCTTAGCTGTGAGTACCAGTGAGTCTCTCTAGAGTCTAATCTCTTTCCTCTCCAACTCTCCTGTAACCCAGTCTCCCCCGAAGGGTGTTACCATCCCATACCGACCCAAGCCATCCAGCTCTCCGGTCATCTTTGCAGGCGGTCAGGTAAGGCCATTCCTCTACTTGCTGGGCATAGGGTGCGGGAGAGAAGGTGACCTACCAAGTTGCAACATTGCCAGCACACATCAGCCCACTCTGTGCATGCTTGTCAGCCACGCTGCCTACCTGGCCACTATAGAGCTACCTCTGCTGCTTTGGTTGGATTCTTCTGGAGGCTGCTCTGAACATTCAGCAGCCTCTGACTTCCAGTAGGAGTTGGACACTCTGAGGAGCAGAAAGGGTTATTGGAGAAGGGGTGACAAGGTTCATGGGAAACAGTTTTTAAGCTTGGTGCCTGAGTAGCCAGTCCAAATCCTGTATGTGGCATTCAGACAAACCACCACAGCTTGAACATCTAAATACAAGATTTACATCTTCAGTTGGGGCGCTGTTTGAAATTTGGTGTTAGCTGGGTGGCAAGCCTTGATATACAGCAGAATGAAGCAGCAGGGGTTAATGTTTCCAACAGAGAACCGTTGGGGAATGAGGGATAAGTCAGACTCCATAACAACCAGGGAGGAGGAAGGATCTTCCCAACTCCACCAGATTATGCAGGTGTCAGATTGTGAAACAAGCAAGACCACTGGGGTCTTAGCCATTTCTATAACAAGTTGACTCAGGAGGGCACATGACCACCTTCAGCACCATGCCTCCAGGGGCTCATGTGGTTGGTAGTTAAAACATGCCATGTATTGGGCATACTATGCCATGGCATGTGACCATATAGTTGAGTGCTCGCTGTAGCTATGAAGCAAGGCATTTTTGTGGCTGTTACCAGTAGCACAGGCCTTCTAACAAGACAGGATGGTGTTGAAGCCTCTCAATGCTAATATCATAAATTTCAAAACCGTGATTGAAAGAATCCTATTCAGGCAGATTCTGTGACTTCAGTCATTTTGATGTTTCAGACTTGTCCTACAGATAATGACATGTGAATAGCTTGGCCACCAGTTCAGGCAGACAGTTGTGTGGGCGGTCAGGGTGGGTGTGGCCTTGGGAAGCCCCAGAATCCCACTTCCTGAGAATACACCTGAGGTTGCTGGGACTGTAATACTCAGAGGATTGCACTTCAACACAGCCAGTGCCTCCACACTGGAAAGGGTTGCATAAGGCAGATACAATACCAGAGCCTGTAGCAGTTGCATAGTTTAAAAGAAAAACCTTCCATAATGCCCAGGGCTTTCTTGTGTGGAGCAGAGGCATATATAGCTAGGAAATAGTGGTGCCTGTAGGAAAATACAGCAAAGTAACTGAGGTAGCAGGTGCATAGTGAGACAGGAGCTCTTCCCTAGAACCAGAGCTACATGAGAATATGCCATGTGTGTTGGGATAGCCTACTGTTCGCCCAACAGGCTGAGTTTGGGAGCAGTTCTGTCATGTTCTTGTTCCTCGCCTCGGTCCCTTCCCTTTCCTCTCCATCCCCCATTCAGTTCCCTGCTCTCCAAAGGCTTTGGCAGCTGGCTAGGCAGCTATCTGCCAGTGGAATGGCCCACGGGAGGTGATTGGAAGATATTGTGGCCCAGTTCTTTGGCTCTTGCAAACAGAGGACTGTACTGGCGGTTAGCCTTGAGGCATGTGAGTGCCCTGCCACTAGAGCAGTGAGGAGCAGGCTCGTTTGCGGCTGCATTCTTCCCCTGGCTCCACCAGGCGCACCCAGCGCCAGACTAACATTTGGACTGGCTCCCTGGCAAGCTCGTGGTGGTGTTTGTGCTTCTCAGTGGCAGTGATGCTTAACTTGCAGCTCAGAGTGAACCATAAGTTTGTCTAGCACAGGGTCAGCCCTCTAAACCAGAGTAATTTCTGTGTGAATTTCATATTAGCGGAAGGTTTCGGATTGACAGCCCTGGAGACTGAAGTCCTCTAATTTATCCACAGGACAGGTACAGCAGCGGCAGTGCAAGCTACCCCCACACCGCCCCATCAATGTGCCTCAACTCTGACCTGGAGGGACCACCTCAAGAGGTGAGAGGGGAGTTCAGTCTCCATGGCCCATTCAATCCTTGGCCTCTCTGAGACTGCCAACAAGGGTGGCAAAAATTGCAGTGGCTTTTTTGTGCTGTGGACTCCTGTCCACTGGGAACTGGATTAAGGCCACCAGCCTCTCCACACAGGCCACCCAGCAGCTGTTGCATGGTAACAACTTGGTCAATTCCGGCCTGGGCTGCATTTCTTGCAGTGATGTGGAAGTGAGAAGTCCTCCCTTTAGCCAACCAGTCCCCGCACAGTGACTGACCATCTGTGGGTAGCTTCAGTAGGCATCTGAACTCTGGTTTTCTTCCCCCTTAATCTAAAAATACATGGAACCAGCAGGTCAGCCTCTTGCCTCATTCTCCTGAATGCCTTTTGCATCAGCTAGCATTGTTAGCCAGCTCCCAGCATTACCTTCAGCTGTAGTGTGTCCAGTGCTGTTTTTAGGTGTGTGGAGTAGTGAGAATTTAAAGCGGGGTGAATGGAGGTTTTTTCCCAAAAAGCCCTTCAAAATCATGGCTGTTGAAGGGAATAGAGCTCTTTCCCTTTTTTGGGAGTGGGTGGGGGTGTATGTGCAGGGCAGGAGGGTTAGAAGCACTGTCTGACTCTCCACTACACACTCTCTACATCTTCACCAAGAAACCAACCCTTATTCTTGTGTCTGACTCTTCTTGGGGAGGGGGGGCAACACAGCAGATCATCTCCCCCCCGCCTTTATTCCACACATGGCCTATTCAAGTAACATCCCTTTAGAAACTGCCTGTTGCAGCATTATGTCCCCTTTGTCGTCGTTGTCCCCCCCCAAAAAACAATTCTCCACTTTGGCTCTCTGGCTTCCTGGCTAGTTGAAATCTGTCTGTCACTGGGTGGCTGTCCGATGGTTTTTAATAGGACTGTTTTCCTCCTTTTGTAGGCCTATACCATTCAAGGACAGTATGCCATTCCACAGCCAGATGTAAGTTTTGTTTACACTTCTTGTCTTGAAATCCACCCCTTCTCCCTTCCAAAATTTTTCCATGCTTTCTCAATGCTAGCAGTCAGCTTGGTCTGAAATCAAATCTGATCTTTAAACCAAAAAACTCCCTCAAATTATTTGCACGTCCTTCAGTCCATTTCAAACTAATCTAAGATCTGTCCCCCTTTCCTCCTGGCGTGTGACACATATACACACAGACACCCTGAGCTTGGCGCTTCACACAAGCTCCAGCTCTCCCCTTCTCCAATTTGGCACAGAGCAAAGCCTGTAAAGAGAAAGCGAAACAAAACAAACAGCATGGTATACTGTCATTGTGGTTCTCAGGGCAGGGCATGGGACACCTGGTATAGCAAGCTGGTGAGGGGGAGTAGCAGCTGTCTCGACATGATGCTAAATGCATCAAATATCAATCCTTTCTGCTGGGGTGGCTGCAGGGCAGGGGCAATGACTCTCCAGGTGGAAGACTGGCTAATGCTGGGCCTGAAGTGTAAAACTCCCATTTTTAGCAGAGCGATTAAGCTGTTATACTCTAGCTGTCCTGGTGTCCTGACTTGCTGTGTGAGCATCTCCCTTCTACCTGTCACCCTTCCTTATTACTTAGGTGCAGAGCTAGGTGGATGTGCTCCTGACTTTCTAGAGGCAGGGTTAATGAGAGGCTGATCTCTGCTCATGGCATATTTTAGAGCAAGGAGGGGCTAGGGCAGGGAAGAGGTAACTAGAAACAGCTGGACTACTAGGAATTAGTGATCAGGGGATGGGGAGGATATGAAGGCTAAACACTGACTCTATCCTGGTCTCCCTTCATAACATACCTCTACCTTCCAAATGCTTGACAAGACCCCTGCATGGTGTGTGAAGCACCACTGCAATCCTGTCTGTTTATCTCACTTGTTTGTGCTTGTCTCTGGAGCATTCCTGTTGTAATTACTGCAGCTGTCCTCAATTAACCAGGGCACTTGGGACTGGGTGGTGGCTTTTGCACATGCAGTGCTTTCCTCCTCCCTTCTGCACCCATCTCTGCACAGGGAAAGCATTGCTTACCCAGCTCTCTCCTCTGCCCCCAAGGGGGTGGGCCTCTTGGGCGAGTCCATGTCTGTTTTCTGTTTTTTAATGTGTACTGACTCCCAGACAGGTTGAACCTGTAAAAATCCTGACACCAACCTTTTCTTTCTCTCCCTCTAGCTGACCAAGCTGCACCAGTTGGCAATGCAACAGTCACACTTTCCAATGTCTCATGGCAACACTGGATTCAGTGGTATGGAAATTCACTATTTCTTCTGTACGCTAGCATGGGCCCAAGCACAGCCCATGAGCCACCGCTTGGCCTCGCTGTAATGCAACCTCATGGTTTAATCTTCGCTAGTGTGTCTTAATGTGTGTCCAAACCAGGTAACCATTCCGCCAAATCTCTCTGGTTGACCCTACGATTGAGTGGGGCAGCTTGAGTGCTAGATAGGCATAAAACAGGCAGGGCCTTCCTGCTGCTTCCTTCACCCCATCCTCCGCAGCTCTGCCACTGCACCTCCCTTCTGACCTGCTGCAACATCCTCTCCCCTCCGGCTATTCCAGTCCTGAGCAGTCAACTGCTGATTGTACTGAACTTGTGTCATGTGTAATATGGCTAAGATGTCCATTAAGGCTTTAGGCTGAGACCACCAAACTCATTGTCACTTGTATCTTAACAGGCATTGAATCCAGCTCTCCAGAGGTGAAAGGCTATTGGGGTAATGATTAAAAACCAAAATCTGTAGTATTGTGTATTAATACTGGTCAGTCTCGTTTGCCTTTTTTGGAAAAAAAACAAAACATTGCCAGCAACATACACAGGGGGCTGAAGGAGTTTGGGAAGGGATGTAGGTACTGACTGGCTCGATAGCACTTTGTTCTTCCCCTCCCCACCCAGAAGGCAGCCAGCTGGAATCTCTCCAGCAGAGAGCAGAACTTCCTGGAATGATCAGTCAGTGTCTGGCTAACCCACCCCTCTAGAAAGCTGTGGGCTTGTGGTGCCTCCTAACCTTTTCCTCCTTCTCCTGGGGAGGAGAATTTCCATAGTTGTTGCTAGACTGGATCAGGTCACTAGTCTTCATCTCCTGTCTCTGGTGGCAGATCCTGATGCTTCAAACAACTCCTGGTGGTGCACCCTCAAGGTCACGATGTAGTGGCCATGTGCAGGTGGGGGGGGGGGGGGGCAGGCTTTGCTTTTCTGGCTGTTGCTGTGATCCCTTAAGTCTGGAGGCTTCAAGCCCTTATTTCAACACTGCATATAAAAGCAAGACCCTAATGGGGAGAAGAGCTTGAAGGGTGTTAGTGATAGCCACAGCTGGCAGTCAACTGGTTTGGACTCTTCCTTTAGCCTTATTGGAAATGGGGGGAGGGGCCTGTTGAGGGTGAGATTTTGCAGGGTGTGCTTTCCCCCTTCTGTCACCAGACTGACTCCACATCAAGCACCCAGCTAACTGGAGTAGTGTCACCCTGCAGTGCTGTCCTGGGGGAGGGGTTGCATTGCACTTCCAAAGCTAGCAATTGAGGGTGGCCTGGTTCCAGCGGGCATGGGAGCCACATGACTGACTGGAGCCCATGTGGCTAGTGTGCTGCTCTGTGACTGTCCTGACCGGAAGGAAGATCTGTGGTGGTACATCTTGGGGACTGTGGTGTGGGGTTGGGGTAACTTCTTACAGCTTGCTCTTCCCTTCCTGTTAAACAGTCTTCAAGATAGCAATGATTCCAGCAGCAAATGCTGGCTTGGCTGGTCAGGTGTCTGTTCTGCAGCAGGACACCCCACTGCCTTGTATTAACCTTGTCCTGGTCTCTTCCTGTCTTTTAGCAGGTTTGGATGCATCTGCTCAAACTACTTCTCACGAACTCACCATTCCAAATGATGTAAGTATCCCACAGGCAGCACCTGGGGGATCTCCAGCTGGCAGAGCAGGTCCGGATCCATGCTGGGATCTGAAAGCAAATTGCATCCATTCCCCAGAGCTGTCCTGCAGAATCTTCCATTAGAAGTGGAGTGTGCACAGCTGTGCATTTCCTGGCCTGCTGTACAAAACCACAAACAAAATGAACAGGCCTCTGATCAGTGCTTCTAACATTCTCTTGATACAGGTTGTTCTACAGCACCCAGGTTAGTCAGGAGGTATCATGTCTAAAGACAGATGATATCTCTGCTCCAGCTGCCCCTGCGTCTCAGGGGTCCCCTGGTGTCTAACCTGTGTCTCTTGAGGTGTCTAGCACCCATTCTCTAAGGTAACACAAGAATGGGTGATTTCTGCAAAGTGATGCATACAGCAGAACTCCTGTGTATGCAGGGAACAGCTAGTTGAAACCACTACCAATTGGAGTACATTATACTCTGCAAGAACAGGGTGTAATCTTCTCTCCAGAGCTGTGTAACTCCTTATTCTAGCCCCAAAGTAGGGGTGCTATTAAATGGCCTTTATGGCTGCAAGACTCAAAAATAGCACTTTGTACAGCTTCACAATTAACACACTGAGGACAGGAGAGGTTGGCAAAACACACGAGTGGTAAACTCTCCCATCATGGGACTAGCAGCTAAAGCAGGGGCCTGGAAATTGGGATTTGTGGTTCAGTGGGGGACCTTACCTCACTGCCTGTTTTCTCACCTGTGGGATGGTGAGAGTTGTGCCCAAGGCAGGGGAAGGAGGGTGTGTCCTCAGGTTTAGTACTGAAGAAATAAGCATGTTAAACCTCATTCTTGGCTGACCTAATTTGTAACTAGAAACACTTTCTCCCTTAGTTGATTGGCTGCATCATTGGGCGTCAAGGCGCCAAAATCAATGAGATCCGCCAGATGTCTGGGGCGCAGATCAAAATTGCCAATCCAGTGGAAGGATCTACTGACAGGCAGGTTACCATAACTGGATCTGCAGCCAGCATTAGCCTGGCCCAGTATCTAATTAATGTCAGGTAAGTCTCTGAACAGCAGGTTGTCTAAGTGCATGTGGGGGTGGGGCAGCATGACTAAAGTATTCTGCATTCTAAACTAGGGCGATGTCAGTATCTCGTCTGCTCAGCTGGTTGGATTGTAGCTCTTGGGAGCAGTACTCCTTGTATTGCAGAGGGTGTAAGTGATACAAGCACTTACATCACTGACACTTCTGGTGCACCATTCCTTCCTCCCCCATAACTGCTGGAGAACCCAGCTCCCCTGCCTCCATGATCTAATTTCCTTTTAGAATGTGGAAAGTTTAGGACAAGATTAGCCAAACTGGATTAATCTGATATTTTCCTGAAGCTGTTGAAGCCCTAACAGGCCCAGTTATTCCTTGCCAGTAAGCCAGGCTGGGATATATTTAGGGGAGGACCAGGTAGCTGGAGATACAGGAAGATGCCTCCTGTGTCTTGTGGCAAGGATAGAAACAGATTAGTCTGATCGTATATTTTATTGTGCCGGTGTCCTGGGTTCATTAACATGGGGTCAGCTTGGTAATGTGCCAGTCAAGGAAATCTGTGATCGGAAGCTCTCCTGAGCTGTAAACACTTGTTAGCAGCAGTTCTTGGCTAGCAGCTTTAAAAAGGAAGAACGATGGAACCAGTGCTGCTGCTGTGGCTTTGCTTCAGTTTGAGATCACTGCACAGCTCCTTACTGCACTGGTGGCTACTGGGAGAGGCCTGTGCATTAGGAACTTTCCTGCCAATGCTTCCCTCCCTGAGCTGCCATCTGTAACCACCCTAGCTTCAAGCTGCTGCTGAGGTCTGCGGTTCTCGGGTGTCCTCACTCACTGCAGCATAAGTCTGCTGCAGGTTTCCACAGGCTCAGACAAAGAGCTGAGCTGGCACTTGGCCCTCTGCAGCTCTCCAGCTAGTCAGATCTCATAAGACTAAAGTAAAAAGCATTAGCTTAATGGAGAACTCACTTCCCTAATTAAAAACCTAGGGCAGAGCAGCTGGGCATGCATGTCCTAGATTCCCTCCCTCCTGTGCAGCCTGCTGCAGCTGTATTATGCTGCAAACTAAAAGCCAGGCTCAAGCCTAGGATCTCTAGCTATGTAGGTCTAGGGCCCAGCTCTTACAGGGTGAAACCATGAGCTCTGGCAATGTTAAATTCCGCCATTAGCCCTGCCAGACTTCCATAGATTGTTTGTTTTGTTTTTTTGGGTACTCTGTGCTTTAGTCAACCACAGTGACACATGGCACAGCTTATCTCTGACCCCAGCTTGTACTTGCTAGAACTCTGACATGAAATAGGATCCCCTCCTATAGGAACTAGGCATTCAGACCCTGTTTGTTTGAGATGTTTGGCAGGGAAGGGAACCTTTTCCTTTTGGAGGAGATTTAGCAGCTGCTGCTTTACATTGATTGGTGGCTCACGTGGATTTTTGCTTGAAAACAAAGATCCAGGACTTAAATATCCCAGTACCAACCCCTACTGATGGTGTGAAATCCCAGCTCCATTGAAGTCAATGGGAGTCTTGCCCACTGACTTCAGTAGGGAAAATATTTTGCTCTGTCTCTGGGCTGACTTGAATGCCCCTAGCACTTGTGCAGCCTAGCAATTGAAGTTCCTCAGGGAAGCAGCACTTGTTGCCATGAGGTATGAAACCATTGCAGATGCCCCAGTGAACATTAGTGTGTTTAACTGATGCCACTCGGGAGTTGGGCCAGGGGTGGATTTGACCTGGGGTCTGGGCATCCGGAAAAGCCGCTCTTTAGTAATGTAGGCCTTTTAAATTAGTCAATTGGAGAAACAGGATTACAGATTATATTAAAGCAAGATGTTCTAGGGCTGTGTTTTTTAATGGCAGTTAAACTTTGGTTGTCAAGACTTGACTCTTTAGCTAGTTAGTGGGTAGCCAGTGAGTGGCCTCTAGTGTTTTTTGTTTACAGGCATATTCTGGTTATCTATTGCATCTTGAACTGAAAAATTCTAATGAGCAAAAACAGGTGGCTTTTGTCTGTCTGCCATGGGAGGAAGTCTCGGCTGGGAAGCCTGCTCTGTTGCAGTGCTTCAGAAAATCTTGCAGTATGTAAACTGTCTCAGATAACTCTCCAAATCTAAAAACAAACATGAATCCAATACAGCAAAACTGGCTTTGCTGTAACATACTAGCAAATGCAGACAATTCCCTTCCTGTAGCTGTTTCTGTAGGTCACATTTAAATTGATCAGTGACAGCTGAACATTGGTTTTTAAAGGTGGTCAGTATGGAGTGCTTAATGTTGATGCCAGACCATTTAGAGGTGGGATTGATTTCTACTTTTTTTCTGTGAAAGGAAAAAACCTGACTTGATTTTCTTGCTAGCTTTTCTGTTGCTCAGTCAATCAAAAAATGCCTTTAGGTTTATTCTTTTGAGGTTCCCAATTTTCTTAAAATGATGGTGCCTTCTGAACAGTGTGTTGTATTTCTTACCTAAGCTGTAAACCCTTGATTGTAGACTTAATTGCAGGTTTTCAAAATACTTCTGAGGGGGTCTTATTAGAAAAGGACTCCACATGATCCCAGCTCCTAGAAGCTACATCTGTCCAGATGTTAAAGCAGTTGAGCTACTAGAATAGCTCTTAAAGCCAAAAGGGACCTCTGTGATCCATTAATCTAATTGCCTGCATAGAATTTGGCCCAGTGATACCTGCATCAGGCCAATAGCTGGCTGAACTACAGAATATTTTTAGTTAGCATGGGAAGTGGCTTAGTGTACAAGGCTTGCTCTGCATCTTTCAGTTTTAAACCAGTTGACTTTTCTCCTGCCTCTTTGAGTACAGTACAAGATGGGAAACCAGTTTGCGTATCAGTTACCTAGACTCACACTTGTGTTTTAGACTTAACTTTTAGCCGGGCGCTAGCTAAGCTGGATGCTC
Source organism: Natator depressus (assembly GCF_965152275.1). Taxonomy (NCBI): domain Eukaryota; kingdom Metazoa; phylum Chordata; order Testudines; family Cheloniidae; genus Natator; species Natator depressus. Next base: position 11,522,848 of record NC_134253.1, read on the forward strand.
CAAGACTGTAGAGGAGACTGAGTTGCTGTTAGCTAGAACCCCGAGTGGGTGTGCTTCAAGTTTCCAGGCTAGGCTCATGCAATTTAAGCTGTTTGTCTCCTGTGCTTTTTTGTGGTGTTCCCATCCACCCACCCTTTTTTTTGTTCCTTTTTCCTCTGTTACAGTTTAGAAAGCGCTAAACCCTCCTCCCAGACAGCCTCCGTCACGATCCCCGATCACCTCAGCATCAACCTCTCTCAACCCTCCACCCCTTCTTCTTCTTCCTCCTCCACCACCACCCCCTCGCTTGCGACAGCAGGGGTCTCCGACGCACCCTCCAGCCTCCCCAACCCTCTTCCGACCGCCCCTTGTGTCTCCAGTCTGCTTGGCATGAAACCCGTCCCTCTCCTGGCTCTAAATGTTGTGTCTGCTGCTAAGGGTGCCTCCACCACCTCAGCTGTGCCATGTGTTACTAACAAACTGAAACCGGAAAAACAGAGATTCTCTCCTTATTGAGTGTCTGCTTGTGACCGTAAAGGAACAGCAGATTGGTGTCAGCCTGGGGATCCTGTAGAGGAGCCTTGGAAGAATTTTTTTACTTCAAAAAAAAAAGTGAGCTTGTGATTTCTTAGAATGGAGTTTTCTTTTTGCTGGTGACCTTCAGTAGGTCGAGAGACAATTTAACAAGTCCTGGAGTCTAGTGATCTGTTTAATTCCTTGATTTTATGTAGTCGTAGCTGTTGCTTTTAGTAGCTTGTTTGCATTGCTACGTGAAGAAAATGTGATAGGAGGGTCTGTTTAATGAATAAAATCTCAATTACTGCATTTTGGTTAAGTTGCTAAAGAGGCTGATCAGCCAAACCTGTCTCTGATGTCTGTACTTGTAATAAAGTTGCCACAGAGTATCTGCTCTGATAGCTGATGTGTGCTGGAATGGAGAGGGGGGACCAGGAATTACACCTCCCCATGTGATAGGGACAAATCAGCTGTGCACCTGACAATTGTCAGCATGCCCCTTGACCACTGGTCGGACTCTAACCATGTTCAGAGTTGAGCAATTAGATCAAATGTAAATCCCCTCCCCTCTGCTGGATTAACATGGCCATGGGGGGGGATTCCTAGACCGCCTTTAGAGGCAGATGTTGGTACCCCACACTTCTCCTAATCAGTACCATGAGGAAGATATGCTCGTATTCAAGGGCAGGGAGCTAGAACTCCTGGGTCCTCTAGCTCTTTGTGAGGTCGGCAGTTAAGCACCCCAGCATAGTTTTGAATTGCCATTTGTCATTGAAACAATTTGTTCAAGAGCAGTGGTCTTGAACAGTTTCCTTTTCAGACCCCTACAGTTTTGAATGGAGTGCAGACTTCTTTGGGAATTAGACCCCCAGATTGAAAACTACTGTTCTAGAGGAATCCTACCCTAAACTCTGCTTACAAAATTCCACCAGCTCTGCTCACACCCCCATAAAGCACAGAATGGCTCTGGGAGGCCTGGAGGTTCAAGCCACAGGATTCCCCCATCCCAGACAGAACAGGAACCAAACAAGACTGTACTAGTGCTAAGATAAATGGTACAGCTGGAGACATGCAGACTGTACCACAACCAGCTGTTGGTTAAAGGCCTTGTGCCTTGAGACCCTAAAGGCACCAATTGCCTCTGATTCATTGTCCCAGAGCCATTTCATACCTGTGAGCACTGGGCGATCCAGTCTGGAAACAGCTGTTGCATACCTTTGGTGTCTCTGAAATAGAGAAATCTGACTTGGGACACTCCTTCCCTCATAGTACCTGCCTTCCCTGGGAGTTGGAAGTGACCCATTAGCATTCCTTCTGCTCTGTAGGTTATTGGCCTGTGACTCAGGTGTTGTGATGCATCCCAGGGCGAAGAGGGACCAAAGTGGCTGTCTGTGCTCCTTGAGGGGCTACTAGCTGGTGGTGGCCCGTGGCCTTTTGTTACAGTAGTTCAGTGAGTCTTGCTCCCTTCAAAGGTGCAGAATTCGTCTCCCCTCTGTTGGGCCCAGGTCACCACCTCAGTAGCCTGGGGCTGCCACACGTAACCCTTCAGAGGCTGGCTTTCAGTGGGCTGTCTGGCACTTCTGAAACTAAACCCTGAGGCAACCATGTGACTGACCAGTGCTGCTTGGAACTTGCTAGATTGTCATGTGAATAAAAATGGAACTGTTAGTATCAGAGTGTAGGGGGTGGTTGGGGGAAGGATTAGGGCAGTCTGGAGTCCAGTGTGCAGCTGCCTATGAGATAGGTGGGATTGGCTCGATCCCATTGGTGGAAGCAGTTAATGGGCTCCCTGGATCTCCAAGCTGGCCTGCTGAGCCCTTAATTCTTGACTAGCACAGATCCTCTGGCGGTTATTCACTTCTGCGGTAGTTTAACTCAGCTGTAATTTACACTGTTCTGTAATGTAGTGTAACCACATTAAGTAAAGATTCTCCACTCTTTACCCACTTCAGGCCTGTAGAGTCTATTTTATCTGGTGTGCTGGAAAGTACTAAAGATTATCTGGCTGCTCCCACCTCCCTTCCCCTGCCCTGTCCTAGGCTGGGTGTCCAGCTTCTGCAGTGCAGGTTAGGCCAGGAAACAGAGGCAGGGTAGCAGACTAGGGGTGGGGAGGTGACTTCTGTTGACTTGCTCTGACCTTGGGCAAGTTACTTATTCTCCTTGCCCTCACCTCCCCCTGTAAAACTGCCAATGCCTTTGAGTTGCAGGTGAGACGCTCTAAGTGCCAGAGGCTCAGCAGCTGGGTAGGCAGTGGGAGGGCTGGTGAAGAGCAGACCTGCTCTGATCAGGGCTGAACTCTGGGAGGTTCTATCCCACATGAGTAAGAGCTTGGGATCCGACTGCCAAGGGTTTGTCACCCAGATGTGCTGGGCTCTGAAATTTGGCCCTTAAGGGCTCCCCTTGGAGGAGGGTGGGGAGGGTTTCATACACCTGGGGTGAAAGAGGACCAGCTTTGGAGCCCTCAGTCTTGGCTTCTGTCTGAGCCTTCAGTGGTACAGGGAGCTGCTGCCTCTTGACACAGCTTTCCCAGGGAGCCAGCAATCCCCAGCTGCCCTTTCCATGTACTTGAAGTGCCTCGAAGTCTCCTGTCAGCAGAGACCAGTTCCCCTGTCCAGCTGGCTTGAAGGCAGCCTTCAGTTGGATTGTTTCTAGCAGTTGTACTACAGGGCTTCTTCACATGTTTGTGGAGACCCTGCTGATTCCATCAAAGCTGGAGGCCAGAATCTCATGGGGGGGGATCGCTTTGTTCCATTCCAGATGTCATGCGGCATAGGGAGAAGCTTGTCCAAAGGGCCCCAAGGAAATGCCCTAGCCTGTAGGTGCCCAGCCGTCCTTTGAATTGCCTGCCAAAAACTAGGTGGGTCTCCCCCTTACCACCGCCCCAGAGCAACATAGCAAGGCCCTGCCACTGTTCAGGGTCCAGGTCCTCCCCCCCTACAATAGAGGTCTGTCCCTGGAGACCAGCAACCTGTCCATGAAATACACTTGAGCATTTGGGACACCTGCAAACTTCACTTCCCTCAAGACCCAGTGCTGATGTGACTGAACAGGGCAGCTCCGCTTTGCCTGCTCCATAGTTAGATTTCTCTTTGGCTGATGTGGAAAAAGTGCCACATCACTTGTGTGCTCCCTGAAGTACAAATGTCTGCCACTGTAGCATTGACTATCCTGGCTGCCCCTGTATTGAAAGGGAAACTAATCCTAGTCCCTGGGACTAAGCAGTGGCTATCCAATCTTTTCTGCATGGAGCCATCTGCCTCCTTCGATCTGGCCAGGCCACTCCACTAACTAGTATTAGCATTGGAGACTCTTACGTGTCAGACCAAGGTAAGTTGCCTGACTTGGGTTAAACTCAACTGGCTAAAACCAAGTTGCAATACTCCCTTCCTCTCTGGCCCTTCACAGCCAAGCCCCTCACAGGATGGGGTGGGGATGTGAGGCGTTAGCTGGTTCCACTCCAGCGTAGCTTCAAGTGGTCATTCCTCATGGTGGTGGTTACTCCATGGCCACATCTTCTGCCTACATTGACTTGAAAAAGATGGCAAACTAGTGAATAAAGCCCTGTCCTGACCAAAGGTGGTGGTGAAGCTTTGCCCTGGACATGGTGGGGAAGGAACTTGTACCTGTCAGTTTTGCTGGCTTGTGACAAACTGAGGGTCTGCCCCTTTTCCCCACGGAGCCCGGCTCGGACTTGGCAGGAATAAACTTGCTGCGATGACTCTGTGATAGACAAGGCCAAAGTATTAAGCCCTCGTGCCTCGAGGCTGGCACCTAAATTAACTCTCCTGATGGTTCAGAGATGCTGAGCTCCTGTCACTTTAACAAATGCCTACTGACAGCAAAGTCCTCTGCAAACCACCCCTTCTAGCTAGAATCTAAATGTGCCTACTGCTCAGCTCCTCCAGCTACCAGGCTGGAAAATGTGATGGTAGAATTTGCATGGGGTGGGGGAGAGGTGGTCTGTCTTTGGGGATGGGGGAATAGGGATGTGTCATTGTAGACTTGCTGTTTGGCTTGGCTGTGGGGATAGATGCAGGCAGATGCTCTTGGCACAGAGGTGGTCTCTAGCAGAGACCGACATCCAGGATCACTTCTAGATTGGACTTCTGGCTGCTGGGAGAGTTTCTCCACTCTAGTCTTCTAGGACCCAACATGGGACAATTCTCCTGTGCTGTTTCCTGGTTAGACTTCGAGGACTTGCTTCCAGGGAGTCAGTGTCCCTGTTGCTGCTACTCAGCCTAGCTGAGAAGTGATCACCAGTGGCCCAGGGATGCAGTTGGCTAATGTTACCCCTCAAGCACCTCTGTGGGGGAGGGGCTTCATCTGGTTGTGCTAATCCCCCTCCAGATGTTCCCTCCTTGATCCCTCTAATGCAAACTAATCCACATGCAGGTTCAAGTCTGCATCACTAGCCCCTGAACCCCAGCAGAGCTCTTGACTCCTGGTGACACTAGCAGGTGCCCAGGGTTCAATCCTGCAAGATAGCCTGCTCTTGGGGAAGGCTGTCAGGAGCCCTCTGATGCAGTGCCACTTCCCCAGTTTAGTTTGAGAGTTTATGCAGCAGGCATTCTAGGCTTCCTGGAGCTGTGGTTCCTGACACTCACCCCCCACAGCCTTGTTGCATGTTTCAGGAAGGTTTTGCTGAACTGTTTCCTGGCACCAGCGGGGCCTGTAAACTGCCCTAAAAGGGGCCTGGCCCAGCTCAAAGTGCTGTGCAGGCTGCATTGATGTGATGTGTGGAATCCAGTGCCATCTCTGCTCTTTCAGAGGAATGAGCTGCTGGAGTGTGGCCCAGTCTCTTGTCACTCTTTGTAACTGGCCACTCAATGCAGTTACTCTTGTGACAGCCTTACACAGTGCCAAACCTGCCCCTACCATAAGGTCTCCATGCATCCCCAGGCAGTGTTGGAGAAAGAACCTCAACAGGCCTGGTCATGACGTGCCTAGTACAACAGGACCTTTGGCTTCTGGGGGCGGATAGTGCTCAAGTAGCTGGCTTTTGGGAGCCTGACACCAGCACCCACAGCTTGGGCTAGATTCCCAAACAGGTCCCAATCTGTTAATCTCTTGAAGATGCCCAAGCAGAGCCCAGCTTTAACCCTCTAGAGTTGACCTGGTGTGGGTTGGAGCTGTTGGATGTAGCTGGGTGGGAGATGTCATCCCTCTCTACATCTCATATGTAGCACATGCACTATCCTAGGCAAAGTCTGTATTAAATGTACCACCTCTGCTTTGTTCCAGGCTTTCTTCGGAGACTGGTGGAATGGGAAGCAGCTAGGACAGTGCAAACGCCTCACTCATTACCCCTTCTGCTGTTCATGCCCATGAGCCCCTGTGTAGTGTCTAAGCAGGTCAGATTCCAGGTTTTAACTAGTTTGTAAATTTCAGTTTCTACGCGCTTTACCCATCCACTCCTGATTTTTTTTTAATTACAGCATTTTAATTCCTTTCTCTGTTCAGCTGGTAAAATGCTGAGTCACATCCTAGTTTTATAAGCTTTCCCTTTTTTGGCTCATGAAGTTTTTCTGTTTTGTCATGAAATGTAAGAGTGGAATATTAATACATTTCAGTTTAGTTCTGTAATGTCAGGAAATTTTTCAAAAAAAAAAAATAAAAAGATGGACTGGAGCTTTTCCTTGTGAATAGAAACTGGATGATTTTTGTTAATTGATCTTCCTTGTCTGACTTTTTTTTTTGTTGGGCTCATTTGACTGTAAAGGATTCATTCCCACGGCAGAGTCCTGTGCTGTCATGTCAGAAGCCAGAAGGAGTTGTGCACTGACATTAGCTCCTTTCGGCTTACCTGGCAGATCTCTCCCTCAAGGGGTAGGAGTGTTGGATCTGATGGCAACAGTCCCAGAGCTAGGAGTGAACCCCACTTTCAGCTCTCATTTAATCCATAGCTAGACAGCTGGGGGTGAGACCCAAAGGCAAGTCTCAGCTAAACCACTAGCTAAAGAATCCCATCCAGGGCTAGACCATACACTGCATGCTCATTTCCTTCCCCTTGAGGGAGGTGAGGCCGGAGGGCAAGGCCTCCTGACAGGTTTACTCCCCCAAACAACATTGGTTTTAAATGCTGGGGTGTGGCCTGCACCCCTCTCCAGTTAGAATAGCCTTGTGCTGTCAGTTTCAGGGAGGAAATCTGCCCTTTTGGGGCTAAGGGCACAGGCCTTAACACCACTCACCTTCACCCCAAGAACAGGGCTAGACTTGCCTGCTCCAGCAAAGCACAGGCCTAAAATGCCAAAACTCTGATTTCTGTCTTCAGCCATACTGAAAATAGCTTGGTAGCCTCTGGTGCCCCGGTTGCTAGCCCCTACTTCATCTGCCAGCTGTGGCCCAAGGAGACTCATGGGCCAGTGGGGTACCATCCTTCCCAGCCCTGCTGCATCAATAACACACCTGCCAGCACTTTCCATACAAAATGGTCTTTAATTGAAATCAGTGGTGTCATTACTCATCTAGCAGTGGTAGAACCATACAGACAGACTACATCCAGGAGCTATCTTACACTGATGTATGTCAGAGGTGTAGAGAACAGGTATCCCAATTGGTTGAGGTATGGCTTCGCCTGAGGGAGTGAACTTGCCTTCCACAGGAAGAATGACCAAAGTGGGGTAGGGTGGGAGCTCCCCATGGCTGTCTCCCCTCCACACCCCCTGGAAATGGGGGCAGGGGGGAGGAAGAGATTTGTGTTAAGGACAGTGGGCTGGAGGGAAGAGCTTAGCTCTCTGGGAAGCAGCCCTGAATGGGGATTTGTGGAGTGAAGTCTGGGTGAGGGCTGCATCTGACAGCTGCAGGCAAGAGGCTATAGACTAAAATGCCCAGCTGGTTTCAGGCTCATCAGATCTTCCCCATGCAGTGCTCAAGGTTCTAATGCACCAGGACTAGCTGGGTGCAGCTTTAAACACCTTCTCAAATGGAGCTGAGTGTTCTCATAATCCACCAAGTGGTATCCCTCCTGGAGCTGCTCTACTTGCCCCCCACCCCAAGTGCTAGAAAACTGCCCTTGTAGAGAAAGCTGCTGTACAGAGAGCTTCATGCACAGCCAGCAAGCTACATGGCAACTGGGTTACAGGTCTGGCTGCCTGTCGCCCACTGGCCTACAGGAACTCCTGGCTGCAACTGTTAGAGGCAATGCCTGGAACAGCCTGGGTGCAGTTCTGCCCCCCCCCCCCCCCCCCCAATCCTCCAGGAGCACAGCCAGGTGCTGCTGTCACCTGGCAAAGCTTAGCTCTTGCCTGATGGAGCTTTCTTAGCAGCCAGGCTACCGGAAGACTTCTGTGGGCTGTGGCCCAGGCCTAGCCATTGCCTGGCTCTGGAGAGCCCAGGACAGTGCTGTGCACCTGCTGTTCAATCCTTTCCCACTGCTGCCAGGAATGGGGCTTCCTCTCTCCACCTCCCCATGGTCCATGCTGCCTGGGGCTGGACCATGGAGCACTCCATCCTCTCTGCACATGGTGAATAGGTAAGTGCCTGTAGGAGTGGGGACGGCAGGTCAGCAAGTCTGGCTCCAGCCTTTTCCTTCCCAGCTCCCTCTGCTGGCAGGGCAGAACCACTGGACAGATGACCACCTTTAGGCCAGGTGCAGCCAGGGCTCTCAGCCCTGCCCCTCAGCTGCAGTCCTGCAGTGCAATGCTTGGACAGGAGGCAAAAGCAGATGTTTGGAGTATGTGTTGGGGGGGGGGAGCAGGCCCCTGGGGAGAACCCAAAGGGATAAGCACCATGCTGGGGCTGGGCTAGACAGGGGTGGGATTTAGGACCAAAATGTCATTTTGAAACAAGTTTCATGTTGGTTTTTTCTGTTTTTTTTAAGTGGGAACCAATGTCGGTGCCACCAACACAAAGTGGCAAACCACTTGGGTGTCCCCGAATCTGCCTTTTTCAGCCCCATGCCCCCAAAAGAGTTTGGGTCAAAAAATTTCACTCAGTGCTACCTCTTGGCCATGGTCTATTTCTCCCCGGCCCCTCAGGCATCTGGGGGGCCTTGGTTGCTGGTGCATAGGGGGTCTGCCTGGCCCCGAAGGAATTGCTACAAACAACTGAGGCAGCATGGGCTACTTAAGCACTATCAGCCCCCAGAAGCTGCTCCTGAGTCTACCACTTGACCTGTTGGGTGACATTTTCAGGGCAAGGCCTCTCACTGGGCTGCTGTTTCCCATCCTGACCCCTTGTTGAGTTAATACCCAGCTATTGTCTTTGCAAAGCAGGGTCATAGTGTGAGCCTCATTGTACAGATGGGGAAACTGAGGCAGGGGAAGGGAAACAATTTGCCTGAGGTCATCCAGCAGGCCTGTGGCTGAGCTAGAGAAGGCCTTCAGCATCCCAGGCAAGGGATCTAGCCACTGGGACTAACTGCCTCTCTATTAGCATGTGAGCTCGCTGAGGCAGGGGAGTTGGGGGGCAGGTGCATGACCAGCACAAAACATGCTCCTTTTCCCCTGCAACGGGCAGACAAGAGATGCAACTGGCCTACCCTCTGTTTTGGGGTCTGAGAGGGGCCAGGTGTGGATTTTTTGGGGGGAGGGGAAGCTTCCCTGTGGCCAGAAAGCAACATGCAGCAGCAAAGCTCCCTGTGCCAGCCAGCTGGGCCTACTTGCAGGGAGATGCCATGGCTGATTGCCTACAGGCTGCCACCGACTTAGCCACAAACCTGACTGGCCGGGGAACTCGGCCCTGCAGCACCCTGCCAGAAAAACTCCCCTGGGCACCAGGGGAGCACAGCCCATGGCCTGGCACAATCTGAGTGGCAGCCATGCTGGCCAGAGAGCAGGCATGGGTGGGGCAGGTTAGTCCAGTGCTGGTGAATGTGCTACATGGGATTGGGGGTCAGTTAGCTGACAGCCACAGCCCACCACCTGCCCCCTTGCTGGGACCCTAGGCTACCCAGGGAAACTGGGAGCTTTGACTGATGGCGTGTGGGGCTGTCCCTAGTGGTTTCCCTTTGTAATGCTATTATGTAGGACATACAGAAACCCCGGGAGGTGCCTGCTGAAACATGCCCCATCAAGCAAGGCTAAAAAACAGGCAGGAAGCTCAGGGCTGGTGGGCAGGAGCTAAAGAAACCTCACTCCCACCCCCTGCTAGCTTGGATAGCCAGCGCTCTGCCCCAGGTTGGGGCAGGGACAGTGCACCCTTCCCCCCAGGGCCATGGAAAGACTCCTGCTGGGAGGGGAGGCACAGGGACTTGGGATCTGCAGCTGGGTTTCTGACAGGGGCCAACCGGCCCAGGGCCCAAGGGTCTCTGCCAGCATGACAGCGGGTAGCCCATTGAGCTGCTTGGTGCCCAACCTGTACAGCCTGGGGTCATGTCCTAAGGCCCAGCAGGGCTGATGCTGATCACGCACAAACCCGGCATTTGCATGGAGCACTGGGGTTTTGGGGAGGGCTAGCCCACACCAATCAGATGCTGGGCTCGTCCCTCCCAGCCATCCTCATTGCTCCCCACAGCTGCACTGCAGGTGCCGCCTAAGGGGCCCAAACAGCAGCAAGGACAAACAGTTCCAGGAGGAAAGGGGTGCTGGGGTGGGGGAACTTTCACCTGAGAAACAGCCCAGCAGGAGGGATGCATCTACATCAATGGGGGAAGGGGGGCTGCCCCCCCAAACACAACAGGGGCTCAGAGGCATCAGCAGCCCCACAGAGCCCACCCTTTAAGTCCCACCCCCAAGTTCCACCCCCTCCCTGTTCCAACCAGGACACAAGTGCAAATGTAAACATTTGTTTAAAATAAATAAACACCAACAAAAAGTGCAGTGCATGTGGGTACCAGCAGGAGGCAGCGCAGCCACCCCATCCTCCCTTGGCCGGAAAGCCGGCAGCACTGCCACAACCTGGGGCAGGGGCAGACTTGCTTGGTGCTGAGCTGGGAAACAGGCGGCTGGTGTGGAGCAGGAGGTTTGGATCTAGGGTCTGCCTGGGAGCAGGAGCCGGGGCTGGCTGGGATTGCCGTTCTGCCCCTGAGGGCAGGTCAGCTCGAGGTTCTGCCCCAGCCTGGTGCGTTGCTGCCCTGGGCAGATCTTGGGGGTGGTTGGTTGCTCCGCTGGGCTTTGACTGTTCTCGAAGGAGCTTCCACACGATCTCTGTGATGTAGCAACCCGCACACCTCCGCCCGCAGGGTACCATGCTGCCTGCCCGTCCTCTCCAGCTCCTGTCGAACTCCCGGCCGGACCCAGCCCGCCAACGGGATAAGCGCCGGGACAGCACCATATCGCTCCTCTCTTGGGTTGAGCTTTGCAGATAGTTTAGGAGGGATTATCTTCCCTGCATCCCAGCCGCTCTCCCAGTGCATCATGGTCCTGTTCCCAGACACTGCCGGTCACGGGCCAGTTCTGCTCTGAGCTGGCACGAGTGCCGCGGGGCCCTTCTGGCCAGGAGTCCGACGCCATGGGGCATTTCTTGGTCTCCAGCTGTACAAGGCTAACCCCCAAGCACCCGAGAGATTTCCTCCCCCACATCCCCCCTCAGTCTGTCCATCAGGACCGAGGTGAATTCAGTGCATGGGCTGCTCTGGCTGGCTCTGATGCTGCCTCTGGGTAGATTATACATTATATAGCTTTATATAGAGATTTATAGATTATTTATATAAATATCTGGGGGGTCTGTACAACCTCGCGGGGGGGGTGGGCTGGGCCATCACGAGCTGGGGGCTGTTGGCTGTCTGTGTGTGTCTCCACTGCCCGAGTGGTCCAGTTCGGTGCTGTCACAGTCCGAGTCCTCGTACATGGAAGGGTTCTGGTCCAGAGCCGGGGAAGAGGCAAGATCAGAGCACAGATTGGGGGCCGGGGGGGACAGGGAGCTGGCACACCCCCACCCCATGCCATGCCAAACCAAACCGCTGCTCCACCTCCGCCCAATTGGATCTCCCAGGGCAAGATGCTGGGCAAGTCCTGATGAATCTGGGGCTCACTCTCATGGGCATCACCAACCCAGTGGTTCTTGGAGCCCATGAACCGCCTGGAGCCCCTGGGAATCCATCCCCTGGAATCCCTGGCACTCCCCACATCCCCCAGCAGGGGGAGCACTCGGGACTCCCCTCCCCCAAACCCGTTGTACCCCCCCACACAGTCCCCAAGAGGGGAAGCACTTGTGACCCCACCCTTCAGCCCCCTGCATGTCAGAGCCCCCAGCAGGGGGGGGGCACTTGGGACCCCACCCTCCTTGAGCCGCCTGCACTGCAGAGCAGCCCGGCAGGGGGACACTGGGGACCCCACCCCCCTCGTGCCCCCCGCAGCCCTCAGCAGGGCGGGGCACTCACCTCAGCGGTGTTCTGCTCAGCGCTGAGCTGGCTCTTGACTTGCTGGACAGCAGCCTCCTTCTCGGACAGGCCGTCGGAGTGGGCCAGGGCGTCGAGCGGGATCTCGGAGCTCTGCGAGAGCATGTCGTCGGAGCGCTCCCCCGTGTTGGTGCCGCTGGGTGACGCGTCGCTCGTGTTCCCCTCCTCGCCGTCCCCATCCGAGAAGTTCTCCGAGCTGAAGGTGGACAGCGACTGGCGCTTGCTCAGCCCCTGGGGCCACCTGTCAGCAGAGCAGCCCCCCATCACCCACCAGTGGGGAGCGTTGTCCCTGCTGGGGACTGAGGCCCAGAGACTCTTCAGGGAGCTCAGTGCCGTACACTAGGTCGGTGACAGACCCAGGGATAGAACCCAGGCATTCGGGGTGTCTAGCCACCCCTCCCTCCCTTCTAGCCACTAGACCCCATGCTCCCCACCCAGAACTGAAAAAAGAACCCAGGCATCCTGGCTTCCAGCCCCCCAGCTATAACGACTAGTGCTTAAGACCATGGCTAATGAGCAGTTTCCAGCACTATTACAGTGCCCCCTAGAGGGTGACAAACACCCACGTGCCACAGCAACCCCTGCCCTGCGCCCAAGCCCACCGGGCACGGCAGGCCAATGGGAGGGGAGAAAGGCCACGTGGCCGAGCCCTGGAGCTGAAGGTTCAGGAGCCCAGGCCTGTACCCACCTCTGCCTCAGTGGCAGCTCCACCTCGCTGTCCACTTCTCCCTCCTCCTCCTCGGATGAGACCCCTCGCTTCTGGAGAGCAGAAGGCAGAGAAGAGCCACATTAGCGGGACCTTGCCCCCCACCCCCAGGGCTGCTGTGAACCCCATGGGTGCAGGAGGGCACAGGTTTCCCTGGAGAGCCTGGACACCCACTCGCCCACAGGGCAGGATCAGCCCAGGGCCTCTCGTCAGCCAGGACAGCCACATGAGATCCAGCAACCCACTCACTCTGCCCAGCCCTTGGAGGGTAATGAAAACGACTCGCACAACCAAATCTCAGGGCTGGGCTAGCAGAGGGGACTGTGATCGGGTTTCAGGGGCGCCAGCACAACTGTGGGGCTAGCCTAGGGCTGGGCTAGCAGGAGGCTGTGTGTCAGGATTGTGGGGCACTGGCAGAGCTGTGGGGACAGCCCAGGACTGGGGTAGCACAGGGACTGGGAAGGAACAGGGATTGGGGAGGGGCACAGGGATTGTGGAAAGGAGGGGCTAAAGGATTGGGGATCCACAGGGAGGGAGTCGGGCACAGGGAGGGGAGCTGATGGATTGGGGCAGGGCACAGGGATGGGGATGCTGAGGGATGTGGGGGCACAAGCCAAACCGGGTAGCCCAGGCCAACCAATTCCCCCCACCAGCCCCTTCAGGAGCCAAGTAACTTGGCTCTGACCCCCTTTCCCCATGGGCAGTCCAGCTGGGCCTGCAGCCTCCAAATGCTGGAGAACACTGTCCCTCCTCCTTCCCCCGGGAGCCTGGCCCCAGGGCTCATCACCCTGCCTGGGACAAACTGGTGCCAAATACCCTCTTGGAAGCTGGTGGCTTTAACCTCCAGCTGTTGGTTTCCATCCTGCCCAGTCCCCACTCAACTGAGAAGCCCCATAGTGCCTGGTTCCCCCCGCGAAGGGCCCAGGAGCCCTGGTTGAGGCACATGTCCAGCCACATTTTGCTGAGCCCCTCGCTGCCAGCGTCTTCCCCAGACTGCGGCCAGTTTTGTGGTTCCGCCGATCTCCCCCATACAATGCACACCCCAGAGCTGGGCGCAGTGTTCCAGTCCCACCTATGCTGCTTGCGCCCCCTACAGGCGATCGGCGTCACAACCAACAGTCCCCTACTGCCCCCTACAGTCAACCCATTTAAATCAACACAGGTGCCCCCCGCCCAAGGCCCAGCCCCCGCTGAGCCGCGCTCACCTGGCTTCGGGTCACGGCCGCTCGGTAGAGCAGCGCTGCGGGTGTCAGATGCTGCTGCGGCACCCCACAGGCCTTGCCCGCTTTGCCCGCCATGCCCGGCTCCTTGTCGGGCTCCTCGCCCGGCTGCAGCCTCTGGGCTAGGCCCAACAGGCGGTGGCTCTTGTCCGCTGGCCCCACGGCCCCCTGCTTGGAGGAGGGCGAGTCGGGGCTGCTGGAGAAGGGCACAGAGGCCGTGTCCTCACTGGGGGTCTCGCTGCGGGGCTGCTCGGCCGGGGGCGACTCGGGCCCGGCAGGGGCCCCCTCTTTCTTGGCCTCGGCCTCCAGGGTGGTGTTGATGAGGTCGGGGCTGGACGAGGATATCCGGCGCAGCAAGTCGTGCTGCAGCCCCCGCAGGGCGGCACAGGCCTCCAGCCGCTGCCCCGCATCCGCCGGCTCCGGGGCCCGGGGCCCGGTCAGCTCCCCACAGCTGCCCTTCGCGCTGGCTTTGCGGTAGCGCGGCTTGGCCCGGCGGCTCCGGCCCGGCGAGGTGGGGGCCTTCTGGCACGCGGGTATCGACACCTGGGCAATGGCCGAGTCCAGTTTGGGCAGGATCACCTCCGTCTTCAGGATGTCCGGCCTGCGGGAGAGCACAGGTCGGGGGGGGGCCGGTCCCTGCCCCCCTCCCCACTTCCTGTGCCCCTCTTTGATCCCGGGTGCCCTCCCCATCCCCAATCCCTGCATCTCCTCGCTCTCCCCCAGCCAAGTGCCCCTCCCCCATCCAATCCCTCAGCCCCCCTCCAGCTTCCCCCAACTCAGTTCCCCCACCCTCAGCTTCCCTCCCCCATGTTCCTGTGCCTCACTTCCCATCCCCCCACCCTCCTGAGCCTCAGACCCCCCCACAACCTCCAGTGCTTCGGCTCCCCTCCCCTCCAGCTTTCTCGCCCCACCTCCCTGGGCCTCAGCCCCCCTCATATCCCTCCCCCCACCTCCCTGTACCTCAGCCCCGCCATCTCCCTCCCCCACCTCCCTGAGCCTCAGCCCCCCATCTCCCTCCCCCACCTCCCCGGTCCTCAGACCCGCCATCTCCCTCTCCCACCTCCCTGAGCCTCAGTCCCCCCATCCCCGTCCCCCAACTCCTTGCGCCTCAGTCTCCCCCCAGGTGCCAGAGGTGATTCCGCCTCACAGCCCCCGCCCCCCCAGGTCATTCTAGAGGGGAAGGGGCTTGTCCCTCCTCAGAACACAGTAAGCAAGGGCCAGAACCCAGGAGTCCTGACCCCCCATCCACCCCAAGGTGAGGGTTGTGGCTGCGGCCCCAGGCCGGGCCCCTCACCGCTTGCTGTGTGGCGACAGCTTCTGGGGCACGTTCCTCTTCTTGATGAGCTTCTCCACCGTGTTGCCATGCAGGAGACTGCGCGATGCATGTGGCTTGAACAGCCCTGGGTACTTCTTCTCCAGCGCCTGCTCCCGCCTGCCAGGGAGAGAGAGTCAGCCCTGCCTGGGCACTGCCCGCATCAGAATCAGCCCCGGCCCGGGCACGGCCCCCATCAGACTCAGCCCTGCCTGGGCACTGCCCGCATCAGAATCAGCCCCGGCCCGGGCATGGCCCCCATCAGAATCAGCCCCGGCCCGGGCACGGCCCCCGTCAGACTCAGCGCTGGCCCAGGCATGGCCCCCGTCAGACTCCTCCCCGGCCTGGGCACTGCACCCATCATACTCAGCCCTGGTCTGGGCATGGCCCCCGTCAGACTCAGCCCCGGTCCAGGCACTGCACCCTCCCCACCATTGCCCAGATCAGACTAATGCTCTTTCACCCTCATGCTCCAAGGCATAAAGTTGTCCCTCTCCAAGGTCAGGAAGAAATTGGCCTGAGGATGGTTGTGGGAGTGGGGGTGGGAAGGGAGCATTTACTCCTTCCTCCGACACCTGCAGGGGCAGGGGCCGGGGCCAGACCCTCAGCTGGTGTAAATCAGTTGGAGCTCCACTGAGTTCATAGGACTCAGCGGGTGGGAGCTCATGGGGGGGAATCCCCAAGTTCCAGCCCTTCAGGGACCATGTGTGTGTGTTGGGGGGGGGGTCAGAGTGGGCGGTGATGGGGCGATGTATCTCCCCAGAGGGACAGTGATGAGGGGGTGGATCCCTGGAAGAGGTAGTGATGGGGGGCTGGGCCCCGCAGGGGGCAATGATGTGGGGGAGCTGGATCTCCCAGGCGGGCAGTGATAGGGGGCTGGATCCCCACAGGATGCGGTGATGGGGGGCTGGATCTCCCAGGGGGCAGTGTTGGGGGGGGGTGCTGGATCCCAGCAGGAGGTGGTGATCGGCAGGCTGGGCCTCCCAGGGGGCAGTGTTGGGAGGGAGCTGGATCCACACAGGGGGCAGTGATAGGGGGCTGGATCCCTGCAGGATGCAGTGATGGGGAGCTGGATCTCCCAGGGGGTGGTGATGGGGGGGGAGGGCTGGATCTCAGCAGGGGGGCAGTGATGGGCAGGCTGGGACTCCAGATCAGCAGTAATGGATCCCTGAGGGGGCAGTGATGCGGGGGCTGGACCCCCCAGGCTGGGGGCTGCCCTCACCTGAGCAGCTCCTTCTCCTTCAGCTCCAGCTGCAGCATGAGCGAGTTGAGCTCCATGTACAGGTTGTTGGCTCGCTCCAGCTTGCGCTCGTAGTGCTCCCGGATGTCCAGCGCGTGCCTGGGGGCGGGGGGGGGGGCAGCAGGGGAGTTGTCAATCACACAGCTGGAGGTGGGGCCAAAGGTCCCCCTCCCCCATCAGAATGGGATGTCACCCCCTCCCCTCCAAGGATCGTGTCTTCCCCCATCCCAGGGGTGTTACCCTCCAGGCCGAGCCCTGCCCTGCCCCCCGATCTGAACAGGACATCCTCCCCGCCATGAAGATCCCTGCCCCGTCCCCACCCACCATCCCAGAGGGTTGCTCCCTGCCCTGGACCCCCCCTGACCGGAGCTCATCACGGCGCCGGTTGATCAGCTCCTCCTCCAGCCGGTGCAGACACGTCCCCTCTGACTTGATCTTCTCAAAGTGCAGCTTCACCTCCTCGCGCCACTCGGCCTGCAGGGGGCGACACAGGCCTCAGCTCCGGCCCCACAACAGGGACCCCCGCTATGGGGCCAGGCACCCCCTGCAGGGCACTGCGGAGGGGGGTGTCGGGGGGGGCTCAGCACTTTCATTGCTGCCCCAGCCCCGGCCTGGGTCTGCCCCGGGGGCTTCAAAAACACAGGGGCGGGGGCGGGGGGAGGGAGTGTGATTCTACAGCTAAACCTCCAAACAGCACCCCCTGCTGGGCCACTGGGGTCAGCACTGACTGCAAGGGGCGAGTGTCCCCCACTGAGACACCCCTGTTCCCTGCAGCACAGCATGCCGCAGCATCTGTGTAGGTGCATGGGGGCTGGAAGGGGGAGTGGGGAGGCTGGGAGGGTGTATGGTGGGGGGCTGGGCAGGGGCACTGGGGGCTGGAAGGGGCAGTGGGGGGGCTAGGAGGGTGTATGGTGGGGGACTGGGTGATACTTGGGGGGCTGGAAGAGGGAGTGGTGGGTGACTGGGCCGTTCATGGGGGCTGGTAGGGGGAAGAGTGGGGGGGCTGGGCAGTGCATGGAGGGCTGGAAGGGGGAGCGGTGGGGGCTGGGCGGTGCATGGGGGGCTGGAAGGAGGAGCGGCGGACTGGAAGGGGGAGTGGTGGGGGGCTGGGCGGTGCATGGGGGGCTGGAAGGGGGAGCAGTGGGGGGCTGGACGGTGCATGGCGGGCTGGAAAGGGGAGTGGTGGGGGATTGTCGGGTGCAGGGGGCTGGAAGGGGGAGCTGTGGGGGGCTGGGTGGTCCCTGGGGGGCTGCAGTGGGGGACCCACCTGGGATTTGAAGTAGGTCTCCTGGGGCGTGGAGAGCACGTCGGCCGAGGCGATGTCCAGGTGCAGCAGGATCTGGCGGAAGGATGGCCGGTTGCGGGGTTTGCTGTTCCTGGGGGGGCAGAGACAGGGTTGGGTCCTGGGGCAGGTGAGGGACCCCCACCAAGGAGCCTGGGCCCCTCTGGCTTGCGTGGGGTGATAGGGCACCAGCAGACTCCTGGCATGTAGCACTGGCCAGGGGGGCTGCCGAAGGAAGGAGTGAGGGGGCAGGGGGCATTGAACTGCTCCGCTCTGGGCTAACTCTGCACCTGACCCACATGGTAATGGGAGGGGGCAGCACTGTGGGGCTCAGCCTGGGAGGGTGAACCATGGATCCTGCCTCCTGCCAGCTTGGGGACTGGGGCCAGGCTCACCAGCACCAGGGGGGCTGTTGTGGAGTATGCTGGGGGGCACTCACCAGCACTCAGGAGGGTTACTGGGGGGGCAGAGGGACTCACCAGAATGGGGGGTCACTGGGGAGTACTCGCCAGAACGGGGGGTCACAGGGACTCACCAGCACCGGGGGTCAGTGGGGTCACTCACCAGCACTCAGGGGGGGTCACCAGCACCGGGGTGGGACTGGGGGTCAGGTGGGACTCACCAGCACTGGGGGGTCACTGGGGGCACTCAACTGTACTGGGAGGGGCACTGGGGCACTCACTAGCAATGGTGGGATCACTAGGGGGTTGGGGGGCACTCACCAGCACTAGGAGGTCATTGGGGGGCCAGGAGGAGCTCACCAGCACTGGGGGGGGTCACTGAGGGCACTCACTATTACTGGGGATCACTGGGGGTTGGGGGGCACTCACCAGCACTGGGGATCAGTGGAGGTCAGGAGCAGTCACCCGCACTGGGGGGTCACTGGGGGGTACTCACCAGCACAGGGGGTCACGGTGACTCACCAGCACTCAGGGGGGTCACTGGGGGTCAGGGGGACTCACCAGCACTGGGGGGCACTGGGGGCACTCAGCACTGGGGGGGGCACTGGGGCACTCACTAGCAATGGTGGGGTCACTGAGGGGCTGGGGGGCACTTGCCAGCACTGGGGAGGTCACTGGGGGCACTCACCAGCACTGGCAGGTCACTGGGGGCACTCACTAGCAATGGTGGGGGCACTGGGGGGCACTTGCCAGCACTGGGGGTCACTGGAGTCGGGGGGCACTCACCAGCACTGGCGCAGTAGGATCTTGAAGCCGTCGGGGCAGCCGGAGGGCACGGGCAGGTGCAGGCTGTTGCTGCCCACGCCCCAGATGATGGCCGAGGAGTCCACGTCCTTGTAGGGGATCTCGCCTGTCAGCAGCTCCCACAGCACCACCCCGAAGGACCTGGGGGGGACGTGTCAGCAGAGGTGGGGGGCTCTCCGGCAGTGGGGGGTACCAGAATCAGCATCTCCCTCCCAGCCCCTCCTCCGCCCTCACGCCCCGCAAGGCATCAGGTGATGGGGAGGGGAGGCAGCTGGTGCCAGCCTGGGCAGGTGGCCAGCTGGTGGCCAGGACAGGACAGGGAGAACTCTACGAACCATGGACAAGCTCCCCCCAGCTCCAAACACTCCTGCTCCCCAGTGACCCCTCCAGCTGCCCCAGATCTAGCACTTCTGTGGGACCTCCCCAAATCCCCCCTCAAATCCCCCCCTGGCTCAGACCTCAAGGTGCTGCAGGGCAGAAGCAGAGCCGGGGGGGGGTGTGTGTGGGAAACTGAGGCATTGTAACTCTTTAGAGTTCAGCTCCCGCCCCTGACCCATCTTCCTCCCAGGATCCCCCTGTCCCTCCCTCCCACCCAGTTGCAGGGGATGAAACCCCCAACCCAAGTCCTACCCCCATCCCTTCCTCTGCCCCCCACCGCTGCCCCCTGTTCCTGCCCTAGGCCAGGAGCCCTCCCAACTCCAACCCCCCCCGGCCTTGCTGTGGGCTCGGAGACCCCCCCAGCTTTCCCCCCATCCCTCCCCACCCAGCCCCCCACGCTCACCAGATGTCGACCTTCTCAGAGACAGGCTCGTTGCGAATGACCTCGGGGGCCATCCAGGCCACAGTGCCGGCGAAGGACATCTTGGTGCTCTTGTCACTCAGCTCCTTGGAGGTGCCGAAGTCCGAGATCTTCACCACATCATCATAGGTGATCAGCATGCTGGGAGTGGGGAAGGGGGGGTCAGCACGGGTGTGGGGTGCCATCCCCTCCACCAGCAGGGGGCTGTGGGGGCAGTGCAGGGTGGGGGGTGCTATCCCCTCCACCAGCGGGGGCAGTGCAGGGTGGGGGGTGCCATCCCCTCCACCAGCAGGGGGCAGTGAGGGTGTAGGGTGCTATCCCCTCCACCAGCAGGGGGCAGTGAGGGTGTGGGGTGCTATCCCCTCCACCAGCAGGGGGTAGTGCAGGGTGGGGGGTGCTATCCCCTCCACCAGCAGGGGGCTGTGGGGGCAATGCAGGGTGGGGGGGTGCTATCCCCTCCACCAGGAGGGGGCAGTGAGGGTGTGGGGTGCTATCCCCTCCACCAGCGGGGGGTAGTGCAGGGTGGGGAGTGCCATCCCCTCCACCAGCAGGGGGCTGTGGGGGCAGTGCAGGGTGGGGGGTGCTATCCCCTCCACCAGCAGGGGGCAGTGAGGGTGTGGGGTGCTATCCCCTCCACCAGCAGGGAGCAGTCCCTGAGGCCTCCTGTCACCCCAGGCGCTGGGACCCTGTGGGGGAGCAAAGTGGGGGTCGGGGGTTTCCCCTCTTGGCAGGGCTGGGAACGGCTCACGCCGGGGGTAGATCAGGCTGCATCTCCCGCACTCACCAGCAGGGGGAGCAGGGGAAGAGATGGGAGGGTCCGTGCAGGCTGGTGGTGGCAGGGGGGTGATGGGCATCACAGCGCTAGCTGGTGACTTTGCCCTTGCCCAGAGGGTGCCCCCTCCCCTGCAGGCCCCAGACCAGTCTCTGCCCCCACTTCCCCTGCAGATCCCATGCGCATCCCTGCTTCCCTCCTGGCACCATGCCCCACCCTGCCCCCCATTCCCCTGCAGGCCCCATGCCCATCCCCACCCCTCCGCCAGCTCCCGTTGCCGCCACGTACTTGGGCGACTTGAGGTCGCGGTGGATGATCTTATGCAGGTGCAGGTAGTTCATGCCGCCCGCGATGCCCATGGACCAGTCGACCAGCAGGGAGGGGGTGACCTTGCGCCCAGCTCGCAGCACCTCGTACAGCTGCCCCTGGGCGCAGAACTCCATGATGATGCAGTAGCAAGGAGCCTGGGTGCAGACGCCCCTGAGGGGAAGGAGAGCAGGGCTGGGTAGGAACCAGCCGGGCAGGAGGTGGCACCTCCTCCTGGCCAGGAACAGATGGTGCCACCTGGGCAGAGATGCCTGTCTGGTTGGGCATAGTGGGGACATCCTGGCCCTGCCCCTCCGAGGGAACCCTGCGCCCCTCACCCGTCCTGGGCCCAGCTGTAGGGTGAGTGCCCCTCCCAGAGAGCGGGCACCACTGCACGCCCAGACACAATGAGTTGTAAATGGGGGGTGGGGGTGGGCACTGCCTGGCAGGGCCACGGACTCTGCATCCCATGTGTGTGCAATACTGTGGGTACACAGGAGGGGTGCCCTGGGTTTTGTGTATCCCAGGTGGGTGCTGCCCCATGGGGGGGCACTGGAGGGGGTGTCTCTCCCCCCTGTTCGAGGTGCCCCCTCCCCCGCACTCACTTGAAGGTGATGATGTTGGGGTGTTTGAGCTTGCGCAGGTGTTTGATGTCCGTCTCCTTGAGGTCTCGCACCTTCTTCACCGCCACCTCCTCGCCGTGGAAGCGCCCCAGGAAGACAGCACCCTGCGCCCCACTGCCCACCCACTGCAGGTCCAGGATCTCCTCGAACGGCACCTCCCACGTGTCTGGAGGGATGGGGGAGGGGTGAGTCCCAGAGCCGGTGCCACCTGCCCTGGGCGCAGAGATGGGCTGAGGGAGGGGTGAGTCCCAGAGCCGGTGCCACCTGCCCTGGGCGCAGAGAAGGGCTAGGGGAGGGATGAGTCCCAGAGCCGGTGCCACCTGCCCTGGGTGCAGAGATGGGCTGAGGGAGCGATGAGTCCCAGAGCTGGTGCCACCTGCCCTGGGCGCAGAGAAGGGCTGGGGGAGGGATGAGTCCCAGAGCCGGTGCCACCTGCCCTGGGCACAGAGAAGGGTGGCGGCTGGGGGCGCTGCAGGGCAGCCAGGGCTTGGCCCAGAGAAATGGCAGAGAGAGGGCTCCTGGGATGGGGGGGGAAGGGGGAGGCAGACAGAACTGCAGGGAGAGCCACATGTACCCAGACACGCCTGCCCACACAAGCACCCCCTGACCTTGACCAAGATCCCAGAGCCCAACCCTGCAGGCCCTGTAGAGGCACCGCTTCCTGGTGACTGTGCAGAATCAGTTCCCAGGAATTGGGACCAAACAGCCAGGGGTGAGGGGATTGCAGGACCCTGAGCCCCCCCGCCCCACTACCCGGGCACGTGCCAAGCTGAGGCAGAACGGCTCCCAGCCTTCTTGGGTCATACAGTGTGACTGCAGTGAACCTGCAACCCTGTGTCTGGGGAGGGGGCACTGCTGCCCTCTGCCGGATGGAATCAGCACTGCCCTGCTGTGTGCCATAGGCCCTACCCTGCTAAGAGCTCATGGAGAGTCTCCTGCTCCAATGGCAGGGGCTTGTGGAGCAGGAGAATCCGGATTCTCCCCCCGTGGGTGTGTCCCCAGCACTACTCTGGGCACGGCCCCGAGTCCACATGTTACGGTGCGGGTGAGACCGCCAGCAGCCAGAAGGAGAAAGAGGAACACCTGGGCGATTAAAGCCTGCTGGCGAGCCCCTGGGTTGAGGTTAGTGTGTGTGCGTGCACGCACACGTGTGAGTTTGTGTGAGTGCATGCGTGTGTGGGTGCATGTGTACACATGGGTGTGCACATGTGAGTGTGCACATCTGTCAACCCCAGCAGCGCACTTTCGCTCTCTCCCGCTTCCCTCCCCGTGGCGGCAGCAGAGCAGACAGGGCCAGCAAGTCCCAGCCCCTCCCCGCTCTGAGCTGAGCTGCGGCTCCTGTGGGGCCAGAGCCTGGGAGGCTGTGGGGCAGGAACTAGCCAGGGCTCTGGTAACTCGCAGGCCCCAGATCCCGCTAGAGCTGCCTGCTGCAAACACGCGTCCCAGCGGAATCCCTCGTGCTGTGGGGCCCAGGCAGCTCCGCCCGTGGGGCTCAGCGCAAGGCCCAGCGGACCAGGGAGCTGCACGCAGCCATGGCCACAGCCCCCCCGGAGACACGAGCTGTGACATCCCCCCCAACCGAAACATAAACCACCGCAGAGCATCCCCCACCCCGGGATCTCCCTGCCCGCGCAGGGGTTCACTGTCACGGAGCAGACGGCCCGGCCCGGCCCTTTCAGAGCCGACAGCATCAGAGCTGGCTCTGCCACCAAACAGGGGCTGCCTGGCCAGGGGGAGCTGCCCACAGTGTGCCAGGTGCATGTGCTAACTCACTAACACACAGGCAGGCATGTGCACCCACACACACACTGACACACAGGTGCACTCACACTAGAACGATCCCATCCCCCATGCACACTAACACACCCTGCCACCTTCAGAAAGACACCCGGCCGCTCCCGGGCACACGCACACGCTCACGCTCACACACTCCCAGGCACACGCTCACACTCACACACGCACACACTCCCAGGCACATGCTCCCAGACACATGCACACGTTCCCAAGCTCACACACGCGTCACACTCGCTCACGCCCACTCACGCTTGCCGACGTGCTCACTGCTGCAGGGAAGCCACTGGCAGGGCCTGGCTGCTGCTCCGCCATGCCGGGAGAATGCTGCCAGCAGCCTCCACTCCAGCCTGGGCTCAGGGCCAGCCCGGCCTCCATCCCTGTCCTCCCACCCCCTCGTCTGACCCCAGCCACAGACGCAAGAGGCCTGGTGAGGAGTCCAGCTGGGCAGAACTAAAGTGAGGGATGGGAGCAGAGCCGGTAGGGTAGAGAGAGCCAGAGCTGTGGGGGGAAGTGGACCGGGGAGGGTAGGCTCTGGAAGAGAGACTTTAAGGAAGCAGATATTTCCCCATCTAATCCTTCCTCCTCCTCCACCTCCCGGGGAGATGCCAACCACAGGCCCTGCCCTTGCAGACCCCAGTGCTCGCATTGAGAGCTGGGGAATTCACCCCAGAGCCCTGGCTCAGAGGAGTCCATTCTGTGCCCCCTAAATCTCATCCTCTCTCCCTGCACCCTGGCAGATTCACGGGGACATGATGTCCTGTGTTTTCTCTTCCCCCCCGGCCTCCTGTGGGTCGTTGGCAGGTTAAACAGCTGCTGTGTCTCCCCCCAGAGGTGGCTGCATTTCAGCCAGAGACAAAGCCCAGCATGTGGGGATGGCAGGGGGCTGGGCCCAGCCTGTAACTATTCCAATAGGGCAAGATTCTTCCCTCCGTTCCCTGGGGGGCTCCGTGGGACACTCTGAATCAACACTGTCCTAGCATGGCCCGCAGCGATGTCCGGGGGGCAGCTGGGATCAAACACGGACCCCCTGGATTTCACAGACACGAGCCAGTGTGGCTAGGCTGGCGGCCACAGCAGCCTCAGAAACCGCCGTACATGATCGAGCCACTAGAGGGAGACAGAGAGCCACGCTGTGACGCTAATGGCACTACAGTGCAGACAGCTTGCTATGGCCGATTTACACCGTGGGCCCAGGGACTCGCATGGAGCTCTGCTGATTTACACCCGCTGGGGATCTGGCCCAGTGACTCCTACGGAACTCTGCTGATTTACACCCGCTGGGGATCTGGCCCAGTGACTCCTACAGAGCTCTGCTGATTTACACCCACTGGGGATCTGACCCAGGGACTCGCATGGAGCTCTGCTGATTTACACCAGTTGGGGATCTGGCCCAGTGACTCCTACGGAACTCTGCTGATTTACACCCGCTGGGGATCTGGCCCAGTGACTCCTACAGAGCTCTGCTGATTTACACCCACTGGGGATCTGACCCAGGGACTCGCATGGAGCTCTGCTGATTTACACCCGCTGGGGATCTGACCCAGGGACTCGCATGGAGCTCTGCTGATTTACACCAGTTGGGGATCTGGCCCAGTGACTCCTATGGAGCTCTGCTGATTTACACCCTCTGGGGATCGGGCCCAGGGACTCCCATGGAGCTCCGCTGATTTACACCCGCTGGGGATCTGACCCAGGGACTCCCATGGAGCTCTGCTGATTTACACCAGTTGGGGATCTGGCCCAGGGACTCGCATGGAGCTCTGCTGGTTTACATCCGCTGGGGATCTGGCCCAGTGACTCCTACAGACCTCTGCTGATTTACACCCACTAGGGATCTGGCCCAGTGACTCCTACAGAGCTCTGCTGATTTACACCCGCTAGGAATCTGACCCAGTGACTCTTACGGAGCTCTGCTGATTTACACCCGCTGGGGATCTGACCCAGGGACTCCCACGGAGCTCTGCTGATTTACACCAGTTGGGGATCTGGCCCAGTGACTCCTATGGAGCTCTGCTGATTTACACCAGTTGGGGATCTGGCCCAGTGACTCCTATGGAGCTCTGCTGATTTACACCAGTTGGGGATCTGGCCCAGTGACTCCTATGGAGCTCTGCTGATTTACACCAGTTGGGGATCTGACCCAGTGACTCTTACGGAGCTCTGCTGGTTTACACCCGCTGGGGATCTGACCCAGGGACTCTTACGGAGCTCTGCTGGTTTACACCCGCTGGGGATCTGACCCAGGGACTTCATGGAGCTGCTCCTGATTGAGCCCCTGTGCAGGTCAGATCAGAATCCAACCTAGAGATGGAGCAGCCCATGAGCGCCCCCAGCCGGTCGCCAGGCCAGGCCGGCTCCTACAGCCCATTGCCCAGGTCCCACTAATGCCCGGTCCCGCACACCCAGGGCCACGCACCTTCCTGCTGGTGCTTGTGCTCAGTGGAGTAGGCTTTGCCGATCATGCTCCAGACGGGCCTGAGGCAGCCGAAGAGCCCTTCCAGGAAGCCGCTGCCCGTCTGGCAGTGGAGCCGGACCTGGTCGGCGTGGTACCGAGCGTGCCGCACCTCGGGGTTCCCAGCCCCCGCCCCAGCTCCACCGCCTCCCCCGCCGGCCTCATTCTCGTGCAGCTGCAGGACGCTGTTGGCGAACTGGTCGCGCGTCTCCTCGCTGGGCGTGGGGCTGTGGCCGCCCCCATCGATGGGCACCACGTCACGCAGCACGCACTGCGTGGGCGTCAGGTCCTTCTCGGGGGTGCAGTCCGAGGTGTCGGGGTCCAGCTTACGGAGGGAGCTCTCCGTCAGGATGGTGTTGAAGCTGGCGAAGGACGGGGAGGGGGTCCGGGTATCGTGGAGGCAGGCCATGGCGGGCTCTGGGCATCAGCAGCCCCCCACACCCCTTGGGCTGGTGGTCGATGGGCGTCCCCAGCAGGGCCTGGGGGAGATGGAGCCTGGGGGGGAAGGAAAATCCTCGTGAATAGGATCCCACTGGAAATCGTAGCCCCCTTGGGGTAAACCAGGTCTGTCCAATGCCCTCCTGCCTGCTCCACTGCTGGGCACCTGCCATGGGGCTGGATTCGCTGGCCATCGCCAAGCGGACGGCACCCACCATGCATTGAACGTGCCAGGTGTGCCCAAGAAGAAGGCACCCACCATGCGTTGAACGTGCCAGGCGTGCCCAGGGAGAAGGCACCCACCATGCGTTGAACGTGCCAGGCGTGCCCAGGGAGAAGGCACCCACCATGCGTTGAACGTGCCAGGCGTGCCCAGGGAGAAGGCACCCACCATGCGTTGAATGTGCCAGGCGTGCACAGGGAGAAGGCACCCACCATGCATTGAACGTGCCACGTACAAGGCACCTCGCCTCCCACTGACTGCACCCATGGGAGAGGCGGTGGCGGTGGTGGGGGGAGACAGCCCAGGTCTGCGATCGCATGGCCAGAATGGGCAGGCAGCTGCTGGCTTCCCCGCTCCTGCCTGGGTCCCTGCCGGTCTCCCCCCGGAGCGGCAGCCCGAGCTCTCTCCAAGGTGCTGAAACCGCCGACCTGCCCCTTGGCCGGTCCCTGGCTCTAGCTGGGCAGGTCCCGGCCCCCTCTGGCACCGACAGACCCATTGCACTGCGGGAGGGGAGGTCATGTCTGAAGAGTCCTGGCAGCGTGGCCTAGTGGCTGGGGCGGCAGGGGGCTTGGCTCAGGGCTGGCAGTGATGCCGGGCACTAGTGCGCAGGTGTGAGATGCACCCTTGGAGCACTATCGTGCTGGCACCAGAGGTGCGGTGGGGGGGGGAAGCGTGTGTCCCTCGCCCAACTGACTGCAGCCTGCACGTCTCGGGATCGTTCCCTGCAGCTCGCCCCCCGGCGCAGCACCCCCGCGCCGGGGTTGGCACGGCCATTGGTGAGCGTGCATTCGTGGGAGTACCTGGGTGCGTGTAGCTGTGTTTGTGTAGCTGTGTGTGCGCCGAGGTGGGTGTAGCTGTGGAGCTCTGTGTGTGCAGTTGCGTGTCAGTGTGTAACTGTGTAAGTGCCTAGCTCTGTGTGTAGCTCCGTGTGTTGTGTAGCTGTGTGGCAGGGTGTGGCTCTGTGTGTAGCTGTGTGTCAGTGTAGCTCTGTGTGGGTAGCTCTCTGTGTGTCCCTGTGTGCGTAGCTGTATGTCAGGGTATAGCTGTGTGTGTGGAACTGTGTATTAGTGTATAGCTCTGTGTGCAGCTCTGTGTGTGTAGCTCTCTGTGTGTGGCTGTGTGTCAGGGTGTAGCTCTTTGTGTGTGTAGCTGTGTATTAGTGTACAGTTATGTGTGTATCTATGTGTACATAGCTCTCTGTGTGGCTGTGTGTCAGGGTGTATGTGGCTGTGTGTTGGGGTGTAGCTCTGTGTATGTGTGGCTGTGTGTCAGGGTGTATGTGGCTGTGTGTCAGGGTGTAGCTCTGTGTGTATCTATGTGTATGTAGCTCTCTGTGTGGCTGTGTGTGTGGCTATGTGTCAGGGTGTATGTGGCTGTGTGTCGGGGTGTAGCTCTGTGTAAGTGTAGCTGTGTGTCAGGGTGTATGTGGCTGTGTGTTGGGGTGTAGCTCTGTGTATGTGTGGCTGTGTGTCAGGGTGTATGTGGCTGTGTGTCAGGGTGTATGTGGCTGTGTGTTGGGGTGTAGCTCTGTGTATGTGTGGCTGTGTGTCAGGGTGTATGTGGCTGTGTGTCAGGGTGTAGCTCTGTGTATGTGTAGCTGTGTGTCAGGGTGTAGCTCTGTGTGTATCTATGTGTATGTAGCTCTCTGTGTGGCTGTGTGTGTGGCTATGTGTCAGGGTGTATGTGGCTGTGTGTCGGGGTGTAGCTCTGTGTATGTGTGGCTGTGTGTCAGGGTGTATGTGGCTGTGTGTTGGGGTGTAGCTCTGTGTATGTGTGGCTGTGTGTCAGGGTGTATGTGGCTGTGTGTCAGGGTGTAGCTCTGTGTGTATCTATGTGTATGTAGCTCTCTGTGTGGCTGTGTGTGTGGCTGTGTGTCAGGGTGTATGTGGCTGTGTGTCGGGGTGTAGCTCTGTGTAAGTGTAGCTGTGTGTCAGGGTGTATGTGGCTGTGTGTTGGGGTGTAGCTCTGTGTATGTGTGGCTGTGTGTCAGGGTGTATGTGGCTGTGTGTCAGGGTGTAGCTCTGTGTATGTGTAGCTGTGTGTCAGGGTGTAGCTCTGTGTGTATCTATGTGTATGTAGCTCTCTGTGTGGCTGTGTGTGTGGCTGTGTGTCAGGGTGTATGTGGCTGTGTGTCGGGGTGTAGCTCTGTGTATGTGTAGCTGTGTGTCAGGGTGTAGCTCTGTGTGTATCTATGTGTATGTAGCTCTCTGTGTGGCTGTGTGTGTGGCTATGTGTCAGGGTGTATGTGGCTGTGTGTCGGGGTGTAGCTCTGTGTAAGTGTGGCTGTGTGTCAGGGTGTATGTGGCTGTGTGTTGGGGTGTAGCTCTGTGTGTGTGTAGCTGTGTGTCAGGGGGTAGCTCTGTGTGTGTAGCTGTGTATTAGTGCATAGCTGTGTGTGTATCTATGTGTGTGTGTCAGGGTGTGTGTGGCTGTGTGTCGGGGTGTAGCTCTGTGTGTGTAGCTGTGTTGGTGTGTGCGCGTCCCCTAGGCCATGGGGACAGACGAGGCTGCAGTGGGAGTTGGCAGTGCTGTGCCAGGCTCTCTCCCACACAGGTGCCGGAGCTCAGCTCATTTTGCATGCAGCCCAGCAGGCTTCCCGGGAAATCAGGCGGCTCTGCGGGAACCAGGAGCTGGCCCCATCTCTTGCCACCCGTCTGGCTGCTCCCCTCCCCAAGGTAGCAGAGGAAGCCCTCCCCACTGGCCGCGCCACGTCACCTCTTCAGCAGTCACCGGATGGTACCAGCATCGCCCAGGCTGGAGCTGACACCCCCCCACACCCCCTCCAACCCAGCCATTGACCAGAACAGTAGGTCCAGCACTGCCCCCCTACCCCACAAGGGCTGGCGCAGGTGAAGGTGGCTCAGGACCACCGAGTGCCGGGGAGAGGGACCCACGGCGGAACTCTTGGTCTAAATCCAATGAGCAATATCAGGGATCCTGCTGTTGAGACAATTCCCAGGGAGGCTGGGTTGCCCACAGAGGCTAGGGGAGTTAGGTACCCAAATCCCAGTGAATTTCAGTGGAAGCTGTGCATTGAAATCCCTTAGGCTGGATAGATCACTAGGTAAATCCAATGGAGGTGCGGGGGGGGGGGGTACAAGGATAGATAGATAGATAGATAGATAGATAGATAGATAGATAGATAGATATGGGTATGGATGGTTTCTTTCTTTCTTTATACCGCAAGACACCTGTCTCACCCTGCCATCAATACAGACTCTTACAAGCACATTGCAAGCCTTGACCCTGTCTCAGGCAGGTCCGGCTCATTCAGGGACGGCGGGCAGCGCATTAGCCAATGGGTCACCAAAAGCCCGGGTCAAAGGGGATTGACTCCCTCGCTGAGCTTGCCGACATGCTTCTCTCTGCAAATGACATCAAAACTGAAGCTGCTTGGCCCACACCAGGTTAATTCTCCATGTTGGGCTCCGGGGGTAGGTTAGGAGCTTGCTAACCCCCAAGGCCTGCTGGAGAACAGTCTTGGGTTTAAAGCATAGGACCAGGAATCAGCCCTCCTGGGTTCAGTTCCTGCTTCCGGGACGGGGAGACAGAGGTTAGACCCAGAATCTGGGACTCAGGATGCCTGGGTTCTAGTCTCAGTCCTGGAAGGATGGAGCATGTGCCTACAGCTCAGGGCTAGGGGTCAGGATTCCTGAGTCCTATTCCCTCTGCTATATTACAGTGGGGGGGGGGGGAAAGAAATCTCTCTGTGCCTCAGTTTCCCCATCTGTTATGTGGAGATAATGCTCTGAACTAATGGGGCTAAATTAATTACTCTTTGCAAAGTGCTACGAGATCCTCAGATGGAAGGTGCTGGCTGAGCGTGGTGCTTCCTGGACTTGTCCCACCCCATCAGCTGTGGTTTGGGGGGGATTGCTATAATTTAAAGAGGTCCCAGGGGGCACAGGGCACTTAAAGACATGGTTCCCTGCTATCAGGTGCTTAGTGTCTAAAAATAGACAGATCAGACGATGAGTAATGACAGGGTGAAACCAGGGCAGGGGAGAGGTCTTATACCAGCTTGTGCCACAGGTGATGGAGTCGCAGGGCACATGCTGCCCATACCCCAATCCGCCCCAACAGCCTGGCTGCAAACTCCTCCAGCAAAGACACATCAAGGCAATTGACTGCACAGCTGAGCAGCAGCAGCTTCCTGACTCCCCAGGGCTACAAGCCAGCAGAGCGGATGCAGCGGGATCCTGCCCCATTCGTGCCCCTCCCAGCAGCTCCCAGGCCTAGCTCGGGATCATCCTGTCTGTGACACCCGTCACCCGCGGGGAGGGCCCAGCCATGATTCTACGGAAGATGTGAGAGTCAGGTTAGAAGCCGGCTCGCTTGGCCCTGGGCTCCCTTGGGGCTGACAGGAGGGGACGCTGGCTCGGACCAGCACCGGGGACTCAGAGCACCATTCCTGACTGCAACAGCCCAAGGAGACCAGAGCCTTCAGCCATCTCTGGCCCAGATCCTCCCAGTCTCCCCCTCCATGCCCCAGCTCCCGGGCAATGTGCCAGCCACTCCCTTTACACATCGGGTAAGCCAATGGCTGCCAGTCGGGGTTGTGATTGGCTGGCAAGCCATATGTATGCAAATGAGGCCAGGCATTGGGCCACCCGGGCGAGACTCCATGTGGGTCCATTCTCCCTGCGGCTGCTGTCTGGCATTTGGGGCAGCACGTGCGATTTAGTGTGAGCAGTACATCGGGGCTTGATGGGGGGCACAGCGACACGCTGTGAACAGGGCTGACAAATGGGGTCTGGAAGAGAACCTGGAGGCCAGAGACCCTGACCGGCTCCTCACCCCCAGCCCCTCGCGCCTTATCACCCCCTTATACGGAGTGGCAGGTCTCCTCTCTCTCCGGGACGCTCAGATGACAGCATGGGGATGGATAGATAGATTATCTCTCTCTCCTCCCCCTTAACCATCATTTCACTGGACTGTCCATGTGATACCATTTTGCTCTGTCTCCTGCACTCCCCCAAACAGCCCCCCACCTTCCCCCCTTTCTGTGACTCTAACCCTGCTCACAAAAGCTTATGCTCTAATAAATTTGTTAGTCTCTAAGGTGCCACAAGTCCTCCTTTTCTTTTTGCGAATACAGACTAACACGGCTGCTACTCTGAAACCTGTCCAATGTGTCCATCTCTATCTAGTAAGCAGGTGTCCAGTGCGGATTGCAATGGACTGATCCATTCCCCCACTCTGCCCTGGTGCATGAGTGCTGGCTGAAGCACACCTCCCCTGCCCCCAACCTCGGGGTAACTCTGGCCCCATATCTGTCTGCCCTTGCCAGTCTGGAGTGACAGCTGAGCAGGGCCCCCCGGCCAGCAGGACAGGCCATGCCAGCGGGGAGCAGAGCAGCCCCCCTTAGTGGGTCAGTAGGTCCTGGGCTCAGTCACGCACAGGAACCAGCCCGGCATGAAACACACAGCATGGGCACCTGGCTGACATGCGGGGGGCAGGGGTCGGGGGGGCAGGGTATGGGAGTTCTGCTGGGCATGTGCGGAGAAGGATATGGACCCATCTGAGCCCATGGTCAGTTTGTCTGTCTGCACCTGTTTGGGTCACTGCAATACCGGGTGAGAGAGGTGATTCAGTGAGGGGACTGCAGACCTTCCACACCCCTCACCGCAATATCCCCTGCATCCCTCACCCAAAACCCACCTCCTGTACCCCCACTCCAACATCCCCTGCACTCCTTACCCCAATGCCAGATCCTCTGGTACCCCTCACCCCCAATACTTCTTGTACCCTTACCCCAGTGCCAGACCCTCTGGTACCTCTCAGCACAATACCCAGACCCCTTCTTACCCCTGACTCCAATACCCCCTGCACCCCTCACCCCAAACCCCCTCCTGCACCCCTCACCCCAATACCCCTGAACCCCTCATCCAGTGCTAGACCCTTCCTGGACCCCCACTCCAACACCCCCTGCACTCACCCCAATGCCAGACCCTCTGGTACTCCTCACCCCAATACCCCTGCACCCCTCACCCAAAACCCCCTCCTGCACCCCTCACCCCAATACCCCTGAACCCCTCATCCAGTGCTAGACCCTTCCTGGACCCCCACTCCAACACCCCATGCACTCACCCCAATTCCAGACCCTCTGGTACCTCTCACCCCAATACCCAGACCCCTTCTTACCCCTCACCCCAATACCCTCTGCACCCCTCACCCAACCCACCCCTGAACCTCTGCACGCAACACCCCAATGCCAGATCTCTTTGATACTCAACATAATATTCAGACCCCTTCATACCCCTTACCCCTGTGCTCAACACCCCGCAAGCCCCTCACCCAATGTCAGACTCCTGCACCCCTCAGCCAGTGCCAGATCCTTCCAGCACCACACACCCCAATACCCAGACCCCTTCAAACCCTTCACCACAGTGCCAGGTCCCTTCAGTACCCCTCACCCCAATGCCAGAACACTCCTGTACCCCTCACCCTGATACTCAGTCCCCTTCCCTGCACCCCTCATCCCAACCGCCCTGCACTCTTCACCCCAATGCCAGACTCCTTCATACCCTCACCCCAGTGCCCAGGCTCCTGCCTGCCCACCCCCCAAAGCAGCCCCTTTATGAGCGGTGACCTAGGGTTAGCAGAGCCCTTTGCCAGGCCAGGTGGGATCGGTGTCCTCTCAGCACCTCACACATCAGACCAACACGTGCGACTGCCCTGTGCCCCCGCCTGGCACTTCCCAGCCACTGAGCCCCCGTGCCCACGCACAGTCTGCCCATGCGGGTCCCCAGCAAACAGATCAGCCATCCCGGGGTTCCCGCTCCTCTCCCTGGGGAGCTGCTGCAAACTGGAGGGGCTACCCCCCCCCACCCCCGCCCAAGCATCGCCCCCCGGCCCCTCCTGCCGCCTCCCTCCCCTCCCCCGCCAGGATCCCAGGCTGGATGGAAACGACTCGCTCCACTCACCTGTCACCAGCCGCGGAGGGAACAGCGAGCCAGCCCCGGGGCGCCCCTTCCCTCCTCCCCGGGCCCCGCCGCCCGATCCCGCCCTCGCCAGCTGGGTGCCGCGGTGCCGTCCCGGCGCCCTCACGTGGCACCTTGCCTTGGCTTTGTTTATTTCCTTCCCAACGTGTCCCTAGCCCTGGGATTTCTCCTTGGGGCTACTCTAAAGCTCTGCTCCTCTCTCCCTCCCTACTCTAGCTACCAGCCCCGTGCCTGCCTGCCTGCCTATCTACCCATCCCTTTGCCTGCCTATCTATCTAATCTATCTATCCCACGCACCCCCTCTATCTATCTATCTATCTATCCCATGCACCCCCCATCTATCAATCTATCTCATGCACTCCATCTATCTAATCTAATCTATCTATCCCATGCACCCCCTCTATCTGTCTATCCCATGCACCCCATCTATCTAATCTATCTATCTATCCATCCCCATACACCCCCCTCTATCTATCTATCTATCTATCTATCTATCTATCTATCCATCCCCATACACCCCCCTCTATCTATCTATCTATCCAACCCCATACACCCCCCTCTATCTAATCTATCGATCTATCTATCCCCATACCTCCCGCCCCTTCCCCAGGCACATCTCCCTGTCTCCCCTGTCTGGAGCTGTGGACTCTGAGTACCCGAAGCTCTGGGTAGCTCCCAGCCGGTCTCGCTCCCCAGCAGAAGTGGGCCCAACAGAAGCTATTACCTCACCCACCTTGGCTGTGTGTCTGTCTATCCGGCCGTCCCCATGCACCTCTCCCTCTCCCTGGCACGCTGCCCCTTTCTCTCCCTCCCCTCCATGTGCTGCTGGCGGATCCCCCGCTCTGCTTCTGCGCCGGGCCCGGCGCCGCCCCCACAGCCCCCCCCCCCCCAGTTTTTTTTTCTTTTTTGCCAGTGAAGCAACCTCTCCCCAGCCCCGCCCCCGCCGGGGATCGAGCCAATGGGCTGCGCCGGCGCCCGCCTCTGCCGCAGGTAGCCCCCGGTGCTGATGTCATCCCTGGGAAGGCAGGAGCCAAGGTGAGTGGGGCCCTGAGCTCATCCCTGGGCCGGGGGATCCGCCCCTCCCGGCGGGACGGGGGGGACTCCTTGCTTTTAGGTGAGTTTAGCCCTTTGGGTGCCGGGAGATGGGGAAATACCGGCGCACCCCCCCCCCAGGCCCCAGCCATGGCATCTCGCTTGGTGCCCCTGGAGACTGGCACCCTCTGCATCCACAGGGCACCGGGCAGCACACGCACTCTGCCCTGCGCCTCCCCCTGGAGTCACAGGGCCCCCCTCCTCTCCATAGCCCCTGCCCTCTGGGAGCTGGGCTGAGGCTGGCCAAACAGGCATGCAGGGAGAGGGGAGGATCACGAGGGGGGGAAGGGTCCAGTTTGCCCATCCTGCGCCAACACGGCGCAGGGGCTAGGGCTCCAAGCACATGGCAACAAGAGCGGTGCCGGGCACATGGAAGTGAAACATGTAAGGAGCCCTGCAAAAGCCCAGGCCCCTCTGGGGTCCTAGGCCAAGACATTCAACACCCTGGTGCCCCATAAACCCAGTACCCAGACACCTTCCCTTTACCCCTCTCCCAGGGCCCAGATCTCCTCCCTGTACCCCTCACCCAGTACCCAGACCACTCCCAGTACCTCTCCCTCACAGTGCCCACTTTACCTCCTGTGCCCCATGTACATGCCAATCCTTAGGAGCTCATCAGAGCCCTCTTGAGCCAGAGGAGCAGGAGAACCAGCCCATCGTGAGTTTTGTGCATATCTAGATTCACCCAGGGCCTTGTGGTTATAATGTCTACAGCCCACCTGGCTAGTGGCATTACAAGTCCCTCAGGCATAGAACAAAACTTGGCAAGCAAGTCTGGAAGATCTGTGTCTCTAATAAAGAGATAATTATCCCAGGAAAATGGGGATGGACTCGGGGAGCCACCCCGAGGGAGTGGATGTGGGGTGAGGGCTAGCCTGAGGGACCTGCGGGGTAGTAGCCCATCTCTCTATAATGACAGTCCACCTCTTTATGATAGTGTTTTTCATGGTTAGAGCAGGGGACTGGGCAGCAGGACTCCTGGGTTCTGTTCGCAGCTCTTCCAGGGGATATCATGCTTAGAGTATGGCATTAGGAGTCAGAACTCCTGGGCTATGTTCCTGGCTGTGACACTAACTTGCTGCATCTTCCTGGACAAGTCACATCCCCCTCTGTGCCTCAGTTTACCCATCTTTACCTTGGTATAAATTATTGTTTCTATTCCAGCCACGTCCAGCTGAGATGGGGGCCCTGCTGTGCTGACCATCAAAAGGGACAAAGGGTGGCAGGGAAAACAGAGGCCCAGAGAGGAAAAGTGATTTGCCCCAGGTCACCCAGAAGGCTGGTGACAGAGCCAGGAATAGAAGCTGGGTCTCCTGAGCCCCAGACTGCTGCTCTAACCACTAAGCCACATCATAACCTATCAGTACCTCTTCTGGGCTGTTTCTTCCTCATTTCCTTCTTATGCCACAAACAAGCACAGCCCATAAAAGGGATGTCGGTTAGGTAAGAGCGACGTTCCCCCAGCCAAGCCCTAAACAGCAAGGGAATGCTAAGTTATGGGACACCTCTTAGCAGATCCCAGACACACTTGATGCGACTGACAGAGCATGCATCTTCGCAAGGAACCTCCTTCTGCCTCCAAGGTGAGACACACATGCATAATGTAACACCTGCATCACAAGTTCAGTGCTCTCATGGCTGCATGCTGGACTAGGACTCAGGACACCTGGGTTCTATTCCTGGCTCTGCTGGGTGACCTTGGGCAAGTGCCCCCCTGTGTGCCTCAGTTTCCCCTGGTGCCCTTTGTCTCTTTTGATTGCCAGCTGTTTGGGGCAGAGACTTTCTCACCATGTGGATGTGCAGTCCCTCGCCTAATATGGTTCTGATCTCTGTTGGGGCCTCAGGATGCTATCGCTATATACAATAAAAGCAACCTCAGCAAGCATTCTGGAATGATGCATTGGCACAGCTTGATCTGCAGCCTGGTATGGCCTTATGGGGGAACTGTGAGGTTGTCATGAAAGGTTTAACTCAAACTAATACCTGATTTTGTTGAAAATCTTCCCCAAATTCAGCCGGCGCCCGCAGTCGATGTGCTGTGAGTCTGGGGAAGGGACACTGGGTGCTTGAGACAAAACCATGGTCTTGGCTTTATTCCCCTCTCTGCCACTGACCTGCTGAGTGATGCTGGGGGAGTCACATTGCAGGTCTGTGCCTTAGTTTCCCCATCTGGAACATGGAGATAATAATCCTTATCTATATTACAGAGGGTTGTGAGGTTTAAACTGATTTATGGGAGGCAGCAGAGCCCAGTGGCTAGGGCACTGGACTGGGTCTCAAGAATCCTGGATTCTATGCCCACTTCACCACTCTGTGCCTTGGTTTCCCCTCTCACTTTTTAGACTGTGAGATCCATGGGACAGGGGCTGCTGTTCCCTTGCAGTCTGTGCAGCATCCAGCACAAGGAGGCCTCGATCCTGGTTACAGCCTTTTAGGAGCTACAATAATGTCAATAACCTGGGATGGGAAGGTGAAAAAAGCCTAAGGAAGTTAGAGGTTTAAATGCTATTGAAATTCAACAGGAGTTGGGTGCCTGGCTCCCTTGGAAAATCCCATCCTGGATTCTTAGCAACTCCGGCCTCATTCCATCCCATGCCACCCACCTCCAGCCATTTCCAATGCCAACTGGGGACCCACTGTGTGGTGCCAACACGAATAGAAGCATAGGGATGGAGGCGGCAGGGAAGCTTATTGTGGCACGGTGCCCACTTGGTGCATTTAGAGCATGCCAGCCTCCAGGGTTGGTAACAAGGTCACTGAAGAAAAACAAAAAGGAAGAAAGAAACAAATGTGTCAATTTCTTGCAAACATGCCCAGTGGGAAAGAATGAAAGATAGGGGGATGCCCCTGGGAAAACACCTGCTCAAGGAGCAGAACAGGTCTGTGAAGGGAAGGTTCTAGCAGGGGCTACTAGATTGTACTTTGAGATCTAGGAATTAAAAGTGAGGCGCTCTGTGTCTCTCATTCCCAAGACAGAGCTGTAGCTAGCAACCCATCTCCACACACATCTATCTGTCCCAATACAGAGCTATATCTAGCTATCCATCCCCGCACAGATCTAGCTATCCCAATACAGAGCTATATTTATCTATCCATCTGCACACAGATCCATCCCAATACAGAGCTATATCTAGCTACCCATCACCATACAGATCTATCTATCCCGATACAGAGCTATATCTAGCTATCCATCCCCGCACAGATCTATCTATCCCGATACAGAGCTATATCTAGCTATTCATCCCCGCACAGATCTATCTATCCCGATACAGAACTATATCTAGCTATCCGTCTCCACCCAGATCTACCTGTCCCGATCCAGAGCTATACACACTACAAAGCTACAGAGAGCTATCTGTCCATCCCCACACAGAGCTCTATGTCTAGTGTATCCCAGTGGACAGAGTCCTGGAGAATGACTCAGGAGACCTGGATTCTGTTCCCAGCTCTACTACTGGCCTTGGGCAAGTCACTTCTCTCTGCATCTCAGTTTCCCCAGCTGTTAAATGGGGATAATGATACTGACTTCCTTTGTAAAATGCTGTGAGAGCTCTTGATCAAATGTGCTAGACAGGAGCGAGGGATTATTAGTGTTCTGTGCTGCTGCCCATCACCATGGCATCTGGTACCTCGTCCATGAAATAGATTGGCAATAGCAATTTCCCTAGTGGGCTTCCTGTTGTCTGTGTCTCTGCTCCCTTTTGGGGTCATGCACAGCTCTGCTCAGGGTAGGATTTGGGTTGGGCTGGGTGATTCTTGGTGTGGGGTCAGTGGGGCATGGGTGCTATGCTCTGGCAGACAGTCTCTGTGAAAGAGTTGGGCAGCATTTGTTGCTCAGACTCTGGATTGGTCTAATCCAGGGGTTCGCAAACATCATTGTACCTCAACCCCCTTCTGACAACAAAAATGACTACACAACCCCCAGAGGGGGGGACAAAGCCTGAGCCTGCCCAAGCCCACTGCCCCACCAGGGTGTGGGGGGGTCAAAGCCAAAGGGCTTCTGCCCCAGGCAGGGGGCCTGTAACCTGAGCCCCGCCACTCAGGGCTGAAGCCCTCGGGCTTTGGCTTTGGCCCTGGGCTTCAGTTTTGGCCCTGGACAGTGGGGCCCAGGCTTTGGCTTCAGCCTGGGCCCCAGCAAGTCTAAGCCAGTCCTGGTGACCCCATTAAAATGGGGTTGCAAGTGTGACCCACTTTAGGGTCCCGACCCACAGTTTGAGAACCACTGGTCTAAACTCCTCTGGAGGCTTGTTCCACTGCCTGATCCCACCCACAGCCTCATTGGAAGATGCAACCTCCATTCTGAGCCAGGATCAATGCCAACTCCACCTGCTGCCTGAGATAAACTGAAATGAACTTTAACCCTAGGGAAAGGGGTCGGGACGACAGCCCTGTTTAACCTCATTGCTGGGGCAATCTTCACCCTGCTCCCTCCTGGCCTGGAAAACGCACTCCCACTGTCCTATGAGCCCGGAGTGTCTGTAGCTTCTCTGACACACACACAGCTATCTACAGATGCTGGCAGATGGCGAGTGGAGACTAGGATTATGGAGCCCGCAAAGCGGGGAGGGCTGTGGAGGGATTTCAAGGCAGGAAGGTCAGAGTGAGACTGGCTCTGGCCTTTCCTGTGATGCTGCCCCCCCGAGATGTGGAGAAGGGCTCTACCATGAAACTGGAAGCTGAGCTCCTAGGAGGGAATGCTGCACTTTCTCGCTGAGGGTGGGGAAATCCTTCCTGATGCAGAGAGCTGGCCCGGTGTTTAAGGGACTTAGGAGAGCTGGTTTCAATTCCCTGCTCTGCCACAGAATCCCACTGGGGGCAAGTCACTTAATCGTGCAGTGCCTCAGTTTCCCCACTTGTAAACAGGGGATGATAATCCTTCCCTCATCCGTTGTGCTTTATTTTGACTGTGAGCTCTTGCTGGCAAGAATTGTCCTGTACAGCGCCCTGGCACAGTGGTGCCCAGATTTCATGTGGGGGCCCTACATACTATTGTAATACAAATGCAGCGTTGCCACCTCTTGTGACTTGATTGCAAGTCTTGTGACACTAGGTTTTTTTCTTAAAGTCCCAGCTGCTGGAGTGACGTTATGACTGAAGATACACTTAATCCTGCCTCAGCACGTGGGGATGGATTGGTGACCTCTTGAGGTCCCTTCCAGCCCTACATTTCTATTAGTCTATGACAAGAGAGTCTCAGCTTTCATTTAAAAGAAAAAGTAAGTTTCTGGCCCTTTTGGAAGCTGGGAAATATGACCCCTACTGGCTCAGAAGGCATAGAAAAAACACCTGAAATGTATCGTTTTAAAAAATCTCACGATTTCCGGGGCATGACGTGGGATAGTTAAGTGGGGTTGCCCATACAGTACTAAGGCATTGTGAGAGGGGTAACAAAGAGTGACCTACAGGGGCTGGGTTTTATAAAGGGCTGCATAAATTAATGACCAAAGATGATAGCTGAAGCTGTACAAACAAAGATGATGATGATACAAGGGTTAGCAACCACCATGCTCCAGGGAACAAACTGATCACAGCAGGGGTCAGGAAGGAATCCAAAGGCCATACGCTGCCATATGAGAGACTAGGTTCATTTGGCTTAAGGAGGGTTTTCTTTTCCATCTTACTTTGCATCTTAAGTATCTAGCATTGGCCACTGTTACAAGCAAGACAGTGGATTTGATAGACAAATGGTCTGATGGCAAATCTTCTGAGCCAAAGCATTAATATTAAAAGGGACATGGTTATGATATTATGCTTGGTCACCTTCCCTTTCTGTTTCTAGGTACATGCTCAGGCTCCTCATTTTGCAGGTCCTTGTTGTCGTGTGGGTTACACAAGCACAGGTTGCATGTGTGTTTTACAAGGGTGGGTTGCCACATGGGTCACCAGTGCAACATGGGAGCCAGTTTCAGTCTCCTTTTCTTCTCCCTCACCCATTTTCTCTGAAAAGTAACAAATCACTGGGAACGGATGATGCTCTTGTTTCACGAGGAACATAGGCACTGTCCAATCCATCTAATCCAGTCTCTGGTCTTCTTCAGTGGACAGGACTAGATGTGTCACAGGATGAAAGAAACTCAATAGTGGCCAGTGATGGAACGGCTTTCTTCCCAAGCCCTCTCAGAAGCTGGTTCATGCCCTGAAGAATGAGGATTTATAGACCTTCTCATACATATTTTGATCCCATCTAATGTAACTGCAAACTCCATTGATCTAACGGAGTTATGCCAGTTTTGCACCCGTGCAGCTGAGATCAGAATCTGGAGCCTTGGATGTTTTCACCACCTAAATTCTGGGCCTAAGCTGGCTGTGGCCCTGGCACGCTTCCCAAGGAGCAGAGAGTCAATAACCGGGACCTCATGCCTGAGGCAGGGTGCTGGGTCCAGCTCCTCACAATAAAGGGATCTCTGCAGAGCTCTGGGGCCATGCCCTGCCCAGACCCAGCACTGGCTGGAAATTTTCCATCAAAACTGGTAGGGGTTTTTCGAGGGAAAACCAGGTTTTTGAGTAATCACAATTTTTCACAAAAAGCATCTTTCTTCCTTCTGAAAAATTCCATTTTTTTGTTTCAAAAAATGGAATAGCCCACACTGGAAATATTTCCATTCTGCAGTGTCACCGCAGTGCCGCATGGGAGTCGTAGTGTGGGTGCTCCCATTCTCCTCCATGGGCTACATTCCCCAGCTGAGCTTCATCTCCCATGATGCACAGCCTTCCCTCAGCAAGAGGAGACACCATGGTGCATCATGAGAGATGTAGTCCAATGAGGGAAACTGGCATACAGAGGAGAATGGAGGCATGAAACATCCAAAATACAACATCCATGAGGCACTGCAGCCTTGTGTCTACCATAATACACAGACTCCTCCCCTCTTGCTGAGTGAGCCTGGTGCATCATGGGAGATGTAGTCCAGCCTGCAAGTCTCTCCAATAGGGGAGAACAGGGGCATAAGGCACCTGAATTACAATTCCCATGAGGTCCCGTGGTGCCTTTCTGAATTAAAATATTTCCAATGTTGATTTTTTTGCCAAAATCTCAAAATTTTCCACAGCCATACTTGCTGTGTCCCTTCCTCTTGCCTCACCTGGTCAGACTCTAGGAGCTACGCAATGTTCTGCCTGCTTACTGTTTGGCTGGGATACCCCCAGTGAAACCCCAGGGGGCTGTCGGCTGTGGTGAGGGTGATTCAGAAGAGGATGTTCTTCCTGTGCGGTGAGCGCTGCACCTTGTGTGGTGCATGGCTGCTGGAAGAGTCAAATTTTGGAAGAGGTAAAGCCAGGATGGCCAACACTCCGCAGTTATTAACGATCCCCTGGTGCTTCTGTAATAGCATCCACCATCCTGTGTCCATGCCCAGCACTCCTCCTGCTCTTTGCTTCCTGGCCTCAGCACCTGAGGGTCTGGCTGTCGTTACAGACTCTCCTGACACTTGGTCCTTCTGTGGCAAGAGGGAGACCCTGGAGCACATCTGTGTAGATCATGCCAGGCAGCAGCCCCTCTTCCGCCTCCTCCAGGACTTCCAACTGAGATTTTGGCTGCACTTTCCCCTCATTTGCATCTTCTCGCACACCCTATCCATGGCCCCGTGGAGCCGCAAGACCTGCTTGTCAGCCTCCTCCTGACACTGGCCAAGATGGCCCTCCACCAGACGAGGCAGAACAAGCACTACAGGAGGGCGCTCTTTGACTTTGGGGCCTGTTTCCATTTCCTTGTTGCACCACGTCTCTGGGCAGAGTTCCTCTGGGCTGCAACCACCGACTCCTTGAACTCCCTTAAGGCATTGTCTGGGGTTCTCTGCTTGGCATCCCCCTCTGGATTCCCTAGTTTTGCCCCGCAGCCCTCACTCCTGTCCCTGTTTTTTCACTTCCTGTCCCACATGATCATTTGCCTACAGGGCTCAGTGGCTCCGCCCCCTCAATAAGGAAGCCCCACCCCAGAGCTGGCTGCATTTCGGCTGTGGGTGCAATGATTTTCAAGTGTGGCTAGGGAGCCCTCAACCACAGTGCCCAGCTGCCAATGGCATCACATGCTCAGCAAGGTAAAAAACAACCACCAGGCGATTTGCATGAACGCACACAGGCACGCCGAGTGGTTTGCACCTCCCACCAGATACATGCTCGTCAACAGGCCTATGCCTCCCATCACACGCACAGGACGTCACACTCAGCACCCCCGTGCTGACGCTGACAACCCAAATACAAATGCACCCCCGTTCACAATGACTCGGATCCTGGGCTAAACTCCTGCTGCATCTCTCAAGCCAACCCTCCAACTTGTATCATTACAGCGGGACTGTGGGTCTGAACCCCCGCCCCCAGAACGGGGGGCAAAGCCGGACCCAGGGATGCCTTGGCAATTCAGGCATCCGTCAGCGTGGGCTGAACCAGAACTTCACAGATGGATCCAAAACCCTTTTTTTTGGTGGGGGGGGGCGGTGCAGTTCGGATCCGATCTGTATCCAGACTTGCCAATGGGCTTCCATTGCTTGCCCAGAACCGGAATCTGGTTCAGAGAGAGGGAGCCAGCTCCAGAATCCATCCCCTAGCTGAGGATGGGGTGAAATGTGTGTGGGGGGGAGGCTTGTTCCCTGGCAACCTGCCTCCCCAGGGGAGTGAGCGTCAGGAAACACAATCCTCTCCGCCCAACCGGAGCCCTGAGTTCAAAGGGCATTTCCGAGAGCCCGCCTGGGAGATGACTTCATCCCTTAGTGAAGGGGCTTTATTTTCCCACTGGTGGGGTGGATGGGGGGAAGGAGCCGTGGGGGAGGGGGTTGTTGGGGGGGTTGTCTCTTAAACCACCGGATATAATTTTCTCATTCATACACTGAGGCCTGTGCGCCCCCAGGAGATAGTGTGTGGTGGGGGTGTGTGTGTGTGGAATCTGGCTCTCAGCAGAGTCGCTCAGTGATGCAATCATCAGATTGTCGGTCTTTCCTGCCCAAACCGTTTCCTTAATGAGCCAAATGTGGTCATTTCCCCTGGGCTGCCCTCCCCTCCCCCCGTATACACACACATCCCAGGATCGGTGACCTCAGTCGGCATCAAAGGACTTAGCATCAGAAGATGCTTGAAGCACAGTAATGCCAGCTTCTATTACAGCGGTGCCCTGCCACTGCGAGCTGGGACTCTGGAGCTGTGAGCTTCTATTACAGCGGTGCCCTGCCACTGCGAGCTGGGACTCCGGAGCTGTGAGCTTCTATTACAGCGGTGCCCTGCCACTGCGAGCTGGGA
The DNA here is from genome assembly GCF_965152275.1 of Natator depressus. Classification (NCBI taxonomy): domain Eukaryota; kingdom Metazoa; phylum Chordata; order Testudines; family Cheloniidae; genus Natator; species Natator depressus. The sequence goes on from NC_134253.1 coordinate 11,566,257, forward strand.
CTCTGGAGCTGTGAGCTTCTATTACAGCGGTGCCCTGCCACTGCGAGCTGGGACTCTGGAGCTGTGAGCTTCTATTACAGCGGTGCCCTGCCACTGCGAGCTGGGACTCCGGAGCTGTGAGCTTCTATTACAGCGGTGCCCTGCCACTGCGAGCTGGGACTCTGGAGCTGTGAGCTTCTGTTACAACAGTGCCCTGCCACTGCCAGCTGGGACTCCGGAGCTGTGAGCTTCTGTTACAACAGTGCCCTGCCACTACGAGCTGGGACTCCGGAGCTGTGAGCTTCTGTTACAACAGTGCCCTGCCACTGCCAGCTGGGACTCCGGAGCCGTGAGCTTCTGTTACAACAGTGCCCTGCCACTGCGAGCTGGGACTCCGGAGCTGTGAGCTTCTGTTACAACGGTGCCCTGCCACTGCCAGCTGGGACTCCGGAGCTGTGAGCTTCTGTTACAGCAGTGCCCTGCCACTGCCAGCTGGGACTCCGGAGCTGTGAGCTTCTGGCCAGCAGTGCCCCACCACTGACAGCTGGGACTCTGGCTGTGAGCTTCTGGCCTACCACTGCCCACCAGGACCCTAGGCCCATTCACACTGAGACTTTTTCATGGCTGCTTTGCATCAGGTTATTTACACCAGTGCAACGTGAGTGAAAAACCTTCCCCATTCTGCTCAGGTCGCATTTCACACCTGCTCTGCACTGGTGTAAATGGCTGCACGGGGTGCCGGGCAGCTGTGAATCAGGCTCCTCATGCCAAGTACGTGCGGCAGAGAGAACTCCCATCCATGTAAGCAGCTAGCCCTGATCAGTCCCCCTCCCTCTCTAGCTCATGCCTCTGCCCCAGGAGGAAACCCTAGAGAAAGGCTGAGTGGGACCCCCAGCACTGTGAAGAGCAGGGGGCCAGATGCCAAAGGCCACCAGCAAGATAAAGATCACTCCAGCCTCAAGCAAACTCCATTTCCTCCAGGGGTTACTGGGTCCGCAGTTGAATCCTGGTTTTGTCAGGGAGCTCAAAGCACTCCTAATCCCCCTGGGAGGTAGGGCAGTTGTACGAGTCTCATTGGACAAAGGGGGAAACTGAGGCAGAGTGAGGCTAAGTGACTTACCCAAGGTCACAGAGGCAGTCTGTGGCAAAACAGGGATTGAAACCCAGGTGTCCCAAGGAACCAGTGAGTGCCCTCACCATTGGGCCATCCTTCCTAGCCAGTCCCTGAAATCTCTGTCTGTCTGTCCATCCATCCGTCCACCCACATACACAGCTAGCTAGTGAGAGTGTCAAGCTTGGCATGTACACAGCCTGCATTAGCCCTAGGGACCGAGCAGTGTCCTTGTCTGTGATTGCTGCTATGCTGTCCCCTCTGTCGGGACGCTGATGCTACCATGCTTTCACTGAACGAAGCCACCTGGCATAACTCCCTTTTCCCCCAATGTGCGTGTTAACATACATGTGCACACACACACCCCATGCCTCTACACACATGCGTACCTGCACATCGCTGTGCACCTGGATGCATGTGTCACCACAGAGGTGTGAACATGTGTAACCCTGGCGCAACATACAAAGGTGCTGGTGTCAGCATACTTTATAAAGTGTGTGTACACGCACTGATAGATATGTGTGCTCGCATTTTAACAGATTGGTGTGAACGCGTGTTAGCATGTGGCCATGTGCACACATGTAGGTGTGAACATGTTAACATACACAGAAATATATGGCCAAACATGCATCAACATAGGTGTGAACATGTCAACATACACTGACATATATGGGCACACATGTATCGACATATAAGTGATGTGTGTGCACAGCAACATACATCAACATGTATGCACATGTATCAGCACACAGGTGTACACACGGTTAACACAAGTATGTGCATATGTGTCTGTCTTTATCGGGGGTGGGCAACATGGCCTAGTGGATAGACTTCATTGGGGCTCTGCCATCGGCATCCACTCTCCATTATAATTATTTTGCTCCCTCCTAATTACTTCTCTGGCAGCAGTGCTGAGCTGGGCCCCCCAACCCTCACCCCCCTGTACCAGGCTCTGCACAGACACAGAGTGAGAGAGAGCCCTTGCCTGAAAGCGCTCCATCTGTTCAGAGGGCAGGAGGGGAAACTGAGGCACAGAGCAGGGCAGTGATTTGCCCACGGTCAAGCAGCATACAGCACCCAGGCTCCCCGTCCGGCGCTTGGGCCACTAGCCCATGTTGCCCCATCCCTGGCAGCCACAGGGACTCCACCCCCCCCTTAACACAGCCCCAATCTCTGCAGTTTTGGGGGGGGCAAAGCCCGAACGTCCACCCTGCTCTTGACCCTCCCCCTTTCCCTGCTCTGCGGACCCCCCCACTACCCCCAGCTCTGAGGCCCGGCCCGATCCCCCGGGGTTTGCTACGGCCCAGCGCGGCCAGGGGGATGGAGGCGGAATCCGCAGCCCTAAATCCCAGGCCGGGCCGAGCCCCATGCCGCCGCTTCCTGAACATCACGTGACTACCGAATACGGGGGGGGGGGCGCTGCGGCATTGCCATGGCAACGGATCCCAGCGCTCGGAGCATGAAGTCAGCACTAATATTATCGCTGACACCATGGAGGCACGGGGGGGGGAGTCACGTGGGGCAGCGGAGGGTGGGGAGCCGGCAGGAGTGAGGTGGGGGGGGCTCGCGGGGTGAGGAGAACCACGTGGGGCCCAGCAGCTCCTTGATACTGACCTCGAGGCCGTTTCCCCATGAGCCCCCCCCAACTGCCCCCCCACTGCCCCATGATCCCCCCCAACTGCCCCCGGGGCTCCCTCCTCTGCCGCCCAACTGCCCCATGATCCCCCCAACTGCCCCCGGGGCTCCCTCCGCCACCCAACTGCCCCATGATCCCCCCAACTGCCCCCGGGGCTCCCTCCGCCACCCAACTACCCCATGATTCCCCCAACTGCCCCCAGGGCTCCCTCCTCCACTGCCCAACTGCCCCATGATCCCCCCCAACTGCCCCCGGGGCTCCCTCCGCCACCCAACTACCCCATGATCCCCCCCAACTGCCCCCGGGGCTCTGTTCTCTGCCACCCAACTGCCCCATGATCCCCCCAACTGCCCCCGGGGCTTCCTCCGCCACCCAACTACCCCATGATCCCCCCCAACTGCCCCCGGGGCTCTGTTCTCTGCCGCCCAACTGCCCCATGATCCCCCCAACTGCCCCCGGGGCTCCCTCCGCCGCCCAACTGCCCCAGGATCCCCCCAACTGCCCCCGGGGCTCCCTCTGCCGCCCAACTGCCCCATGATCCCCCCAACTGTCCCCCGACTGCCCCTGGGCTCCCTCCTCCGCCCAACTGCCCCATGATCCCCCCCAACTGCCCTCAGGGCTCCCTCCTCCGCCGCCCAACTACCCCATGATCCCCCCCACTGCCCCCGGGGCTCCCTCCTCTGCTGCCCAACTGCCCCATGATCCCCCCAATTGCCCCCGGGGCTCCCTCTGCCACCCAACTGCCCCATGATCCCCCCAACTGCCCCCCAACTGCCCCTGGGCTCCCTCCACCGCCCAACTGCCCCATGATCCCCCCAACTGCCCCCGGGGCTCCCTCCGCTGCCCAACTGCCCCATGATCCCCGCAACTGCCCCTGGGGCTCTCCCACACTAGCAGCCTCCCCGCATCCCATACCCCAACCCCCACGGCTTGGCATGGACGGAGGTCATCACCTCCGAGCTGATTAGCGGCTCCACGTTAATTCCTTAGGGCGCATTAGGAGAGGGAGCAGAAAAGTGGCGGCTAAACAGATTAGGGGTTGGGAGGGGGGCACCTGAGGATCCTCCCCGCTCCCTCCCCTCCGCCCGACATACCAGGGTAGCAAGGGGCTTTCCCTACAGCGCCCCCTGCTGGGAGAGGTCAGGACTGGAGTAGCCGGGAGCTCCCCCCACTGCCAGTGCTGCTGCCCCACTCTCCACAGCGCCCCCTGTTGGGAGAGGTCAGGACTGGAGTAGCTGGGTGCTCCCCCCACTGCCAATGCTGCTGCCCCAGTCCCCACAGCGCCCCCTGGTGGGAGTGGCTGGGCCTAGATGAGCCAGGGGCTGCCCGTACAGCCAGAGCTCCTGCCCTGCTCCCTACAGTGCCCCCTGCTGGGAGAGGCTGGGGCTGGAGTAGCCAGGAGCTCCCCCAAGAGCCAGCGCTCCTGCCCTGCCCCCTGCTGGGACTGCAGTAAACTAACCAACCGTCTCGCTGCTGTGGGGTGGTTCGGGGGGGCAGGAGGGGAGAGCATCCACACCCCAGGGCCTGAGCAGCGCCAGGATAGTCCAAGCAACTCAAAGAGGGAGGATCAAGCACACTAATCCCTAACCCTGTAATATACGAGATCACCGGTGCAGGGGGAGGGCGGGGGGGATGGGAAGGGGTTGGGCAGGGTCTTGCTGGGTCAGGTTCTGTTTTGCTTGCCAGCAGCAAGATGACTTTGAGCCAATGGGAGGCCGTGTGTGTGTGTGTGTTGTGTGTATGCATGCACGCACACATGTCCACACACAGGCTGACTCACTGTATCTAGGGCCCGGCCGGACCAATGGAATGAGGCCTGGCTTGTTGTAAGTTTCTTAGGAAGGATGTAGGGTGGGGGATCGATCTAAGTGGATCAGCACCACCGAGGCTCCCGCTCGCCCAGCCTCGGGGTAACAGCTGGAGGCTGGAAGGCGGTGGCAGGACTTGCTTCCCCCCCTCCCCAGTCTGGAGTTGGCTCTGCCCCAGAAGAGTCTGTCCTGCCGGAGCCTCTGGGTTTTTATTTTTTGATAGGTTCAAGGTTGCTGCAAGGGGCAAATTCAGAGCAGAGAGAGAGACTGTGAGCACTTACCCTCCTCCCTAACCTCCTGCAATCTCAGAGCACTTTCGGGGCACCTCACATGGGGAAACCGAGGCATGGAGAAATTAAAGAGACTTGCTCCAGGTGATTCAATTGGAGAAAAACCCAGGTCAGGAGTCTGGACTCCCTGTGGCCCCACCCCACCACAATCACTGCACTACACTCCTCTCTCAGTGCTGGGGTAGAGCCCAAGGGTCCTGGCCCCCTAACCCCTGCTCTGACTGATAAATACCCCCACACGCATATTTCCAGAGCAGGGAACAGAAGCGAGGAGTCCCCAGACCCACCTGCTGTAACCACTAGACCCCCACTCCCCTCCCAGAGCTGGAGATAGAACCCAGGAGTCCTGGCTTTCAGTCTGCACTAGACCAGGTTTCCCTCCTAGAGCTAAAAACAGAACCCAGGCATCCAGGCCCCCATGCTCTGAAGCACAGGGGACCACCCCTTCCTGCAATCAGGGTCAGATGCAGTGTGAGAAGACTTTGGGAAGAAGCACGCAATATTACGAAGCTCATGGGGAGGGGGAAAGGTGCATCTTGGGGCAGTGGGGACTGTGTGGAAGAGTCCAAGTGAGGGGGTTGGGGTCGGGGAGAGGACCCTGGGGTGGGATGCGGGGGGGAGGGCTGAGTCTTTGGCAGAGTCCATTTCCTGCGCTGACTGCGATGGAAGGAGCATGAGCCACTGCCCTCCCAGCCATCCTGAACCTCAGTCCCCTTCGAGAGACGGCTCAGAACCAGAACCCGACCCACCCTGCTCTCACCACCCGCATCCCTGGAAGGTTCCAATACCTGGAACCCGGATCCAAACCAGCCCTGTTTGGAAACCTCCAGCTGCCCCAGGACAAGTCCTTCCTGCCTTTTTGGGAGGCTCTGCCACTCCATAAGCCAATGCAGCCCTCCATCTCGGTGCCCCCTTCTGCAGGAAGGGGCTGCTTGTAACTGGACTATTGGTGACTTGTTTATGTCTTTGAATGAGTTAATTAGGTTATTCATTTTGGAGTCTGGGAAGCGGCGGGTTCTACTCCCCTCAACCAAAACCGGCCTAAAGGTTTGATTCGGAGCTAGATCCTGGACCGGGGCGGGGGAGTGTCCTCTGAATCTCTTTGGATATAGCCCGAGGTGGCAGCAATCAAGATCTGGGCCCAAGAAGCAGGCAACGATGCCCAGCGTTTAGAAGTGGCCAGGGGTGACACCTGGGAGCTGCATGAGGCCTCTCATGCCGCTGGCATCAAAGGAAAAACCCAGCGGCGCCGACACATTAATAGCAACCCCCCGGTTACTTGAGACCAACGGGAAACGTGGGAATCCGCGCAGGCTCCAGGACGCTTATGTCAAGGGCAGTGAAGATTGCAAAGTGAAGGGTTTCAAATGCCAGAGGCAGACCCTTCCCAGGGACGCACCATGGCGCAGGGAGTCGCCCACTGCCCCCGAACACCACAGCCCCGGGAGCGGAACAGGAACAAGGAGCACAGCATGTTGAATTACTGGAGAGGCTGCCAGATCACCCCCACCCCACTCCCAGCCACAGCCTGGCGGCGTCTATGTTCTTATCCTGAGCCCATCACCGTGGTATCACAGCCCGAACACGACAGAAAGCGGCTGCATCCCACAGCAGACGTGGCTGCACTGCAACAGTTGGTGAAGCCAGCCCTGTATACACAGCTGCCATGCCCCACCCCAGAGGTGGCTGCATTAGATTGTAAACTCATTGGGGCAGCAATTTTTTGTTTGGTGTTTGTGCAGCACCTAGCACGATGGGGTCCTGGTGCCTGACTGGGGCTCCTGGGTGCTACAGGCATACAAATAAACTCACAAAAGAAGAAACATGCCTATATAGCTAGATGGTAAATGGGGCAAGGCACCAATGGTCCATACAAGAGCCAGGCCAGGTACCAAAGCAGCAGAAGGTCATCCCAGCAGTAGCTCAGAAAGTTGGTGATTTGCCCCTCCCAGATCCTGTTTGCTCTCTTGCCACCACATGGAAACTTCTCCCCCACCATGAATCCCCATGTGGCAGCAGCTCCAGCTGCCTTCTAGGTTGATAGGGTCCAGGCCAATTGGGGAGGGCAGGGGATTGCCCCCCTCCCATGGGAGCAGAAGCTGCGCTATAGGGTGTGGGCATGGCCTGGGTGGGGGGGCGGCCGGACGCTGCTGCAGCCCTGGATTCACAAGGGGATGAGTTAGGTGTTCTATTCCCGTCCCCAACAGACTGAGAGCCGCATTCAACGGGTGGACTGGTCCAGGACTGGGCTAGGAGTGAGCTCGGTGTGTGTGTGTTTGCGGGAGCCCAGGGGGTTGGAATAGCGAGGGGTCAGGGGTTAGGATTGAAGGGCACTGGCAGAGCTGTGGGGGATGGGGGGAGCTCACGGCTGGACCAGCAGTGGGTTGCGTGTTAGGAAGGAGGGGCAGGGCAGAGCTGGGCGTGGAGGGAGCCCAGGGCTGGGATGGCAGAGGGGCTGCGGGTCGGGATTGAGGGACATCAGCCAAGCTGGAGGGGGAGACCAGGACCAGAACAGCAGGGGGCTGTGGGTCGGGATTAAGGCTGGGATCCCCGGTCAGCTGACTGCCAGCCTGGCTCTAACCCCTCTTGCCTCGAGTGGCCGCTCCGCTCCCCAAGAAGCCAGCGCTGCCGCTCCGAGAGCCGCCTCCCCCGACGTATCCGCGTGGCCGTCCGCACCCCCGGGGACCCCTGTCGCCGAGCAGCCTCTGCTCCGCTTCCCATCCCCTCCATTGTTCCGCCTTCAGCCTCAGCGCCCGGCTTCGCCCCACCGACGGGCCACCTGCGTCCCAGCTAGCGGCACCACCGCTTTGCCTCGCAACAGCTCCCCGCAAATCTGCCCCGACAACCCAGCCGCCGTGCCAATCAGCGCCGCGCGGGGGCCTCACGTGCGGGGGGAGGGGGAGAGGCTGCGACGGCACGGGCCCCTCTCCCCGGGCTGCGGGCGGGGAGCCAGACATGCCGTCACCTTGTTAAATGGAGCAAAAGGATCCTGGAGTCAATTTGAATTTTTCATCAGTAACATGTTATAAAATATTAACGGGAGCTGAGGGGGGAGAGATATGGTGCGAAACAAACCAGGGAAGGAGGGCAGGTCATCTCCGGGGAAGCTGGGGTGATGTCTGACAACGGGGATTGAACCGGGGCTCTCCCCAGCTCAAAGCACAAGCTGCTCCAGCTTGAGCCAAAGTCTACAGCAGGGGCTGTTCCTGACCCACTGTAGCCAGGCCAGCCATGGGGCTGTGTAATGTACACTGTGGGGTCGTCCCGGGATTGGGAGCAGGATCCTAGGGAGAAGGTAACTGACCTGGTGGGGCAGCAGGCCCAGAAAGGGGTGGGGGGAGCCAGGACATCATGGGGGGAAAAGAGAGGGAGCAGCCAGCCGCCGGTCCATCTTGGGGGAGCCCCCAGCTGGCTCCAAGCCAATGTAGCCACTCCCCGCACCTGGGTGGGGGATGCTGCGCCTTGGCCATACTCAGCTTGGATGGAGCCACCCCCCAAACGCCTTCCAGTGCTGGGCTAGTGAAAGGGGCAATTCATTCACGCCTCCTCCCCCGGCCCCACCCGGCCCTGGGCTAACACCCCTGTGTGCTGGGGGCTGTTTACTCCATGGCCTCGTCTCTCAGTACTCACCCTCAGCACAGACCAGCTCCTCAAGGAGACACCATTTCACACCTTCTCCAGTGGGGGAAGCTCACGGATATGGCCCGCAGCCAGCCCTGACCTCTCCTGGGGGTGCCCCCCCAGCACAGCCAAGCATGTCTTCTTTGGCTGTGTCTACACTACATTACAGAGTCAGCCCACGCTCTCACCCAAGGGGTTGCCCCTAACCCAGCTACCATCCACACACAAAACCCTCCAGCCCCACTTTGGTGGTGCTTTAAACCAGGCTAGCGGGGGGTTGGTAACCCACCCTGCTTGCAGTGTGGATGCAAATTACAGACTACTCCTCTGAGCCTTCCTGTTCCTGCTCAGCAAAAGGAGCTCACCCAACTCCCCTCAGCCTCGGCACCAGGTTACTTTGCACGTGCTCCAGAGGCTATGAAGCCCCAAGTCTTGATTGGACCCCCCACCCCACCCCAATGTCCCCACCAGCTCCATGGTTAGAGTCAAGCGGCACATCCACGAGCTCGCAAGGGATCAAACACTGGGACAGCTCAGCTCCTTGCCGCTGGGTGCAGGGCTCCTCTTCCCTAGCAAAATGAGTCTCAGCAAATCCTAGTGCAGACATGGCAAACTCAGCCGGGGCAAAAGCGGGGGCCCACCTGCCTCGTGAAGTTGGCGCTACCCTGTTCCCTGGTTCCAGGATTTTACAGCTTTCTGCCACGCTCTACCTGGTTGTTCTTGAGGAACGAAACAGCTGCTGAAACTATGCAGCCTCTGGCGTGATCAGTGTCTGGAGGTGGGGGGCTGTTGGCGACTCAGACGAGCTCTCAGAACCAGCGGGGCAGGTGTTTTATATGGGACGTTGTAGAGAAGAGCTAGCCGAACGATTTGATCTCTGGGACAAACCTGACAGACTTAAGGAGTGACAGACTTAAGGAGTTCAACCTACCCAGGTCACAGTCTCTGGGGCGGGGGGAGCTCTTTGCTAAAGCGAGAGCCAATGGCTGGGAGCTGCCGCTGGAAAGGTGTGAACTGGAAATAAACCAGCACAATTTAACAGAGAAAGAGGGTGTGGACTGGCCCCCCGGAGGGGCTCGCCATGGGAACGGTAAACCCAGTCACCGGGGGAGACTGTGCCCGAGACCAGGCGTCTCCCTAACCAGTATGCTCAAGATCACGTGTTTCTGCCCTTGGTAGTGTCACTAGGGTGACCAGATGTCCCGATTTTATAGGGACAGTCCCAATTTCTGGGTCTTTTTCTTATGTAGGCTCCTATTACCCCCCCCAACCCCATCCCGATATTCACACTTGCCGTCTGGTCACCCTAAGTGTCACTGATGTAGCAGGGAAGGATTCCTTCCACTGCTGGGGGGGGATTGTGGTGAGGGAAGCTGGGGGAGGGTCTCTGGCCTGTGTGAGGAGTCTGGCCTGAAGAGCTATGGGACAGATCCCCAGCTGGGGTAAATCAGCCACAGTTCTGCTGGAGTCAATGGGCCGGGGCCTCAGCTCCAGCTGAAGTCAACGGAGCTTTGGCAATTTACACCCCTGCTGAGGCTCTGACCCTATGGCATGGCAGCAGGTAGTTGCTGTTTCTTTGGGTGTCCCATGAAACCAAGGTCCTAGCCCCAAATGCCGACTCAAGGTCCTGCTGCATGGTTGCAAGAGTTGGGGGAGCGGAGGGTTTGCCCCCATGTCCTGCTCAGGCCTTTCCCCTACTTCACTCCTGATGGCGCTATGTCTCCCCCCACCTTAATGCAGCCAAGACGCCAGGTGGGCCCCACACGAGGCCTCGGGAACCTTCCTCGGCTGCCAAACAAGCCGGATCCATGCAATGCCCAGCTCAGCCGGAGGCTGTACTTTTGTGGCACTGTTGTCCCAGGGGATAGCAGTGGCTGGGAGTCAGGACTCCTGGGTTCTAATCCTGGCTCGGCAGTGGGGAGTGGGGTCCACTGGTTCGAGAAGGGGGGCTGGGAGTCCAGACTCCTGGGTTCTGTTCCCAGCCTTGTGAGGGAGTGGAGTCTAGTGGTTAGAGCTGGGGGGGTCTGGGACACTTGGGTTCTCTTCCCAGCCCTGCCAGTATGAAGTTGGGCAAGTGGCAGGAGGATTGAATCACGAATGTCCAGGCAATACCTTGGCATGCTTGGGCAGCTGGAGAAGGACAACCAAACCTGTCAGGGGCAGGAAACGGCCAGCAACATGGGGTTGAAATCCTGGCCCCTGGAGCACCTGAGCTTTGGAACATGCAATGGGGCAGCTGGCCCCATGCCGCAGCCGGAGACTCAGTGCACCCACTTCCCTCCATGCTGGAGCTTCCTGTGTTTGTTGGCAGGGGCAGCAGGACAGTGAACCCCTCAAAGAGGTTGGGGTGGCAGGTTGCACCCATCGTGGACAGCAAGGGGCCAGCAGGCTGCCAGGCTGCACCCCTTGCCAATGGGGAGGGGCCAGTAGGCCCCTAAACTGCGCCCATCGCTGACAGGGAGGGGCCAGCAGGCCTCCAGGCTGACTCCATCACAGCAACTACGGTATTAATGAAACAGGCTGCCTCCTGAAATCCTGCCGACTGCTGCTGCCGCAAGGAGATGCTGTGCAGGGCTGGAGACCAGAGCCCCGACCGACCATGCCTGTGAGCTGCCCCTTGTGCCTTCAGACCCCTCTCAGCTGCAGCAGGAGGCAGTGAGCCAGAGGGGCTGCCCCCGTGAGACACAACTGGAACACAGGCGCTGACCCACTGGGGAAAGGGAGCTTGACTTGGGGAAAGTAAGCAAGGCACAGGCACCCATCTCAGCTGGGAAGGGAGCCTCCTGACAGCCGGCACAAGACCACAGACCAGATGATGCAGGAACCTGGCAGAGCCTGGCACGTGAACGTGTACCAGCATGGACGTGGGCAGCTGGGCAACCAACATCCAGCCAGCTGGGTATTTCCAAGGAGACAGCCCAGGTCCACTTCCTTCCATGCCGGAATTCCTTTGCTGAAGATCATGTTTATTGCTATCAGTGACCAGCACCAGAAATCAAGACCCTTCGGCAGAGACACCCTGCACCTTAGGGAAGTTCTAATCCAGATCTGGACTTTACAGACCTGACCAGAATGACTGCAACACTGGAAGCAGAGGGTTAGCTCTAGAGACAAGGGCCCCTGCCTGGCAGATGTTGGAAGGGTCTCAGAGGGCCGCTGTCTGTCTGGGTTTGCCGCCCCACTTCAGGACTCACTTCCCGGGAACAGAACAGGCTGGAAGGGAATTAGCGCCATCTCTCCCAGAGGAGCCAGCTGGCTATACATTCATGTGTAGGGACATTTAGGTTAGACAGTAGGAAAAACTTTCTAACTCTAAGGGGAGATGAGCTCTGGAACAGGTGACCGAGGGAGGATGTGGAATCCCTGGCACTGGAGGGTTTTAAGAACCAGTGACAAACCCCTGTCAGGGAGGGTCTAGGTTTGCTTGGTCCTGCCTCAGCACAGGGCGCTGGATTTGATGATCTCTCGAGGTCCCATCCAGCCAAGGTTTCCATGATTCTGTGTTGAATAACATCTCAGTGGGTACATCTACATGGCAAACAAAACCCTGCGGAAGCGAGTCTCGTAACCCAGGCGAGCTTGTGGGGCTCATGCTATGGGCTAAAACATAACCGTGTAGGCGGAACTCACCTCCCAACTTCCCAGCCCAGCCCGTCTTGGGTGGAAACCAAAGAGCCTGTGGGATTAGCCGAATTTCACACGATTGACGCCAAAAACCATACATGGGTGGTGGGCTCGTGAGTCGGCCAAGACAGCTGGGGAGGACGGGGTGGCTGCAAAGGATAGGGGGACCAGGAGAGAGGAAGAGGGGAAAGAAGAAAACCCCCAAGCAAACAAAAAGGCTAATGGGAAGAACCCACACCTGCCAGGAAATCACATGCACCTGTGAGCTTCCCCACCAGTGTCACAGCGAGGGAAACTGACGAAGGTTTAGAACATTGACAAAATCCCCCTTTCCTGAGCTGCCCTCACTCTTGGGGAAACGTTTCAATCTAGTTTTATTGCTGGTTTATGTTCCCGCACAAGGGAAAGTTCCCAGTGAGATCCAAGTCCCCCACTCCAATCTCAGCCCCGTCTGAAATCTCATCAGGGCATCTCCTGGGTACGACAAAACTTCTCTTCAACTTGGCTGTTACAGAAAGTCCGGTCCTCTTTCCCTGCAGCCTCAGTCGACGGATCCTTCCCTTTCTTGCCTCACAACAAGGGCATCATCCCTTCTCTCTGCTGATTTCCCTCGCAACAAGCCGCGTCCCCCTTGCAAACCTTCCCCAACAACTTCTCCGCATCGCCAATCAGCAAAGCGGACGGGGGTCTCCTTGGAGGGCATTGGATTCGGTGGTTGAGAGAAAGGAGGGGAAAAAAAACAAAACAAAACAACAACCCACCAACCGCCCAAACGTCCCCCCAGCCTTCACAAACGTGCTGTCGATATGAAAAATTCATCACCAGTCCCTGGAGAGCAGAGAGATTGATGGGGAGAGGGGGACTGGAGGGTCTGAAATTAGCTTCCTAAATGGGTTGTTTTGGTGCTACACCTTTCTCTCTCTCTCTTTTATTTTTCTTTTCTCTCCTTCAAACTTTCTGCTGCCTCTGGATTTTTCTTTGTTTGCAACGGAGGCACAAGACTTGCTCTAAAGCAGCGGCTTTCAATCTTTCCAGACTACTGTACCCCTTTCACAGGAGTCTGATTTGTCTTGCAGACCCCAAGTTTTACCCCCCTTAAAAACGACTTGCTTACAAAATCAGACCTAAAAATACAGAGGGGTCCCAGCCTCACTAGTACTAACAAATTGCTTCCTTTCTCATTTTTACTAACTATAAAATAAACCAATTAGAACATAAATATTGCACTTAAATTTCAGTGTACAGTATATAGAGCAGTATAAAGAAGTCATTGTCTGTATGAAATTTTAGTTAGTACTGACTTCGCTGGTGCTTTTTATGTAGCCTGTTGTAAAACTAGGCAAATATCTAGAGGAGTTGATGTACCCCCTGGAAGACCTCTGTGTACCTCCAGGGGTGTGTGTACCCCTGGTTGAGAATCACTGCTTTAAAATTACAAATGAGAGAGGCACCAAACCCCAGAAGCAGATGGTGATTTAGAGGGGGAATGCCCCGCTCTTGATCCATCCAACACAATGTCGGTGTGTGTCTCTCTCCCCGTCCCCACGGGCACCTGACTTACATTGGTTAATTTCCAAAGCAGCAACACTGATCAATGGGCAAAGATCCAAGCATTGGATCTGGATAAAGGGGTCTGAACTTCCCCACTTACCCCCGCCCCCATCCAAATATCACATTTGCAAACTTGGGAGGAGACAGATCAGGAACTGAATTCTGTGGCTGGTCAGACTGATCAATCCTGAGTTCCTCTCTAGTGGTTTTCATCTGTTGGTCTCAAAGCACTTTACCAAGGAGGTAAATACCATTATCACCATTTTACAAAGGGGTAATGTAGCAGGGTGGTCACTCCGCTCCTGCCCGGAGGGGTTAAAAGCAGCCCCGGCGGAGGGCTGTGGCTGGGGAAGGCTGAATGGAGAAGCAGCCTCAGCTGTGGCCATGCCCCAATCAGGGCCCAGCTGGCCCTTATAAGAGGGCAGTGGGCCAAGAGCCAACAGTCTCTCTCTGTCTCTAGAAGGAGAAGGGCCTGGCTGCTTGGAAGCTGAACAGAGTACCTGAGGGGAGCAGGGCTGGGGAATAGGGCAAGGGGGCTGGGGAGCTCCCACCCAGAGAAGCCCCAGGCTGCGGCCTTGTCAAAGGCCAGAAAGGTGCAAGGGCGCAGCCCAGGGTAGGCAGAGGCAGCCGGTCCAAACCCCCCTTGTCTGTGAGGATTGGCTTATACAGACTGCAGTTGGCTCCAGTGAAAGGGGGCTAGATGGTGACTGGCAGTAGCCACTGAGGCAAGGTGGGGATAGTGAGTGGGGAGACCCAGAGAGTGGGTGTACTGTTGGGGGCAGCGCCCGAGGACGAGGGACACAGGGGCCAGCGGCAGCGAGGCACCAGCCATAAGAAAAAGGGGGCCTTCAATGAAATTAAACAGGTGGGAAATTCAAAGTGGCTCAAAGGCTATGCTTTTGCACACAACATGTAATTGGACCGTGGAACTCCCTGCCACATGAAGTCAGGGAGATCAAGCCCTTAGCAAGATTTCCAGAGGGGTTGGACATTTCTGTAGGAAACAGGAATAGCCAGAGCTAGAGTGAACACGGACATGGGCAGGGAGGCTAAACCTCCTGCTTCTGGGCTTAAGTCGATCTAACAATTCCAGAGCAGAACCCGATCGAACGTGGGGGCGAGATAATGCACATCTGCTACTGCACTGTTCTTACGCCTTCCTCTGCAGCATCTGGTGCTGGGCCCTGCCAGAGCCAGGGTAATAGACTAGATGGATCTGGGGTCTGAGCCAACTTCTGGCAATTCCTGGAAACAGAGGCACGGAGCAGGGAAGTGACCGGCTGGGAACTGAGCCCTGCTTTCCTGACACCTGTGCCTGTGTTTTAGACACGAGCCCACACTCCAGCCTTGAAAACGTGGCACGTGGGGATTGCCAGCAGCAGAACAATCTCTCCCTGAGTCTGGTGTCCTCTCTAGGGCACCAGCTACCACTGGATGCTTTGGGGGATGCTCTAAGTCACCTTGCTGGGCAGCGCTGCACCCCAAGGGTGGAATTCCTCCCCAGGCCCAGCTGGGAGCCGGATGATATGGCTGGTCTGATCCCCCTACAACCTAAGTCTTCCCCCTTTGCCAGGGCACCGGGAGCTGCCTGTGTTGCTCTGCATTAACCCCTGGTTGCCTGCACTTCCCTCTTGCAGGCAGAAGCCTCCCTTCTCCAGATGCCCAGCTCTCTCACTGGCGGATCAGAGCTTTGGCTTATGGCCGAGAGGCTCCAGTGTCACCCCGAGCCTCTGGCAGCTCCAGGGCCTCCGGAGCGAATCTTCCTCTTACAAGCCGCACCTGCCCCAGACACACCACGGCCCAGACCCACTTTGCATAGGAGCCCCCTAAAGAGAGATGCAGCCGCAGTGGCTCAATGGGAGTTACCCAGGGGCTAGAGAGTCCTTGCTGGCTGCGGGGGGGGGGGGGATCTTGACTCCCCAGGGGCATGGGGAGGCATGTGTCACCCAAATCATCCCCACAAATGGCAGGTTCAGCAGAGGAATGGGGTCCCCTCTTGCCCCTCCCCGGGGCGTCGAAGCAGCCAGGTGTCAGGGACATCCGGCCTGTCATCCTTAGGGGTGACCTGAAGGGTTCACGTCCAGGACCGTCACCTTTCACCTGCGCTAGACGCTGATGGGAGGGTTGTAAAAGGGAAAACCCCAAGGTCTGATCCCTCCGCTGCGTGCAGGCCGATGGGACAGCTGAGTCTGCCTAGGCGCTGGGCCAACACGGCCCCACATGGCCTCCGCAATCCAGCAAGCCTCCCTGTGGCACCACCAGGCGGCCGACGCACCACCCCGTCGCAGCACTGCACGTGGCACCATGGCACCCCGCTGCCAGGGCAAGGCCGTCCCAGAAGCGCCGCAACGCGATGCCAACATGTCCCACCCAGCGCCAGCTGGGATCGCGCCGTACCACGGCCCCCTGCCACGGGGGCAAGGTTGTCATGACAACACCAGCCCATCACGTCATCGTCCGCCATGGAGAATCTGCCACGACCCTGGCGACACTATTAATTACCCTCACTGGTAACAGTTTACGCCTTATTTCCAGTCTCGATCTGTCTAACTTCAACTTCCAGCCATTGGCTCCCGTTAGACTTTTGTCTGCTGGGGCAGGGGTGTTCAACATTTTTTCATTCACAGACCCCTATAAAATTTCGAATGGAGGTGCGGACCCCTTTGGAAATCTTAGCCATAGTCTGCAGGCCCCCAGGGGTCTGTGGAAGACACTTTGAAAACCTCGGTTCTATGGTAACAACCACCTTTCACCGACCCCTTAGATATAGTCTGCGGACTCCTGGGGGTCCGCGGACCCCAGATTGAAAACCACTGTGCTACAGCGAAGAGCTTCCATGCATCATTGATTCTCAGGGCTGTTCGCCCCACTCAGAGCCATCGTCTCAGGCTTTCTGCAAATTCAGGCAGCCGTCGCTGGGTCAGTTACACTCAGGTTCCGTTCGCGATGTTTTCTCCCCCCCACCCTTTTCTTTTTTTAAAATGAAAACTGAGATTCTGCACCATGCGGCTGAACTCGGCCACGTCGGAAGGGGCGCAATCCTGCAGGATGCTGAGCACTTCCCAATTCTCACTGAATGTTCAAGGCGCTCAGCCCATTGCAGGAGCAAGGCTGAGACTTGTTCAAGAGCTTTGGGATGAAACACGCTACAGGAATGTTAATCGCCGTCGCTTCGGCGTAATCCAGAATCTTGGCCCAGCAGCCAGGTTGACAAAAGAGCTCTGGGCCAGATTTTCAACTTGAGCTCAGCCCCCAACTTGCTGTGGCAACCCTGGCATGGTGCCCACATCAGGAGAGCTGCCCTCAAAGGATGGCCAGTATTTTATTAAGGTAAGTGCTGGGCATTATTTATTCATCAGCTGTTTAAAGTGGAAAGTGCAGCATTGCAATCAGACTGCTTTAAACAACCCAGTGGAGCTATCTGTCAGTGGCGGAGCTGGGGGACACACTCACACACACGGTTACGATAGCTGATCTGCACACACTCCTTGACAATCCCCCCTCCCCCAGCAGAGGGGGGTGCTCCAGCCACGTGAACCTGGCATGAGGGCTCTGAACCTGCCCTGCTCTCAGTCCTGGATCGGGGGATGGCCAGAGCACATTGCACTAGGGGCTATTCTCTGTTTCTACGGGGCAGCAGACTGTAATTTAGAGCAGCCCTGAGGCTGCTCCAACTGATCCTGAAGGCTCCTGCAGGGGGCCCAGAATACAGGAAGTGCAAAGGGGCTCAGCGGTGCCCCTTCTGTTACCCCACAGTGGGCAGGGACAGAGAACAAGGCCTTTAGAGGATATTGCCCAGCCAGATGTGAGGCCAAAATGGTTCCTCTAAAAAGGGCCTCATGGAGACCTTTGGAAAAGGGTCCCTTAACAGACAATCCTGCTTCTCCAGAGACTGGCATCCTCTTCCCGAATTTGCAGCAGCATCAGCTTGGGAAAGGGCACCCATCTGCCCCCACACCTGAAGCCCTTTCTGAATCCCCCTGGCAGTGCCCCAGAACTGGGACAAAAACTATTATAACTTTTCCTACAGTTCTCACAAATAATCGTTACCGGTTTCCCACCAGCTGTTGACCGCTCTGCCCCGCCCCTTCGCCAAGCTACAGTGGAAAGTGTCTTTTACCATTCTGCCAACCCCACAATCATGAATGAGGCCTCAGAAATCATGAGATCAGCTTAGAAATCATGAGATTAAAAACATGATAAATTTGGGTGCTTTGTATTTGCCTTCTGAGCCTTTAAGGGTTACGTTTGCCATCTTTTCTTTACTACCATGAGGCTAGAAACTTATTTTTGTTAATGAAAGCCGAGATTCATGGTTTTTAAGATCAGAAGAGACCATTAGATCCACCAGTCTGACCTGCTGTATAATCACAGGACAGAGGATTTTACCCAGCATGACAGGGTCAGGCCAGATGGCTACAAGAGAGTGGTCGAAGGTAGATACATTAGTTCCAGGTTAAGCAGGTCCCTTTTCCCTGGGTAAGATAACAGAACACATAACATATTCCAGAACACTCAGGAACTTTCTAGAACTAATTAAGGCAGGCAGGCTAATTAGGACACCTATAGCCAATTGGGAAGCTGCTAGAATTAATTAAGGCTAATCAGGACACCTGGTTTAAAAAGGCTGTCACTCCAGTTAGTGAGGTGTGCGCATGTGAGGAGCTGGGAGCAAGAGGTGCAGGAAGCTGAGAGTGAGAAGGCGTACTACTGGAAGACTGAGAAGTACAAGCATTTATCAGACATCAGGAGGAAGGTCCTGTGGTGAGAATAAAGAAGGTGCTGGGGGGAGGCCATGGGGAAGTAGCCCAGGGAGTTGTAGCTGTCACACAGCTGTTACAGGAGCCACTGTAGACAGCTGCAATCCACAGGGCCCTGGGCTGGAACCCAGAGTAGAGGGCGGGCCGGGGTTCCCTCCATCCCCCAACTCCCTACTTGATACCAGAGGAGTTGACCTGGACTGTGGGTTCCACCAGAGGGGAAGGTCTCTGGCCTGTTCCCCCATCCACTAGGTGGATCAGCAGAGACTGCGGGGATTGTTCTTCTTCCTTTTCCCCATGCTGGCCAGTGGTGAGGCTAACTGAGTGAACGGCAGATTTGAGCCACGAAAGTGGTCAAACTGAGGGCTGCCGTGAACCTCTGAGGCGAGCAAATCCACCAATAAGCGCAGGACCCACCAAGGCAGAGGAGGAACTTTGTCACGCCAGTTACCCCCATGTTGAGCCCAAAACTTGTGTTTGGCTAAAGCAGCTTATGGAAAGGCAGCCAGTCTTTGTCTGAAGGCATTAAGGGATGGAGAATCCACCACTTCCTGGGGCAGCTTGTTCCAATGGTTAATCGCTCCCACTTTGAACAGACACGTGTCCTATTTCTAATTTGAGCTTGGCTGGCTTTAACTTTTGGTCCTGGGCCTGCCTTTCTTTGCTAGATGGGAGGATTCTTGGGATTTGAACCTGGGTCCGCAGGCAGTCAGCACTTCCACCCGGCAGCACTACCATCAACACAACACCCATCCTGGGAGATCAATCACAACAGGAAGTGCCGCCCACGGCAGAGATGACTGGCAGCCCTCCCATGACCTCTGATTGGCCCAGACCTACTATTTAAGCCCGGAGGGAGAACAAGGAAGTTGTTTGTGCAACAAGGCTGCTGCTGAGACAGACTTCGCCTAGTTCCTGCCTTCCCATCCTGCCCTCCAGTTCCTTGCTTGTCCCTTGGATACGGTTCCTGGCTGATGATTCCAACTTGACCCCCCTCAGGCCTAACCACCTATGGCTCTAATCACTGAACCTGACCACCCGTGCCACTGTTCTTGACAGTCTGCACAGACCAGCGTGACCTTCCGTGGCCAGCGGCTCAGCGAGGACATGGAGGGAGCGGCCATTCGATTGCCCAGCTGGCCGCAAGGAGCACTGGATCTGCAGGAACAGGTTGCCTGCCGACAAGCCCAGGGTTCAGCTCTGTGGGCCCTGGTGACACAACTTTTTGCAGAAAACTGGTCCATCCATGAGCAAGTGGCCCGCACACAAGAAGGGGATGCATCACACCACGTGTGAGCGATGGACCTGCCACCTGAGCCAGATCTTGTGGTACCCTTCCCGGAGCGGTTCGATGGAGACCACCAAAAATTTAGGGGGTTCCTCACCCAGCCCTAACTATTGTTTCTGGGCCATCCCTGGACCTACCCCACCCATCAGGCCTAGGTGGGATAGTTAATTATTGTGCTGACCGGCGAGGCCCTGTATTGGGCCTCTCTCCTGCTCGAGCAGAATAGTCCAGCACTGATGGACCTGTCATAGGTCAACATGGAGCACCTTCCTCCAAGCCTTTCCCGTGATCTTTCGTCACCCTCACAGCATGTGATTGGCTGAAGCTGCCCTGCAGAAACTTGGCGGGGCTGGGGCCAGCCACTTCCTACACCCCACCCTTCCGACAGCTTGTGGCAGACACCCAGTGGAACGAGGTGGTCCAGGGGTACCAGTTCCGGTGGAGACTCACTGCCAAGGTCCAGGATGAGTTAGTCCAGTTGGAAGCCCCCTCAGGCCTGGATGTTTGCACTGATCTAGCTGTCCGCTTTGACAACCGGCTACATGAGTGGAGGGAGGAAAAGAGGGTGTCACGCAGCCCTGTGCTAACATCCTCGAGATCATCCCCCGAAGCCATGCAAGTCAACATGACCACGGAGGAGAAGGAAAGATGTCGGCACAATAGCCCGTGCTTCTATTCTGGCAAGCCAGGGCACATGCTCGCTTCATGCCCATCATAGACCCTGGCCAGGAAAGGATGGGGAAACGAGCAAGCCCAGGTCTCGTAGGGGGGCTGGCCTGGGTGCAGCCACTAGACTACGCCCGGTTCCAATCTCCCAGGGTTTGATAGCCCTTGACGCAGCTTCAGGCTCCGATTCAGTTGCGCATCCCCAACGAAACCCAACAGCTGGCATTACAGTGGGTACTCACTGACGCCAGGGCCGCTGACAGATTCACAAAGTCTGAGGCAGCCCGAGCTCTACAAATCCTCGTTCGACAGATGTCCACACCGAAGATCGTGGGAACCATAGTGGGACCCTCTTGTCCTTGGGGCTGGTGAAGCAGGAGATGGTGCCTCTGGAAGAGGTAGTCCAGGAACCCCAGGATGTGCTGCAGTTCAGTGTGATCCATTCCCTGCATTTCTCTCTGATCCTTGGGGTCACCTGGCTGGCATGGCTTGACCCCCCACATTATCTGGTGAGCACAGAAGATCAGCTTCTCCTCCGAGCACCGTTGGCAGGCCAGCCTCTGAAGCAACAGGAGCAAGTCACTGGGCTCAGGGACCCATTCCCAGGCAGTGGTGAGTCCACCCCTGCGTGTGCCGGGGCTGGCAGTGACTGGCCGGAGCTAGTTGCATTCCTGACAATTGCCAGGATTAAGCGGATGTCTTCAAAAAAAGAAACGTGGAAAGGACCATGTGGCTTCTGCACTGAGACTAGGACTGGCCTATTGACTTACAACCTAAGGGAGAAGGTCCCTATGGCCATATTTATCACAGAAGCATAGAAATGTCTGAACCAGAACTGGCAGCTCTCCATTCACGAAAACCTGGTCAAAGGGTTTATTCGCCGCTCAACGTCTCCCACATGGGCTCCTGCCCAGGTCGTAAAAACGAAAGAGAGGACTCTGCTCCTCTGTGTAGATTGGCAGGCACTGAACCAAGTGACAGTTCGGAACTGGTACTCCCAGTATTGTTGGATCACATGAGATCTGCATGGATATTCACCAAACTAGATGTCTGTGGGGGCTTATAATCCAGTCTGCAGCCAGGCAGGGGACAAATGGAAGACCGCTTTCCGAACTCGTTACAGTCACTTGGACTGACTAGCATCCCTGCAACCCTCCAACACTTCGCCAGTGATGTATCTGAGGACATTCTGGATCAATACATTGTCGCCTAGCTAGATGACATACTTGCCTTTTTGGAGAACCTGGACCAGCGCAAGCACCACATCGGGACCATTGCAGGGGGTGGGAGCAGCATGTTCCGTAAGCAAAATTGGAAACGTGTTCCTTCCAGTAACCCCCCACAGAGTTTTTGGGGTATGTCCAGACGGTGTTAAGATGGAGCCAAACAAGGTGGAAGCCATTTGAAATGGGGAAGCACCACGGCACACTCGGGAAATGGAGTGCCTCCTAGGTTTCGCCAATTAATCATCACTTCTTGCTGGGGTTCTTGGAGCGAACAGCCCCCATTACGGCCCTTCTCAGCAAGACCCCCAAAGTCATTTGGTTACCTAAGGCCAACAAGCCTTTGAACAGCTCACGATTGCCTTCACTCCCACTCCAGTTTTGGTGCACCCCAATCCAACGCAAGCATTCATCGTGAAAGCAGGCGCATCTAATCTGGCCATGGGAGCTGTGCTCTCTGAGATACAGGCCCCAGCACCCACTGCTTGTGGAAGCTCACCCCTGCAGAACAAGACGAGGTCTTGTGATGACATCCCCATTTGAAGAGCAGTGTCCCTACCTGGGAGGGGACTCAACACCCAGTACAAGTGTCTACTGATCACAAAGTCCTCCACTATCTGTGCCTCGTCACTGACTCAGGAGACAACTCAGGTGGGCCTTATTCTTCTCCTGCTTCCATTTAGGATAACTTACCGACTGGGGACCAAGAACAGCAAGGCTGAAACCATGTCCCAGAGGGGTGAATATTACAAGAAAGGGGAGAAGGCTACTGGGACCAACCCAGTTATCTCCCTGAGCCCCACAACTTTTTTGCCACCACACTATACACTGTACTAATCTGATCGGCCTCTCAGGATGACCCCCCCACCCCGGCCCAGGGGATGGGGGAACCCCCCAGAACAATCAAGAGCCAAGAATGAGAAACAACAGTCCACACGGGATGCAATAACATTTTAAAGGCCACATATCTGTTCCTCCAGGACATCCCCGGTTGGTGGTACTACATCTGAGCCATGACAACCCCCCGAAGGGAACTTCGGGCTCCTCGAAACCTACCGCCTTAGCTTCCCGGTTCTTTTGGTGGTCCCGGATGTGGGCTGAAATTCGGGTGTATGTCAATTTATGCGCTCCCACAAAGGTGCTGCTCACCAAACCTCTCAGCACCTTCCTGCCTCTGGAGGCCCTGCCCTGGCTATGGGCAGCTGTTGCTGTGGATTTCATTGTAGAACTTGCTGAATCAAATGGCCACATGGTACTGCAGACTGGCATAGGATAACTGACCAAGACGGCACACTTCATCCCCTCTGCTCACGTGCCTTCAGCTGAGACGACGGCTCAGCTCCTAGTAATAAATGTCATCTGTCTCCAGGGGCTCCCCGGCTGCATCACCTCAGACCGAGGGCCCCAGTTCCTCTCGCGTTTCTGGCATGAACCCCTCCAGCTACTACAGGTCCATGCCTGTGCCTCCTCGCATATCGCCCTCAGATGGATGGCCAGACGCAGAGTGTGAATAAAGTATTGGAGCAACACTTACGGTGTTTTCTTAATTACCACCAGGCAACTGGGCCATCATCCAACCCTATGTCAAATTTGTATACAACACCAACCATGCCTCCACAGGACAGAGCCCTTTTATTGCGAACTCTGGCTTCCACCCTCACTTCCATCCCGCGCTACAGCAGCCTCCCCAGACCTGGCGGCTCCCGACTTGCTTCAACAACTCCATCCCGTTCCAGAAGAACTAAGCTGACACCTTGAGGACACTAAGAAAGGCCACAAACGATACGCAGCCTTCCGGAGACAGGAGGGGCCATTTTTTCAGTTGGCCAGAAGGTCTGGTTATCCACTGAGAATCCCAACACGGGCAAGCCATCTTGCAAGCTAGGCCTCCAGTTTCTTGGACCCTGCCAGACATTCCGGAAAAATCAACCCTGTTGCTTTCAAACTCTGCTTACCCAAGTCCCTCAAATTATACCCAACCTTCCATGTTTCTGTCTTGAAACCATCCACCGAATGCAGCCACCCCCCTGCCGGTTCTAGTTTGGGTCCATGAGGAGAATGAGGTCCATGTAGCGTGACCAGATGTCCCGATTTTATAGGGACAGTCCCAATTTTTGGGTCTTTTTCTAAATAGGCTCCTATTACCCCCACCCCCTGTCCCGATTTTTCACATTTGCTGTCTGGTCACCCTAGGTCCATGCCCTGTTGGACCCCAGAGTAAAGCAGGGGAAATTGTGATACCTCACAAACTGGGAAGGCTCTGGCCCAGAGAAGTGGCCCTGGGAGCCAGTCAGGACCCTTCACACCCCTGAACTTGTAAAAGACTTTCACAGATGTCACATGGACAAGCCGGGTCCTACAAGGCCCCCGAATGGGTTGGGGGAGGGGAGTGATGTGAGGATTAGTAGGACTTGAATCCGGGTCTGTGAAGCTTCTATGCCACAATCAGGCAGTTTTGGCAGAGCCAGGATCAATGCACCAAACATCCTAGGAGACCAGTCACTGCAGGAAGTGGTGACCAGGAGCCCCTCTCATGTTTTCTGATTGGCCCAGACCTACTATTTAAGCCTGGATAGAGAACCAGGAAGTCATCTGTGCAACAAGGCAGGTCCTTGGGCTGCGGCTGAGACAGACTTCACCTTGTTCCTGGTCCCTGCTTCCTCACTTTCTTCCTGTCTGCCAGCCCTGCCCTCCAGTTCCTGCCTCTTGAGTCTGGCCTGACCCTGGGCTCCAGTTCCTGCCTCTTGACTCCAGCCCCATCCTGGGCTCTGGTTAAGAACAAGAACATAAGAATGGCCATACTGGGTCAGACCAAAGATCCATCTAGCCCAGTATCCTGTCTTCCGTTAGTGGCCAATGCCAGGCGCCCCAGAGGGAATGAACAGAACAGGTCATCATCAAGTGTCCATCCCCTGTCGCCCATTCCCAGCTTCGGGCAAACAGAGGCTAGGGACACCATCCCTGCCCATCCTGGCTAATAGCCATTGAGGGACCTATCCTCCATGAACTTATCTAGTTCTTTTTTGAACCCTGTTATGGTCTTGGCCTTCACAACATCCTCTGGCAAGGAGTTCCACAGGTTGACTGTGCATTGTGTGAAAAAATATTTCCTTTTGTTTGTTTAAAACCTGCGGCCTATTTAATTTTATTTGGTGATCCCTGGTTCTTGTGTTATGAGAAGGAGTAAATAACACTTCCTTATTTACTTTCTCCACATCAGTCATGATTTTATAGATCTCTATCATATCCCCCCTTAGTCGTCTCTTTTCCAAGCTGAAAAGTCCCAGTCTTCTTATTCTCTCCTCATATGGAAGCCATTCCATACCCCTAATCATTTTTGTTGCCCTTTTCTGAACCTTTTCTAATTACAATATATCTCTTTTGAGATGGGACGACCACATCTGCACACAGTATTCAAGATGTGGGCGTACCATGAATTTATATAGAAGCAATATGATATTTTCTGTCTTATTATCTATCCCTTTCTTAATGATTCCCAACATTCTGTTCGCTTTTTTGACTGTCGCTGCACATTGAGTGGATGTTTTGAGAAAACTCTCCACAATGACTCCAAGATCTCTTTCTTGAGTGGTAACAGCTAATTTAGACCCCCTCATTTAATATGTATAGTTGGGATTATGCTTTCCAATGTGCATTACTTTGCATTTATCAACATTGAATTTCATCTGCCATTTTGTTGCCCAGTCACCCAGTTTTGTGAGATCCCTTTGTAACTCTTCACAGTCTGCCTGGGACTTAACTATCTTGAGTAGTTTTGCATCATCTACAAATTTTGCCATTTCATTGTTCACCCCTTTTTCCAGATCATTTATGAATATGTTGAATAGGACTGGTCCCAGCACAGATGCCTGGGGGACACCACTATTTACCTCTCTCCCTTCTGAAAACTGACCATTTATTCCTAGCCCTTGTTTTCTATATTTTAACCAGTTACCAATCCATGAGAGGACCTTCCCTCTTATCCCATGACAGCTTACTTTGCTTAAGAGCCTTTGGTGAGGGACCTTGTCAAAGGCTTTCTGAGAATGTAAGTATACTGTATCCACTGGATCCCACTTGTCCACTTGCTTGCTGACCCCCTCAAAGAATTCTAGTAGATTGGTGAGGCATGATTTCCCTTTACAAAAACCATGTTGACTTTTCCCCAACAAATTATGTTCATCTATGTGTCTGACAATTTTGTTCTTTACTATAGTTTCAACCAGTTTCCCTGGTACTGAATTCAGGCTTACCCACCTATAGTTGCTGGGACCAACTCTGGAGCTCTTTTTAAAAAATGGCATCACATTAGCTATCCTCCAGTCATCTGGTACAGAAGCTGATTCAAATGACAGGTTACAGACGACAGTTAGTAGTTCTGCACTTTCACATTTGAGTTCCTTCAGAACTCTTAGGTGAATCCCATCCTGTCCTGATGATTTATTACTGTTTAGTTTATTAATTTGTTCCAAAACCTCCTCTAATGATACCTCAATCTGGGACAGTTTCTCAGATTTGTCACCTAAACAGAATGACTTAGATTTGGGAATCTCTCTCACATCCTCTGCAGCAAAGACCAATGCAAAGAATTCATTTAGTTTCTCCGTGATGGCCTTATCGTCCTTGAGTGCTCCTTTAGCATCTCGATCATCCAGTGACCCCACTGGTTGTTTAGCAGGCTTCCTGCTTCTTAAAAAATTTTTTGCTGTGACTTTTTGAGTCTTTGGCTAGTTGTTCTTCAAATTATTTTTTGGCCTTTGTAATTATATTTTTACACTTCATTTGCCAGAGTTTATGCTCCTTTCTATTTTCTTCACTAGGATTTAACTTCCACTTTTTAAAGGATGCCTTTATGTCTCCCACTGCTTCTTTTACTTTGTTGTTTAGTCACAGTGGCACTTTTTTGGATCTCTTACTGTGTTTTTTAATTTGGGGTATACGTTTAAGGTGAGCCTCTATTATGGTGTCTTTAAAAAGTTTCCATGCAGCTTGCAGGGATTTCACTTTTGGCACCTTTTAATTTCCGTTTAACTAACTTCCTCATTTTTGTGTAGTCCCCCTTTCTGAAATAAAATGTGACAGTGTGGGGCTGCTGTGGTGTTTTCCCCACCACAGGGATGTTAAATTTAATTACATTATGGTCACTATTACCAAGCAGTCCAGCTATAATCACTTCTTGGACCAGATCCTGTGCTCCACATAGGACTAAATCAAGAATTGCCCCCCCGTGGGTTCCAGGACTAGCTGCTCCAAGAAGTAGTCATTTAAGGTGTCAAGAAACTTTATTTCTGCATCCTGTCCTGAGGTGACATGTACCCAGTCAATATGGGGCTAGTTGAAGTCCCCCATTATTATTGAGTTTTTTATTTTTATAGCCTCTCTAATCTCTCTGAGCATTTCACAGTCACTATCACCATCCTGGTGAGGTGGTCGGTAATATATCCCTACTGCTATATTGTTGTTATTAGAGCATGGAATTACTATCCATAGAGATTCTATGGTGCAGTTTGGTTCATTTAAGATTTTTGCTTCATTTGAGTCTACGCTTTCTTTCACATATAGTGCCACTCCCTCACCAGCACGACCTGTTCTGTCCTTCTGATATGTTTTGTACCCTGGTATTACTGTGTCCCATTGACTATCCTCATTCCACCAAGTTTCTGTGATGCCTATTATATCCATATCCTCATTTAATATGAGGCACCGTAATTCACCCATCTTATTATTTAGACTCCTAGCATTGGTATAGAAGCACTTTAAAAACTTGTCACTTTTTAGCTGTCTGCCATTACACGATGTAATTGAATGGGCCTCTTTTTCACTGGACTATTTCTCATCAGATCCTACCTGTATTTTATCATCTTCCAGCCTCTCCTCCTTACTAGGACATAGAGAATCTCCATTAGTAGATCCTCCCCTAAGAGATGTCTATGTCCGAACCTCGTGCTCCTCTGCACCTGTCGGTTTTCCCCCAGCCCTTAGTTTAAAAACTGCTCTACGACCTTTTTAATGTTAAGTGCCAGCAATCTGGTTCCATTTTGGCTTAGGTGGAGACCATCCTTCCTGTATCGGCTCCCCCTCTCCCAAAAGTTTCCCCAGCTCCTAATAAATCTAAACCTTTCCTTCATACACCATCGTCTCATCCATGCATTGAGACCCTGCAGTTCTGTCAGTCTAACTGGCCCTGTGGACAGAACTAGAATGCTACCATGCTAATGCTACCATGGAGATGGGGCGACTATGCTAATATGCTAAACTACAGAATGCTAATTTCAGAGAATGCTACCATGGAGGTCCTGGACTTCAGTCTCTTACCTACCACTCTAAATGTGGCCTCCAGGACCTCTCTGCTATCCTTCCCTGTGTCATTGGTACCTACACGTACCATGACCACCAGCTCCTCCCCAGCACTACACATAAGTCTATCTAGATGTCTCAAGAGATACGCAACCTTTGAACCAGGCAGGCAAGTCCCCATGTGGTTCGCAAACCCAGCTATCTATGTTTCTAATCGAATCCCCCATAACTATTACCTGTCTCTTATCAATAACTGGAGTTCCCTCCCCCGGAGAGGTATCCTCAGTGTGAGAGGATACCGTGACATCATCTGGAAGGAGGGTCCCGACTAGGGGATCATTTCCCGCTGTTCCAGTTGGATGTTCTCCTTCCCTAAGACTTTCCTCCTCCTCAACAGCACAGAGGCTATCAGACCGGGGGTGGGACTGTTCTACCGTGTCCTGGAAGATCTCATCGATGTACCTCTCTGTCTCCCTCAGCTCCTCCAGTTCAGCCACTCTGGTCTCCAAAGCCCGTACACAGGCTCCTTGCACGAAATGCACACATACACCACCTGCCCATGCTGCACTGGGTGCAGTAAACTGGATAGCCCCCACTCTGTTGCTGGACTTCTGCCTGCATGCTCTTTTAACTCCTGCAGCTCGTTCCTTTGTTGATGTTTTGTTTTTATCAGGGGGTGTTTTGGGCTTTAAGTTTAAAGAATGTTAAGTGTATCTAGCCATCCCCACACACATTCCCACTGTGAACTCCCTTGCAAAACTCCCCTATTAGCCACTACTGTTGGCTAGCTCCTCTCATTGCTTAGGAGCCAGCTTTTTAAAGCCCTGGTCTTTGTGAGTAGCCCCATCCCCTGGTTAAGGATTGATGGGTGTGAAGGGGCTTAGGGATCAAAGCCTCGTTAAGAAGCTCTCAGCCTTGCCAAGCAGGCCGCTAGGCTCAGCACACAGTCCCCCAAACAAACGGTATATTTCAGTCAAGCAGCAAGCACCCCACAAACATACACACTACAGACAGCAAATTTACCCCAAGGGTCACAGAATCGCTCCTCCTTCACTTGGAGAACTCTCTTGCAAAACTCCTGTTAGCCGCTCCTGTTTGCTCCCAGTTCCTGCCTCTTGACTCCGACCCTGGGCTCCAGACCCCAGCTACTGACTCTGGCTTGACCCTTCCAGGGCTGACCACCTATGACTCTAAGCACTGAACCTGACCGCCCATGACCTGGTTCCTGATGCTAGATCACAGACCAGTTAGTACCCGGTATTTTCTCTCTGGGGAGGTACTCCTACACCAGGATCAAGTCACCTCTTGATCCCATCTCATCACTGTGAACTCCCAGACACAGCTCCAGGTGCTGGGGCTCCAAGAAAAATTAGTTAGTGACACTGCTGTGCTGGGTGCAAGCCAAGACCCAGGGGTTGGCCCATCCCTCATGAGGATCCTTTAGGGGGCTTTGCAAAGACTCTTTTGTGAC
Source organism: Natator depressus (assembly GCF_965152275.1). NCBI lineage: Eukaryota > Metazoa > Chordata > Testudines > Cheloniidae > Natator > Natator depressus. Next base: position 11,595,582 of record NC_134253.1, read on the forward strand.
ACCCACAGGCTTTCCCAGCTCTTCTGAATGCCCACGGAAGACAGTGGCGCTCTGTCCCCCTCTAGTGGTGGCTGGGCCACATAGGCAAAGGAGCCTGCTACAGCCGTGGGTTTTATAGCTCAGGCTCTTAGATCCACAGGTCCCAGGTTCAATGCCTGCTGCCACCAAACCACCCCACCATGGGGGTGGCGTGTTGTTACGGCTTTCTGAAAACACCCGGAGTTACATGTGATCCTGAGGAGAAAATCCCCCACCCCCCAATGGTTCACCCTTCTGCCACAGCTGAAACACTGCTCTATGCTCAGGTGAGTGGGATGGGGGAACCTCCTGTGGCTGCCACAGTGACCCCTGCTGGCCTGGGGAAGGAAGGAAGATAATGGAGGAGAAGGGGACGGGGTGTCAGGGAGGAGGATTGGTGGCTGGGATAGGGACAGAGGCAGAGAAGAGCTGCAGAGGGGGGTGGGACTGGGGGGGATCATGAGAAAAGCAGCCCAGACGCTGCAGGAGTTCACGCTGATGTTTCTGCCCAAGATCTAGGGCAGGGGTGGAGTTCAAATGAGCTGCAGTCAGATAGGAAGGGGGCTGGGGGGTAATTTAAAGCTTTCAGAGGAATTGCACCCCACCCCCAACCCTGATGCATGAACAGCTGTGCCAGTCTCAGCCCCGCCCACTCCCCAATCAGCTGGGCCCTTGGGGTTAATGGGGTCACTGGAACACCGCCCTCCCCACTGGGGCTGGTGTGAGCGCTGGGTCTCCCACACTGCCTCCTCCCACACCAACCTCTCGATCTGTTCACCTCGACATCAGGGGATTTAAAGAAACCCTGTCAGAGCAAATGCAGGCTCCAACTTATACCCTGGGTGGGGAGGGCGGCTGGAGCTTCAACAAACCTCAGAGCAGCAGGAACTGTGTGTGTGAAATGAAAGAGAGAGAGAGAAATTCCAATGGAAAGTAGTCTCTCTTTTTCTTTAAAGCAAATAAACCTCTCCCCCGCCCCGCTACGGAGGGTTTCCAGCCAGTTTGGGGCTCCAGGAGCCCAGTGATGAGTGTGGCATAAATGCCGGGACAGAGGCACATTAAGATTAGCTCAGGAGCTCCACGGGGCAGAGACACAGCTTCCTGCAACACCTAGCGCATTGCAGGCTCTCTGTAACCCAGAAAAGGAGCAGACAGATGAGATGGCCAGGTCCCTAATGCTGTCGCATACGGCACCAAGCGCAGTGGTACCGATTTTCAAGAGTCCCCTATGAGAAAGCCACAGCACGTCCCTTCAGAACTCACAGAACCCTTCTTGAGCATTCGCCCATGAACCCTCCCCAGCTCCAAGTGACCAAGGACTCTTATCTCTGGTTTGCAGAGAGGGAAACTGAGGAAGTGACTTGCCTATGGCTGCACAGCACATCCCCAGGACTCCTGACTCCGTGCTGTGGCTACTGGACCATGCTCCCCTCTCAGATCTAGGAACCTTGGCTCACATTCCTCTGCTATAATCACTCGGCCTTGTAGCTGGGAACAGAACCCAGGTGTCCGGGCTTCCTCTGATGCTAATGATGGTACTTAAAGTAGTATGGAACACTAGCAAGGGTTTTACAAAGCAGCTGCAAATAACAGTCACTATGGTCCCTTCTGGGCTTAAAGTCTGTTACATTATTATTTACAGTAAGCACCTATAGGCCACAACCAAGATCAGAACCCCTGCCAATAGTGGGGGGGGGGGAGCAGACTGAGGGCAGCTGGCTTCAGCAGTGTTACTGAGCATGCTCAGTACAAGCCAAGCAGCAAATCTGGGGGGATACCTGACGCCACCTGCCCCCCTGCGCATCGCCTCTGCCACTGTGCTAGGCGCTGTATGTATATGTGCTAAAAACAGTCCTGGTCCCAGTGAACATACCCTCTAATCAGAAGAGAGAGAGAATGCTTTCTACAGATGAAGGAAACTGAGTCACAGAGCTGTGACTTGCCCAAAGGCTGGGGAGTTGGTGGGAGAGCCAAGAATTGAAGCCAGCTCTCCTGCAAGCTGATCTGGCATCACCCTTCCTCTCTAGGTATTGCCTAATTAAAAAAAAAAAAAAACTACTAATGAACAGGATTTCACATGGACTCTGAAAAGCAGGGCCACTAAACAGCAGGGTCTTGAAAAGGGGTCAGATCTTGGCAACCAGGCCCTCTGCAGCCCCTCAGCTGATCTGGGAGGGGGCCGCGGGTGGGGAAGGGTAACTGCCTGCCCCCTGGTGGAGGAGTCTGGAGCTCTGTACTGCAGCGAGGGCTGCAGGGTGCTCAGAGACACCGACTGCAGTCCCCAGGAGAGGTTAGGCTTGAATTCACAGGCTCCTCATCCCTTAGGTGAGAGAGAATTAAGATGGCTTTTGCGGAACCTCACCTGAGTTGGTGGTGCAGCCGAGCAGCGGACCAGGGATTCTCAACCTTCCTCTTTCTGAGGCCCCCCCAACATGCTTTAAAAACACCAAAGCCCAACTACACCACAGCAACTGTCTTGCTGCATATAAAAGCCGGGGCTGGCATTAAGGGGTAGCAACCAGGGCAACTGCCTGGGGCCCCATGCCACAGGGGGCCGCCGAAGCTAAGCTGCTCAGGCTTCAGCTTGAGGCCTGGGTGGTGGGGCTCTGGGCAGTCGAGCTTTGGCTTTCTGCCTTGGGCTCCAGGGCGTCTCAGGCCGATCCTGCTTGGTGAAACCCCCTCACAGCCCCCCAGGGGACATTGGACCCCTGGTTGAGAACTGCTGCTGCAGACTGCCCCGCAAAGGGCACTGTCCCGGGAAGCCCTGCCCTTGCGTCACTCCTGGCAGTGCATTAGAAAGTTGCTGGAGAAGGGCACCTTCTCACTAGACCCTTCTGCACATCTGTGGGGCCAGATCCTGCCCTTGGGTGTAACCGAGAGCAGAGCCAGCCCCAGTATTTACCACCCCCATTGTTACGATCTATTCTTGATCACCTGATCTGCTGTATAATTCTCCCAACCTGTGATTAAAGCCGGAGAGCATTTTTAAACGCCTTTGAAGAAGGGTTGGCCTGTGAAATTAATTGCTTTCTTATTATGTTGATAGGGTCCCTTTATGCGCATGCAAATGATGCGGCGTGAAACTCAGACACTTCTGGGAAGCAAGGGCCGCATTATTGGAATGCTGGCTCCCCTGAGCACTACAGCTTGGCTTCCCCCTAGTGGCTGAGGCAGCATCAAAGCCAGGAGAAGGTGCACTGCTCCCCCCCCCCCCCGCCCCCCGGCAATGATCCAGGTGCACGCACGCATTCAGGATTTATTGAACACAAGCGTCCCTGGTAACTGCCGACTGGAATCATCACAGTAAAAAGCTCCCGGACAATAAAAGCTGGTGATTTCAGCAGCAACGGGAAAACACGAGGCGATTGCGGGAAGCTCAAAGGGAGGGAGACTGCTGAGCGGCTGGAGGGCTGAGTTGTCCCGTGGCTAACAAGGGCTGGAGATCAGAACCAGGAAACTGACTCAGAGACGGAATATGAAATTGGCCAAGCGAGTGGAGCATAGAATGTGAATGAGACACGTGGAATCCTTCTCATCTCCATGAGGATCACAACACCCAGCCCTTGTGCACAGAGCACTTCACATCAATTCTAAGGTACTCACATGGCCCCCATTTATGCTGAGTGTTTATCCTCCCACAACCCCCTAGATAGTGCTATTATCCCATTGTACAGATGGGGACTTGAGGCACAGAGAAGCTAAGCCCCAGATCTCCAAAGGTATTTAGGCCAGTGGGAGTTAGGTTCCTAAATACCTTTGAGTATCAGGGCCTAAGTGATTTTCCCAAGGAAGTCCTGGAAGAAAACAAAGTCATCACTGATAAAGTCTGCCAATAATACAAAGATTGGGAGGCTGGAAAATAACGAAGAGGAAAGGTCACTGATACAGAGCGAGCTGGATCACTCGGTAAACGGGGTGCAAGCAAGCGATATGCAGTTTAATGTGGCGAAATGTTCATTTATACATCTCGGAACAAAGAATGCCGGCCCTATTACTTACATAAGGGAAGACTCTAGCCTGGGAAGCAGTGACTGAAAAATTCTTGAGGGTCACGGTGGATGACGCTGTGGCCAAAAGAGCTAATGCAATCCTGGGGCAACTGGGGAATTTCAAGTGGGAGCAGAGAGGTTATTTTACCTCTGAATTTGGCCCTGGTGTGATCGCTGCTGGAATCCTGCATCCAGTTCTGGTGTCTACAGTTCAAGAAGGATATTGATAAATTGGAGGGAGGTGGTGGAATCTCCATCCTTAAAGTTTTTAAGGCCTGGCTTGACAAAGCCCTGGCTCGGATGATTTAGTTGGGGATTGGTCCTGCTTTGAGCAAGGGGTTGGACTAGATGTCCTCCTGAGGTCCCTTCCAACCCTGATATTCTATGATTCTATGGAGGGGGTTCAGAGAAGAGCTAAGAGAATGATTAACATTACATAAGAACGTCCATACTCAGTTGGATCAATGGTCCATCTAGCCCAGCATCCTGCCTTCTGACAGTGGCCAATGCCCGGTGCTTCAAAGGGAAAGAACAGAATAGGGCAATTATCAAGTGATCCATCCCATTGTCCAGTTCCAGAATGTGGCAATCCAAGTTTTAGGGACACCCAGAGCATGGGGTTGTATCCCTGACCATCCTGGCTAAAAGCCACTGCTAGACCTATTCTCCGTCAACTTATCCAATTCTTTTTTGGACCCAGTTATCCTTTTGGCTTTCACAACATCCAGAGACAACAATTTCTACTGGTTCACTGGGCGTTGTGTGAAGCAGTACTTCCTTTTGTTCATTTTAAATCTGCTGCTTATTCATTTCATTGGGTGTCCCCTGGTTCTTGTGTTATGTGAAGGGGTAAATAACAAGTCCGTATTCGCTTCCGCCACGCCAGTCATGATTTTATAGACCTCTATCATATCCCCCGAGTCACCTCTTTTCCAAGCTGAATAGACCCCGTCTTTTTCATCTCTCCTCATAAGGAAGCTGTTCCATATGTACCTTTTCCATTTCTAATATATCTTTTTTGAGATGGAGCAACCAAGAAGTGCACATAGCATTCAAGGCATGGCCATACCATGGATTTATATAGTGGCACTATGATATTTTCTGTTTTATTATCTATCCCTTTCCTACTGGTTCCTAAAATTCTGTTCGCTTTTTTTGACTGCTTTGACTGTTTTCAGAGAACTATCCAGGATGATGCCAAGATCACTTCCTTGAGTGGTAACAGCTAATTTAGACCCCATCATTTTGTATGTATAGTTGGGATTACGTTTTCCAATGCGCATTACTTTGCATTTATCAACACTGAATTTCATCTGCCATTTTGTTGCCCAGTCACCCAGTTTTGAGAGATCCTTTTGTAGCTCTTTGCAGTCTGCTTGGGACTTAACTATCCAGAGTAAATTTGCATCATCTGCAAACTTTGCCACCTCACTCTTTATCCCTTTTTCCAGATCATTTATGAATATGTTGAATAGAACGGGTCCAATTACAGTCCCCCATTCTGAAAACTGACCATTTATTCCTAACCTTTGTTTCTTATCTTTTTACCAGTTACTGATCCATGAGAGGACCTTCCCTTTTATCTCATGACAGCTTACTTTGCTTAAGAGCCTTTGTCAAAAGGGACCTTGTCAAAAGCTTTCTGAAAGTCCAAGTACACTATAGCCACTAGATCATCCTTGTCCGCATGTTTGTTGACCCCCTCAAAGAAGTCTAATGTACTGGTGAGGCATGATTTCTCGTTACAGAAGCTGTGTTCACTCTTCTCCAGCAAATCATGTTCATCTAGGCCTCTGATAATTCTGTCCTTTTAGTATAGTTTAAACCAATCTGCCTGCTTCTAAAGTTAGGCTTACCAGCATGGAGTGGGTGAACCGCTGGCTCAGGGAGGCTAGCCCCCCAACCCTGCCCCTTTTGCCCAAGGCCCCGCCCTTTCTGCGCCCGGAGCCCAGCCCCCCCGCCACTGGCCTCTGGCCCCTGCCCCAGTCTCCCTCCATCCCCAGAGTGCCGGGAGGCCAGGCTCCATCCTCGCCAGCCCTGGAGCGCTGGGTGGCCGGGAGGCCCGGCTCAAGCCTCGCAGCCCCGGAGCACCGGGAGGGCGGGCAGCGCGGCCCCAGTGCCAGCCCCAGCTGGGACCCTGATGGCACAGGGGAAGAGCCGCCTGCAGAGCAGGAAGCAGGAGGGGGACTGGGGGCAGAGTGTGGGCGGGGCTACACCTGGCTGTTTGGGGAGGCTCAGCCTCCCCCAGCCTATGATACCCGCTGCCCATGCTCACCAGCCTGTAATTGCCAGGATCGCCTCTGGAGCCTTTTTTAGAAATTGGCATCACATTAGCTGTCCTTCAGTCGGCTGGTACAGAGGCTGTTTTAGGCGATAGTAGTTAGCAGTTCTGCAATTTCACATTTGAGCTCTTTCAGAACTCTTGGGTGAATCCCAGCTGGTCCTGGTGACTTATTACCATGTAATTTAGCAGTTTGTTCCAAAACCTCCTCTACTGACACCTCAATCTGGGACAGTTCCTCAGACTTGTCACCTAAAAAGAACGGCTCAGGTGTGGGAATCTCCCTCACATCCTCTGCAGTGAAGACCGACGCAAAGAATTCATTTAGCTTCTCCACAATGGCCTTGTCTTCCTTGAGCACTTCTTTAAAAAACCTGCCTTATAGTGATAGACTCAAGGAGCTCAATCTATTTAACTTAACAAAGAGAAGGTTAAGGGGTGACTTGATTCCAGTTTATAAGAACCTACCTGGTGCACAGAAATTTGATAATAGAGGGCTCCTCTGTCTAGCAGAGAAAGGTCTAACACGATCCAATGGCTGGAAGTTGAAGCTAGACAAATTCAGACCAGAAATAAGGGACATGCTTTTAACAGTAAGGGTAATTAACTATTGGAACAACTTCCCCAGGGTCGTGGTGGATTCTCCATCACTGGAGATTTTAAAATCAAGGTTGGATGTTTTTCTAAAATATCTGCTCTGGTACAAACAGGAGTTCATTCAGGGAAGTCCCATGGGCTGTGTTACACAGGAGGTCAGACCAGATGATCACAATGGGTCCCATCTGGCCTTTGAATCTATGAAGGTCACATCAGAGATCAATACCAGAGCCGGGAATTGAACTCCTGTCTCTCAAGCCCCAAATTAGCACCCTGACCATTTCCTCTCTAATGTCTACCAGCACTGTGAGGGATAATTTAATGTGTAATTCAGAAACACCATTGTCAGGAGGGTGTCGTGCTTACAGGTGCCAGGCTGAGACTGGTGGCAGCGTCACCAGCTATCACGATTTTATCCTGAGTCGTGCAATATTCAGCTGTTGTCCCTCAAGCCCCAGCCCCTGGAGTCATGGCATGTTGGAAGGACATAGGAACAGCCATACTGGGTCAGACCAATGGTCCATCCAGCCCAGTATCCTGTCTTCCGACAGTGGCCCATGTCAGGTGCTTCAGAGGAAAAGAATCTGAGGTTTCCTGCAGACGTGACCCCTTGGGGCTCAGAAGCCCAAGAAAAAGAACCCAAAGTTGATCATTATTCTTTTGATCTCACAATTTTTAAGCCAAGCCAGTGGTTTCGGAGAGGCCTGAGCCACGATTTCTGAGCCCTTGTGCCTGCCAATGCTGCACTCCTGGAAGATTCCAAATAGTGCGTGGGGTGGGGGGGTGGGGGGAGTCTTAGTGACAGCACCTGGGTGCTGAGCTCTGTGGAGAACCTAGCCTCTCGCACACCTTATCTGCACTGGGAGTTTAGCCCAAAGAGCAAACCCGTCACTGGCGTATGTACACTGTATCATAGAATATCAGGGTTGGAAGGGACCTCAGGAGGTCATCTAGTCCAACCCCCTGCTCAAAGCAGGGCCGATCCCCAATTTTTGCCCCAGATCCCTAAATGGCCCCCTCAAGAATTGAACTCACAACCCTGGGTGTAGCAGGCAATGCTCCAACCACTGAGCTGTCCCTCCCCCCATATCCTGGTGTGGCGCAACTTGTCCCAGGGTCCAACTCGGCTAAGATGCTGCTTGGCGTTTCAGGGCAGCAGCAAAGACTCCCTCTAGGGGCAGACCAGTCTCTAGGGCCCATGCTGGTCTCGGTCCCTCCGCTTCGTCTGCCAGCCAGCGGAACCTGAGATCCACCAAACTCATCTCACGGATGGAGCCGCCTTAGAAGGGAAGGTCTTCTGGGGCCACCGACCTGAGTGGGACTCAAGCTGCTGACCCACCAGTGACAGCCCTGGAGCCCACACCACATTCAGTTTCCTTGTAAATGCGGCCATAATCCCCTGATGAGTGTTAGCGAGCCCCCCTCTGTGCCCGCTCCACAGCAGTCATGGGGTGGTACAGCTCAAATCCGGGCATCTTCCATTGCTGAGCTCTGCAGGTCCCTGATTCGATCCCTGGCTGGTGGCCACAACGCTTATTTGAGTGCTTGACGCAAGTAGGGTGACCAGATGTCCCGATTTTATAGGGAAAGTCCCGATATTCGGGGCTTTTTCTTATTCAGGTGCCTATTACCCCCCACCCCCTTTCCCGATTTTTCACACTTTCTCTCTGGTCACCCAAGACGCAAGCACCACTGGGTGAGATCCTAAGGGTGCACATGCCACCTTAATTCAGCTCCCCTCGGCCTCTGCCCCGTGCATTCAATCGCACGATCACCTGCTATTTTTCCCACAGGACCCCTGCCTCATTACGTGAGTGCTGGCCATCCTATGCCCTGACCGAGCAGCTCTGCAATATTTCTTTTCATCCCGTTCATTCAGCGTGTGACCCCACATACCACCCAACCCCTGCAAGTCAGGACTCCTGGGTTCGAGCCCCGGCTCTGAAATGGCAGTAGGGCCAAGTGGTTAGAGCAAAGACTGGGAGTCAGGACTCCGGGGTTCCAGCCCAGCTCGGCCACCGACCCACTGTGAGACAGGAGCTCAGTCACTTCCCCTCTCTGTCCCTTGCTTTCTATTATTACCTGTAGCGTTTAGGAGCCCCAGTCATGGGGCGGCCCTATGGGGCTCGCACCGGCATTCATTCCTGGCTTCATCTGCCCAACATGCAAGTGACCTGGGAGCATAAATCCTGGTGATTTTGAAAACTGGGCCCATTACCCTTCGTTTTAGAGAGGGGAGATGGAAGCAGAGGGCCAGGCCAACATTTGCACATGCGTCCACTGATGTCGCGTTAAAACAAAGAACAAGAAAACGGGCGAAAAAAGAAAACGGAAATTTTACCGTGTGCAACCATGAGACCTGCCCACGTGAGTCATCAGCCAGGCCAGGCACCGTGGCCTTGGAAGCTACCGCACAGGAACAACTGCTAGCCACGGACACGCTGTTACTTGCTAACGTGCTTGGCAGGGTGCATCCAGCTATATGCTGCTGGGCCTTGGGGTTCTGCTCCTGGCTTGGGCACGTGGTCTAGGGATTAGAGTCATAACACCCCCATCTCACTCTTCTGTAGCACTTTCCATCCACAGCTCTCCAAACACTTTACAAGGGAGGTCAGGATCGTTATGGTGGTGGTTACAGATAGCATAGCCGGGGCCGTAATTCTGGCATGTCCACTCTGAAAGGCAATGTGGATGAGAGAGACCACACGTGGCCACCTTAAAGAGCTGAGATTTGAACTCCTGACTCCCAGAAAGGGACACCTTCCCCTAGGCTCAAAGTCTTGTGTACATTTTTTCATCTCAGGGCTTGTAAAAATAAGGTCCTGTTTTACAGCTCTCCGGGACCTGACCCTGTCCTAAGAGTGTCAGAATGGGGCAGAGGGGGCTGACTCTATGGGGCAAGCTCCTCTCCCCAAACACACCTCTTCCCCCACCCCTTCATGCTCATGTGACATCCCCATGGCACCTACAGCCACTTTCTTACCTGGCAAACTAACACCAGGGAAGTCTCCCTGTGTTTTCAGCTATTGCTCACCGGGATTGAGCAGCTGGGAACGAACAGACCCAGAAAGCAGCCCTCTGGGGACCAGCAAGTACCTCCCGCCCACAGCTGGGCAACCCCTGCCACAGAGCAGGGTACTTCCTGATCAGCTGGAAACAACATCAGGAAGGCAATCGGCGTAGGTTGGCGATTGAAGTGGGGGCGTACAGGAAGCACACAGGGATGGGGCCCTTCTAGGCAGTATCATCTAGTGGGTACAGCACTGGACTAGGTCTGAGACCTAGGCTGTATTCCCAGCTCTGCCTCTGGGTGACCTTGGACAAGTCACTGCCCCTCTCTGTGCCTCAGTTTCCCCATATGGAAAATGGGGATCATGATACTAATTGTGAAGCGCTTTGAGATCTGCTGATGAAGGGCTAAATCAGAGCTAGAGATGGTTGCCATTATCCTAGCAGTGAGGAGGAGGGTGTGCTGGGGGGACTCAAGCAGGGATCCTGGCAAAGGAAGGCGGTTTAAATGGGCAGTGCAGGTGGAGTAGGTTTGGTAGCATAAGAGCTGGAGGTAGGAAATGGTGACTCTGAGGCAATCGGGGAAGGTTTTCAGCAGTCCGGAGGGTCAGAATTTACTCCAGGCAAAGTCCCGACCTATTTAACAGAGCCGGGGAGACCTCTCCTTGGGGCAGAGACCATCTTTTGTGCTGCGTTTGTACAGCGCCAAGCACAATGCGCTCACAGCCTGTGACTGGAGCTCCGAGGCGCTGCAGAGCACAAAAACCCACTGTCACACAGTGAATCTGTTGCGGAGCTGGGCTAGAACCCAGGAGTCCTGACTCCCAGTCCTTGCTCTAGCCACTCGACCCTACTGCCATCCCAGAGCCAGAATTCGGGACTCCTGACTTCCAGCCCTCATACTCTAACCCTCCCCTGCACCGTGCCGGGATTAGAACCCACAAATCCTGACTCCCAGCCCCCTTGTTGTGACTGCTAGACCCCCCGCCCCCCACAGCTGGGATGAGAACCCAGGTGTCCTGACTCCCAACAGCCCCGAAGTCACCCCTCCTGCAGAGCCCGCCAGCGAGGAGAGCGGAAAGCAGAAGGGATCAGCCGTGCAGAGAAGCCAGGGTTTTGTAACCATCCCCCCTCCCCCCACAGGCCCCTGGGAGCTCCCCTCCCCCGCCATAATGGACGCTAATGGATTTTTGGGCTCCTGTCTCACATTAGACTGCGCAGCCTGGTCGAGTCTCTGTCGGCGCGCGCATCTCTGCCCCCCCCCACCCAGCCCGGCCATTTCTCTGCCCCACACCCAGCAATCAGTCAATGGAGGGAGGGGGAGGGAGAAAGCAGGTTGAGATGCAGCCCTTCCCCCTCCCCCACCTCTGCCTCAGGCCTCGTTAGCTGGGTCCAGATTGCACAGATGGGCAGCAGGGACCCCCACCAGCTGCCAGCTGCCAGGCCTGCCTCTGAGCTGGGGGGCGGGGGGGGGGGAGGTGAAGCAGCATCCAAACCACTCCCCCCTTTGTCCTGAGAGCACCCTTAAAGGGACCCTGGCCATGCAGATTCTTGGGGGGTAGGCTGGGATGCCCAGGCTGCGGCAGAGCCCCCCGGCCAGCTTCCACAGACCAGGGACAATGCTGACCCCAAGCCCCCAGGGTGCTGAGACTTAGTGTCCCCATAACAAAACCTGCTTACGCTTCTCCCCTCCCCCAGCTGTACCCCTCCCCGTGTCCTGTGAGCATCACAAAATTCCCCCCCCACACACACACACCCCTCTGCCGCCAGCCTCCCTGCAGAGATCTGCCCCTGTGTCCATCCCAAGAACCAGTCCTTGCAGGCACCAGTTCCTGGCCTCAGCTGCTCTCTCCTGAGCTCAGAGACGGGGTTAGAGCTGCAGTGGGGTCCTCTCCTGAGCCCCGCTTTACCCCTCCGGTGGGAACAGCGCGATCCTTGGAAGGAAAGGGTCTCTTGTGATCAGGGCTGCTCACGCCACCAGTGAGGTTTGAACCCAGGAATCTTAGCAGCGAAAGCAACTGCCTCTTGAGCTAAAGAGCAACTGCGGTTACAGCTTCCTTGGCCTCTTATGCAGAGCGGCCACGAGAGGGGGACAAAGACGAGAACTGGGCAGATCCACCGGGGCCAGAAAACACCAATTCATCAAAAGTACAACTTTTTGCACAAACGTGGTGGTTTCGACTTGCCTTTGGAAGGTTCCTCAGGCCCAGGATAAAATGTCAGATCAAAGCCAGAGAGAGAACGCACACATGCATGCCACTGGACTACACCCAACAGCCTGCTAGTCAGGGCACTACCCTAGGATACGGAAGACATGGGATCAAGTCCCTGAGCTCCAGATCAGACAACACTGGGATCTGAACCCAGGCCTTTTGTATCCCAGATGAGTGCCCCAACCACTGGCTCCATCCAGTGGGGGATGTGTGTGTGTTAGGGGAACAAGTTTGGGAATCAATAGATTTTAAGGCTGGAAGAGACCATTACAAACATCTAGTCTGCCCTTGAGTATAACCCAGGCTGGAGAGCCTCACCCAGCAATCCCTGCATCCAGCCCATAGTTTGGGGTTGAGCTACAGTTTTGGGGAGGGATAGCTCAGTGGTTTGAGCATTGGCTTCCTAAACCAAGGGTTGTGAGTTCAATCCTTGAGGGGGCCTGTCATAAATATAAAGGGAAGGGTAACTCCTGGCCAGAGGCAAAACCCCTTCACCTGTAAAGGGTTAAGAAGCTAAGGTAACCTTGCTGGCACCTGACCCAAAATGACCAATGAGGGGACAAGATACTTTCATATCTGGCAGGGGGAAAACAAAGGGGTCTGTCTGTCTGTGCGATGCTTTTGCTGGGAACAGATCAGAAATGCAAGCCTTACCACTCCTGTTAAATTAGTAAGTAATCTAGCTAGAAAATGCGTTAGATTTTCTTTTGCTTAATGGCTGGTAAAATAAGCTGTGCTGGAGGGAATGTATATTCCTGTTTTTGTGTCTTTTTGCAACTTAAGGTTTTGCCTAGAGGGATTCTCTATGTTTTGAATCTGATTAACCTGTAAGGTATTTACCATCCTGATTTTACAGAGGTGATTCTTTCTTTTCTTTAATTAAAATTCTTCTTTTAAGAACCTGATTGATTTTTCATTGTTCTTAAGATCCAAGGGTTTGAGTCTGTGTTCACCTGTACCAATTGGTGAGGATTATTATCAAGCCTTCCCCAGGAAAGGGGGTGTATGGCTTGGGGGGATATTTTGGGGGAAGATGTCTCCAACTGGTCTCTTTCCCTGTTCTTTGTTTAACACGCTTGGTGGTGGCAGCATAGGGTTCAAGGACAAGGCAAAGTTTGTACCTTGGGGAAGTTTTTAACCTAAGCGGGTAAGAATAAGCTTTGGGGGTCTTTCATGCAGGTCCCCACATCTGTACACTAGAGTTCAGAGTGGGGAAGGAACCTTGACAGGGCCATTTAGGGATCTGGGGCAAAAATTGGGGATTGGTCCTGCTCTGAGCAGGGGGTTGGACTAGATGACCTCCTGAGGTTCCTTCCAACCGTGATATTCTATGATACAGCATATCTGTTCTAGGAAGTCTTGGTTCCAACCCCAAGTGATAGAGAATCCTCCACATCCATCAGTAAGTTGCTACAATGGTAAATCACCCTCACCTTATTTCTAGCCTGAATTTATCTAGTTTTAGCTTGAGGACTTTGCCTTTATCTGGTAGAATCAAGAGCCTTCTCCTATGTGAAATCGCCTCCCCATGTAGGATCGTGATCAAGTCATGCAGGGACCGTTTGACTGGCTAGCTTGACCCTTCTGCAGAGCAGAGGCTGGAGAATTCACCCTATGACTCCTGCATCGAGCCGCAACATCTGGCTGAGTTCGAGCATCGTTTCCGTGTGCCTGGAATGTGCCTCTGTATGACAACATTTGTGCTTATTTCTGCGGAGCCAGCAAAACAGACACTGTCAGGGGCTCCCTCTGGTGGTTCTGTAATAACCCCCCTTTGCAGAGATTACCTACGCTAAAAGGTGCGTATTGTTACTGTGGCCACTGAAAGTATATATATTTTCAAAGCTACGTTGTGTCAGCCACCCCAGCCATTCATCAAGGGGCCCCCAACAAATCACCAGATTGGCTTAAAAATAATAATAAATGTTGGGTTCTTTTCACTGGCCGCCTGGGTTGGGGGTATTTAGGAGTCACAATCTCAAGATCTTCCTTCTTCATCTCAAGACCTAGAAATGGACATTACTTTCTTAAATGGAAGCTGAGTTTCTCTTGTCATCTCAGGACTCCGGGAGCTGGGACTTTCAGAAAAACACCAACTATCGCAAGACTTGGCTAGGAAACGTTTTCCCTTTCACTCGGGATTTTAAAGCCAGCACCATGTGCAACGGGGACCCTGATTCCTTCTTAAGGCCCAGAAGAGCTTCCACAATGCAAATGATCAATAGTAAACTGTATGCAGCGTTGAACCTAAGGTATTTGATCCTCTCTCTTTTGTTGTTTTTGGCACAGAGAAGCCATTTACCAAGCAGAACACCTAGTTTTGTTGTTCGACTGTTATGTTCACAGCACATACACAGAGAAGTTAGTTAAAAATGTCAGGAACTCTTACTGGAACATCGCAACATCACCCTATTTGATTTCTTAAAATCCAGCACCTCAACACACTAGAAACCAAAACCAGAGAGAGACAAAGCAGGCTGCTCCCTAAGACAGCTAGGCCCCAGTTGTCCTGCCTTGCTCCAGCTCTTTGCAGATTGCTGACACCCAGATTCCATGCTTCCCTACAAAGTCCCCTAGGCTGCCAGCAGGACCAGGAAACCCGCTGAGGATTTAAGGTGATGGCTTACAATTTTAATATAGGTTTCAACCCACCCCACCTACCAAATCAACCCTGCAGATTTCTGATGTCTACGGCCATCTTGCCTATTAACATTTACACAGACACCGGCCTTTTATACAGCCATCCTGTAACAACTTTCACTCACGGTCCACCTATCTAAGGTACTTATCTGCCCCTGTTACCACAGTGTTTGAGCACCTTACACACTTTAACATATTTATTCCCACAACCCCTGAGAGACAGGGCAGGGCTGTTATCCCCACTGTAAAGATAGGAAACTGAGGCACGGAGAGGCTCAGCTCCTCAGTGGCATTTTGGCACCTAACTCCCATGGTCTAAATACCGTTCAGGTGACTTGCACAAACAGGGGATGTGGAATGCCATTTACAGTGGGACGCCCCGGGGAAGGGGAGAGGAGAGAAAGGGGATGTCGAGTCCTGTCCCCAGCAGGTGATAGAGCCTGGGGTGGGGGAGTTGTAGAATGAACCCACCCCGCACTCAGCCTGCAGTGGTGGCTCCTGTCCCCTGGGGCTGGCCTGGCTCCATGCTCCAGCCCCATTGGCTCTCACCACAGCACGCAGGCGGGCCACTCCCTCCCTTCATGATGACCAGTGATGCTCCACCCCCTGCCTGGCCCCGGTGCTGCTGGATCGGCTGCCCCAGGCTGGTCTGTGGCGGGCCAAAATGTGGTCAGGCCATGCCCGGGTAGCCCCCGGCTCTGCAGCCTACGTGCCCAAGGTCACACAGGAAAGTCTACAGAAGAACCAAACTTTCCCACATCCCAGGCTAGAGTCATCCTTCTTCTCTCAGAGCTCGCTCCCTCACTAGACTGCCCTCTCCCCCTGCACAACACCTCCCACCCCCCTGCACAGCCCCCCCACCCCCAGCCTGAGGGGGGAGTCCCAATCCTAGCGTATCGGAACAGCATCAAACCAGGCAAATCTCGAGGACAATTTAGAGGCATGGGCACAGTCAAAGTTTCTGAAAGCTTTCCCGAGGGAGGGGAGTGTGGTCTAGGGGTTAGCTCAGAAGTTGGGAAGCCAGGACTCCTGGATTCTGTTCCTGGCTTTGAGGGTGGGAATGTCATCTAGTGGTTAGATCTGGGAAGCCCGGATTCCTGGCTCTGAGAAGGCGGTGTGGTCCAGGGGATAGAGCAGGGCATAGGAAGTCAGGACACCTGGGTCCTATTCCCTGCTCTGCCACTGACTCACTGTACAGCTTCAGACAAGTCACTTCCTGCTCTGGGCATGTTTCCCCTTCTGTAAAACAGGGATAATAAAACTTACCCACCCTCCACAGGGAGGGGTTGTAAATGGTGCAAGCCCGTGTCCTGCGACAGGGAGACAATCCCACCGCTGCCTAGAGCTTGCTGTGTAATCCCCATGGGCAGTGTGGCCTAATGAATAGAGCACTGGCCTGGGATTCAGGACTCCTGGGCTCTATTCCTGGCTCTTAGACAAGGCACTTCCCCTCTCTGGGCCTCAGTTTCCCCTCCCACTCTGCCTATTTAGACAGAGCTCTCTGGGGCAGGGACTGTGTCTGTGCAATGCCTGGCACGACAGGGCCCCCATCTGAGCTAGGGCCACTAGGCACAACCGTGATATTACTTCTCCCAGTGCCAACACCACAAAGCATCCCCAGTGAGCCCTCTCCTGCCTTGGGGCTCACGTCCCTCAGATGCCCATAGAAATGAATCCCCGCTCGTCCTTGCACGAGTGTAACTACCACGGGGCCGCACCAGCCCTGCTCATTCCATGGGGTGATGTTTGAAATACACAAGGGGATGGATGCCAGCTCTGGGACCCGTGAGCCAGCCCCCAGCTGCAGGGCCACCAGTAGCACGGCAGGGTGGTGCATGGACAGAGACACGTCTGTCCCCGTATCGAGAAGCTGGGGATTGAGATACGCTGCCCCACTCCAGCGCCATCCAGGATCTCAAAGCTTTTTGCAAACAAACTTCCATCCAGCATAGCAACCCCCTTGGAAGGCAAGAATTACAGCAGCCCCTGCTTGTCGAGCCCAGTCACCTCTACACCACTCTGCCAATGCACTTCATTCCTCACCCCCAGCCCCCTCTGCCACTCCAGCCTTGGGATCCCCCTCAGCTCTGCCAATGCACCTCGCCCCTGAACCCCAGCCCCCTCTGTTACCCCAGCCCTGCAATCCCCCTCAGCTCTGCCAATGCACCTTGCTCCTGACCCCCACCCCCCTCTGCGACCCCAGCCTTGGTATCCCCCTCAGCTTCTGCCAATGCACCTCGCTCCTGAACCCCAGCCCCCTCTGTTACCCCAGTGTGGGGATCCCCCTCAGCTCTGCCAATGCACCTCGCCCCTGAACCCCAGCCCCCTGTGCCACTCCAGCCTTGGGATCCCCCTCAGCTTCTGCCAATGCACCTCGCTCCTGAACCCCAGCCCCCTCTGTTACCCCAGTGTGGGGATCCCCCTCAGCTCTGCCAATGCACCTCGCTCCTGAACCCCAGCCCCCTCTGTTACCCCAATGTGGGGATCCCCCTCAGCTCTGCCAATGCACCTCGCCCCTGAACCCCAGCCCCCTGTGCCACTCCAGCCTTGGGATCCCCCTCAGCTCTGCCAACACATTTTGCCCCGACCCCCAGCTAGTCCAGTCCTACCATTCCCATCCACGCACGCACAAAGCAATGTCAATGCCCTGCAACCCTAACCCTTACCCATGGAGCACGCAGCCTGCTATCCACTGAATGGTGTAAGATCGATGTGCCTGCCCTGTTTCTGTTGCCCTCTAGTGGCAGTTCTAATTATTGTAGCTCTTAGTGCAACAGGAAGTGCCTTTGGAACCACACTACCCAGAATTCCTACCAGGATGGAGTGGGCATGTCAGAGAGTGAACTGTAAAGCCTGACGCACAGGGAACATGGAAATCTCTGACTTCCCTCCTGAAGGCAAGAACCCCAGAGCAAAGATCTGCTTCAAGCTGCAGCCCTGAGTCTGTGCTGGAGTCCTTGCAATCTGGGAAAAGACCAAGCTACACATTTAATCCCCCTGCCCCATGGTGGGTGCAGGAAAATCACAGTGAAGGTCTGGGTGGCAGATCTATTTTAATGGCCTCTTACCCCCAAACCTCTTTGCTATCCAGATGGGAACATGGCCTAGTGCTTGGAGCAGGGGACTTGCAATCAGGACTCCTGGGTTCCATTGCCATCTCTGCTCCCATTCAGCACGTGACCTCAACATGCCTCTTCCCCCTTCCCAGCCCCCACGCCAGCTACCCCTTCCCCCATGAAATGGGGACAGTGATACTTTCTGAAGCAGATTAGCATCCGCCCCCCCAGCCAGTCAGGGAGACAGACGTGCACCTCCCCCCCCAAAAAGAAAAAGGTCACTTGTCTGCCCCTATCACTGCAACATGCACCCTGGACCCCGCCAGGGCTAGGGGGACCTCTTGGGGAGAAATTCCCTCCAGAAGCACAATCAGGTTTGGGACCCTGCAACATCTAGGCAATGGGGCACGTGGCAGCTTGACCCCCTCAGCTGCCATGGACCCCACCCCACACCAGTGGTAGCCCTGGAAACAGAATGGATGGGAGGGGAAGAAATGGAGCGAACCGTGCGGAAATGGTCCCCTGGGGCTCAGAAAGGGACCTCACCGCTCTCCTCTCCGACAGGCCACAGTGTTTTAGGAAGACTTTTCTCCACCCTAAAGCACTGCGATTGGCAACTGCCAGAGGCAAGAAACCAGAACTAAGAGGGACCTGAACTGGCCCAGCGTGGCAGGAGCTGGGGTATGAAGTTAGATGGTCACTGGGCCGATCTGGGGAGGCAGGGACCCCGGCCTAGATGGGCCCGGTGGGGAGTCTGATCCATAGTGGTAAGACCTGGGTTCCACCATCTCCTTCACCTGGGCCAAGGCAGGATGGGCTCCCACCCGTCATTGCTCTCAGGGATTCCTTCTCTCTCCAAGCAGGGATGTGCCTGAGCGAGGGGGCCTGTTCTCCCTGCTCACGACCCACCCGTCTGGGACACAGTCCTGGAGCTGAGGCGTCAGATCGCCACCTCCAGCGCCACCTTCTAGATCAGCTGGGCCGTGGCCAGGTCCTGGTGCCTGCTGACACCCGCCCCCGCCCCCTTCCGAGCAGGAGGCTGGAGTGGTGGTGTGCAGTGCCCCCTGCTGGGCTCTGTCAGGGGCTGCAACCCATTCCCCTCAGCTTGCAAAGGGACACCAAGGTGAATGATCCAACTGGGATGGCTCATTCCCCCCTTCCCAAGCCTGGCCAAGAGATGGCTCTGCCCCACTCCCCTCCTGGAGAATGCTCTCAGGGACACCCCCTGGGCTGGACCCCTCCTGGTGCAGCTACAGCGGCTTTCCCCTCGAGTGACCTGGACTCCACGTGTCAGAACCGAGCAGCACATCCGAATGCTGGCAAGGGCTCTGGGCAAGGGATCCGGAGCATTCCCCCTCTTCCCCTGCAGATCCCATCTCTCCCCACCCCTAGCTGGACCCGACAGTCTTCGCCTCCAGCCCACTGGTTCAAATCTAGCTCTGCTCGGAGGGCTGGCAGTTCCCTTCATGAAATGAGCTGGTGGGTTCTCAGACCAGCTCCCAGCACAGTCCCATCCCAAAGCACGCAGCCCTCTTGGCTTGAATCGAACCCCTCTTGTTGGGGGCCTCAGCCGACAAGCCAAGCTTTCACAGGGGCTGAGGTGTATGGGGGGGGGTTACTTGTCCCTCCTGCTGCTCCCCTCCCTCCTGCCCTCCCTGCTCTGGGCCTACCCAGAGGCCTCTGGGCCTGTCAAGCCAACACAGAAAGTGATGGGGAGTAGCCACAGCAGCCACCCATGTAATGATGAGGATGTCCTCAGCAGGTGGGGCAGTCCTCTCCAGCAAAAGGGGACAGAAGCAGGGGGGGAGAAAGGGGACTAGGACACATCACCTCCCTTTCCCTCCAAGCTCTGGTGCCCAGCATCCCAGGGGCTGGAGGAGGGAGCCAAGGGCAGAAGTGGTTCTGTCTGAAGGAACATCCCTCCAGGTGACACCTACAGGTGGGGGAGGCAGGTATCCCCCCAGTGAGGATACTGGCACCCTGACATAATTTCTTCACCCCTAGGTGCCAGGCAGCAGCAGAGTAGGGGGTGGGGAATCTCGTGGGGGGCACCAATGGATGAGTGACGGGCAGATCCAGACCCAGGGGGGATGGATGGAGAGGGGCCGGGATTAAACTAAGGGGGAGTCCATAGCTCTTCCTCCTCTCTCTGTCCCTGGCTTGGGGGGCAGCTCCCCCTTCTCCTTGGCAGCTGCACTGAGAGCACCCCCTGCTGTCTCACATTGTGTTAGCCCCTGGATAGGGTCATTTCTGGGCATGGTTGCTTCTCCCCACTGGGAGCCCAGTCCCCGTCTTTCAGATGGACGGAGCAGGGTCCTACTCACTCCCGCACCAGGCTTCCCTCTCTTTCAGCTCCCAGCTCCCACCCCCAGGGCCACCTGGCCCTCTGCATCCTCTAGGACATCCACCCGACCAGCACTGCCCCAGGGCAAGGAGGGAGACCTGGGTACGCAGAGGCGGCCAGAACAGCAGCTCCTCCAGGGCCTGCGTACCCAGCACAGATGGGCATGCAGTGGGGACCAGAGCGGGCACAAGCGTGTGCCGAGGCTGCCAGCCTCCACAGCCATATTGGCCTTTCAATCTCTCCCCCTCACATCCTGGAGTGTCCATGTTGCTGGCGGTGTATTGGCATCTGGGGGAAGGGGGCATCTCACCAAAGGATCCAGCCGGGGAGGGGGGAATGGAGGACCCCCCCAAGGATCTGAACACCAGCAGCTTGCAACACAACTCATCTCTGTTCCCCATCAGCACCGCCCTCCCCCCACCCCCAGGAAAATCAGGGTGA
The DNA here is from genome assembly GCF_965152275.1 of Natator depressus. NCBI lineage: Eukaryota > Metazoa > Chordata > Testudines > Cheloniidae > Natator > Natator depressus. The sequence continues at coordinate 11,616,170 of NC_134253.1, forward strand.
ATAACTCAGATTGCGTCTCCATCCCCTCCCCCCAGCTGCCATATGAGCGTGTCCAGGGTCCTCCCCCAGCCCCCAAAACAACCTGCCCAGGGTGGTGGGGGTGAACCCTCCCCCAGCAGTGATCGGAGCTCACCGAGGGGGAAGTGCGACCGCTCTGCTCGCACATACAAAACAGCCCCAGTACCAGGGGCCAGGCCCAGGCCCTCTGGGGGTGGGGGGAGTCAACCCTGCCCTGTGCGGGGAGGGGGCCCTCAAGCTGTAGCTCGGCCCAGCAGCAATTGGAGCATGCACAGGACAAGCCCTGCCCCCCTCTTCCTCCATCCCCAGCACTGGGTCCCCCCCTCCATCCCTGCCCCCCCTCCATCCCCAGCACGGAGTCCCCCCCGTCCATCTCCAGCACAGAGTCCCCCCCTCCATCCCTGCCCCTCCTCCATCCGCAGCACTGGGTCCCCCCCGTCCATCTCCAGCACTGAGTCCCTCCTGTCCATCCCTGCCCCTCCTCCATCCCCAGCACTGGGTCCCCCCCTCCATCCACAGCATTGGGTCTCCCCCTCCATCCGCAGCACTGGGTCCCCCCTCCATCCCCACCCCCCATCCCCAGCACTGGGTCCCCTCCTCCATCCCTGCTCCCCCCTCCATCCCCAGCACTGGCCCCCCCCTCCATCCCTGCCCCTCTCCTCCATCCCCAGCACTGGGCCCTCCCCCATCCCTGCCCCTCTCCTCCATCCCCAGCACTGGGCCCCCCCCGCCTCCATCCCTGCCCCTCTGCTCCATCCCCACCACTGGGTCCCCCCCCTCCATCCCTGCCCCTCTCCTCCATCCCCAGCACTGGGCCCCCCCCGCCTCCATCCCTGCCCCTCTCCTCCATCCCCAGCACTGGGTCCCCCCCCCCTCCATCCCTGCCCCTCTCCTCCATCCCCAGCACTGGGCCCCCCCCCCGCCTCCATCCCTGCCCCTCTCCTCCATCCCCAACACTGGGCCCCCCCCTCCATCCCTGCCCCTCTCCTCCATCCCCAGCACTGGGCCCCCCCCCGCCTCCATCCCTGCCCCTCTGCTCCATCCCCAGCACTGGGTCCCCTCCCGCCTCCATCCCTGCCCCTCTCCTCCATCCCCAGCACTGAGTCCCCTCCCCCGCATCCCTGCCCCTCTCCTCCATCCCCAGCACTGGGCCCCCCCCCGCCTCCATCCCTGCCCCTCTGCTCCATCCCCAGCACTGGGTCCCCTCCCGCCTCCATCCCTGCCCCTCTCCTCCATCCCCAGCACTGGGCCGCCCCCTCTCCATCCCTGCCCCTCTCCTCCATCCCCAGCACTGCCCCCCTGCCCCTCTCCTCCATCCCCAGCACTGGGCCCCATCCATCCCTGCCCCTCTCCTCCATCCCCAGCACTGGGCCCCCCTCCATCCGTGCCCCCGCTGCCGGCCCAGCCCCCTCACCTCTCAATCCTGATGGGGGGAGGCTCCCTCCTGGATTTTTCCTTCCACCCCGAAAATCCGGCAGCAGCAGCAACAAAGCGGCCGGCCTGGGCCGGGCTCCCCCGCCGGCTCCTGGCCAGGCCGGTGCCCAGCTGGCTAATTGCAGCGCGCCCCGGCCAGCGGCAGCAGCATCCCCAGCGCGCTCCGTGCCAGCCCCGGCTGGGCTCTGCCTCCCGCTCCCGGCCTCGCCCCGCGCCCCCGCCCCGCCGCCACCCCGGGGACAGACACGCCCTGAGCGGGGGGCCGGGGAGCTGCGGGGCCGGGAGAGCGAGCGCCGGCCTCTTAAAGGCGAACGGAGCCTCTCGCCTGAGTCACGGGCTGGCTCTGCCCTCCGCGCTTATTGTTCCGCCTGCCGCCCTCCGGCCAGCCAGCCACCCCCCCAGCTAGCCACCCCGCCTCGCCAGCCAGCCAGCCAGCCACCCCCCCCAGCTAGCCACCCCGCCTCGCCAGCCAACCACCCCCCCCAGCTAGCCAACCCCCCCGCAGCTAGCCACCCCGCCTCTCCGGCCAGCCAGCCACCCACCCCCCCAGCTAGCCAACCCGCCCCTCCGGCCAGCCAGCCACCCCCCCCCCAGCTAGCCACCCTGCCCCACCAGCCAGCCACCCGCCCCCAGCCAGCCAACTAGCCACTGCTATGAAGAGCTAGCCACTCCCAGCCACCACCACCACCACCCCACCAGCTAACCAGCCACCCCCCGACTAGCCACTCCACCCCTCTGGCTAGCCAGCCACCTCCCCAGCTAGTCACCCCCATGCAGAGCTAGCCACCCCCATGCAAAGCTACTCACCCGGCCCCACCAGCTAGTCAGCCACCATCCCAGCCAGCTAGCTATCCATCCCCATGCAGAGCTAGCCACCCCACCCTGACGGCCACCCCACCCCCCGCATCAGCCAGCCACCCTGCCAGCTAGCCAGCCTGCCCTGCCCTGCCAGATAGCCTGTCACCCCCCCAGACAGACAGCCACCCTGCCCACTAGCCAGCTAGCCACTCTGCCACCTAGCGAGCCACCCCACCCCACCAGTCTGCCAGCCAGCCACCCCACCAGCTAGCCAGCCACCCCCATACAGAGCTAGCCAGCCAGCTATCCCCACATACATCTATCTAGCCATTCACCTACACAGCTAGCTAGCCATCCTTCCATCCATCCTGCACCCAGCTAGCTAGCCATCCCCACAGCCAGCTAGCCATCCCCATACAAAATTAACTAGCTAGCTATCCCCATGTACATCTGTCTCTCCATCCATCCCCATACACAGCCAGACAGCTATCCGTTCATCCATCCCTGTATACAGCTAGCTAGCCATCCCCATGTACAGTTAGCCATCCCCATACAGAACTAGTTAGCTCGCCATCCCCACGTGCATTCATTTATCCATCCTTCCATCCATTCCCAGACATAAGAACGGCCACACTGGGTCAAACCAATGGTCCATCTAGCCCCGTATCCTGGCTTCCAACAGTGGTGGATGCCAGATGCTTCAGAGGGAGTGAGCAGAACAAGGCAATTATCAAATGATCCATCCTGTTGTCCACCACCTGCTTCTGGCTGTCAGAGATTCGGGGTCACCCAGAGCATGGGGCAGCATCCCTGGCCATCTTGGCTAATAGCCATTGATGGACCGATCCTCCATCAACTTATCTAATTCTTTTTGAACCCAGTTATCCTTCTAGCCTTCATGACATCCCTTGGCGATGAGGTCCGCAGGCTGTGTGTCGTGTGAAGTAGTACTTTTTGTTTGTTTGAAACCTGCTGCCTATTCATTTAGCTGGGTGACCCCTGGTTCTCATGTCACGTGAAGGGGTAAATAACCCTTCCCTTGTCACTTTTTCCACACCAGTCATGATTTGATAGACCTCTGTCATATCCCCCACCCCCCATCATCTCTTTTCTAAGCTGAGCATTTTCAGTCTTTTTAATCTCGCCTCATAGGGAGGCTGTTCCATACCCCTCATCATGTTGGTTGCCCTTTTGGGTACGTTTCCCAATTCTAACGTCTATTTTGTGCAGTGGGGTGACCAGGACTTCACGCAGTATTCAGGGTGTGGGCGTACGATGGGCTAAATAGAGACACGATGATATTTTCTATCTATCCCTTTCCTGCTGTACATTCTGTTGGCTTTTTCGACTGCTGCTGCACCTTGAATGGATGTTTTCAGAGAATGAGCCATGACGACTCCAAGATCTCTTTCTTGAGTGGAAACAGCTACTTTAAACCCCATCATTTGAAGTGTGTATTTGGGAGGATGTTTTCCAGTGTGTGTTACTTTCCATTTTTCAACAGTGCTAGCCATCAGCGGCTAGCCATTCCCATAAGCAGCTAGCTGGCTAGCCATCCTTCCATCCATCCGCAGACACAGCTAGCCAGCCGTATACACGGCTAGTTAGTTATCCATCCCCATATACATCTAACTATCCATCCATCCCCCCACACATCCATTCCCACAACATCTATCATCCGTCCATCTCCATGCACATGAGCAATCAATGGTTTTCTATCTAATCATTAAACTCCTTCCTTGCACACTCACACCCCACCACCACGCAGAGAGGGCAATTAACCAGTAGACCAACTTGCCCAGGGACATGGTGATTTGCCATCACTTGGAGTCTTTAAAGCACGACTGGACAGCTCTATCTAAAAACTGCACTCGAGCTCACCCACCAGATATGGGCTAGCGTGATCAAGTGCTCAGCCTAGGTGATCAGGGTCAAAGGCAATTGGCTGGTGCAACTCCCTACCATTGGAAATCATTGAGGCCAAGAGGCTCGTGCGTTTCCCAAAGGGGCTGGATAGATTTATAGATAGCAGGAACAGACAGACTTAGATGAGTGAATGCTGATGTGGGCAGAGATATTAAACCTCCTGATTCAGGGCTTAAACCAATCTCTAACTAGTAGAGACCAGGATCAGACCTGGCACGGGGGGCCGATTGTCCCACACTTTCCTCTGCAGCATCTGGCACTGGTCTGAACAGCCGTCAGATATGACCAAGTCTGACAAGCCCTATATTTTTCCAGCACAATGGTCCCTTCTGGCCTTAAAAATCTATAAATCTGCCCAGCCCTCGCTCAGGATCAGAGCCTCCTTGTGCTTGGCACTGTACAGACCTAGATAAGAGATTCTGCCAACCCTGCGGGGCTTAAACCTACTCTGTATCTGGGGATGCAATTCTAGTGGGCGCAGTATCCATGCGATGACCGGGTGGGGCCATGGGGCTCTTGCACTGGGCCAGTTTTCTGTCCCCCCCATGTCACCTCCTGGTGATCACTGGCAAATACTATATGTATATCACGGTGGCACCTACTGGCTCCAGCTGAGATCAGGCCCCCAGGTTGCAGTAGGGCCTAGTGAATAGATCACAGGACTGGGACTCAGGAGTGCTGGGTTTAGTCCTGCCCCTGCCTGCTGGGTGACTGTGGGTATGTCATTTCCCTGTCTCGGTGCTTCAGTTTCCCCAGGGATAGGGATAATGACCTCCTTCATAAAGCACTTTGAGATCTACTGATGAAAAGAGCTAGACATTATTATTATTATTATACTGGGCACTGCACAGAAACAGGCCCTGCCCTGAACAGCCCTGAATCGACAAATGGCAGGAGGGGAAACTGAGGCACAGAACGGGGAAGCGACTTGCCCAAAGTCAGCCAGCCAGTCAGTGGCATAGCTGAGAATAAAGTGGGGGGTGGAGGAGACAATGTACTCCGAGCCTTCCCCAATCCCGGTAAGGCACCGGCAGTTAACTAGCAGGCCAGTTCCTCAATTGGTGCAAAACTGGAGTCACACTGGTTTACACAAACTGGGAATCTGGTCCTGCCAATTTTGGAGGCAGCAGGGGGCAAGGAGACCTTAATACCAAACAACGGAGGGGGAGGATGGCCCAGGGGTTCGTGCACTAGCCTGGGATGCCAGAGACCTGCCCTCAATTCCCTGCTGGGCCGCAGGAGGGAGCTTGGACAAGTCACATAGGTGCGATCCTTTGAGGATCCAAGCCTCTGTACCTCAGTTTCCCTTTTCCGCACTGGGAATCACAGTGGTACCTTGCCTCACAGTGGGCGTATGAGGATAAACACACAAAAGATTATGAGGTGATCAGATGCTATGGTGATGGGCGCCGTATGAAGAATCATCACTGTACTGGATGGATCAGTAAGTACCGACGCTAAATTGCCATTCTAGTCGCTGTCTTCATCCTGGGATCTCAAAGGCCTTCAGGCACATGAATTAGCCCTAACAAGACCCAGGTTGGGGCTGGTGTGCCATCCTCCCACCCCGCTATTTCAGGGATTCAATGCATATACATACCCCTCACTGCCAAGGCTCCGTGCGCCCCCTATTCGCCACTTCACCCTGGCAGGGCCTCTGTTTGCACCCCATTCCCCACAGGCCAGGGGCTGTGTCCCCTATGTCCCTCTTCCTCACCGTGACAGGGACTGTGCTACTCCTCCCCCCGCCAACCCACTTATTGCTTTTCTTTCTGGGAGAGAAGTCACTCAGGGCACCAGCGCTTTGAAACTCCATGAGGCCAACAGGCTGAGCTGAGATGGGGGTACTGCTCGGCTGGAAGGTGTGAACAGCTGCCACCAGCCGGTTCTTTGAGCTCTAACCCAGGGGGTTCCCAACCCGAGGCCCACCTGTGCAGCTGCAATAAGCACGGTGAGAGCAAAATGCAGCATTCAAACAGGGAAAACACAACTGTGACTAAAACTGAACCAGGAGCAACACAACGACGTTAACAACATTGTTTAAAAAGTGCCGCGGGATTTTATTTTAAAACAAAACCATTGTCCAACTTTGAACACTATATTGTGTGTTCAATTTTGGGGGGCGGGGGGGGAAGGTCTGAATGTCTGTGCTCTGTAAGCAAAGATCCAGCCCTATTTTCTACTAATTAGAACAGAATCAAATATTGTAAATAAAAATATTAAAAGACTTACAAGCCAGGAGTCTTCTTACTGGGACGGATGTGCCTCCTCCTCCTTGCACAGCTTTTCCAGCTGGGAACATATGTTAGGGAGGCTCAACCTGATCTCATCTTCGATTTTCAGCCTTTCAGCCAGCTCCGGGTGCAGGCAGGGGGTAGCTAGGGGCTCTGTGCAGCCAGCAGGGAGCTCAGGGTGCAGGCAGGGGGCAGCTCCGGGTGCAGGCAGGGGGTAGCTAGGGGGTGTGTGCAGCCAGCGGGGAGCTCAGGGTGCAGGCAGGGGGTAGCTCAGGGTGCAGGCAGGGGGCAGCTCCGGGTGCAGGCAGGGGGCAGCTAGGGGCTGTGTGCAGGCAGGGGGAGCTCCGGGTGCAGGCAGGGGGTAGCTAGGGCTGTGTGCAGGCAGGGGGGAGCTCCGGGTGCAGGCAGGGGGCAGCTAGGGGCTGTGTGCAGGCAGGGGGAGCTCCGGGTGCAGGCAGGGGGTAGCTAGGGCTGTGTGCAGGCAGGGGGGAGCTCCGGGTGCAGGCAGGGGGCAGCTAGGGGCTGTGTGCAGGCAGGGGGAGCTCCGGGTGCAGGCAGGGGGTAGCTAGGGCTGTGTGCAGGCAGGGGGGAGCTCCGGGTGCAGGCAGGGGGGAGCTAGGGGCAGAGTGCAGGCAGGGGGAGCTCAGGGTGCAGGCAGGCAGGAGCTCGGGGCTGGGTGCAGGCAGGGGGAGCTCCGGGTGCAGGCAGGGGGGAGCTCAAGGTGCCGGCAGAGGCAGATTGATGCTGCGGGGCCCGGCCATGTGCCCAGTCCCTAGTTGGCAGCGTGGGCAGCTCCGCTCCTTGTGCACGCCAGGCCAGGCTGGGACATGCTGACCTACACGGAAACCGTGGTCACAAGCACCCAGTGGTTCGTGGGCACCAAGAACTACACCTACGTGAGCCTGGAGAGCGGGCCGGCCGTTACCCAGCCTACATATCAAAACTGACCTGGACGCACAGAGCACCTGGCATCACCACACCCCACCCCAAAACTTCGCCCATGATGGCAGCCCACCAGGGACTGTGTCGTGGCCCACCTTTGGGAACCCCTGCTCTACACAATGACAAAGGTGGTTGGAGCCCTTAGCTCTGTTAACCAGATGCCTGAGTCTCCATGTGGCCCCTATTTTCCCCTTTTGGTTTTTCACCAAAATCTCCAGCTTTCTGCCCACTGCTGCCTGGAACACGCCCTGAAAGTTTGGAACCGATCGACAGTGGCGTTCAAAGGTTATCACATTCCAGAGACAGCCAGAGGGAGATGTGCCCCTGAGGTGTAGGTAATGCCTCACTTGGCCAATTACTCTCACTCTTCTGCCAAGTGATAGCTGACGTCAGGGCCTTCTGGGTCGGTTTCCCTGCCCAGGAGGAGAAATCAGTGACACAGAACCCAGCACATAGTTCATTTGGTCACACTATACACACCTGTCCTGGAACAGAGGTGGTCACAAACCACAGGCAGCCAATCCCCTTTCAGGAACCGCAGCCCAACCACCAGTGCCCAGTTCTCCTTCCCGAAGAACTGACCCAGGATAGAGAGCGCGAGGCAGGGGACAAACCCTCCTCTTGCCTGCACCAGCTCCTCTGCCAAAGAAACTGCATCACAAAACTAACTGCAATGCGGCATGTCCTTAACGAGTGAACGCGGACGTGCAGGGCCCAGCACCCTGGGGCCCCGTCACAGCTGGGGCTCCTGAGTGCTGCCACAATACAAGTAACACATCTTTCCTTGTTCTGGGAGTATCAAACACACCCTCTCCCGTTGTACACCAAGGAAATGGGTAGATTGTTAAGGCCATCGCGGAGAGATGGTCCTCAGAACTCTGCCTGGAGAAGAAATGTGCCCATTGGCAATTGACACCCTAGACCGCCGTGGCTAGAGGAGTGCAGGCTTGATATCGAAGGGGCTGGCATGGGGCCCTCTATGCAGTCAGGTGCCCATGGGAGGGCCTGCGGTCAGACTAGTCCTGAAGTGAAAGGGGACTGGGCCTTTGAGGGGGCATCTGGGAGCTGTAGCCAGCTCTGACTCAGCAACAGGGCTCTCAGAATTTACCCTCTTCCCCCATCCTGAAGTATCACAGTGTGTGTGGGGGCGGGGCGGGAGCATCCCCTGCACCCTCAGGCTGCCTTCCCATCTCAGCTCTGCAGTCTATCATCAGAGGAACTCCTCCAACCTTTGAGCCACGAACATGGCACCAGAACAGTCTCTGACTGGTTACTGGGGAGGAGATACCCGTCAGTCACAGGCCGGGTGTTGTGAAAATTAAATGTTTACGAAAGTGCTGAGCAAGAGAACTTTGTTTCTGGACATCAAAAAACACCCTGGAATTTTTAACATAGGGCAAATCTCAAATTCAGGCTGGAAAAGAGGCACAAATTTTTACCGGCGTGAGGAATTAACCACTGGGACAATTTACCAAGGGCTCGCATGCGTTCTCCATCAATGGAGATTTTTCAATCAAGAGTGGATGTTTTTCTAAAACAATCTGCTCTAGTGTAAACAGGAAGTAACCCAGGCAAGTCCTAGGGCCTGTGTTAGAAAGGTGCCCACAGTAGCCCCTCCTGACCTGATCTATGAATCTCCTGTCTAGATAGGGAGGAGGGAAGACCAGATTTAGAGCAACTGAATGAGGCTTTGCAAGGGGAAACACGGATACTCAATAGGCAGGTGGAGGAGGAATAGCTCAGTGGTTTGAGCATTGGCCTCCTAAACCCAGGGTTGTGAGCTCAATCCTTGAGGGGGCCATTTAGGGATGTGGGGCAAAAATCGGGGATTAGTCCTGCTATGAGCAGGGGGTTGGACTAGATGACCTCCTGAGGTCCCTTCCAACCCTGGTATTCTATGTTGGTTTTGGGAGGAAACATGGGACAGTTTCCTCCCATTGCCGCTAAGAGTTCAAATGAAATTTTAACCAGTGATTTTCGTTAGTGTCATAAATATAAAGGGAAGGGTAACCACCTTTCTGTATACAGAACTATAAAATCCCTCCTGGCCAGAGGCAAAACGCTTTCACATGTAAAGAGTTAAGAAGCTAAGGTAACCTCGCTGGCACCTGACCCACAATGAGGAGACAAGATACTTTCAAAGCTGGAGCGGGGGGACAAAGGGTCTGTCTCTCTGTGTGGTGCTTTTGCCAGGAACAGATCAGGAATGCTCTTCATAACTCCTTAAGTTAGTAAGTAATCTAGCTAGAAATGCATTAGATTTCCTTTTGTTTAATGGCTGGTAAAATAGCTGTGCTGAATGGAATGTATATTCCTGTTTTTGTGTCTTTTTGTAACTTAAGGTTTTGCCTCGAGGGATTCTCTATGTTTGAATCTGATTACCCTGTAAGGTATTTACCATCCTGATTTTACAGAGGTGATTCTTTTACCTTTTCTTTAATCAAAATTCTTCTTTTAAGAACCTGATTGATTTTTCATTCTTCTTAAGATCCAAGGGTTTGGGTCTGTGTTCACCTATGCAAATTGGTGAAGATTTTTATCAAGCCTTCCCCAGGAAAGGGGGTGTAGGGCTTGGGGGGATATTTTGGGGGGAAGAGGTCTCCAAGTGGGCTCTTTCCCTGTTCTTTGTTTAACACGCTTGGTGGTGGCAGCATAGGGTTCAAGCACAAGGCAAAGTTTGTACCTTGAGGAAGTTTTTAACCTAAGCGGGTAAGAATAAGCTTAGGGGGTCTTTCATACAGGTCCCCACATCTCTACCCTAGAGTTCAGAGTGGGGAAGGAACCTTGACAGTTAGCAATTGAGGTGTTATTGGGAAACAGAAGGAAACCAAGTTGGGTCCGATTCTGCTTTGCACCCACAGCCCTGCATGCCACCATACCTGACACCACCGCGCGGCCCGTTCTGACAGGCGGCAGTGCCGCTGCACGGCCATGCGAGGACTTTTCCTGAGCGTGTGGGCGGCGTACAGCCTTGGAAGCAATGCTCCATTGTCATTCCTTGCGTGAGGTCATGCCTCGCTGGTGCAAGGAGCAGGAGAGATCGGTCTCAGCCTGAATCCCTCTAACTGGGGCCCAGCTGATCCCCGGAGCCAGGTCCTGGGGTTTGGGCTGAGATTTCCACCAGGGGATTGCAGGCGCTCTCTTTGGCCAGCTCGACATGACAAACTATAGTACACAGGTACCAGCAAAGTGCCCGGCCTCTGCTCCAGGCCAGGTGGACACACCCCCTTTCCCCAATTTCTCCTCCCACTGAGAATCTGCCATGCCAGGCCAAAAGGCAGCACTCCTCCCGACAGGGGAACAACCCCTCGGCACCGGCCCGCCAGTGAAAAGGGGACATTAGCATCACCAAGAAGCTACTGTCTGTTACCAATAATATGCAAGAAATTCACTGGTCTAAGGGCATGTCAGGCCTGATCATTTGATGAAAAGAACTTCAGTCGCTAACGGTTCTTGATTTTTTCCTGCGGTATTATGAATAGTGGGGATGGCTTTACTACTCGGGCCTGGTCTCTCTCTAAACCACAAGGGAATAAACCCTCTCTGCACATTTGGGTAAAATACCCAGCAATCTCACTGTGCTCTTTCTTTAAAATACCCTCTCCGCAAAAACAAGATCACCCAGGAGCTACAGAACGAGAAATAGGCCATGTCAGATCAAGACACCAAGAGCGGAGCTGCAAAAGAATTTCACAGCTGCTTTGAGGCAATTTCTGTATTTTGCTTAAACACCTGGGGAGCTGCAGGAACCTTGTTTAGGAGTCTGGGAGAGCTCGGAACGACGCCTGGATCCAGACGGGAAGAACAAACGGCAGCCACCATGAGCGACCCAGCGGTTTGGGTCAGAGCCACGAAGATTCAGGCACTTCCTTTCACTTGCCAATTGCGATGAAGCAGTTTCGTTCTGCAGTAATTTCAGGCCGTAGCGCCTCCGGAGCCGCCTCCCCACACCGTGCAGCTGCTCCTTCCACCGGCCCTGGGGAAAAGCCCCCATGGGGGAAAGAGACACATGGAGACGAGCCGCTTGTTTCAAAATTAGAGTCTTTATTGCAAGGCCTGATCTTTGGCAGAGCTCTCCGCAGAAACGGCTGCTTCCCTCAGCAAAAAAACAGCCCCAACCTGGCGACGCGTCTGTACAAAATCCTGTGTCAAAGGACAGAGAGCCAGAGGACGAGAGCAGGGACAGTTCTGCACCTCCATTAGAATCGGCCACGTCCTTGCTGTAGTGTTCAAAGAGGTTAGCATTGGGTGTAGTCACCTGACTCAGGTGAAGTCCGGGTGGGAGGAGCCAACCCTCCCCTGGCACCATCTTTCTCCTCATCTCTGCATCTACTGTCCCTGAGATGAGAGGTAGGCTTTACTCCCAGCAGCCCCTGCGGCAGGAGAGCCAGCTGGGCTCTCACTTCTGGCCTTGGCTTGAACCGTCAGCGGGGCACGGACGGGAACTGGCCAGAGGGAGGCGCTCTGCCAGATCATAGGAGCCAGCCTCTTCTCACCCGCCTGCTGGATCCAGAGGACGTGGCGAGAAAGTGAAGAGAGCGCCCCGATGGGTGAAGCCTGGCTGTAAGAGGTGGTTTGATGCACCATGGCACCAAACTGGGCACCAACTGGATGGGACGAGGGGTAGAAGAGCAAGATCTCCTCTTAGCCCCATTTCTAGGGGACGGTACTATTCCCGGGGCAGGGAGAGCTCTCCCCCGACACACCACACAGTGGGGACACCGGCTGTGCACCCACGGATTACAGGGGATCCTGCTGGATCACATTTGGCCATTAGCCCCAGCACACTGGCTGGCTCTCTGAAGCTCTAATACTGTGTTGGCTGGTGATCGCAGACACCCTGGGTCCCCCCCACTCCTGCGCTGATGGCATCACGCCCAGCATCACAGCAAGGGGGAGGGGACAAGAGGCCAGGGCAGCCGGTGTTTGGGCTCCTTGGGGTGGGGAGCAGAGAGGGGGTTCCATGCTCAGCAGATTTCCCCCTGCCCCCGACCAACCCAGGGACAGGGCGTAAGGCCAACACAGGCGCCAGGGCGCCAAGCCCAGGGGAGATCAGCACCAAGGAGAATGTTTCTCTTCTGCTCCCGGGACAAGGCCCCCTCTGCCCCACCCCAGGCTGGGGGCTCGGTCCCCTCATCCCAGAGAGCCTGAGTTCTCACCACCCATGGCACCCACTGAGCAATACCACCCTGCAGTGCCCCCCTGGCCTCTTCCGCCCGCACAGCCAAACCACTTCCAGACCCTCCTCTGTGCAGACGGGGAAATGGCCGCAGAGAGTGGAGGTGACCCACCCCGGGTCACAGAACTCAAGCATCCTGATGCCCAGTCCCCTGCTCTACCTGCTAGACACTACTCCCTTCCCAGAAGGGCACCGCTCCACCCCTCCGGAGCTGGGACCAGCGCTGGGCGAGGGGGGAAGCAGTTGGGGGGCCAGCCTGAGGAGTTGGGGGGGAGAACACAGCCCCGTTGTTCTCTGCTGGTCCCTGGCAGCTCCCAAGCACAGGGAAGGGCCGTGCTCCCATGGGGCTGAGCCGGGGATGTTCCAAAGCCCCCACTGTGAGGCAGAGGCAGCGCCTGGATCCTGGTGCCGCTCACTCCTGCTTGTCACCGCCAGCCGATTCCGCCGGGGACTCTTGCGTGGGCAGCGGGACCTCTGGCGAGGGAGGGGAGGAGGAATTAGGGAGACCAGCAGCTTCTGGCCTCTGGGGGGCTCTAGTGCCGGAAGAGGGAGCCCAGGGCTCCAGTCCCCAGACTGGATCAGACAGGGGGCATGGGCAAGGGACCCCTCAGACAGAGAGAGTCACTCAGCTCCTGTTACTTCCTGCACAGGACAGCCTCACCTAACCCACCACTGCCACCTCCAGAGGCTCTACCAGCCTTGCCATCCTGGGGGAAACTGAGGCACAGGGAGGGACTCGCCCCTTGTCTTGCAGAGCTGGGAATGGAACCCAGGAGTCCTCGCTCACAGTCCTGTGCTCAGTCCACTAGAGAACCTGTTTCCCCTGCTCTCCTCTGACCAATGGGGACCCCCTGCCCGCAGGAGACACAGCTTGGGAGCGTGACACATGGGAGCCATGAACCTCAGCCCCAAAGGGCCCATTGGGGCATGCCTAGCGGCGGGCAGGGCCAGCAGGAAAGGCAGAGTCAGCCGGGGCAAACTGGGGGGCGCGGGGGAGGAGGACTGATGCTGTCCTTCAATCCCTGTAATCATCTGCAATGGGACAAGCTGTGACCACACTGCACCGTGCCGGCTCCCCCTGGTGACGGGGAGGCTGCCCGGCGGCTCCTACCTTCCCTCTCCTCCACGATGGTGCCGACCGGGCTGTCGGGCGCGGGGCCCTGCTGGCCCCAGTGCTGCGAGCGGAACATCACCATCTCCTCCAGGTTGCGCACCACCGTCACGGCGCCCTTCTGCGGCGGCACCGGGGGCCGGGGCGGCTCCGCCCCTCTGCAAGAGGGGGACGGGGTGAGAGCCTTGGCTTGGGGATGGGCACCTAGGGTGGCACCCAAGGGAGAGCCCGGCTGATCGCTCCCCCCTCCCATCCAGGCTACCCACCCATGGAGGGTTCCCAGCGCGCCCTGAAGGGCGGCCTCAGCCGGCCCAGGGGGCTGGGGATTGAGTTCCAGGACCTTCCCCACCTCCAGCTAGGGGAGCCGGGGCAGCACCATGCAGGGCGAGGGCCTGGCTTGGAGGGAGCCAGAACCCATGTCATGGGCACCCAGAAGCCAGCTGCCTGCCTGCGCCCGCATCCCGCTCGGTCTCAGACCCCAGCTGAGCGCAGGAACGGCGGGATCCTCACCCAGCCCCTCTGCGCCACCCAGGAGCCCCCTCCTCCCTTCCCTCGCAGCCAGCCTGCTCACCTGTCGGGGGACACGATGCCCGTGTGGCTGAGGGAGCGTCTCACCTGCGAGGCCAGAAAGCGGGAGAGGGTCAGATGGAACCGAGCGATCTGGGGGCACCGGGCAGCTCTGGAGCTCATTCATATCCAGCTCAGACTGGCAGCGTGGGCACACATCTGATGACAGCTGGGGGGCCAGCATGAGCCACGCTGGGATCATAGCAATGTCCTTCGCAAAGAGGCCAAGGACAAACTGACCCCAGACACCCTGCTCAGAAGCTTGCCCTGGTGCTGCTTGGGCTCTGCCCTCTCTGGGGCCGTGACCAGAGCCCGGCTAGCTCCCAGCCGACCCACACAGCCCTGCCCTGGCACTTGGGGCTGGCAAAGAAGCGAAGCATGCTGGGTTTCCAGTCTGTCCTAGGCAGATGCCACTGCTAGTCCAAATGCTGCCCCCTGCCCCAGCGAGGCTCTTACTCTATGGGAGTGCGGGAGTTTGGTGCCCACGAAGTCCTGGGGCAGGGGGGCCGGTGAGGGCTGGTAGAGCTCAGGTGCCAGGCGGGCGTTGGCGAATTTCATGCACTCCTCCAGTGTGGAGATGAACTGGCTGCAGGTGGCTCTGAGCAGGGAGGAGGCTTCATTCATCTTCTGGGGATGGGGAGGACAGAGGGTTACCGAGAGGAACAGCCGCCCACAATCCTTTGCGCTCCTGTAGCACCAACCTCTCCAAGCCTGCTGTACAGGTGGGGAAATGGAGGCAAAGAGAGGGGCAGTGACTTGCCCCGGCCACCCAGGGAGTCAGTGGCCTCCCCGCGCCTTTGTTAGCTGGCTTCGTGGCATTGCAGACACACAGGCCAAGGCATTGCTCAGAAGAGAAGCAGCTTTGGGAAAGAGAGTCATGCCTAGCGGATAGAGCAGGGGAGTGGGACTCAGGACTCTTGGGTTCTATTCCTGCCTCTGGGCGCAGAGTGGGGTCGAGTGTTTAGATCAGGGGGCTCACATCCACGCATATCTTCACTCCTGGGCCCCGCCCCATCTGTTTATGCCATGAAGCCTCATACCCCATGAGGATCCCAGCCACTTGAGCAGGTGGTATAGCAGCACAGCCCTGCAGCGGGGAGTTCCGCTGGTTGACTCGCACTGCATGCCGCAGCCCTCTCTGAGCTGTTGGAATCAGGCGGCCTTTGTGCCTCAGCAGGAAGGAGTGGGTAGCTAGGACCTGTGTCCTCCAGATCCTCCTAAAACCGAACAGCTCCCCCTTAACACCCCCCCCCCAGCTCCCTTTGAACCTCAATATCGAGCGGGGAGCCGTTGTCCTGGGGCCGCGTGGACTCCTGGACGTCCAAGACCTGCTGAGTCAGCACATCGCAGTACAGCCGTAGCTCCGACAGCTTCCGGCCCAGGGACTCGCTGCTCAGGTGCATGTCTGGAGGGAGATGGGAAGATCAGCATTGCCTCGTTCCTACCTTGCTCCCCTGGAAGCCCCAGGCCCTGTATGTTATATGCAGGGACTGTTTCGCCCCTGCCACTGAAGTGCAGCCACCTCTGGGGTGGAACGTAGCATCTGCTTAACAACCTGCAATAACACTGCACTAGTCTAAGACAGGAAGTGAAGAAAAACAGAGGATCCAGCAGAAACCGTCAGGGGAGCCAGAATGGAATGGCCCACGTTGGAATTTAGCCAGGACACAGGGGTTGATGCCCCGGTTCTTACAGCGGCACTGGGCTTGTAAATAAGCGGACCTGTCTCGTGCGGGGGGCCATCGGGCTCAGCACTGACCCAGAGAGGAGAAAGCGCCCCCTACTGGAGGCACCCACCCTCCAGCACAGCCAGTAACGTAGCTAGGGGGGAGCGGGGCAGCGGCCGCTCTCCCACCGAGCAGAAGTGCTGCCTTTCTAATTTTTTTTTAATCTCCGCTCCCCCTGTTTTCTCTGCCACGGAGCACAGCACTGAGCTCAGCATTGACCGGAAGGGGAAGATTGCAAGGGGAGAGGGCGCCCCCTCCCTGAGCCCTCCCACATCACTCCCTGCAGCCCGGCACCCTCTAGTGGGCTGGGGCTTTGGGGTCAGGCTGTCCACTACTGGGCCCCCCACCCAATAACCAGCAGGTCAGAGGCCAGCTGGGATTGGCTTGAAGGATGAAATTCCGGTTCTCTGCAGTTGCCGCCGAGTGACTGTTTCCTGAGGAGGGGGGAACACCGGCACCCAAGCCCGTCTCTGCTCCCCGGTGCAGCCAGCCCTTCCACACCCCTCTGCTGCCGCAGTCTTGGGCCCGCACGCATAGCTCTGCCGGTGCCCCTCAATCCTGACCCACAGCCCCCCCTGCTATTCCAGCCTGCCCCCCAACCCCAGCCCCTCTAGTCCAACCGACAGCCCCCTGCTTTCCCAGCGCCAGGCTCCCCACCCTCAGCTCTGCCGGTGCCCCTCAATCCTGACCCGCAGCCCCCCCTGCTATTCCAGCCTGCCCCCCAACCCCAGCCCCTCTATGCCAACCGACAGCCCCTTGCTTTCCCAGCGCCAGGCTCCCCACCCTCAGCTCTGCCGGTGCCCCTCAATCCTGACCCACAGCCTCGCTGATGTCCCTCAGTCCCAACCCGCTGCCTCCTGCTACCCCAGTCCTGGGCTCCCCCAACCCCCCGATCTGTCCCTGACATACACACTGCCCAGATCTGCCACACCGCAACAGAGATCACCGTTTCTCTGGCACAGTGCCCACCCTCTCCCTTCAGGAAGGACCAACCTTTGTCCTTCTGGCTCCTGCTGTCGCCCAAACAGGCTTTCGAGCTGCCCAGGGCCACCAGCCACTTCTGCCTCTCCGCAGCACCCCCTGCCTTCAGGTAGAAATACTGCTCCCCCGGAATCACCAGCTCCATGCGCGTGGCATCGGTGGGGTGCACTGCAGGGACAAGACAGTCGCTGAGCGAGAGCCCAGTGCTCGGGTAGCAGAGTCTGTTCTCACCTTGCATGACACAATCCAGCTCTGCAGGCAGAGTCTAGGGACCCAGGGCTTCTCCAGGAGGAGAGTGGGAGTGGGGTCCAGAGGTTAGAGCAAGGGACTGGGAGCCAGGACTCCTAGGTTCTATGCCCAGCTCTGGGAGGAGAGAGAGGTCTAGTGGTTAGAGCAGGGGACTGAGTGCTAGGACACTTGGGTTCTATGCCGGATTCCAACAGCCACACGCTCTTTTGTGGAATCTCAGCACTAGATTGGACAAAGCTCTGGAATGGTCTCCGGGGGGAGATTCTTAAACTGGGGAGCTGCCCTGTCTCCACCCCACCCACAGTGAAACCCTCAGCTGGCTGCAGCCCAAGCCAGGGCTCTGAGGAGTTTCAGGGCCCACTGAATCCAAGGGAAACCTCCCACACGACTGATCGGCTCCCTTGGTGCGAGGTGCATCTTCAGTGGCACCACATCTGCGCTCAGAGGTAGAAGCGACATGCAAATCCAAAGGGGGCAGTGACTGGGGAGGACAGAAATAGCCCAGATAGACGTGTGTGTGTCTCTGCCGGGGGGAGAGGGGCAGGTGAGAGTGGCAAGGGGTGGGAAGGGCCCATTGGAGAATCTGGCCCCCTCAGTGTTCGTTAAATTCTGGACCGTTACCCTGCCAGGATCCCAGGTCAGCAGCACAGCAAGCCAGCCCCCACCTGGTCCAATTGCCACCCCCTACCCGCACGAGCCTCTCACCCAGCGGGGGAGTGCAGGGCACCGACCTTTGATCTCACAGACGGCCATCTTGATGCTGCCCTTGCTGCCTTTGCCCACATCGTCCTGAGAGTCATAGTAGGACAGGATGCCGCTGTCCAGGACAAAGTACCGTGGCTGCCAACCTAGAGGGGAAAGGAAAGGCCAGGCCAGTCACCCGCCTAATGCCTGCCAGGGCGCGTCTCTCCTCCAGGGAGCCCAGCTCCCACGGCTGCCGCCTGGCGCACAGCAGCCCTGCTCACGCGAGGGTCAGCATGAAGCCAGGACTCCTGGGTTCTATTTCCAGCCCTGGGAGGGCGTGGGGTTTAGTGCTTCGAGCAACGGGCCGGGAAGCAGGACTCCTGGATTCTCTTCCTGGCTGTGGGAGAGGAGAAGGTTCAGAGTCAGGACTCCTGGGTCCTACCCCTGCCTGTGCCCCCGACACGTTGCTCCCCCATCAGTGTCTGTATGCGGGTATTACGGGGGTGACGTGCTCCAGTGAAAGAGGCCAGAGATGTGCAAACGTAAAGTCGACAGACCCCGGTCGTCAGCAGGCAGGATCGAACCTGGGACCTCTGAAGCTTAGTGCACGAGCCAAAAGCCAACTGGGCCAGCAGGTTATTTGCTACCCCTCCTCCTTTGGGGTCCACCTGTGTTGCTTACCCTATAAGAGAATTACAAACTCTGCATCCTCACAACCCCCCAGGCACAGGGTGGCCCCTGCCCCCAGTTGGCACCTGGCTCTCAGAACGGAATAGGGAGCCGCCCATGGGCCAGCCAGCCTTTGTGCCGAGTTAGAGCTTGGGACTGGGAGAGGCCGTGTAGACTGTTGGGGGAAGGGATGGTGGGGTTCTCCGATCCCATCCGGAAACATGCGGAGGGGGGCATAGACCTGGCCCCGTTCAAAGAGAGGGAGGCAGCCCCTCTTTGAAGGAAGAGACATAAGCCTGGCTTGTGGGGGGTGGGTCCAGGTCACAGTCCTGTGAACCTGGTTCAGGGGCAGTGAACCCACTTCAGGGACGGAGGGGTCACAGACCTGTCCTGGTTTGGGGGAGAAGGATCATGGACCTGCCCTATTCAGGGGGAGCAGGCCCAGGTCAGGGGAGGAGGGCAGGGAGACCCGGCCCAGTTTGGAAGCGGGGGGTGGAGGGGTTACAGAGAGCTGGCCCAGTTCCGAGGGGATGTTGTCTTACAGAGACCCAGCCCGGTTTGTGGTGGGGAGGAGGGCACAGACACCCAGACCGGCTGGGGAGGGTCACACAGACCTGGCCCGGTTCAACGGGTGCGGGGGTGTCATACAGACCTGGGCCAGTTCAGCGGGGGGGGGGGTGTCACACGGACCTGGCCCGGTTCGGGAGGGGGAGGGAGGTGTCACACAGACCTGGCCTGGATCAGCCAGGAGGTGGGGGAGGGGCACACAGATCTGGCCCGGTTCTGGATGGAGGTCACAGGGACCTGGCCCGGTTCGGGGGGCAGAGGGGAGGGTCACACAGACCTGGCCCGGTTCAAGGGGAGGATCACAGAGACCTGGCCCGGTTCGGGAGGGGTGCGGGGTCACACAGACCTGGCCCGGTTTGGGGGCAGAGAGGGGAGGGTCACAGGGACCTGGCCCGGTTCGGGGATCACACAGACCTGCCCCAGTTCGGGGCGGGGGAGGGTCACATGGACATGGCCCAGTTCGGCGGGGGAGGGGGATGTCATACAGACCTGGCCCAGTTGAGCCAGGGGATGGGGGGGGGACACAGACCTGGCCTGGTTCTGGGTGGAGGTCACAGGGACCTGGCCCGGTTTTGGGGAGGATCGGGGGTCCCATGGACCGGGCCCGGTTCGGGGGGAGAGTGGAGGGTCACAGGGACCTGGCCCGGTTCAGTCGGGAGGGCAAGGGGGGGTGTCACACAGACCTGGCCCGGTTCAGCCCGGGGGGGGGGGGAGGCTCTCGCGGACCTGGCCCGGTTCAGCCCGGGGGGGGGGGAGGCTCTCGCGGACCTGGCCCGGTTCAGCCCGGGGGGGGGGGAGGGGAGGCTCTCGCGGACCTGGCCCGGTTCAGCCCGGGGGAAAGGGGAGGCTCTCGCGGACCTGGCCCGGTTCGGGGATGGTCCGTCTCCACCCCCGCCCCCAGGCCAGGGGTATCCCCAGCCCCCAGGGGCGGCAGATCCGGACCCGGACCCGCCCCCGCGGCCGTTACCCGAGAGGTAGTTGGTCCATTTCAGTAACGCTCCCTCCATCGCCAGGGTAGTAAATGTGAGCCTCCCATTGACAACACCGGAGCGACCAACCAATCACCGGCCGAGGAGGGCGGGGCTATAGCTCTTTCGCCCAATAAAAAGAGCGTATTGGATACGAGGGCGGGACGTGGGAAAGGCAAGCCAATCACCATGGAAGGAAGTGCACGTG
Organism: Natator depressus; assembly: GCF_965152275.1. Taxonomy (NCBI): domain Eukaryota; kingdom Metazoa; phylum Chordata; order Testudines; family Cheloniidae; genus Natator; species Natator depressus. Next base: position 11,636,432 of record NC_134253.1, read on the forward strand.
TGGGAGGGAACAACAGGTGTGTCACTAATGACATCAGCAGACCCCAACCTGTGGCTAATGAGAACTCTCCATTCCGCCGGGCCGCCATTTCCCCTACTTATGGCGCGCAAAGGCCTGTGGGTGATGTAGTGCTCCAGCCCATTCTATTCCTTGGTGGCAAGGCAAGCAGAAAATACAAATCCCAGGGAGCCCTAGGGCAGCTGAGCTCCCGGCGGTGGATTGTGGGTAATATAGTCCTCCTGCGCCGGCCTACAGGGCTCAGAGACGGGAGCTCAATGTCCCAGGATGCATCGGGGCTATCAGGGTGCGTCTCACGGGTTTGTGGGTAATGTAGTCTTCCCTGCCCACATGGCTCAAAGAGGGGGCGTGGTGCTGACTCCATGTCCCAGGATGCATCGGGGCAGCGCCATGCTGCGCGCGGGTGGTTGTGGGTAACGTAGTCCTCCTGCCCGCTGGGCCAGGGACGAGGGGCCTGGGAAGGACTCCATGTTCCAGGGATCCCTGGGCGGCGCGGGCGGCCTCCCCCAGCCATTGTCGGTGGCGGCGCTCGCTGGCCGGAGAGGGGCTCCCAGCCAGGGCTGCAGGCACGGTGGCTCCGGTGGGGCAGGAGGAGGGAATGAGTGAGGAGGAGGAGGCCTGTGGGACCAAGAAGAGTGGCGGGTTCCCCAGGTAACCGGGCGGCTCAGGGGCGGCCCCTCCCACCGCTCCCCCCAAACTGGGCGCTGGGGGGGGGCGGATCCTGGGGGAAGCCCCTCTCATTGCCCCCCCTCACTGGGGTGTCCTAGGGGGGTCAGCCCCTTCCCACTGCACCCCTGGGAGGTGGGGCGGGTCCTGGGGGGCAGCTCCTCCCATCACCACCCCAATGGGGACGTGCTCCCATTGGCCCCCCGCCCCGCTGGGTACAGGGGGGGGAGATCATGGGATAGAGCCAGCTGCTCCCACGGGGTACTGGGGTATCCTCAGACAGGCGTAGGGGGGCATCCGGGGTGGAGGACGGCTTCTCACACTGAGCCCCACCACCCAACTGGGTACTGAGGGGATTTTCACTGGGGGCATCACGAGGGGTAGCTGATCCCACTGACCCCTCCTACTGGGGGACCAGGGAGACTGCCATGGGGTGAGGGGGTAGCTGCTCTCATTACAGCCCTCCCCCTTTGCTGGGGGACTCTTTCACAGGATCAGTGGGGTGCTCTGGTGTGGGAGAGGGAGCTTCTCCCACTGCTTCTTTCCCCACAACTCCCCCTCCCGGCTCTGGGAATAGCCCTGGGTGTTTAAGGCCCCGGGGCAAGCCCTGATCTGTGGTGGTTTCTGAGCCTGTGTCCCTGTGTTGTGTCCCCTGCCCCAGTATAGAGCAAATGCTTGCCTCCAATCCCGGAAAGACCCCGATCAGCCTTCTTCAGGAGTATGGGACAAGAATAGGCAAGACGCCCGTGTATGATCTACTCAAAGCCGAGGGACAAGCGCATCAGCCCAACTTCACCTTCCGAGTGACTGTCGGGGACATTAGCTGCACCGGTCAGTTAGCCGTGGGGGAGGCGGGTAAATATGGCTCCCAAACAAGGGAAACCTTGGCATTGCCACCCACTTGAGGGGCCTGATCTTGAGCTGCCTCCTGCTGACGGGTCGCGTCTCTGCATTAAAGGTGTCACTCGTGCTTGGAGCCAGGGGGCTGTGGATCAGGACTCTTGAGTTCGAATCTGGGTTCCTTTATAAAGTGCTTTGAGCCCTGTGGGTGGACGTGCTTTGTAAGAGCTAGGTGGTGGTGCTATAGTGAGCGGAGGGGGAATGGGTGAGGTGGCTTTGGCCAGAATTCTCCCCGGGGTAGGGGGTGGTGACTAAGATTTTCTGAGGGGGATGGGAGTCATCATCCTGGTGCATGGGGCCCATTCAGGCAGAGGGTGGAACTCAGAGCTTCTTGCCTCCCAATCTGAACCATGCCTAGGGCATCCTTGGCGGGAGGATCCCAGGGCCTCGAGGTCTTGGGTTCAAGTTCAGCTATTAGCACTTAAGGTCTTGTTTGGTAGCCTCTGGGTGGAGGGAGTTGGCTGGGTCGCAGCCCAGCTCCTAGTGGCACAGGCGCCTCCACCATAGAAACAACCCTCCTGATTCTTGGCACTTGCCAGCCCCCCGTGGGCCACTTTTCAAGGCAGAATGAGCCATGGAGACAGAGTTCCTTGCCCTGCTGCTGTCCCTGCTTGGGGGCTAGAGGCTGTCAGCTTTGGGAGCTGCTGATCTATCACCAGCACAGAGAGCAACTGAGTGACACAGCTGGGAATAGAACCCAGGACTCCTGACTCCCAGCCCCCCACTGCTCTAACTGCTAGACACCCTGCTTTCCAGGTCAAGGCCCAAGCAAGAAGGCAGCCAAGCACAAGGCAGCAGAGGTGGCCCTAAAGCTCCTGAAAGGGGGAAATATGCTGGAGCCAGCAGCATCGGAGGAATCCAGGTGAGGGGGGGCAGAGGGGGGACCTGGGCCTTTACTTAATTTGCTTCTCAACTTCTTTGATCCTTTACCTGCAGACTCGCATCCAGACCCAAACCCGCCCTCTACTCCCCACTCCTGTCCTGTCAGAGTAGAGAGATTTGGGGGTGCGTGTGGGAAGAGTTGGGGATGGAGAATCTCAGCTGAGGAAATGGCCCCCAGCTGGTGCAGCCTATGGGCTAGAGCACTGGACTGGGAGTCAGGAGATTTGTGTTCTACTCCTGGCACTGCCACTGGCCTGCTGGGTAACCTTAGGCAAGTCACTGCCCTGTTCTTTGCCTCAGTTTCCCTAGCTGTAAAATGCAGATAATGGTACTGATCTCCTTTGTAAAGTGCCTTGAGATCAGTGGATGAAAGGCACTACATTTGAGCTGGGTGGTGGTATTATTCATTATTAAAACATCCCTAGTCCCCGCGGTCCCTTTCCTGCCCCCAAGTGGCACCACACCCAAGCGTTTAGAGGTAGGAAGAGCTGGTTCTTGTTGCGCTCGGAGGCGCGAAGCCTGCTTTAATTTTTGTCACCTTTTATTTTCAAAGCTCTCCTTTCTCCCTAGAGCCCCTTTCTCAGCTCAGCACCGCAGCGGCCCCCGCAGCGCCCATCTTGCCTGCTGCCTCTCCCAGGTAAAAGGGAAAGTCACAGAGAGGGGCTCTGGGCCAAGGTCACCCAGTGTGATCTTGGGACACCTCGTTTTGTATTGGTGGGGTGCTCAATTTAAAGACACCTCAAAGGGGTTTGGTTTTCAGAGCCTGGTGGGGACTCCGTATCCCAGTATGCATTGGGACAGGAGGGGTTGTGGCTAATGTAGTCCTCCTGCCCATTTGGCCTGTAGGTAGAGGCCTGGTGAGGACTGTGTATCACAGGATTCATTGGGGCAGTAGAGCGCTTTGCAAGGGGTTGTGAGCAATGTAGTCCCCCTGCCTGACTAGCCCATAGGCTGGTGCCGAGTGGGAACTCAGGTATCAGGGCCCTATCAGCAGTACTGCCAATCTGCATGCTATTTGATATTTATTCTTAAAGCCCCAGCTCCTGGAGTCATGTGATTTCACAGGGAATCTCAGCTTCCATTAAAAAAACTGGTTAAGTGTCTTGCCCTGGGGGTTGCCTAGAAAAGCTGCAAAAGGTTTAGTAACCACCAGGTAAATGTAAGAACCCAACAGTGATTATTGTTTAAAAATCACCTGATTCTTAAGCCAGTCCCTGGTTTTTGAGCCCTCGGGGGTGGCCATGGTACATTCAGGGTCCCAAGCTGGGTACGCAAAAATCACTCAAATCCACGCTGGGGGCTGTGCTTGGGAAACCTCTGGCCTGATGAGCTCAGAGGCACATACGTCTCGCCCGCACCTTTCATCCCCAAATGTCTTGAGTATTGGGTTGTGTCGCCCATCTCTGCAATGCAGCCGTCTCTGGGGCAGAGCATGGCGGGTGTCTTACAGCAATACAACTGCAGTTTAGGGCAGGGAGTGAAGAAGGATCCTGTTGGTAATTGAAAGTGCCGGGGGTATTTGGGGCGCCGGAATGGAATTGCCGAAATTGGGATTCGTGCCCCAACTCTTGTGAAAAGAGCCAGGGGGACTCGGGTGACCCCCAGTGCTTAGGACCTCGCTGTTACGGCTCAACGAAACAGCACCGCCTCTGGCACTGCCTGCTAGCACCGGGCTGGAGGTCTGGAGACAGCACTGACTCAGAGGGGAGAATGTCCCCTCCTGATTCCCCCATTGTACTCCCTGCAGCACAGCGCTCCCTAGCATCCTACTGGAGCATTGCAGCCAGTGCCTTCCACTGAGTCACCCATCCCAGTTCCATTGGGCGTCTCCTGCCAGTGGCTCCCCACCCCCTCCCGCAAGCCCCTGGCACCTCCAGCAGACTCCCTGGCCAAGGGCTGTAGGCAGCAGCCCAGCCGGCCAGCTCAGCCCCCTTCACTGGTGCCCTTGTGTCTCACTCAGAAGCTCACCGATGGAGGTGAAGTCGCCCGTCTCGCCCCAGCAGTCGGAGTGTAACCCTGTGGGGGCGCTGCAGGTAGGTGCCGTCGGGGCACTTTTCCCCGTGGCGCAGGGGCCTCTGCTCGCTTGGGGAGTGGGCGTGCCCCAGGTAAGCCTGGGCTGGCTGGGTTGGGGACGAAGCTATTGAAGCAAAAGGCTTCATCACCCTCGAGTACCAGAGACCCTGGGTGGCCAGATGGGGCAGAGTAGCTGGTTTGAATCCTGGAACGGGTTGGTTGGGCCCAAATCCTGACAGCTGTTTGATGGCTCCTGGGTGGATCTGAGCCTTTGCCATCTCCATTAGCAGCTTCAGCAGACAGGGGTCCCTCTCGCGGGTGGTTCGGGGCGGGCTTGGGCTGCCTGGGCTGTCCCCAACCCTGTGGTCACGGGACTCTGGTGCTGTCTAGCTGGCCCCTTTCAGCAGCACTCAGATCCCGGGCTTGTCACTGGAAGAACCAAACCGCAGCGGTTGTGCCCAGTCCCATGTGTCTCGCCTGTGGCTGTCGGGTTCCCTCAGTCCCTCAAGAGTGGGGGTGTTGAGGGGTGAGTCTCACAGCACCGGCTGCACCATGTGAGGACCCCTTCCAATAGCCCTTGGGTTCCTAACCCTCTTGGGACCTCTGCCCAGATGGGCTGTCCCCATCCACAGACACTGGGCAGCCCAGGCGCTATTGGGCAAACTCCCCACCCTCCCCTTGAGTTTCCCCTGGGTTGGGCTCTCGGTTTCCATGGCTTCTGCTGAGCCAGTCTGCGAGCAGGTAGGTTGCCATGGTGACTTAGGGATGGATGTGGTGTTGGCTAGAGCACTGGACTGTGACTCTGGAGACCTGGATTCTCTTCCTGGCTCTGCTACTGATCTCAGCCAAATCACGTCCCCGCTCCGTGCCGCAGTTTCCCCTCCTTTGTCTGTCTGCGGCAGGGGCTGTCTCACCTGGTGTCTGTGCAGCACAATGAGACTGATCTCAGCTGAGACCTCTAGGCATGACCATGATAAAAACAACGAAACTAGGGCTGTCAATTAATTGCAGTTAGCTCAAGCGATTAGCTCAAAACAAATTAACCTGATTAAAACAATTAATTGCAATTAAGCGCATTGTTTAACAATAATAGAATACCAATTTAAATTTATTATAACTACTTTGGGATGTTTTTCTATGTTTTCAAATATATTGATTTCAGTTACAAGACAGAATACAAAGTGTCCAGTGCTCACTATCTATTACTATTTTTGATTATAAATATTTGTATTGCAAAAGAGAGAAACAAAAGAAATAATATTTTTCAGTTCAACGCATATGAGTACTTTAGTGCAATCTCTTTATCGTGCAAGTGCAACTTACAAACATAGAATTATTTGGTTTTTTACACAATTGCACACAAAAACAAAACAATGTACAACTTTAGCGCCTACAAGTCCATTCAGTCCTACTTCTTGTTCAGCCAATCGCTCAGACAGACAAGTTTGGTTACATTTACAGGAGATAATGCTGCCTGCTGTTTGTTCACAATGTCACCGGAAAGCGAGAACAGGCATTTGCATGGCATTGTTGTAGCTGGCATTGCAAGTTATTTACGTGCCAGATGCGCTAAACATTCGTATGCCCCTTCATGCTTCAACTTGTAGATTTGCACTCTTTTTTTACAGTGCAAATATTTGTAATAAAAAAAAATATAAAGCGAGCAGTGTGTACTTTGTATTCTGTGTTGAAATTGAAATCAATATGTTTCAAAAGATAGAAAAAATAACATGCAAAAATATTTATAATAAATTGGTATTCTATTATTGTTTAACACTGCAATTTAAAACTGCAATTAATCACAATTCATTTTTTATCTCACGATTAATCACCATTTTTTAAATCTTGCAATTAATCGTCATTAATTTTTTTAATCATTTGACAGCCCTAAATGAGACCCAAACTTCACATGGGCCACTAAGTGACAGACTGGGGGGAGGGGGTTGGGGGGAGGTTGGTCTGCACTGACCATGCCTGGATTCAGACTTGCCCCAGCCGGTTACCCCCTCCTCCAGTCCCTGGTGTTTAATGGTAGTAGCTTGGCCAGGGTATCTGGGTAGGAATTTGTCTGCAAGGGGCATCAGGGACTGCCCTATCCTGGGTGTTCGCTGCCAGTCTGAGGGCCTCTCCACCCAGGTCCCTGGCACCGGCCTTGCTGGTGCTCACACCACCAGCTGTGTCTGGGGCCAGCCTGCCTCTGGGATCAGTGGGGGTCAGGCGGTCCCCCACTCCCCTACCTGAGGAGGATCCTGCCATGGCTCTCATGATGCCCTGTTGTCACCCTCCCCAAGGAGCTGGTGGTCCAGAAGGGCTGGAGGCTGCCGGAATACACCGTCACCCAGGAATCGGGGCCTGCCCACCGAAAGGAATTCACCATGACTTGCCGGGTTGAGAGGTTCATCGAAATAGGTAACTGCCGGCCATGTACTGAGGCGACATGGGTGATGGGAGCATCTCCACCTCCCATGGGGAGAAGAGGGTCCCGGGGAGGGTGGGGATTACAGGGGTGTTCAGATTAATTCCAGAGAAAACATGGTGCCCCTAAAGTGGGTGAGTGAATCCAGCATTCAAAGGTGGAGCCAGGGAGGGGCTGGGCAGGGTCCTGACTCACAGTCCCAGCCCTGGGCTTTCCTCACCCCAGCTCTGCCTATGCCCCTCAATCCCAACCTCTTGAAGGCACACCCCCATTGGTGATTTTTCCCAGACAAGGCCCTAGGGGTCTCCTTGGTGCAGCCAAGAGGGCTCCTCTTCTAGCCCTTCCCTGTGCTGCACAGGAGTTAACCCCCTGTTCCCCAGAGGGCAGGCGGTGCCCATGCCGGGCTCTGGGCATCAGCGATGACAGCGCTCCCCCTGCAGGGAGCGGCACCTCCAAGAAGCTGGCCAAGCGCAACGCGGCGGCCAAGATGCTGGTGCGAATCCACAATGTGCCCATGGACCAGCGGGAGGGCAGCGAGGCTGAGGTGGAGGAGGACCAGTTCTCCATCGTGAGTGCGGGCGAGGGCGGGACCGGCATGCTGCTTGGAGATGGGGCCCTCACCTTCTGATGGAGGAGGTGTGTCCATAGGGACTACAACTCCCAGCATGCAGTGCTCTGTGTGCTACTAAGATGGGGTCTCACCCTTTGATGGAGAGGTGTGTCCATAGAAACTACAACTCCCAGCATGCAGTGCTCCATATTGCTTGGAGGCAATAGCAGGCAAGTGTCTGGGCTTCTAGCAGGGGAGTGTGTGGCCCATGGAGACTATAAGCAGCGCAACAGATTGCATGCTGGGAGCTGGAGGCAGTGGGGCTTTGCCCTCCCTAATGGAGGGTGTGGCCCATAGAGACTACACCTCCCAGCATGCAATTCATCATGCTGCTTAGAGACAAAGGAGCTCAGTAGGATTGTGGGGGCAACCTATGGCGGTTACAAGGCCCAGCCTGCCCCTTCGTGCTGAGCGGCTGGGCTCAAAGTAGTGGCTTGTCCACCCTACGGCATAGCTGTAGTGCCATAGCTGTGCCGGTGGGACCCATAGTGTAGACGCAGCCTCCTGCACTGGAAGTGGGGGTTCCTCCGTGGGTTAGGAGGGCAGGGCTGTGCCCGCGTCAGGGCTAGGTGGGCAGGGCTGTGCCCATGTCAGAGCGTCCCTTTTCCCACCCCCGGGCATTGCAGGTCTGCCTTGTAAGCAGAGGCCAGGCCTAGACGTGCTCCCCCAACACCTTGCCCATCGGCCACTGCTGGGTTGGGCCCCCAGCTGATGCTCTCTCCCCCGCTCCAGACCGTGGGGAACAAGCTGGACAGCCTGAAGGGCCGGCTCTCGGGCTGCACCTGGGACTCGCTGCGAAACTCGGCCGGCGAGAAGATCCTCCATCTCAAGAGCCACCCGCTGGAGGCGCTCAACGCCGGCTTCTGCAGCCTCCTGCAGGAGCTCTCCGAGGAGCAGAGCTTCGACATCAGCTACCTGGACATTGGTAAGGGGCAGAGACCCCACCCAGCCCCCGCCGCCTGCCAGGCACCTGCCCCCACGGGAATGCTCCACCATGCCGTTGAGGGCCGGCACTGTCCCTCCTGTGGGGCGAGGGTTCCCCAGCACTGCGCCATATGCTGGGGGCTCCTTGGGCCAGCCGTGGGGAGCAGGGGCAGCGACCTCCAGAGTCTGTTACTGCTGACGCCAGCCTTGGCGGGAAAAGCACCCTCCCCCACGCCCCAAACAGGGACCGAGCACCCTGCCCCCCCAACCTCAGGGGCTCCGCCCATCACCCTCTGCCCCTTCTTCTCCCCCGGGCCTGAGCATCCTGTCCCTCACTTCCTGGGGCTCAGCAGCCCCCACCCCAGGCACACCTTGTTGTGCTCACACCCACGTCCCCCCTGGGCTCAGCCTGCAGCGCCCCCAGCCCTGACGCCCCATCTCTCCCCGCAGACGAGATGAGCCTGAGCGGCCTGTACCAGTGCCTGGTGGAGCTGTCCACGCAGCCGACCACGGTGTGCCACGGCTCAGCCGCCTCCCGCGCTGCCGCCCGCACTGCCGCTGCCCGCAACGCCCTGCAGTACCTCAAGATCATGGCGGGAGGCAAATGAGGAGGTGCCTGGGCCCAGCAGAGCCTCTGGGGCTGTGGACGCTCAGCCAGGTGGGTGCCTGGAGCCATGCCGGCACACGCCTCCCAAGGCCGGGGCTGGGGCAGACACAGGTTGGACCCACACGGAGCCCCACGGCCAGGACAGGGCGTCCTGCTTCCCCTGATTCGTGAGGGGCAGGACCTGGAGCCCCCAGGAGAGACGCCAGCCCTGCCCCAGCAGCCTCCACCAGGCCTGAGTGGGCTCTGGGCGCAGGGACGCTCTGGGCTCTCAGGGGCGGGGCCCACTTGCTCCGACGGGCCCACCATACGTGGGGGCACAGAGGGCCAGTGTAGCAGCTCACCCTAGCAGGAGATCGCTCCTGATCCAAGCGCTGCCTGCTCCAGGGAGTCCCCCTCCCCCAGCCGAGCCCAGCGCTTTCCACTGCACTGTTGGGGGGCTAATGCTGCCCCATGGCTGTTCCAATCTGCCCCCCCAGCTGCTGTCCTGCTCCAGCCGCACAGAGCAAAAGTTCTTATTGGCCATAGGGAGAGTCAGCGCCCTCCTACCCCCATCCCTACATCCCCAGACTCGTCAGCAGCCTCTGACTGTGCCCCCTGATCTGGGCGGGGCTGGAATCCCCCCCCCCCCCCAGGAGTTGCTCCCCCACACCCTCGCTGTCAGCAGCCGAAGAACCATCCTAGGAACCGGGTCCCGAGCAGATTTGGAGCATGGAGCTGCCCCGGGCCGCCAGGAGCGAGAGCCGCCCCCCAGGAGTCTGCGCTGGAGCCGCCCCTGTGGGACTGGAGCTGGGGGCGGGGTAGATTTTTATTGTTGTTTAAAGGCGAGACACAAGGTTTTTAAGACCAAATTCAGGTGCAGCCAGCCCCTGCTGCGGGCACAAGGACCTTGCTGCGGGATCAAATTCCCTCTGGGAGGGGCAGCTGCCCTCGCGTCTCCTGTCCCAATCGGCGTCCGTGCCGGGGGAGTTGCTGAGCCTCATGGCCAGGGGGCCAGTGCTGGAGCCCACGGGTGGATTGTGGGGGGAACTGTCCCGGAACCCGCCCTGGGGGCAGCAGGTGCCGGAGGAGATGGGAAATAAACTGGATGGAGGGGTTTTCTCCAAAATGTTGGTGTGTTTCCTTCTGGGGAGATGGGATGGGGCCAGCTGAGTCTTCGGCTGGGTGGGTGCAATCGGGCGCTGGGGCCAGTCTGAGGCCCAGTAGTGGGATGGGCGGAGCTGAGTGGAGCCAAGGCATCCGGCTGCCCATCGTGAGGCGGGGGTACTGGTTTGGCCGGGGCAGCCTGGCCTATCCTGGTGCTGGGATGGGCCCACCTGGGCCCTTCCCTCCCTGGCTGGTAGGATCCTCTCTCGCCCCCCGCATGTGGCTGTGGTGGAGGCAGTGGGATCTAGTGCGCACGGGGCAGAGACCATGGCCCCCGGCCTCTCCCTTTCCAGCTCAGCCCATTTGACTGGAGCCAGGGGAGAACTCGGAACCGCTCCCTCCCTGCTTCAGATTGTGTCATGGCGAGGGTGCTGCCCACCTGGGTGTGGGCTGCCCCCAGAGGCGAAGGGCGGTACTGTGCCCCGGGCACATTGACCACATATCCCCCAGCTGTGATGCTCACGTTTTATTATCGTTGCCAGAGCCATGGTCACCACAGCCCAGTCTGCTCACGGGTGGGGGGGACTTTGATCCGGGCCAGCGGGTGCTGGAGCCAAGCAGCCCCTCGGAGTCACTTCTTCCCGAAGCGCTGGGGCACGGCCATGCTCCAGAACTGGGGGGCCATGGAGTCCCAGCCACGCTGGCTGAGCCGGCCCTCGCTGCCCCAGCTCCCCCGGGTCTCGCGGCCAAACCTGCAGGGAGACAGACGAAGCCCTTGGCTGCTGAAGTGCCTTTGGCCCAACCCATGGCCCAAGCTTGGCTGGTGCCCCCTGTTCCTGTACCACCAGGTCCATCAAACCAGGTAAGGGCCAGTGGGATGCACCCACTGGTGCCAGGGCCAGCCTGACGTCCTGGCATCCCCGCTGGCCTCGGGCTGTGTCTCCACCCACGTAGCCCCTTCACCAGGCTGCTGGAGCTACAGCCATGCTTAGACTGGGCTGCCAGGTGCTGCTGCGGCCCAAGCTGGTCCCGCCAGCTGGACTCTGGGGCTTGTCACCTAAGGCGGGCACGGCAGCCGCTGGGGTGGAACCGGTGCTCTGAGGCACTTCAGAGGATCCTCTCTTGGTGCCTGGCTGGTGGGTCTTACTCACATGCTCTGGGGTGAACCACGGGCCAGATTGGGGGCTAGAAGGAATTCCCCCCCCCCCCCACCCCCAGGTCAAATCGGCAGGGACCTTGCGGGGGGGGTCTGCCTCCCCTGCAGCGTGAGGCACAGGTCGCCTGCTGGGATCATGCGGCCACGTCTCTGCTACTCAATCCCCTGCCGTGGCAGGGGCCTCTGGCATCTGGGCTCACAACAGTGTCAGCGCCTTGAGCCTGTCTGCTTTGGTCTAACCTAAGTCCTGGGCTCGACGCGGGGAACTGTAGGGGCTTCTGGCAAGAGGTCCAGTTGGATGAGCTGATGGTCCCTGCTGGCTTCAGACTCTGTGACCTGTGGCAGGCTCCTTTATGCCAGTACACCCGCATTCACACGAGGTGGTACCGGGCTAACTGGCTACAGTATCCCCGCGCCAGCCCTATCCCAGTACCTGCCCTGTGTGAACTAGGCCGGCACTGCCAGTCACCTAACTCGGGGGCCCAGACTCGAGTGCAGACCCACCACCCCGGCCCCTCAGCCCGGCAGCTGGCTGGGAAGCAGGGCACGGCCTGGTAGGAGGATGTCTGGCTTAGTGGCGAGAGTCCTGGATTGGGACTCAGGATGCCTTGACCTCATGTGACTGACCCACTTTGGGAGGTGCTGCCGAGATCCGCGCTGGGGTCTGTAGCTAGGAGCAGCTGCAGGGGCTGGTGAGGGGGCCCTAGGCCAATTCTGTGCCTCTAAACGACTGCTAGCTGGCCATATGCCATAGGCTGCCTCTGGTACCAAGTGGGGCAGGTTTAACTCACCACGGTTTGTCCTGCCCTGGTGTAGATGGACCCTGAGGAGAGGGTGCCCCTTAGTGGCTTGTCTGGGGACCAAGGAGTTATAATGCCGGTTAGCTCAATTCCCTTTAGCCCCCAAACCCGAGTTCTGTGTTGGCACCACATCTCCCGGGCCCTTGGGACTGTATTTGAGCCCAGGTGGTTACATGGGTCTAACCCCTGGTGTGGACGCCTCTTCCAGTAGCAAAAGGGCTTTCTCCATTTAGTGTGTGGCCCTGGGGAAGGGGCTTGAGCTAACCGGGATGCAGTCCCGTGTATGAGGGTCGGGAGGGGGTCAGGGGCAGGTATACTGGTAAAATGAGCACTCACCCTCTGTCCCCTTGCAAAAGGGGGAGGGTGGGGGGGCTTCTAGCCAAGCAGTGAGCAAGGCTGATGGTGCTTCGTGTTGGAGAGTCAAGGGATACTAACTCCAGGCTGCTGCAGAGAGCAGCGGGGGGGGGGCGTTATTGGGGTTGTGGGTGGGCCCCAGTGCCCCCCCTCCTTACCTTTGGGGCTGGAACAGGAAGGAGGGGCTGCGGCCAGGTCGCTGCAGGGCGAAGAGCAGGGAGCGAAGCAGGGTGCTCGGCAGGCGCTCATCGGAGAGGGACCGAGGGGCGCGATCCTCACTCTCCTGCTGCAAGGGGCGGGGACAGGATGTGGTTACACAGCCCCCTGCCTGCAGAGGGGTCCCAGTGCGTGGAGGGGGGGGAATTTGGCCCAGGGATGGCGTTTAGGCTGGGTCTGGGCCCCCAGCTCAGCTGGCCCCAGGGGCCAGTGCCACCGTATTAAACTGCTGCAGGTGAGCCAAAACGGGGGGCAGGCAGGAGTAAGGTGGTTCTGGGGTTTGCTCTTGGCCAACCCCCATATATCCAATCCCCCCCACCCTGCAGGGTAGTGGGGCAAACAGCCAAGTGCCCCTGCCCGTTAACAGCCCCCCCAACCCTACACACTCGGAGCAGCACCGTCTGGATATCAAATCCCCCAAGAGGCAGCCAGGCAGGGTACCCGCACCCCCCCCCCCGCCCTTGGTCAGACTCTCCCGTCAAGGGGTCAAACCTCCCCCTGCCAGCCATTAGGCCAAACTCTTCACCCTGCTAGAGTCCTTGAGTCCAGCCTGCCAGCAGGGGGCCCCATGCTGCAAACTGCCGCCCCAGAGCCGAACAACCCCAGAGATCTGGGGAGGAGCTGGGTTGACTGCAGGGGGTTAAACGAGGACGTTCCCGGGCAACCTGGGCCATCCTCAGGCCCTGCAAAAATTCGCACTGGGTGCCTGTTGCTCCTGGTTGCAGAAGGGCAATGTTCACGCACCTGCCTCAGCCTTTTAACCAGAAGGAACCCAAGCTGTCCCGTAGTGTGTACAGCCCAGGCTGGTGCTGCCCGCGCCGGGAGGCAGCTGTCTCTGGGGTGGAGCACAGCAGCCGTGTTTAACCATGCATTACAGGCGGACAGGGATGGCAAACTCCTTTTCCTGCTGGGGACGCAGGGAGGCAGTGGGGAATTGCCTGGGTGGATGCGGGCCTGGATAGCACTGCTCATGCCCTGGTTCCCTGGAATCCAACACCAGGTGCCCTTTAACGGGCACCTCCGACCCCGCTGCCAGGCCCATGGGGAACAACAGATGTGCTTGAATGAGCATCACAGAGGTGCTGTCTCCTGTCCCCCCAGAACTAACCTGGGTCCAGCATGGACACCCAGGGGACGCTCCAGCTACTCAGCCGCTCTCTAAACTCAGTCGTGGTTAGCACATGGAGCCAGGAAACCTGGGTTCCATTCCCAGCACTGCCACAGGCCTGCTGGGTGACCCTGGAAGTTCCTGCCCCGTGATGTGCCTCAGTTTCCCCTTCTGTAAAAAGGGGGTGATGCTACTCACCAGGGTGGGAGTGGGTGGAAGGATAATTCCTTGGGCCCCCAGGTTCTCAGAAGGGCCCCCTTGTGGGCTGCTCTAGCTCCATTTGGGGGGAGGGAACAGCCTGAGATTCTTTCACGTCCCACCCCCAGGTCGGTGGCCTCTTTTGACATCATTGGCCTTAAGGTTGGCAGCTGGGATTTGCCACCGAATCCCAGGGGAGCCCATCCCCCGATTCCCATAGCATTCTAGGAGGGTCCAAGTGCCCAAATCCTTAGGCACCCTGCCTGAACCGCGAGGAGCCAGCAGACAGCGGGAAGCTCGTGTCTCTCCTCCCCATCTGCCAGAACCTTCCTGTTTCCCAGGGGAAAGGCTCAGCCCATCAGCATGGGGGACCCCAGGAGGGGTCCAGAGCCTACCAGATCCCTGTGTCTCTGCTGGGGCATTGCTTGGCTGGGGATGGGGTACCCCCCAGTGTCTCAGATCTGCCAGCAGCTCAAAGGCCTGGGGACAGACAGATAGACATCGTGTTCCCACAGCACCAGGTGCGGCTCCAGCCCCACTGGGGGAGGATACCCCAGAGCCCAGCAGCCAGGAATGGGGGTCACTGTGGATGGGTCGGGGTCTTCTCTGTGCAGGTGAGGGCAGAGGCTTATTGATGCTGGAGCAAGGTGGTGGGGGTGTATGTGTAACAGCATCATAGCTGTCCCCGTGCGAAGCCCTGGTGTTAACATACTGTGTCCAGTGATCTGCCACCAATGCCGCTGGCCAGGAGGGTCTGGGCTGGTGCGAGCCACCTGTCACACCCACGTGGCCCGTTGACATCAGTCGGTGGCACTGAGTGGCCCAAGGATCAGAGCAGAGACCGTGCAAGGCACCACCAGGAGCAAGAGCCCAGAGCTCAGCCACTCCCGTTTGCAAGGCTGGGGTCGGGGTGGGGGATGCTCCATGACTCAAATAGGGGAGCAGGGAGCCTCTGCCCATCTGTTGCATCTTTCCCACCAGCAACTCAGAGCCCTTTCATTAATTCAGCCTCATGAGGTAGGTCGGGCTCGTTAACAGATGGGGAAACTGAGGCACAGAGGGGGCCAGGGGTGTGGTTCTTCTCAAGGTTACAGCAAGCCCATAATAGACCCCAGACATCCAGGCTCCGAGCTCATTGCTCTAACCACTGACCAACGCTCCCTCCCAGCGATGGAAAGGGAACCCAGGAGTCCTGGGTCCCGTTTCTGTCCACTGGCCTGGACCCAGTGGGGGAGCGACAATCTGCTGTGTGCACCCAAGAGCCATGGTCCCTGCCTACCCAGCCCACTGCCACCTCCCCGGGCAGCGCCCACTCACCAGAAAGTCGGAGAGTCTCTCTAGGTAGCCGTTGGGCTCGTCCACCAGGGTCTCCTTGGACACGCTCCCTCCTTCCAGGCACTGGCCCCTCGGCGCGGTGCCCGAGAGCAGGGCCAGCAGCAGTGCCAGGCGCACATCCATGGCTGCGGTATGAGCCCTAGCCCCGCTCCCTCCTTGCGCTGTGTGAACACCTTCCCCTGCTGCGGCTCTTATATCCCCCCCGAACCCGGAGCCCAGCTCAACGCACGGACTGGGCTCTGCGAGTGGGATTGATGGGAGAGCCTCACCAGTCATTTGTAAGGCGGGGGCTTGGGGACCAGAGCTGCAGAACTGATTGCCACGCTGGGCCCAGAGAGGAGCCGGCGGCCCCAGGAGAGACAGCGCCAGCACCAGCCTGAGCCCGCGGGCCAGGCTGTTTGTACATTATTACAGGGATAAATCCACTCAAATGGCCCTTTAAGCCCCTCTAAAAGTGAGAGTTAATTGACGCTGGTTTATCACAGCTGCTTGCCAGTGCTGGCCCACGGGGCAGGAGGGGGGGTTACACCAGGGTCCCTCAGCCACTGATCCCCCCACCTGCAACCTCTGCCCTGCCCCGCAGCCGCCTTGTCAGACTGACTCGGTTTCCCCACCCCCTCCCCACTCCAGTCTACACATTTGTCATGGCGTCATCTGTCTGGTTAACGGTCCCCACCTTGTCGCTTCCGCCTGTCTCCCTCGGTGCCACTTCCCTGCTTAATGAAACCCATTTACCAGGCGGTTGGGGCTCGGTGACAGTGACAGGCTGAGATGGGAACACAAGCGCTGGAGAAACTCTGGCTCCCCCTGCCAGGGCTGGCCGGCATGCCGGGGGGTGAGGGCAGCGCCAAGGAAGTCGGGGGCAGAAGGAATCCCCCCCACATGCAGGATCAACACCCCGCTGGGCAGGGGGAGCAGGTGCCCAAGGGCATCGGGCGTGCTCAGCCCTTTGGTCAGACCGGCTCCTCCCGGGGGCTAGTGAAAGGTGGTGCCGAGGGCACAGGGCTTGGCTGGAGGGGTGGTGTGCCTGTAACTGCCCGAGTGGGTAGGTGCCAACTCCAGGGTGGGCACAGCCTGTGTGTGTGTGTAGATAAACACGGAATTTGGGGGGGGGGGGTCTAGCGCACCCAGGGGGCTTGGCCACAGGGCTGGGCCTAGCTCTGTCAAAGCCAACCTTTGGATCCAGATCCCCTTAAACAGGAGAATGTCAGAGCCTGGCCCAGGACAGTTCTGACACCCCCCTCAATCCCAGACAGAGAGCCAGGATCCCACTGGGCCCCATCGCTCCTGGGCCCTGCCCCATCTGCAGCTCACACCCCTCACCAGAGGAGCCAAGTGCTGGTGTGGGGAGAAGCTCCCACCAGGGTGGAGCCTGTCAGAGCCGGGGAAGGGAGGGGGGCACCAGGGAGATGGGACGCTGGGTCTGATCCTGCCTAGACCCAGCAGCTAGGGGCAGTTGTGGCCGTGATGGGCGAGCCGGCTGCAGTGTGGAAGCGGCTGGGACAGGCCCCCAGTGCCAAGATCTCAGGGCAGCCTGGGCGCGTTGCCCGCTGGGGCCGGCCCAGAGCAGTGACACGGACACCCAGCTACATGCCCATAGGCAAACACGTGTGCACGTTGGCTTGCACATGCCCACCTGTGCGCCCATGCTGACACCGACGTGTGCTGTAAGCCAAACCCGGGCATGCCCGCTGACGGGCACGCTCGCTGGCACTTGCACATGGGCCATGCCCAGGCCAGCCCAGCCTCGCTTGCTGGCACAAACCTTTACACAGTCACAGGCGACGACACCAACAACCTCGGCTGGGGGTGGATTCAGGCAAGGAGAGCCCCGGACAAATCCTCATGTGCGCCCCCTGGCACCCCACCCCTGTGCCCTGACCTTGCCCTGCCTTGGGGTGGCACCAGCCGGGCTCACCCCTCCAAGTGCTGTCCGCAGGGTGCCCCCCCAGCAGGCAGGCTGGGGTCTGTCCCAGAGGAGCCATGCTCCAGCCTCTACCCTCTTCCCGCAGCTCGGCCCCTGCCCCACCCCTTGAGCGCCTGACGCCAGCAGCGAAGGCCACGCAGCCCCGTGATGGGTCTCGCTGCCACTCAGCTGCGCTGCCCGGAGGCTGAGGAGGTGGCAGGGCCCCGCTGGGACAGTCACGTTCAGCACCTGATTGATGCTCCCAATAATCGGCCTGTGCTCGGCCAGCCACGGCGCCAGGCTGCTGTTCCCAGCACCATCAGGAGGCAGGTGCCAGCCATCTGCCCCGGTGCAATGCCCTGCCCGCCCCCCGACGGCCTGTCAGGGGGAGGTGGCAC
The DNA here is from genome assembly GCF_965152275.1 of Natator depressus. NCBI lineage: Eukaryota > Metazoa > Chordata > Testudines > Cheloniidae > Natator > Natator depressus. Next base: position 11,654,022 of record NC_134253.1, read on the forward strand.
CAGTGAATTAGCCTGGAGCTCTGTGACTCGACGGGCCCCTAACCGTGGGCCTCGGGATCCCCACGTAGCCCCTGTGTCGGGGTGGCCCCGGGCTTCTGAGCTGAGGGGACAGGGACAAGCCCACCCCAGAGAGGAGCGTGGCCAGCTGGGGAAGGCAGCCGGCAGGCTGAGGCTGGAGCTGCCAGTGCTGAGCTCAAAGAGTTTGGCGAGGGCAGTTTCAGTGGAGCGCGAGGGGCAGCACATGCAGGGAGGCAGCGTGGCCTAGTGGCGTTGAGCACAGGGTGGGTGCTCAGGACCCCTGGATGCTAGTCCCAGCTGTGCTCTGGAGCTGCTGGGGGACCTTGGGAAAGTCACTTCCATTCAGAGGTGCCTAACTCTCATTGAAAACACAGGGTCTGGGCCTTCCCTGTGCCTCAGTTTCCTCCTCTGTAAAATGGGGGTGTCACGGACTCACAGGTCGTGCCCACTCTTGGCCCCGTACGGTCCCTGAGCGGAACCCCCTTCAGTGAGACAGCCCTTCACGGGGGTCCACTCGCTCGCGGGGTTTAAGCCCCTCCGCCTCCTGGCACCACACCTCTCTGAGCCTCAGCACGCCTGTCTCTGCCGTGGGCCCCCTCAGGGAGTCCCCTCGCTCTGGACCTCCGGGGCCTCCACTCCCAGAGGGAATAATGCCCCCCTGATCTCTAGACCGGAGTGACTCTCAGCCGGGGTTTGGAGGAGGATTTATTGAGCATTTGAACCCAGCACAGGAAACTCTCAGGGCCGCAGGCCTGACCTCCCTCAGCACAGCACATCCAAGTCTCCCTTACCTCCAGGTGGGCTCCGCCTGCTCCCTCCCTCCAGCCCTGAGCCCCCCTGCTTCCCAGCTGGGCATCTGATATCACCGTTCCCAAACCCCCCCTCTGTCCATTGTCTTCTCTCCAGGTAAACAGGGTCGCCTGGGCCTCCTCTCCCCTCTTCTGTCCTCTGGCTGGAACCGGCTGGTTAGGCCACGGGGGTCCTCTCTTCGCAGCCCATTGTCCTCCCACTGGCCAGAACCGGCTGAGACTCCCGAGCTGGGCCTCCCGGTCACCAGTCGCTGGGGTATCCGTTCTCCAGGCCATTGGCTGGGGTCTCAAGTTCCCTCACCGGTCCCCTGCAACAACAAACTCCCTCTCCCGTCACCTTGTTAAACTAGCAACACCCAGGGAAACTGAGTCCCACCCTCTCTGCATGCAACCCATTGGAAAAACAAGGAAAAAACACGAAAATCCCCCGCTTCGTCACAGGGGGCAAGAGGGAGTCACGGGGGTGAGGGGAATAGCAGCACTGCTCAGCTGAGTATCTCAAAGCACATTACAGGAATTGAGGGACAAACCCTGCTCTTCCCCCAACTAGAGTATCCGTAATCCCATTACACTAACTGAGAAACTGAGGCACAGCACTGCAGCCCGGGCAGCTAAACCACCTTGGCTTCAGGCCCGCTCCTAGCCAGGATGGGCTAGTGGAGTTTTGGGGCCTTGGGATCCAACAGGGCCAGAGGGGGGCACCCAGCAGCTCTGTGAACCCTTTGTTTGGTGTTAGCCTTTGGGAAAGTTCATTGCCCAGAGTCCTAGCCGGAAATGGAGCTGACAAAATAGCCCAAGAAAAGCTCTTTGCAGCTTCCTCTTAAGCCATCTGCAGTTAGCAGATGCATCCAAGATGGGACGAGAACCCAGGAGTCCTGACTCCCCATCTCCTGCTCTAACCACTAGGCCCCAATCCCTTCCCAGACCTGGGGTAGAACCCAGGAGTCCTGACTCCATGTCCCCTGCTCTAGCCCCTAGACACCACTCCCCTGCCAGAGGCAGAAATGGAACCCACGGGACAGAGTCCGTTCCCTCATCCAGTGGCCTACCCGAGCCACAAGTGGCCCAGAGCGGCCCAGAACTACCCTGCCTGCTGGGCGCGCCCAGGCTGAGGGTGCGGCTGTGACTGGAAGGGAGCGGATCAGGACTGGCTCCGTAGCACATGGGGCCAGGGGAGCCTGGGGTGACTCCGAGCCCTCAGGAAGCCGCTGGAAGTTAGAGGAGCTGGGGGCTGCTCTCGTTTATACGGGTTGGGGGGGATTTGGCTCCTGGGCCGCCCATTATAAAGCCACCCTTGTCCTACCCCTCTGGAGTCTCAGGACTGCCGAGGCTCCAGCCATCCGCCCAGCCCAGGGCCCTCCAGGCACTGCCATCGCCCACCTCACACCAAAGAGGGCAGCTGGCCCCACAGCCCCCTCGTTAAGCTTGAGCTGAGCTTCCGGACAAGGGTGGAGGAGGGCTAGTGAGGCAAATGTGGGGTCAAGGGGTTGCGGAGAGAGAGCCCCTCGCCCCCCCAAAAAACCTCATTTTAAAATCTGTTGCTCCTTCTACCCTCTGGGACTCTGCCCATGACGTGTGACCTACGACTAAATCCCCCGGAGAGATGCAGCGAAAGGTAGGTGGTCTTGCAACTTCTGCCAAGCAAGTAGGGCCTATTACCAATGAATCATAGGCGACGGCACGTTGGCTGTCAAACCCAGAACAGGGAACCAAGGGCTTTATTCCAAATGCTCAGTCCAGTACAGCAGTCCCACGGGACCAGTAAAAACCCCACACTTCAGATCTCTAGAAGCACCGTTGTAAGGGCCGGTCTCCACTAGGTCGACCCAGCTACCTCGCTCAGGGGTGTGGAAAATCCACTCCCCTGAGCGAGGTGGTTAAGCCGACCTAAGTCGCCATGTGGGCTGCGCTGGGTTTTTTCCGCCGGCCTAGCCATCGCCTCTCAGGGAGGGGGATTGCCTGCGTCGATGGGAGAACCCCTCAGGCTCCAGAGCGAGGCACAGGGCCGCGGCAGCCTTTCACGTGTAGACAACAAGCCCCAAGCGGAGCAGTTCATCCATCACCCGCTGAGCAGCTTTCAGGGCACACGCCCGCATGGACTATTCATAAGAACATAAGAACGGCCAGACTGGGTCAGACCGAGGGTCCATCCAGCCCAGTATCCTGTCTGCTGACAGTGGCCACTGCCAGGTGCCCCAGAGGGAATGAACAGAACAGGTCATCATCAAGTGATCCATCCTGTCACTCATTCCCAGCTTCTGGCAAACAGAGGCTAGGGACGCCATTCCTGCCCATCCTAGCTAATAGCCACTGATGGACCTATCCTCCATGAATTTATCTAGTGCTTTTTTGAACCCTGTTATGGTCTTGGCCTTCACAACATCCTCTGACAAGGAGTTCCACAGATTGGCTGTGCATTGTGTGAAGAAGAACTATGTAAGCTGCACTGATAGGAGGAATAATGAAGAGGTGCTAGAATAGATGGATAGAAGGGACAGAATAGAAAGAATGTGGACAAATTGGAGAGAGTCCAACAGAGGGCAATGAAAATGATTAACGGTTCGGGGCACATGACTAACGAGGAGAGGCTGAGGGAACTGGGGTTATTTAGTCTGCAGAAGAGAAGAGTGAGGGGGGATTTAATAGCAGCCTTCAACTACCTGAAGGGGGGTTCCAAAGAGGACGGAGTTCGGCTGTTCTCAGTGGTGGCAGATGGCAGAACAAGGAGCAATGGTCTCAAGTTGCAGTGGGGGAGGTCTAGGTTGGATATGAGGAAACACTATTTCACTAGGAGGGTGGTGAAGCACTGGAATGGGCTACCTAGGGAGGTGGTGGAATCTCCATCCTTAGAGGTTTTTAAGGCCCGGCTTGACAAAGCCCTGGCTGGGGTGATTTAGTTGGGGTTGGTCCTGCATTGAGCAGGAGGTCGGACTTGATGACCTCCTGAGGTCTCTTCCAACCCTAATCTTCTATGAATAGACACAATACCAGGATCGGGAGGAAGAGATGGATCTTTTAAGACTGCCTGACAGAACGTTGCCTAAGCAAGCAGTTCTGTGTTGGCCCCAGGACAAGGGACAGAGAAGCCGGAGAATCATGCACCCTAGCACAATAATGGCTGAAGTGGCATTATTACAGCTGAATATAGAAGGCCTGGAAAAACAAGCCCAGGCTAGGGACGACTGCCACCTTTGAACCCCTGCCTCATGCAGCTGATGGTGTGGGACAGATGATGGTAAGAGCTGGGCATTGATTATTGTGTCATTGGAAGTGTCACAATGGCAGAGGCAAATCCTGGCCATGCTGGGGGCAGAGGTCGGTCAGCAGGAGCACAGGGTTGCTGAAGGCTCCCGTCCTGCAGACTCTTACTGTTCAAAGTTCAGCGCAAGGCCTCGGATCTTGCAAACGCTTCTGCTCTTGTGTGTGAGAAGCGAATCCTAGCAATGCGGGGCTGGACAGGAACTCGAGGCATCACCCCATCCAACCCCTGCACCGTGGCGGTGCCAAGCAAACCTAGACCAACCTGTTCTTAAAACCCTCCAGTGACGGGAATTCCACAACCTCCCTCGGAAGCCGGTTCCCGAGCTGAACTCCCCGCTTTTCCCAATCGCTAACCTCAATCTCCCTTGCTGCAGATTAAGCCCATCACTGCTTGTCCTACCTCCAGTGGACATGGAGCACAATCGAACACGGCCCTCTCTAGAACAGCCCGTAACATCCGGTGTAGGGACACCTGCCGACAGAATTTACTGCTGCAGCAGCCCTACTTTGTGTATGAGGAAACATCTGATAAGCCACTCTTACTAAACTCTGTTTGCTGCCCTAAAAATCAACAGCCTGTCTCAGTTCTACCATAGCTTTCAGCAATTTCTCTTTCTGTGGTGGGTGGGCGAGGTTCTGTGGCCTGCGACGTGCAGGAGGTCGGACTAATGACCACGACAGTTCCTACTGGCTTTAAAGTCTATAAAGACTTTTAGCGGCTTCCCCTCTCCCCCCATCTTCTCTTTTCAAGACTAAAAGCCCATTTTTAAACCTTTCCTCATGGATCAGGTTTTCTAAACCTCTGGTCATTTTTGTTGCTCTCCTCTGGACTCTCTCCAGTTTGTCCACTGGACACCGGGCTCCAGCTGGGGCCTCGCCAGTGCCCAAGAGAGCAGGACAATTCCAACACTCCTGTTAACACAGCCTGTGAGTGGTTTCAGGGAAGTCTGGGTTACGTTACACGTGTGCATGCAGTGGTTTGCCGGGATCAGGGGTTTAGGGTCTTAAATGAATTGCCCAGGTGCATTGTGGGTTGTGTTTCCTCTCCTCCCTCTGGCCCCCTTGAAAAATTAAAAAACAGGTTAAAGAAAATGCAGCCACTCTGGGTGGTGGTGGAACACAGCTGCCATCTAGTGGACACTGTGCTCAATCGCAAGCTCAGGTCTTAAAGTGATCGCGTCTGCCTTGAAATTCAGAGCACACTGGGTTTGCACAATGGGAGTTGTTGTACCCAAGCCCAAATATGGGTGCTGGGTGCAACTGATTTCCAAATGCTTAACAGCTCAGGGCCCAGACTTTAGAACTTAATTCCTCAACCCCTGGATCCTGGGACTTTTTAGGACAACCTACAAAGCCTGTTTCCCCATGCATTCCTGTAGGGCAGTGTTTCTCCACTGACAGGGGCGAGTGTGGGCCAAGGACTAGCCCGAGAGAGCAGACCGACTTCCCAATTGTCCCCCCCGCATCTCGGCTTTTATCTCTCCTTTTTTTTTTTTTTAAATCATTCTCTAGCTGTTGGAGTTGTAAAGAAATCTTCGAGGACATGATCCCAGTGTGACTGAGGCCAAGATGTTGGTCTGAGTTTGCAGAGAGCCTGAGACAATGGCTCTGAGATGGGGGAATTGTCCTGAGCAGTGTAACTAACACCCCACCCCCTGCCAGAGTTTGCAGAGAGTCTCAGAGGACAGCTCCATGTAGGTCACACCTTGGCTCATTTGAGTCATTCACATCTGAGTTAGCTTTTTAAATGCAACATGGTGAAGTATTTCGCTGCTCATCAGAGCATGGCACAAAGGAGAGGAAGGATCATGTTGAAGACTTCTGCTGGCACCTTCCAAAGTATGTGGGGTATGAAGGCTGAGGTTGGGGGAAGGGGTGGAAGAGGGCTCAGCTAAGATGTGTCAGCCCTGAGCAGCACATGGCCAGATTGCAGAAAGGTGAATACATGAGAGGTGCCCTCTTGGCCAGTGCCCCGCAGGTTAAACCAGACCCCTCCAGAACTAAGAGCTGGAGCTGAAGAGCAGAGCGGGGGCTGTAACGCCTGCTATGCTGTGCACATTGGTACAGCGGGGGACCTGTAACACACACATGGGACGGTTACCTTGGGCTTATTTTCCTGAAGCGGGGACTTGGTTTTCGGCCGTTTGAGGAAGATGGCTGTAAGGTGGGGGTGGAGTGGAAATAATTTTACCACCTGTTCGTTATTATTAGCCTAGGTGGCCCTAGCCCGGGGTGGGCAAACTTTTTGGCCCAAGGGCCACATTGGGGGTTGTGAAACTGTATGGAGGGCCTGGGGGTGGGGAGGGGAGAAAGCTGTGCCTCCCCAAACAGCCTGGCCCCCGGCCCCATCTGCCCCCTCCCACTTCCCACGCGCCTCAGAACCTCCAACCCATCCAACCCCCCCTACTCCTTGTCCCCTGACTGCCACCTCCTGGGACCCCCAACCCCTATCCAACCCCCCCCCCCCGCTCCCTGTCCCCTGACTATCCCCCGGGACCCTCTGCCCCTTATCCAACTCCCCTGCTCCCCGCCCCCTTACCATGCCGCTTAGAGCGGCAGGAGCTCACAGCTGCGCGGCCCAGTTGGAGCAAGCCCTGCCGTCCAGATCGCAGGCAGCTTGCCGAGCTGAGGCTGCGGGGAAGGGGGGACAGCAGGGGAGGGGCCGGGGGCTAGCCTCCCTGGCTGGGGGCTCAAAGGCCAGGCAGGATGGTCCCACGGGCCGTAGTTTACCTACCTCTGCCCTAGCCTCTGTTTGCCAGAATCTGGGAATGGGTGACAGCGGATGGATCACTTGACGATGACCTGCTCTGTTCGTTCCCTCTGAAGCGCTGGGCATTGGGCACTGTCAGAAGACAGGACACGGGGCTGGATGGACCTTTGGGCTGACCCAGTCTGGCCATTCTGATGTTAATGGTGTTTATTACAGTGGTGGGCTAGAGCCCACCTGAGATCAGGGCCCCACTGTATTAGCACCGATTCCTTGTCCCCGCGCAATTGCCAAGATAGGCACCAGGTAGAGGAGCGGGACAAAGGACACACAGAGGCTTCCTCGGGGTGTAGCTCCAATGGGAGTGGGGGTGGGAACTGAAACCTTGAACCCTCTCCAAACCCTCAACTGACTGGAGAGGGGCTGAGGCCGCTGCGCCCGGGGATCACACCGAGGAGACAGCGGGGGTGTTGTCAATGCTCTGCAGCAGTACAACCTCAGAGGCTGCTGCCTTTGCCCCAACCCATCTCCCTTAGACTTCAGCTGGGTCTCTCCCCCGGCCTCCCCTCCCCCAGGCCCACTAGGGCACGATCTGAACACACAGCCCCCCTCCGGGAAGGCAGCGGGTGGGCTTGGTCTGCCCCTTGACAGCATCCTTCGGGTTCCAAGGCCAAAGGCAGGAGCTGGTTGAGGGGTGAGATCAAGGGCCTGGAAGCCACGAGAGCTGGGGTACGACTGAATCAAACAGAAGACAGATTGGCCTGTCCAGCACCCACCACCTCTGGGGCAGAACAATCACTGCCCCCGCTGGGGCTCTCCCTCCGAGCTTGGGGGAGAGAACCCTGCTTACCGCAAGCCTCTGCCCCATGTGTCCAGGCACCCCGTCCCAAAGGAGAAGGGAAACGGGAGTTAACCCCTTGCATGCCAGGGGCCAGGCCGTGCCCATGCAGATTGAGTAATCACTGCCAGCTCTTGCCTTCACCCCGTCACATCGCTCCTTCCCAGCAGGTACCTTCATCCAGGGTAGCCCCAGGGGAGGGCTGCAGGGCTCAGAACGCTCCACCCCTTGAGATCTATGGGTCCAGGTGCAGAGAGAGCCTGAAGCCAGCTGCTGAGGAAGTGCGTGGGAGTTGTGTATGTGACTCACCCGCAAGGCCCACCAAGGCACAGCTCCTTGGGAACGGCGGAATTGCCAGACTGAAGTCCCCCGCGTCCAGTGTCCTGTCTCTGACAGGAACCAGCAGGAAGGCGCTAAAGCTGCAATAGGCTGCTGCTGGGGGATAATCTACCTCCAGGGCAGTCTCTTCAACCCCCCTGACAGAGATCAGCTATATCAGCCTTCCAATATCAGCATTAGCTAGTCTAGCTCTGGCTACTCCGGTTGGCCAGAGAAATGTCCAGTGCCTTTCTGGGTGCTGCACAGTTCGTGGGCTCAGCAGTGTCCTGGGGCAGGGAGTTTCAGAGTCTACATCCCATTCTATAAGGAAATATTTCCTTTGATCAGTGTTTGTCATCTTTCCCTAAATGTCCCCTCGCTCTTGTCTCTTGAAATAAGGAGAACAGAAGCTCCCAACGCACCTTCTCCCTCCCATTCACTGCATTGTGCACATCGATCCGGTCTGCTCCTATTCGCCTCCTCTCGATGGTAAACAATCCCACCGTCCCTACAAGAACTTTTCCAGGCCCCTGGTCATTCTCATCACCCTTCTTGGAACCCCCCTGGGCCTGCACTCTCCTTCCTTTTCATGGGCTGGCCAGTGCTGCACACCATAGCCAGATGAGGCTGCACCACTGATTCCTCTAATGGCAACATCTTCTCAGGATTATTCACCATCCGTTCCTTCGGTGTTCTAACCCGGTTAGCTTTTCTCAACTGCAACAGCACATTGAGCAGAGGACTTCATGGAGCTAGCTCCCATGTCGCCCCAGCCCCTTTCCTGATTCAAAACTCAGTAAGATTCAGGAAGCGTTCCAATTTTTTCTCCCTCAGACGTGCATTACTTTACCCATTAAATTCAATCCGCGCCCGTGTTCCACACTCACTTACCTTGGTCAGGTCTGTCTCAAGTTCCTCACCATCTTCTCTGGACCTTCCTTCTCCCCTGCCACCCCCCCTCCCCAGAACCTCACAGCTCACCTGTCCTAGCACAGAACCTCAAAGCAGTGACAACCTTTGGCCGGGATGAAAACTGACCATTTATTCCTATTCTTAGTTTCCGGTCTCTTAGCCAGTTTCTGCGCCACTTTGCCTTACCACTGAACTTCTTTAGTATCCTCTTATGAGGGAACTTTTTCAAAGTCTAAATTCAGAGATCCATAGATTTTACCACCACAAGGGACCATCAGATCATCTGGTCTGACCTCCTGTATGACACCAGCCAGAGAATTTCATCCAGTTATTCCTATACTGAGCCTCAGAACTGGTGTGTGATTAAAGCATCTCTTCCGGTCTGGGTCTGAAGACATCAAGAGATGGAGAATGCACCTCTTCCAGTGGTAGTTTGTTCCAGTAGTCAATCACCCTGTTACAAATTTGTGCCTTATTTCTAGTAGCAGCCCACTGGAGGACAGCGGTGTGCTGCTAATGTTGCAGAGATTCTGGGGTGTCAGGACGATTGGGTACAGGACAAGTTCCTGCTCGAAGGGGCCTGTTATTCCCATAGTGCTCTGCTTTCTACAGGAACCAAGAGATCTTGCTGAGCAACACACTTGGAGTATGGCTACACTGCCATTAGACAAGCAGCGGTCCAGCTGAGGTAAAGGGGCTGTTTAATTGTGGTGTAGATGTTGGGGCTCGGGCTGGAGCCTGGGCTCAAGCACCCTGCAAGGTGGGAGGATTCCAGATCTCGGGCTGCGGCCGGAGCCCAAATGTCTGCACTGCAACTGAACAGCCACTTAGCCCAAGCCAGCTGGCATGGACCAGGCCTGGGTGTCTAATGGCAGTGTAGACGTACCCTTATGGTGGTCTTCAGAGAGCCACAATTGCAGAGGAAATGGAGCCGCATCAGCAATCTAACCTAGGGCTTGCCCGGAGATGTACAGGTTGCCCAGAGTCTGTAATAATCACATAGTATTGCACCTTGTATTACAACACAGCTGTGAACTTGGTCAGCGCGGCCCCTCTGCCGTTAAGCAGTCAGGGCTAAATCTGACCACTCAGCAATAAATCAACCAACCAAGCTTCTTCCCTTAGGGCATTAGCCCTCAGAGCACCAAAACTGAGTTCAGTCTGGTTCCTCTTATTTCCCCATTAGCCTCTTCCGGCTGCTGAGCACAGAATCATAGAAGATTAGGGTTGGAAGAGACCTCAGGATGTCATCTAGACCAACCCCAACTAAATCATTCCAGCCAAGCATGCCATGGGATACTGGGTGAGTGTCAATTCCCAGGAAGGAATGCCCCCTGTAGGGGCTGCAACACCACTCTGGGCAGCACTTGGGTGCTTTCAGATGGCCTCCCATCCAAGCACTGACCCAGGCTGATACTGCCGAGCTAGTGGAATGTGTAAGGATCACAGCTCTCTCTGGGTCAGACACTCCTGGACAAGGCAGGGTGGAATAGATGCTGTGACCCTACACCAGGTGGCCTGCTATTCTGGGAGCAGCTGCCTCTGGTGTGGAAAGGGGTCATCTATGCAACCTTCCGCCTGTTCACAAACATCAGGCCTGTGATGACAACACATGGAAAAAAAGCAACGGATAGAAAACTAGGAGAGAGAGAAATGTCTGTACAGTGAAGATCCCCGCAGCGTATGCCTGTTGGGGTCTTCTTGTAATGGAATCACACAGCAGAGAGTTTATCCTTGTTAATATTTTAATGTTATATTTGCAGCATAAATAAAAGGCACATTATATGTTTGGTAAGAACAGTGGCTGAAGGAACAAATTGATAAGTGCCAGGATTTTGTTTTTAAACAGCAAAATACAACACAGGGCTGTGCCACGACTCTCCTCCGCCCCTGCGGACACAAAGGTCAACAGGAATCCATGGCACAGACTAATGCTAAATTGTGAGGACCTGCTCACAGGAGCACTTCGGTGAAGAACATTTTTTATTTGCTAGTGTGACCTGCCTGCAGCTCCTCTCGTTTTGTTGCGAAAGGCAGAGCAAGTCAAGAATTGTACAACAAACCTGTAGCAGGGAGGGAGGGTCAGGGAGTCCAGGTTTGGATACATCTAAAAACAATTTCATTGCATAAGGAATTGTGCATCCATTCAGGAAAGTTGATATATGTCGATATATTTCTATATATATTCATACATAGGTATTTTCTTTTATAGAGATACTACACCCTTGTGGTTAAGCTTTTCAGGGATTTATTTTTGTGGGTTTTTTTATTTTCTTCCATTATTGATCGTAAAAGCTCTCCATATAAAACAGCCAGCTATTGGTTGAAGGGCAGGTGTCAGGTGGATTCTTGCACTACTGCAGTCCCATGCAAATGAAGACTGTTGGGGTTTTGTTTTGTTTTTTGCTGTGGGAAGGCAAATCCCGGGACCTGGTTCCTTGGGCTGCTGCTGTGAGGTGTGGGACAGAGAGCAAGACTTTGTTCGACCTGGAGGGCCGTGTGTCAAAGAGCCGCCATCCTGCTCCCAGAGAGCACCAGGGACAACTGGCAGGAGCCCGTGGACAAAGGTCACTCCTTTCATTATGCCTCTAGCCCAGAGACGGAAGGGAAAAGTCACCTGTCTTGTAGGCACTGCATGCGACACCCGTCCTCCTGAATCCCCAGGGGTTGCTAATGAGAATCAAGGCTACTGGATGGGCTGCCCTTGCTTTGGAGGAGCCAAGAATAATCTGTTCTCTCTTCCAAGGCAAGGGAGCAGCTTTGGCCTGGGCTAAAACACTCCTTCCATCTGCATTAGAAGAGAGAGGGGAGCAGAGGTCAGGGCGGGGCCTGCCTCATTTATGTGAAACGTTTTAAGACTGACTGAATTTTAGAGCAGAGCTAGTGCAGCAGATTTAAAGGTGAAATCGCTACCATGTTATTTCAGAGGCTGTAGGTCCCTCAGTTCGTTAAGCTCCAATGAAAACTCTGGCTCTGGGCAGTCTAGAACACGGAGGGATCTGGGTTACTCTGATCTCCAGTGGGCCAAACCCACGCCCCTCCAGGTTTCCATATCCATAAAACCTTGCGGCTGGGCCCCCATCTCTCAACAAGTTAAAAATTAACACCCCATTTTAACCCACAAGTGGATTTTCTCCACTCCCGCCAACCTCTGTCAACCGACTTAGCCCCTTAAAAACCAACCAACCAAACAGCAAAGGCTTCTTGTGACTGCCAAGTATCATGGAGTTGCTTCAGCAGCTCAGTACTGTGTGGCAAATGGCAAAAGCAGCAAGTGGTGGTCTCGTAATGTCCCACAGGAAGGGAGCAATTAACAGGTCCTGAAGCTTGAGGGGCAGGTGGACCTTTACTTCCCATTACTCATTAAGTGATTCCTTCCCCAATCCATTAGGATTGAAAGTTGCCAAGGGCAAGTCTACACTACAAAATTAAGTCATCCTAAGGTACTTCAACTTACAGCAATCGCAGTAATTAAACTGCTTTTGCACATCCACACTACGCTGCTTGTGTCAGCAGTGTGCATCCTCACCAGGAGCGCTTGCACCGATTTAACAGTCAGCGTGGGGCGTCGTGGGATGGCTCGTGCAAGGCAGCAACAGCCGATGGAAGCAACACAATGTCTACACTGACTCTGCATCGAACTAAGCGCTACGCTGCTCACAGAAGTGGAGTTATTAAGTCGTCGTCATCAGGTCGATGTAAGCTGCCTTACGTCAGCCGAACTCTGTAGTGTAGACCAGGGCTGAGTTTGGGGTCAGACTGCGGCACCCTGCCTGGCTGCATAAGAAACCTCAGCGCAACGGAAACCAGATCCACTATTGGCATCAGCCTGGAGTTCCAGAGAAAAGCTAACAAGCATCCAGCCCCTATCTTGGTCAGGTACCATTTGTAATAGACCATGCCAGGTGTGAGAGAAATTCCCCTTCCCATGCCTTAGGTGGAAAACGGCTAAGACAACCTATGGCTACCTACAACATACCCTTCCCTTAACTCCTTTCTGCTATTATAACAGTCTCCCTCAAGACAGAAGGTGCTGGCTTTGTGCAGCTGTGGCCACTAATGGATCCAGGGTGTGCTGGGAAACTGCCCCACGCCGAAAGCATCCACAGCGCCTTCTCCCATGTCCCCTACCCCCTCCCCAAATAAAAGCAATACAGCACAACAAATGCAGAATGTATGGTGATACAGAACTCTACAGCACTCCCAGTATGGGACTTTTTAACACGATGATAATGATTCAGTCCTGCAGTATACAGCACACAATGCTAAATAAGAGAAAAGGGCTAATGGGGGACAAACCCAGCTGAACAAAGGCAGCTTCTCATTACAGCACCATGGTTGTGTTTGTGCTAGATTCCATGGGGTACAGACAACAGCATCTCTGGACCCTTCCAAGTCATTAGCACCTTTAAAAATCAGTGGAGAAGTATCTCAAAGATCAGATAAAAAAAGGGTGATGAGCATGGTATAAAATGCCCAGATGGAGACTGGCTTTAGGAGGAAGAGCGGATTTCATTCAAACAGGGCAACTACCTCTCTCTCCTTGTTGCTCTACAACATCCCACCTGGGTGCTTGAGGCAAGGGGGTGGGGGGAGAGAAATCAAGTTTTCTGGTATATAAAGCCCTCCTATGTTTCAGAAATAGCACCAAAACTGGAAATCAAGACACCTGAACGAAGGTGCCTAAGCTCTGCTCCAAACCAGAAGTGCCCAGGGCACAGCCTTGACTAAGGAGACTAGAATCAAAGTGAAATTCATGTAACCAGCTGTTACTTGAAACTATATGGGGTCAGCTTTCCAAGGCCTCAGCCTGTACCGTGCGACAGCTTCCAGTAGAGGGCACCAAAGCAGCAGCCAGAAACAGTCTGGCAGCTACCACCAGGGCATCAAGGTCCCAACTGGAAATGTGGATTTAGAGCCACCAGAGCGCCAAACCTCAACGAAACTTCAGACTGACACTGCTGACTTGTATATTCAGTCTGTCTCTGAAACAGAAGCACCGTATACCTCTACAGCTGGGGCTAGAAATTAACCAGACACAATGCAAAATCAAGGACCTCTTCATTTTTGTCACACATAACCGCGGCTGCAACCAAGGTGCACTAGGTAATGCTATAGGATTAAGTTTCAAGGGGATTGTTGTCCAGCCTGCAGCCCAGTAAGCAAATCTCTCAGGTAAGTCCAATGCCAGGCCTGCTTAATCGAACCTTTGTACGCAGAGTTGTCGTAGCTGGGTCGGTCCTAGGACATTAGAGAGGTAAGGTGGGTGAGGTAATGTCTTTTATTGGACCAACTTCTGTTGGTGAGAGATACCCCAGACCTGAAGAAGAGTTCTGTGTCGCCTGAAAGCTTGTCTTTCTCACCAAGAGATGTTGGTCCAATAAAAAAATATTACCTCACTCCCGCTTTGTCAATATGGGCTGTAAAAGGAACACCCCCACCCCCACCTCTCAGGCTATCCTTTTATCCAGATGCCTGGGAATTGAGGGGATATAGATACACGGGCTGTATGAATGGACAATGGTTTGAGCGGAGCAAAGGAGAACTTGTTCTGACAAATGCAGAACCTGCTCTAAAGCCACAGAATTCTAGATTCAGAACAGAGTCCAGAACGTTTGATGTTCAAGTTCCAGATGGCTCTCGCTAATGTTTCTTGTCTGAAGCTAGGCCAGACTGTCAGAAGGAGTCTGAGCCTTGTGTCTAATGTATAAGAAACACACATGTGGGGGTGGGTTGGCTTAGAGAGTTCCTTACATTTCATTTGGGTAAACAATGGATTATGGGTGGAAAAAGGAAACGCTTCACATAACTACCCATGCTGCCTCAGGATTCTCCTACCCTGAGTTCTCCTGGTGCCGCTTCTCGTAAGTAGGAAATGTATGTTTAGTGCAGAAACGTTAATCCTAGGTCTCCTGCTGGAGAAAAGCTTAAAAGGAAAAAAGTATGTCGTGGTTCAGGTCACGGAGTGGGGGTGGCAGGGTGATTTAAGAACTCTGGATTGGGGGTGGATGACAGTAATCAGCTCAGGGCAGGAATCAAGCACCTGCTTAATGGGGCGGTTAACAGTACCCCCAGCAAAGTGGAAAGTCACACTGACTAGTGGTTACAGCACGGGACTAGAGGATTCAGGAGCATCCTGGGCTCACTGTGTCCTCTAACCAAGTCACAGGACTCCTGTGTACTTTATCTACCCCGCCTATTAAACTGGGTAAGAGGCCCACCTGGTTTTATAACACAAAAGCGAACTCCATTCTCCCCTCCTCTCCCAAGGAGACGGCGAATCTTTGAGAAAAATCAGTTACAAAATAGGCTCCTCCATGCGGACGGAGTTCCACAATCACAGAGATTAACCCACAAAACCCACAGCTCTCTCGCCATGCAGTTCTCTAGTCCGAGGATCTACACTAAATTGCCTCTTGGAATGAGACCAGCAAAGTGCTCCTGCTCCCAGGGAACTGTAGCACAATCTGGATGATATATTTAAATCAAAAGTACTAGGAAATTAGCTCTTTCACTAGCTTACTGTTGATAACTCGAGACCTCCCAGTTATTGCCCTGAATTTGCTAATACAGGAGCAAAAGGAACTGAGCTGAAAAGTGGGGATTTTTGTTTGTACTTGGCTGCAGACCCACAGAGCATGGGACTTACTAAGTTTCATAACCCACCCCTCCTCCCAACAAACTTGCATCTGTTTTGGCCAGCAACCAAAAGAAATCTTAAAGCACAGGCACCACAATTCTGTCAGATGATCTCTTAAAGGTGCTAGTCATTTCATGACCATTAATACTCAACCCTAATAGTAATAAGAGCTTTTGAGTACAAGACTACGACCCCTGGTATGTGTAGTGTAAAAATATAGCACGCCATGACAAAGATGAGAGAAAAGCTACAATGAGGGCAAGGAATTAGTGACAGCTGCTCTCACATCAAAGAGCTCCCTATCAGGAGCCCTGTTTTGTTTTGTTGTTCACTTTAGATTTTTAATTTTTAAAATTTTTGTAACAAATCAGGATGTTCTCAAGCCACAGCGACAAGGAAGAGGCAACACTAATTCTTTGGTTGAGGTCCTACCCCACACCTAATTGTATCAAAAAGCAACAGTAGAATTTAAGAGATATACAGAGGAATCTGATCTTTTTAGTCTTAATTGGATGGGCTTGGGAGAACAAAAGGAGAAAATTAGTTTCTCTCTGCTATGAGCCCCTGAGGGCCAGGCTAGATTCTTGCTGAGAATGTCATAGGGTTCGATATTCTGATGTTGTAGGGAAAGAAATGCAAGTCTATCCTAATTGCCTCTAATTTATTATTTAATTATTTGTTTCTATTATAACGAAGGTAAACACTAACTGATTAAAAAATACTGCTCTGAAAGAGTATGATCCTACAGCTAGTGCTTAGCCCTTGTTCAATAAGAACTTACACGTACCTTTTAAACACTGCAATATTTTTCCTGGCCTCGTGAAATAAGCCAGAAGAGGATCATTTTCCCACTGTGAAGTAGGCCACACATAAGGGCCAAAGATCACATGCAATCCAAAACATTCTGTGTCGTTCCCAGGAGGAGAAATTTTCATGAAGAGTAGGTGTGGGCAGTCAATTAATTGAAAATGACATTAGTCAGGGCCCTCTTTGGCCTAAGACAACTAATTGCTGATGCTCTTCTAAAGCAACAGGGATGGCCAGTGAAACTTGCTTTAGCTAACTCCAAGCCCTAAGATGATATTGGGAAGGCTGCCTGAAAAGCCCTGGGACTAGGAGGGCAAAATAACTCCTATGTGCAGCAAGTCTGCGGACTACGTGGAGTTTGAGCCGTCTGTGGATATTTCCATCTATTCAGGAATCTAAGGTTTTGCTTTTTAAAAAAAGTTCTTCACTTTAGGTTGAAAAAGCAGCGGTCACCGAACAAGTCCATGAGATTGTGCAGCACTGATGTGGGTAACTGAACCAGCACAGGAAAATGGGATAAAAAAGGGCATCCCCATCTATAGATCTGGAAGGAAATTCCCAACATGTACAACCCTCATTAGCGGCAAGGATGATCACAGAAAGTCATAAGCCATCATGTGCCAGCAATGCCCCTCTGCCATGTACATTGGCCAAACCGGACAGTCTCTATGCAAAAGAATAAATGGACACAAATCTGACATCAGGAATCATAACATTCAAAAACTGGTAAGAGAACACTTCAACCTCTCTGGCCACTCAGTAAAAGACTTAAGGGTGGCAATTCTGTAACAGAAAAGCTTCAAAAACAGACTCCAACAAGAAACTGCTGAGCTTGAATTAATATGCAAACTAGATACCATTAACTTGGGTTTGAATAGAGACTGGGAGTGGCTGGGTCATTACACATATTGAATCTATTTCCACATGTTAAGTATCCTCACACCTTCTTGTCAACTGTCTAGATGGGCCATCTTGATTATCACTACAAAAGTTTTTTTTCTCCTGCTGATAATAGCTCATCTTAATTAATTAGCCTCTTACAGTTTGTATGGAAAATTCCACCCTCTCTGTATGTGTGTATTATACATAATCTTCTTTCTATATGTTCCATTCAATGCATCTGATGAAGTGAGCTGTAGCCCACGAAAGCTTATGCTCTAATAAATTTGTTAGTCTCTAAGGTGCCACAAGTACTTCTGGGTTTTTTTTCAGATACAGACTAACACAGCTGCTACTCTGAAACAAGAAGGTAGGATTTCCTTGAAGTGATCAGTAATTTTACACACAGATTAATAGGAAATCATCTCTAGGAAAAGATGCAATTATGGAGAAGCTGGTGATTTAAAGGAATAACCTAGCAACTGGTTTCATAATTGTTCTAAACACACACTCAACAGTCAGTGAATTATATTCCTCATGATATAAAGGCTCCTCAGGGGCTGTAAATGCTGCTTGGCTAAAGGACAGAACTTCACATGGGCCACATCTTTTCAGCAGGCCTCCTCTAATGATGTCGGCAGTATTTATTTGCTCGAGCACAGCCAGTCTATTTGCATGAGCAAATCCATGCAGTTGTGAATAAATGAGACCCTAGTGGAAAAACTGGGCCCCTAAAATTAAAATCTTAGCACCGAAGTAGTTGTCCATTGAAACCAACAAATCTGAAATCCCATAATGTCATCTGGCTTTTTTTTTTTTTTTTTTGGCATCTGTTGCAACTCTCCAGAGCCCATCCTCTCCCTAGGTTACTGCCCTGATAATTCCCATACAGGTGACTAATCTAGTTAAGAGCACAATTAATCCTTTGCTTGACAGACAACTCACAGATGGACATCCTTCCTATGCGGTAACAGCGGATCAGGAAGTGCTGTCTGCATGCAGTGCACTGCAGCACTTCATCTTGGTAAGAAAACAGCAAAGGATTTTGCCACAGGTTACTGGAGCTAGCAGGGCTCTTTGGTAGCATCTCTCCCTTATGGGCCTCAATCCAGTGATACTTCCTGCAAAATATTTAGCAACCTTAGCTCTTCCTGGTTTCGATGGGAGAGGAGTGCTCTTGGCATCTCCAAGGATCAGGCCTTCTAGGTGAAGTGGAATAGATTCATAGATAGATTCAGGATGAGAACATTCTATATAGATATGTCTGCTTCAAAATGGATGGGAAGCAGCTCGCAGCCTATTTACATTTCAGACTAGCTACCAGCAAGGGACTTGGGAAGGAAGGGAAGGGCTGATATTGAAATCAGGATTGGGGACATAAAATGAAATACTTTCAAAAAAATCTTTAACCTGTTTAAAACATTTTGCACAGTCATGATTGCTTTTCACAAGGTAGCACCAGGCAGGTGTGTCCCCCATAATGAAGGGAACCTCCAACATTTACACATCTGAAACTCCTGTTTACTTCTAGATTTGTCCTTTTTAATAAGGCCAGGCAAAGATCAGCTTGTCAGTGAAAGCTAAGCTGTCTTGTATGCTATTAAGCTAGCTATGTAGTTGTGGGGAGCCACCAAATCTGGAGCTGCTCTGCGATACTTTCATTCAGTGGCAAACCTTAGTTGAAATGGACACTGAGTAGGAACAGAGTATGTTTTATTCTGATCACTGATCCAGGAACCATGCTGAGGGAGACAGGGGGTGGAGTTTCTGGTCCTGACAGCATTTGTTCTGCTCCTGCCCATATTTCCAGAAGTAGCAGGTTATAAGATATTGGACCTAGAAATACAGGTATCACCAAAGCACTGAAGTTATTTGCAATACGTTTGCTACCCTGAGTTGGTTCTGCAGAACATCTCAAAAGGTGACACATTTAGAATTTTGTCTCCTCGCTGCAGTTCCTTCTCCCAGGAAGTCAGAGAGGACATCTGAGTGCTAAGCTCATTACCAAGGACCTCCCTAGGCCCCATGAAGGGAGTTGCCTATTTTGAACACAGAAAGAGAAACGGTTTGTCTTCAGCAGCCTGGGACTCAGACATGCTCAGACTCTGCTGGGAGACAGAAAACCAGCTGGAGATTAAACTCACTTCCACCTCTTCTGTGAAACTACTGAGTTTTCTTTTTAAATACATAAAAATATTTTAAACACTGAACATTGTTTTAGTATGTTCAGTGAAACACACTTCAAGGGGAAACAGCTTGAAATCTAGTCAATTACCATTAAAAGCAGTTTCTGGTCTACATGTCTCCTGAGCACTCCTGCCAACTTTTGCAGTTTTACAGGCACATTTTCCTATTTTTCCAAGACGTTTCTCCCTTTAACACACTGACGACTCAAACGTACACGGGAACTGACTAAGTGACAGAAAAGAAATATTGAAACCCGACTAAGATATTGCTAAATATGCAGAGTAAATAAACAGGGGAAAAAAAGTTTAAGAATAATTATTTATCTCCAAGTGCTAGCAATCTTAGGCATCACCTATAACAAGAGGAGGTAAAAACTGTCAGACTGAAGTGTGATTTAACTTGACAGCGTGCATTTAAAATCATGACATACAAATTATCATCTTGCTTTCCCCTCCTCTAAACTTCAATTCTGGCTGGATGTTTAGTAGCTGCTCATGAACCCCCATAAAGATTAATGCTTTACACTCCATCTGAAAGATGGAATTCCCGGCTGCTTCCAGATAGTAGAAAGCATTAGTTTATAGCTCTGTAAGTTCAGGAGAGCATACACACAAACCAGGTCAGAACTGAAGTGGGTGGGCCACAAGATGGTAATCAGAAGGACAAGATTTTAAGGTCTGTTTTCTGGTGATTTGTCAGGGCAGGAAATATGCCATGGATGCACTGTATGTTTCTAGCCCCCAGCAGGGCATGAGGTCTCAGCCCCCAACAGTCATTGCTCTGTCTGACCAGCCGTAGTTTTCTGGCAGGACCTGGTAGCAACTCCAAGATCACAGACTTGTGTAGTTTTTGATCCCCAGTGGTTAAGTAAGGAGAGCAAAAGGCAGACAGATTTTACAATAATGCTGTACTGTCCCAGGGAGCAAGTTCACACACCTCTCAATCAGTTCCACATCATTTTGGTAACGAATACGATGGTTGCTGTACTTACAGCTGTAGTGACTAAAGACTATAGTACCTATAATCCTTCTGCTTTCTCCCGCTCATTCAAACCTCTTGAGTCAGGATGTACAGCAAAATCACCCATTACCATAGCTCCTTGAATGTGGCCAAATCCCTTGGTCTGCCTCCAGACCCCAGGGAGAAACAACCCCACAGTTCAGACTGTCAGAGACCAAGGAGTGTGAGAAACACCCTTGATTGGGTTGTTCTGTGTCTGGATGACTGGCCGTTTTAAGAAGGAGCAAGAATGGGACCAGGGGCCTGATGGGTTTTTCCTTATTTGGGGGATTTTCTGTTGAAAAAAGGGCTGTTTTGCCATACAAAGCCTGTTTTGAACGTACAGGAAGCCCTAGGAAGGAGGGATTAAGATGGAGGATCTTACACCACCACCACTGACCACAAGGGGCCAGTAGCGAGCAGGGACCAGAGTCCATTACACTGACACTTGGTGAGTTTTTCCACTTCAAGTGTCTCCCTGCTTTCTGAACCTCGTAAGCCCGTCCCATTACAAAGACAGGTGCTGGGAAGAAAAGGATCAGTGATTTAGGGTCTGTCTACACAGCAAAAGCCGTGCATGGGCTAGTCTACCTGAGCTAGCTTTAACCCAGCTAGCACAGGTAACTGCAGCGGTGAACACAACATGGTACGAGCTGCAGCTCAGGGGAGCGCAAGCCCAGTATGGACCCTGGGTACATAACTGGCTTGCTAGCCAGCACTGAACCCCGCACAGTGCTGTCTTGAGTAGCTGGATTCAGCTAGCCCATGTGCAACTTCTACTGGGCAGACAGACCCTTAGTTGTGACTGTAGCAGAGTGAGCTATTTAGAACAGAATCTGTTTAAAAAAACATTGTCCATTTTTGCTCAATGGACTGATTTTTACAAGTCCGTTTGCAATCTGAAGCTTTCAAACTCATTACACAAATCCACTCCAGTTACGGTGACCAGACAGCAAGTGTGAAAAATCAGAACAGGGGATGGGGGGTAATAGGAGCCTATATAAGAAAAAGACCCCAAAATCGGGACTGTCCCTATAAAAATCGGGACATCTGGTCACCGTAACTCCAGTTTATGCGGTGCTGGGAAGCTATTCTATTCTACTATGCCTTTCATTATTCCCTGTCTGAAATGTGACTGGTCACCTAAGTCACATGGTATTGTTTCAATCCTGACTAAGAGTTCAAGGAGCAGGAAGAAGGAAATAAACGAGTCCAAGATAGCTGTGCAAACACATACGTGCACATGTGTGTTGCTTTCCTCGGACCAAAAAAATGGTCCCTTGTACAAGTATCCATGGAAATTAATAAGGTTTGCGAGCACCAAAGCAAATTCACTTTTGGTTAAAGCCTTTTCACACTTGTCCAACTCGCACTGTACTTACCACCCCATCCCCTTCTGTACAGTCTATTGTGCAGCTGTATCCTTGAGCTGCCAGTCTCTTAACAATGGAAGGTATTTGAAGGCTGCTTTATGCATGTGTTAAGGCTATCAGTATTTACCCAGCGGTGCTGTCTCAACATGCACTGGTGCTGGTGTTAAAATGGGCTTCCCCTACCTCTTGCTAAACATCCACTAGCTTTCAGACACTAATGTTAGCCTGCAGGCTGGAAGTGGAGTATGATCAGTTATCATGTAGAAGCTATTTGGGCCTCTTGAGCCACACATATGAATCCAGCTGCTCTAATGAATCCGTCAGAGCTATGCAAGCTATTCCTTTACAAGACAGTGCGGTGTCTGCAAGAGACTAAACTAGTTATAGTTACAAACAGATTCCCTGCTGTCGTATTAGACCTCTGACAACATGGCCATGATCCCTTTCTGTCTTGGATTCTTAGCCAAATAAAGGCCCTGTGTCTTGTCCAATCAGGCCGTTAGACTTTATAAACCATTTCCGCGGTTGTTGCATTATCCTCACACGATCCTGAAAACCCTGCTGATGGTATAGCTCTTTGTCATCAAGGAAACAGACACCCTGTTGGGATAGTTATACTCAAAGCACTTTCCTATATGCAAATTCTCTATAGAAACAGCTTTAAGAAAAAACAAACAAACAAAAAACGAAGTGCCTGATCTGGAATGTCTCTTGCAGTAACTGCACACAGGTTCTGAACAGAGATGCAAGAGCTACTAGCTCCAGTGTCTTTGAATATTAAGAGGGCAAAGAAACAGAGGGCAAAGGGACACAAAATCTCAGGAATAACTGTGTGTGAGTGTGTGTGAGACAGCGTGAGACAAACATACAATGGCAGTGTATTAAGAGACAACTAGGACCATGAAATACATTAGAGAATATGGCAGGGAGGCCTGAAGAAACATGAGGGAAAAAAGGGGGAGAAGAGACCCCCTAATTAGAAAAGCAATAAATGGAACTTCCCTGTAACTGGGGGGGTCAAATTCTACATGCTCAGATTTTGCTTTGGGTATTGCTGTCCCTGGCAAATATTCCAAGTCTAGATAAGCCAAACTACTGACTCAGCCAAACTAACTTGGGTCAAAAGTGGCAAGTGCAATTTGAGGTGGTCTGGCAGCTCAGGGTGAAGATGTCAAAGAGCTCAACGGAAGTAAAAGTGTCTTTAAAGAAGGAAAGAAAGATGAAGTGCTGAGAGTTTCACAGACTGGTGGGTTTGCTGTAGCACAAATTCACACAGCATCCCTTTCCGGCTCCCAAAATACAAATTCAAAACCACAACTATTACCCAGCAAGCAAAAGGTCAATGACAACCTAAAGAAAGTACACACACACACACACACTCACTCACTTTGGCAATAAGCAGACAATTCCAAGTGCCTTTAAAACGTCAAGGCTGGTTTTAAATCTACCCCATGAACCTGGAAGCTCTAAAAGTACTACATTTAAGTCTTGAGGAAAAGCAATAGATATACCACTACTAGGAGCAGAAGAAAACCATTAAAGGAGGTAAAAGGCCGGGCAAGTGGGATATGCTTCCACCTCCCTTTGTTCAAGGCCACCACTTTATAAGATCATCAGGTTAAATGTATGGGAAACAATCCTTTGACATGTGTGGGGTTTGTTTGTTTAAATTCATGACTTATTGAGATCGGTAGTGGATTTCATAGCCGGTTAATTCTAGGACTTGCATTATATCCAATATGCCCCAGCTCACCCTTTCATGCATCACACAGAACAGCTTTGCACGCAGTCCTGGCAGACAGCAGCTTGGTACTGCTTTACTGTTGTACGGAAGATTTATAAGCAGGCCCTTTTCTGAAGAAGGTACCTGCATCATTAGCAGCTATGGTGTCAATTAAGAGAGAAGCACATGAAATGTCCACAGTTCCTACAGCTGCACCAGTGACTGCGAACACATACTTAAAAACCCCACAAGTTACAGGAGTTAATGATGGTTAATTGCATGTGAATCAGAGGTGCCAGGCTTGCTTCGAACCAAAAAGCTTTGGTATCAGGGAAGTTAAACCCATGGAGTTAGGAAGCCCATTATCCTAAGCCTTTTTAACCTCAATAGCCCAAGTGGAAAACTCGGACAGTATTCTCGTGCAAGGTGCAACGTTGCAGGGGTCAGCTAGAGCAGTGGTGGGGAAACAGATGATTGGAAGCAGCATGCTGTTAAAAATAAAGTGACAGCACCAGTAAATGTCACAGCCTCCCAACAGCTACTTTCCTTTGCTAACAGGTGAAACTTAAAATAGCGATAATGCCAAGAGAAACCACAAGCCGGGGAGGTTTAGTGTTAACGTAACTGATACCTGAAAATGAACCTTTCAAGATGCATTCAAAATGAGGCTCTTTGTGATCTGATGATTCTGTAAGTTGACTGACCATCACTAAGGGATCAAGAAATCCCTCAATCGGAAGCCATCCTGTACGGACAGGTGATCACGTGACAAAGGTTTTGGGCCAGGCTCTGTATAGGATATGCAGTATAAAGAAGCTTCCATAGCTGCCCTTAACTCACTTAAAAAAAAAAAAAAAATCTGTATCTGCCCCCATTAAGCAGGGACTTAGTTATGATCAGTCTCTCGGTCTGCAAGTTCTTATGGGTTAGTTCTCTGTCACGGGGTTTGTGACATCATCTGCCAGCAGACTGAGACTGTGGAGCCATAATGACATGCCACTGTACGGGCATGCTCAGTTCTGTCCTTTGGCTTGCCATCTGAGTGAGGACCGAAGTGGCAACAGCTTCAGCTGCAGAGCGCACGT
Organism: Natator depressus; assembly: GCF_965152275.1. Classification (NCBI taxonomy): domain Eukaryota; kingdom Metazoa; phylum Chordata; order Testudines; family Cheloniidae; genus Natator; species Natator depressus. The sequence goes on from NC_134253.1 coordinate 11,678,578, forward strand.
TGAGCTCGTTGGGGGATGCTGTCACGGAGCTGTGCTGGATGACAGGAGCAGGGGAACCGGTAGGCTCAGAGCTCTCCTTTGGGCTTTCTGTTTTCAAAAAGAAAAAAAGAAAAAATAGTAATTGGAACGGAACCCATCATGATGTTACTGACATTAAGACTGGGCTGTGGAAAGCGAGACTAACTCTACCAAGCATCCCCGGATGATGAGAGAGTTAATCAGATACTATGCTTTACTTTTACATGGAGGCCTTTCAAACTGCCTGATCCCAAAGCACTTTTGAGAATGGATGCACGGATCCATATGCAGGAACCATTTAACCCAACATTGATATGCATCCACCTCTAAGAGGGGGTGCAGCAGCTGTTAACAGCATGCGCCAATTCTATAACAACTACCTAGGACAGGAAATAAAAAAGAATAAGAGCCATGTGAAAAGAGCAGGGACAATCTAAGGATTCAGAAAACAATGAACGAAACTAGGATCTGGCTAGACCACCCCATTTAAATACAAAAAGCAGTGGGGGGAATTTTAAAGAACCTCGAGTTAGAAAGAGATCTTTAGCAAAAAGGTGCTAACATCAAAGCACGGACCATAGATCTAGCTTAACTTTTCTATAATACAGCTATGTCCTCATTATAATAAATGTACTTTCCTACATGTTGTTTCCTGGTATAGTACTTGGTTCGAGGCCATTTAGCCCAGAGACTGAACAGTTCCTTCGGAGTCCTTACCATCTGTTGGGTGAACACACAGAGAGGTATGTAACAGAAACCCTTCCACAAGCTGATAGCATCCCGTTACAGCAGTGTTTCTGAATTTTATATAAATTATCTGGTTTACTCTTTATTGTTCTCTAGAACATTAAAATCAGTTAGACCTCATGACAAACCACTTGCTCACTAAACTTTTCTATAACTTGAAGCTGTGGACAATGAAGCAAGGACAAGACAAACAAAGCCAGCAAGCTTCTTCTGCAGTCATATAATGACCAACACAGATTGGTTTTCCAAACTTTGGATTCTCTCCCACTGTGTTTGAGCAGGGGTGCTAGACAAAAAGGATGATTTGTGACTGATCTCATGCTACAGTGAGGGTGATCAAACTTCATGCTTTGGGAGGGTATAAGCTCATTCATTATCTGCCTAAATCAAGAGGAAATTCCCTCCTGCACAGCTGGTTAGATGAATTATGGAGAGGATATGGTTATCATCCTCTGAAGCAGCCAGTATTGACCTCTGGTTGGATACACGGGATTCCTCTTACATACCAAAAGTGTAAATCCCATGTCACCAGAAACCAGAGAAGAAATTACAGCCTCATTGTGCACAGCTGGGTGTGTTTTAAGATTCAGATTGCCACTAGGTCCTTTCACATTGCTCTGTATCCCTTCCCCAAACTGGTTTCACCTCACCCTCGTAAGTGAGGTGCTGGCTAGGACACAGCTAACATATCGAAAGATACAGCTAGCACAGTAGATTTCAAAAGTGATTTGGGGGTGAGGAGGGAGGGTCGAGCAGAGAAACAGAAGAGTTTGGCATCCCAAAAAGGAGATTTACAAGGTATTACAAATAAAACAACCCAACTGTACATAAGGCAGCTGTAATTCCATCAAGGGAATCTGGCATTTTTGTTTAAGGACATGCTTAGTCATAAATCTTTATAATAAAAAAGGCAGCCAGGGAGAAGGGCGATAGGGAAGGGAGAGGTGTGAATTTCATTTTTATTATTCAGATGTGTGATGAATTCCTATTATTGGAGTAGACAGACTGAGGAATAAAAATAGGAACTGTAAACTCTGGAAGTTAACAGGAAAAATCATGTTGCATTATACACAAAGAACACCTGTCTGCAAAGGCTGGGGGATAGGGATGAATTTCACGACCACATTACTCAAGCTGTGAGTCACTGTAATGACTGAAAATAAACTGGCTATGCCAGGGACCTGCAAGGCAAATATATGTGTTCCATTTCGTCAGAGGGGAATGCTTTGGAGATTCAGAATGGGGTGGGAGTCAGAAGTGAGACTATGTAGGCACGGCACCTTCTTACTTCTCCTATTTGCTCTGTGCACCCTCCATCTTATTTTACCGACCCAAACAAGTTTCCAAATCTCATAAGGCTGACACAAGCAGATGTAGCTAGGGGATAGCCAGCCAGAGCCCTTCTGTCTTCAGCATCATCAATAAGCCTTCAGACAAATTCCAAGAGTACAAAATCTTTGTTAGTGGGGAAAATGTAATAGGCAGAAAATCCAGTTAGCTTTTTAGATCCCAGGCTGATTACTGTGAAACAAGCCGTGTTGTTGTAGCCATGTCGGTCCCAGAATATTAGAGAGACAAGATGGGTAAAGTAATATTTTTTATTGGACCAACTTCTGTTGGTGAGAGAGAGCAGCTTTCGAGCTTACGCAGAGCTCTTCTTCAGGTCTGGGAAACTTACTCAGGCCTGGTCTACTCTGAGACAACTGGGACTAGCTCATACTGGGGGGGGCACACTGGGAAGGTGGGACAGCCGCCCCACGTGTTGCCTCTGGGAGAAATCTTCCAGCCCCATCTCCGTGGGCCACAGCAGCCAATCTGCTGGCTCCTGAGGGGTTGGGGCCACAGAAGTGGGGAGCACATGCCCCTGGGCTGGGCAGGCCCTGGCCTAGGGAGAGTCACAGCACCACAGGGTCTCCCCAGAGCTCCCACGCCCTCATGGACACATCAGCAGGGGAGACATGGGATGTGGGAAATTATCCTAACTCAGGTTGAGCAGAGGGAGCCTACTCCTAGTGCCTTTCCCATCGTCCCCCCGCCCTGCACCCGGCCTGGGGACGCTGCACTGTCCTCACCAAAGTTACCTGGAGGGGGGTGCGTTGTTCTTCTCCCCCTGTGCTTCCCCGTCAGCTTGCTCGGCCCCTCTCCCTGGCAGCCAGGCCCTTGGAAAGCGGAAGGGGTGGGATGGAGCTGCTTTTCATGCTGGCTGAGGGAAGCTTATAGCAACCTGTAAGCGTCTACACTAAAATGTTGCTCCCGACGACGTAACTCGTCTGCTACGTTGACCTAATAACTGCATCTCCATGAGAGGCGTAGTACTTAGGTTGATGCAGTGAAAGCGTAGACACTGTGTTACTTACCTCAACTTTAGTGGCATCCAGGAGGTGTCCCACAATGCCCCATTGTGACCGCTTTGGTCACTATTTTGAACTCCACTGTGAGACGGCCAGGTACGTAGGTACACGCTCCTCCTCTTTTAAAACCCCACAAATTTTAAATTCCATTTCCTCAGCATGGAGAGCTCACCTAGTAACTGCCAGCTCCATGCAGTAAACGCACTCCTGCCTGGAGTACAGAGGAAGTGATGGAACTCCTGAGTCTGTGGAAACACAGTGCCAATCCAGCCATAGAAACACTGATATCTACGAGCAGGTCACTCAGGGCATGGGGGAGAAGGGCTACAACAGGGACATGCAGCAACGCTGCGTGAAAATCAAGGAGCTGCAGCAGGCGTACCAGAAGGCAAGGGAGGCTAACAGTCGCTCTGGAGTTGAGCTGCAGACACACCGCTTCTACAAGGAGCTGCGTGCCATCCTTGGGGGAGACCCCACCACCACCGCCGCCAAGAGCCCAGTGGATACTTTGGGGAAACTGGAATCAAAGGCCCCTGCAGTGCAGTGAGGTGTTGGACAAGGAGGAGGAACATGGGGGACAGACGACTGGGGATCCAGTGGCACGGCGAGCCAGGACCTCTTTCTGACCCCGGAGCAGTCGAGTGGGTTTCTACTGTCCAGCCCTGGAGAGCCTGATGCAGGGAAAGAACCTCTGGTAAGTATGCCGTTTGCTTTGATATTGCGGAGACACATCTAGTCATTTATTATTTTTCAGTCAGGCTAGAAGAGGTAGTGAACCAACCAATAGAGGCAGAGTTCCTGTCTGCTTCTCATTCCCCTGTACAGCTAGGCAGAGGGGGCCCTGTGGAACAGTTTGTTTACATGCACTGGGATGTCCTGTGAATCCTCCACAGAGGACTCAAGGAAACTTTCCTGGAGGGAGTCTGCAATCCTCAGCCGAAGGCTTCTGGGGAGGGCTGCCTTATTTCTTCTACCCCGGCAGGACACTTTCCCACACCAGTAAGCAAATACTTCAGCAGGCACCATTGCAGCACACAGGCTAGCAGCAGACGCATGCAGGACCTCTTCCCTGACAGCCTCCGTTACGCTCAGGAGTGAGACAGCTAAAATTTCCCAACTCCAAATTGATTCCCAACTGATCGGTAGCAATCTGGTGTGGCCAGCTTCCATACAGCGATCGCCACTTTCTTCTTCTCCATGGAGCGTGGCTCTTATTTTAGTGGTGCTGCGCTGGAGGCCGGGGACACAATTCCATGAATGTGGCCTTGAGCATCTGAAATCTTTGCAGTCACTGCTTGTCATCCCAAACCAGTGCTTGTTTCTTGAGCCCAGAACCAGCACTTCACCATCTGGCAATTGCTCGGTGAATGCCAACAACAACCTTGAATTCTTTCTTTCTTTGTCCATCAGCAAGGCAGCCTGCAAGGGATTGTCATATCCCTCGCAGCTCCTTTGGTGGCTCTGAAAATACTGAAGGACCAGGCGCATTGTGTTTATAATGGTCAGCACAATACTGAAGAGCAGTGAAGGATCCATGCCTCTCATAGAGATGGCAGATGTGCAGGTTTGTGAGGCTTTTGAAAAGAGGCGTGAAACATTGGGGGATGCAGATATCATGGGACGGAGAATATCATGTTATCATGGGATGCAGATATCATGAGATGGTGAAACCATGTTACCAGTCATCCCTGCGCAAGTCGATTGCCCCATGAGGCTTTGCAAATCCTTTCCAAAACACCCTGCACCACATGGTGGTGGGTTGCACAGTGGGATAGCGACCCATGGTACACTGCTCTCAGCATCGATGCAAGCGCTGCTAGTGAGGACACACACACCCCAACACAAGGAGCATAGTGTGGACATGCAAAAGCGATTTAATTACTGTGGTGGCTGTACGTCAACGTAATTTTGGTCAATTTAATTTTGTAGTGTAGACAAGCCCTCAAGATGGAACAGATGGTCCATTCAAGGTGAAGTGGCCCGCTAACACCCTTCCAGTCATAGCGAGAATTAAGACTCCCTATGACTGGAGAGGTGGTAATGGGCCACTTTGCCTTGAATGGTCCCCTTGAAATGTGTATTAACTCCTTATGCTAAACTATCTGTTCCACCTTGTATTTAGCTGTGACACTGAGTATGTTTTTCAGATGTGAAGAAGAGCTCTGAGTAAGCTTGAAAGCTTGTCTTTCTCATCAACAGAAGCTGGTCCAAGACAAGATGCTACCTCACCCACCATGTCTCTCTACTGGCAAGCAGTTTAAAATAAAGATGTCTTCTCACTTGTAAACTGAACCAGTTTGATGTGAATTGCAGAGAACATGAATATGGAACCCCATGATATCATTTATAGAGTCTGGACTTTTCGACTGCAACTGCACTTAAACAGCAGCGTTAGTTTCCAACACTGAGCAGTATAAAACAGTAGAGAAAGACACCTAGTCTTCGGGGCAACTCTGGACCAGATTCATGGGAGAAATGGGAGTTTGAGTGATGGATGCATGTAGAATATTTCATGCTTCATGGAAACATACTGACAAAAGGACAAATACGTTATATTATCAAAGCTTTTACACTGTAGTCATCACCATGATATCTGATCGCCTGCTATACAAGGTCTTGGAGCAAAATTGGTAGTGACAGAATGTTACCACTGTTATTGTTCCTACACAAAGTGAGTTGTCTGTTCTAAGTTCAGTTTCTAATGGACAGGGGACCACATCACAATTGACACTAATTGGAGCTCTTGTTGGGAGCATCAGAGAAACCCAGGGCAGAACTCCCCTGTCACCACCTTGATGTGGCTTGCTCCAGTGCAGGGATAAGGCACATTGGCCAGGTACAGCATGCGAGAAGCCTGCACTGCCACTGCTTGTGCTTTACCTGGTCCTGTGGAGAGAGGACACCAGCCCACCGGGCTGTCAATCTAGCATCCTTCAGGAACACTAAGTTCACGTAAGTCTTCTATTCGGGTTTAATTCTACTCAGATGTACCCTAAGGTACAGTGCCGGCACGGGCAAGTCACAACTCACCAAGATACCCCTGTGTTTTTTTCTGTAGTGCAGTGACTGGGCAGTCCTTGTGAGCCAACAGTAGCTGTTTAAGTTGAGCAACTTCATTCCTCAGTAGTGTAACTTCATTCTGAGGTAAAGAAAACAACATTTACAGGGATCATGAGTGTTCAGAATAATATCCCTTAGCTGTGGCAGAATACTAACATGTAGACTCTTCAAAGTTTACCTCCAAACTCTTGCGTCATTTGAGGTCTACAGACTCTGGTCATCACAAATTAACCCCTAATAAAAAGTTGTGTTTGTGAGTGAGTGTGTATTCAAAACAAGCTTTGCAAGGTTGTCCTCTTACAGACCCGTACCTTACCGGGAAATCCCACGTTCCAGATGTAAAATTAGTCTGTATGCGCTTGCCACCACCACCAATGGAAGAAATGCTAACAATAAGAGTGAATGCAATATTTTGTTCACCTTGATGGAAAGCTAAAAATTCAAGTGGCATCTCTCTGAAGGCCAAAAAGTCTTTCTAAGAGGACCATTAATGAGGACTGACCATGAACAGCTATACAGAGTAAAACCGTATCAGGGACGTCTGTTCTTTGATATATCAAGGGCCACACCGGCAAGAAAATAGGACCCCAAGTCCCACCTCAGGTTGTTCAGAACATGACAGCCACTCTTACCTTTAATATGGAGGAGGAGTCTGTAGGTGTCAGCCTGTTATATACTTGAGTGGAGGCTGCTCAGACCGACATCTATCCATCTAAAGTACTTACTGTGGCTCCCATTTAATAGGTGGTGAACTGAGACACAGAGAGCCTAAGTGACATGCCCAAGGTCACAAATTGACATGCCCAAGGTCACAAATTTGTTAGTCTCTAAGGTGCCACAAGTACTCCTTTTCTTTTAACAGAAAGTCTGTAGCAGAGGAGGAAATTGAATCCAGGTCCCAGGTTTGCACAGTAACCAATAGGCCATCCTTCCTTTCTGTCACCTCCCCACAAATAAGGTTGCAAGCAGCGATCCATTCTGAAGCCAATTCCATACCTTTCTCATTCCTTTCAACACCAAACGAAAAAATGTTCATGCTTTCAAAAACTTCAGGTTAACTCTCAGCTATTAGTTGAAAATTTTCCCCCTGAGAATTTCAGAGAGCATGTTTGTAATTGAAATTTGAGATGTGCTTAACATCTGTCCCCCCTGTATCTGGAAAACCCAGTCAACTGCACTTTGAAATTGGCTAGGAAAACAATTTCTACAATTACCTTGTGACAAGTATGACGCTGGCAGACCAGGTCATGTCAGAGTGTATTCAGGCCAATTCACTTGTGTATTAGTATAGATCAAAGCAATTGTTAAATGTATATGTGCTTTGGGTGTTTAAACTTCATAAAACTAATGGGATGTTAAGTGCATTGTTTTCTCTCAACTGTATCCTGTTATGATGCGACATCAAACATTTACATTGTAAATACCGCTGTAACTAAATAACTCATCAGACATCAAAGAAGCCTTGTGGAATGCTAATGAAGGACTTTATCAGAAAAAGTGCTAATTACAAAGCAAATAGCCATTGTGTCTGATGACTGGAGGTCTCAGACTCAAAGTGCATTCCTCACCCACTGTCAAAGGAAAAGCTCAGGTGGGTAGAGAGACTGACAGCTTGCTTTCTGTGAGAAGAAGCTATAAGAAGGGATTGAAAAAAAGATCCTGCATCTTTGGACTCTGACAGGAAGTGTACCAGATATAAAGTAGAAATCCCCAGAGACAATCTAGGTACCCTGGAAAGACTTTTGGGAAACTGGCAGTTTACTATGTCGCTGCCACCATTCGGAGTTACAAACTGTGATTCACCTGGACAGATATTTTAGCTGCTTTAATCTCTCAATAACTCTCATTCTTTTTTCTTAGCTAATAAACCTTTAGTTAATTTACTATTGGTTGCCAGTGCCAGGGTTGTCTTTGGTGTAAGATTCAGAGTACCAGTTGATCTGGGGTAAGTGGCTGGTCTCTTGGGACTGGGAGCAACCTGATGTGGTGTGATTTTTGGTTCAAGTGACCATTATCACAAAGTTCTGTTTGGATGGGTGGCCAAATAGTCTGGAGAGTCTAAGTTGGTCTGTGACTCCATGGTAAGACTGGTACAGTGATCCAGGAGTTCACGTTTGTTACTGGGTTGGTGAAATCTAATGATAGAACATACCACCAGCTTGGGGGATTTCCCTGTTTCTGACAGTCTGCTTTGTGGCAGGCATTCACAGTTGTGAGCCACTCCAGACAGCGTGACAAAGAGGATGAAAATATCGTAATTAGTGCTATTGAAGCACACTGCATGAGTCACTGAAAGCCAGTGGGGGAAACAGCCCACACTGGACGTGAATTCAGTCTTCAGAATCCTTTCCGTCCTTGGCCTGTCTGCTGAGAGGGGACTAATTGCAATGGGAAGGGAATTACGCATCGTTCTGCTTGGCACAGCAGGAGAGAGGCTGCCAGGGAGCTAGTTATAGCTCCCCAATTTTCAAGGAGAATCTGAACTGCCCTGGGCTTCAGCTGCAGTTCCCTCTTTGCTGGCCTGTGGTTCCAGACCCAAGCAGCGGAAAATAGAGCAGAAACCAGTTACACTGACTTTGTGCCAGTTGACAGCTCTTCCCAAGTTAGGGGAGTCTTCAGTTAGGATACACCAGCTTCCTGGTGCCTTTGCACTGTTCCAGCACCTATCTTACGTTGCTGGAGCAGCTGAATGTTCCACGGTGCAGTCTTGAGAGGATGAGTGGCAGGGCACAATGCTAAATTCTCCCTTACCCGCTTCATCCTTTTCAGGGCAAGACTGGGTGCGCAGCTCTTATTTATTGTGTGCGGCGGAGGGGGTTGGAAATGCTGGTACAAAATTCCACTTGCTCCTTTTCTTTCACCTTTGGCTTATCCAGGACTTGATGGTCCTTTATAAATACTCGTTTCCATTGCCAGAGGCACATACACAAGCCTTTGCGAATCAAGCACAGAAAAAATAAACATCTTACAAAAAAAACTCTGCAACATTTCTAGCCACTTGTCCCTAGGGATTCTGGTTTCTCACAGACTAAAGACCACCACCAGAGCACACAGTGCCTCTGGCACCACGGTAAAAACGTCCTCCTTGGAGTGGAGGACACAATGCGGCCAAGCAGATGGACTCTGACTCCACAGTTACATACTCACACTCAGCTGGATGTTCTGTGTCGTGAGTTCCTCTGCTTTCTTTTCCAGGGAAGACACCCACAGCTTGCGTTTCTGACGGCAACGAGAGGCTGCAGCGCGGTTCCGCTCCAGGAAACGTTGCCTGCGCTCATCTGGGTCTTCATCCATCGTGCGTCTCCGCCGGCCACCAGTGCTAGGCGTGGGCTGAGCAGGGGAAACCTGGAGTTAGGACAGAAGGAAGAGAATTACTGAAACAAACACACACTTGATTAAACCAGACAGTTATCCACGCTGATTGTACTGAGTCCAGAGCAAATTCCAATTGGCTTGGAGAGTCAGGATGTAGGATCCGTCAGATGCTGATTCTGAAACTAAAAAACACTCCATTTTTCCACAGCAGCTTCCAGTGTTCTCAAGGTACTTTACCGACATTAATGAATTAGGTCCAAACAGATTTGTTGAGACTTATTCTACAGACAGGGAAAGTGAGGGAGAGAGATTAAGTGACTCGCTTAGGGTCACGCTGGGAGTCTCTGATGGAGACCCAGCTTCCCTGATTCTCAGTCCTGCACCTTATCCAAAAGCCCATCCTTCCTCCCAAGCACCGAATCTTGTGACATGTGTTGATGGATGGGCAATATGTCCTAGATGCACAATGAAGTTTCAGTTCTGAGCGACTATCTCGGTGTCAGGATGATTTGAATATTATGGGTTTAGGAGAGGAAGCAGACAGTATTTCTTGCAGTGGATTAAATATGCTCACTTTTCTAGCGAGACTACAGTTTAAATCCCACCTCAGCTCATTAAGTGAAAAGAAGTTGATTGGCCTCAGACTGATCTTCAGTAGATATTTGTCCATATCACAAAGTCACCACCCCAATTTACAAGGACAAATGGCTCAAGAGTAGAACAGCAGGGAGGCTGGGAGGGTGAGGAGCGGAGTTAGTATCATGGATGGGCAGGAGGCAATGCTGGTTGGAACCGTGGCCAGGGAGGAGTTCTGAGGGAGAAGCCTGCAGAGCACGTCTGGTTTAATCCTTATTTCCACCAGCGCTAGAATTCAGCCCCTAGCATCTGCCTCAGTCAAAAAAAAAGTTAAAAAAAGAAAAAAATAAGGACTATTCAGCTTCATATTGTTGGAACTTACCACAGGTTACAATGTGAGAGGGAAACAACTCAACAGAGCCATCTTTACAGATATACACAACACTATTGCAAGGGAATACGGGCTTTTGTGTAACACAGCCAATCTTCAGCTGTGCTCTAACATCATTGTACAAAGTCTGACAGGCATTTAAGAGTGGATTCTGTAACACTGCAATCTCCTGCTGTATTCTGAGGGAACAAAGGAAAAACCAACAAGGACAAATCACCCCAGACTCAGTCCTCCCAGCACTACTGCATAGGCTCTATAATTACACAGCCACAATGTGAGAGCACAGTTACACTTCACTACTCACTGTCAGACAGCATATGGATATTAAACTTTTGGAAGCCTGTCTAACTGATGGAGCAGGTGGCAGTTCTGATGGAAGGCTGGCATTTGGTTAGCTGGCAGGAGCAAGTGGGGTTGATTGCCTAAGAGGGGAGTGTTTAACCCTAGTAATTAAAAAGGAAAGAAGACAGCAAAACACTCTTTCTAAACTCCAGAACACATCAAGTAACTGTGCCTGTTGCCTAAGTCTAACTTGCACTGTTTGACAGTGATGGTAACAGAAACTACAAAAAGGAGTGTTTCACACACATTAAACCCCAACCCCCAACAACCCCACCCCCAAACCCCACAGCTCTGGAAAGCATATAGGTCTGAGCAGAGAGTGACAGATTCATGAGGTTATTCCCCACTCCTTTCCTAGCAGACTAGAACTCCCAGTATCTTTGCTTCCTCCATCATCATCTTAAGCCATCATATCTTCAAAGATTAAGAAGGAGCAGACCTGTGGCTGAGCGGGAGAAGGTGCATCTGGGTGCTGGAGAAGTATCTGACCCTGCTCTGGACGTGAGGTCACCATCGTGCTTGCTGACCCCACAACCATGCTGCTGCCATTCAGTGAGGAAGAAACCTGGTGCGTCAGGCTGGCCTTCAGTCTCTGTAAAATGAGAGAACAAAACTATCAATGGGATTCAGTGCTTTTAACCAGCCTTCTCCATTCGCTTCGGAGACACAGGCCCTAACATAACTTATTCTTCACGCTCTTCAAAGGAGGATTCAAATCCAGCCAAAAGCTGTTATCATCTGGCAGGTGTTGGGTGGCCCACGTGAAGATAGATGGTGGTTCTCAATCCAGTTCAGAACAGACAGGTGTCTGCATCACAAAATGACTACAGCAATTGGCACTCATCAGCTCCCCAGCTGGCAGTCTCTGCAGAAGGACAATGGACCAAATGGACTGTGGAGACTGAACAGCCTTCAGATGCTAAGAGGTGGGTCTGACACATGGGGAGGGACACAGGAGGGAGGTCTTCACTAACATAATCACTGACCCAGATGAAAGGAGACTGAAGCATGGGCATATTGTTACACACACATAACAGAGTTTAAGAATCCTTACCCTCCTATCCCCCACAATGGTTCTAGTTTCAGCTCAGTACATGAATGCAGAATGAATTTTTGCAAATGCCTAGCTAGTGTGGAATTGTAGTAGCAGTTACTGGAAGCACCAAGGTCTCTGCAGCACTGGAGCATATAATAACGTGGAAGCCCTGACTGCAAACAAGTCCACTCTAATATTATTTCAGCAAGACAAACGTGGTTTCACCATCTTTGTATCCAAACTTACTTTTCCCTCCGCCTCATCCCTACTTTCCTTCTTCCTCCTGTGTGCACCGAGCACTTGTGCTGTAAGAGCCGGGGAAGCGGAGAAAGAAATTCCTTCATAAATCTACAGTTGGAAGAGCGTCCCACTGAAAACCATTACTAGAGTACTCTGCCAGATCACTACACCACAGCCGCTCCCCTCTTGGCTCTCTCCTCCCTGCCCCCATCTGTCATACTGGAACAGGAATCCACTGCTTTACAACGTGTCCCATATTTAAGATGGGATCAGGAATCTTTGCCTTGACAATAATACGTAAGGTCCATATGGCAGACGGGCGGTGCTGGGTGATTTAATGAAGAACAACTTAATAGTCTTATATATTTATAACACCTGCTCTCAGTGTTCCTACAATGGTTTAAGATACTCTTACTGCTGCAAAGGATTTCAGTGGGGAGCAGTCTAAGCTCACTAATTTGGGCTTATCTATTCAAGAGCTTTTGGTGTCTCTTTAGAAGGATGAGGGGTCATGAGTATAGAGATTCTAAACACACTCTTTTCTGGAGGGTCTAACGGAGATAAGTGAAGGATTTTACGACAATTCTATGAATATATCCCCCAAAGCAATCTCCCCTGGCACAGGTCAATAGGCTTCTCTCTATGTTCTGGAACTCACCATTTTAGCCTCAGAGTGCACTGGAAGGCCTGATGGTGAAATGGAACCACTGCTGTTGATGGGTGGACCAGGAATACCAGGAATGTTGGGCACCATGGACACTGGCCTAGCCAGCTACATGTAGAGAGAAGAGCACACACATTTTGAGAAGTTATGTCATTGCTACTGGAAGCGTCCTGCATGAAATGGCATCATAATAATCACTTGACAAAGCATCTTTAATGCAGAGAGCCTAGAACGTTTGACAAACTTTATAAACTACGGCCACGGGGACTGTTTCGTCAGTCACTCAAAGGTGGGCAGTCACCTCTGTGGTGGCCACAGCTGCTATTTAAGAGAACGCAGCAATGGCAACCAATAGCTGAGGACAGAAAGTGAAATATACTTGGTGGCAAAATATCGTGAAAGGTCTCTCATTTCCCTCACACCCAGAAAACCTGTACCCCAAAGGGTGCAATGCTGCCAGGTGGCCATTAGAGGAATGGGAAAACTGGGGCATCTGGGTTCTATGCCCAGCTCTAACATGGACTTGCAGCAACACCCTGGTTAAGTTTTAGCTTCCCCATCTGTAAAACAGGCATATTTGCCTGGCTTACCTAAACAGGGGAAATGGAGCGTTAGTTCTGTTTTATAAGACACACTGAAATACTTTGATGAAAGGTGCTAGGAGCATGAGTTATACTTCAAGAAAATACGGAGATGTCCTACATGCCAAACTCTTAGCACACTGGCCATTCAGACGTGCATCCCCCTATCCCCCCCGGTGGATTGCAACCTCAGCAGTCCTACTACCTGAGGAACTAGTATATTGGAATTACCCACTCAGTACACAAAATACCCGCCAAGCAGGAGACACGGGATTTGCACAGGCTGACTCACTCAACACACACAAGCCCACCAGAAGGTATATTTATTTGTGAATTTCATACCCTGAAAAATTCTCCTTAGGCTGAAGTAAAACCTGCAGTGTTAAATATAAATTACCATTTCGCGCACTGCCCAGGCTGGGGCGGCTTTCCTGGCCTGCAAAGATTAACATGTTCTCTGTAAGCTCGAATGGTTTCAACTGAGGCATTCCGTTCCAAATGCAACCAACTAATCAGGGATCCTGCAGTTCCCAGTCCTGGATCAATGGTGTGAGCCATCTGCCCAGACCAGGCTTTATTTTTCAGCCTTATTGCCCTCTAGTGTCACTGGCATGTTATTATTACCTTGCTAGCATCAGCCCTTGCCCACTTCCACTTCAGGCTTATCTCACACAGAGGGGTAGATGTATTTTAATTTTGCAAATGAAAGCATCTGCATATGTTGGGCAGGAGAAAAACTGTCCCCTCCTTTACCACAGAGAATGTGCTGGAAGTTTCTCTTACCGATATAACAGAAGGCATCTGTACAGGAGGGCCAGGGAGGACAGGCATAGTCTGTCCATTCGCAAGGTGCATGACAAGTGGGAGGGAGCCTGTAGGAGACCTGGAGAAACACAATTCAAGCTCACATATGTCAATTCAAGTTTATACTGTACAGACAAGACTAACTAGCCCCACCCAACCCCACCAAGATACAGGCGATTTCTAGCCTTGTCTAGACTAGGATTTAAGGCATTATGTTAGCTAACACAGGCTAACTTACATGTTTTAAAAGTCTAGCATAGACAAAGTGCAGCGCCTTTAGCATGTGCTAAATTGATCAAATTAAAGCCTAGTTTAGCATGTGTTAAAGTATACATTGCCTTGTCTACCTGAGATTCTTAACATGTATTAACTGACGTGTGCTAACATCACATTTTGGGTATCCAGGCAAAGTTGTCTGACAACCATTTGTTGCTTGGTGCTGGCAGGACATGCTGATGGAAGAATTACGACTCTCCTTATTTAACTCCTCTATGTAAGCTTGCGTGCCTGCTTGCCAAAAAGCATAAGGCTGTTAAAGCACAAAGACCAGATGCCCCTATGAAGGGATGTTGGACTTTAATAAGCTGGACACATTTGAACAGAGGGCGAGGATAACCAAATATTACACATTGAGCTCTCTGTTTTAGGAGAAGGAGGAATTAGTTCACCGTGAGTTCTCCCTGTGCCAGTGCAAACAGAAGCTCTGCTCCAAAACACACAGCAAAGCAAACAGAACCAATGCTGGGTTTCAGTCACAGTTTTCAGGGGAGCGATGTAACACTCCGTGCTGGCACATGGGCTCATTCACCAGGACACGTAAAAGTGCCCTTGATGCTCTGCTGTAGCTGCTGGGCTATTCAGTGGAGTCCAGCTGCTGCTCTGGTGCCCTCTACTGGTATATCCACAGAAGCACGAGGCAGGCTGGGGTACTAGATCAACTGTTCCTACATATTGATAAATTTCTGGCTAGACAGTTGCATTAATACAGCCCTCATGGCAGAATGAGGTTGTGCATTAATTTAACTTTCATTTAAAAACACTGCTAACCCTCAGAGAAAACATCCTAAACAGACAGCACTGTTTGCAGAACGCCTGAGATAGTAGGTCTGAGAAACATGAAGAGCTCCATTCACTGCCATGGGGTGTTTACGCTGAAGGCTAATAACGACAGGTAAAAATGCCAACAACCTTTCCCCCTGCTGATCATTTTGCAGAAACACCCGGCTAATGTGCTTATCCAGCTTCTGAATGCAGTGACAAATAAGGGATGGGGGCAGCCTGCCTCAATCGTAGAGTGCACTACTATTTAAGAAAAAAGAAAAGGAGTACTTGCGGCACTCATGGCACCTTAGAGACTAACAAATTTATTTGAGCATAAGCTTTCGTGAGCTACAGCTCACTTCATTGGGCAATGAAGTGAGCTGTAGCTCACAAAAGCTTATGCTCAAATAAATGTGTTAGTCTCTAAGGTGCCACAAGTCCTCCTTTTCTTTTTGCGGATACAGACTAACATGGCTGCTACTCTGAAACCTACTATTTAAGAATGATGACTTGCAGTAATGTCCTCTCTCCCTCTGACTCCACCATGTCTGGGCCCACCATTTGAAAAGTCCCTGTCCAAAGAGTGTGGGAGAGGGAAGAAAGAGTGGCTTCTGAACTGACATGGTCAGGACAGAGCGGAGACAAAAAAAAACTGTTCTCCTTGCATTTTCCCCTATTTTTTATTATGGGAGATTCTCCTATTCCTCCCCTGCTCATGACAGCATAAGATGGAGGCAGAGAGAACAGCTAGGAGAGGAAGAGCAGGGCTGGTGCTAAGCAGGCATCTGGGGAATGGCGAGAAAATCCACTGCTACCATCCCTTCTTCCTAGCCCTGATGAGAGGGATGATGGGCCGCTGCTGGCTAAGCTAAGAACATTTACACTGTGGGGTCTGTGCTGAGGTAATGGCGAGATGGGATGGGAGTGAAAGTCATAGGGGGTAAATTGGGCCAGATTCAAGTTCATACCTTTACCGACTAGGGGTGGGACTTTCAAAGCCATGTAGGGAATCTGGACATTCAATTCTCACAGAATCTGGGAATCCAGATCCTTCAGGCCACTTTGAAAATCCCAGTGTAAAAGTTTAGCTACAGAAAGTTCATACCCTGCCCTCATTCTCTGTCCCACTGACATCCCTGCGAGTTGCACTACAGGCCTAACTTTGTAGCTTCAATACATGGACTGTTCTGATTTTATTTCTCCAAGCAGGGCAATGCTCTGGTGCTTCAATTCCAGAAGACAGCATTACACCTGAGCTTGAGTCTAGTTTATGGAAAACAAACACAATACTCTTTCAAAACACAAAGACAATCATTTAACCCTTAGGGTGCCTGGAGACAGGATTTAGAACTTTCCGTCAGGAAGTCTGGACTGATGGTGCCAAGGGGTCAAAACAAACACACAAAAATATGAATTGGCAGCCAAAAAAATGGCCTTGTTAATGCAAAGACCCAGATCCAAAGAGGGTAATTAGAAAGAAGTAACAACCATGGCACAACAGAAGCATCCTGACACCAAAGAACAGAGCAAGGGCTAAATATACCTCTCCTGAAGGCCCATTGTAATGTATTTCCTGGATCACTTAGGCGCCTTCCTTTTATATATAAAGTTGAAACTACCCCACAATGCAATGCGCTCATAACCACTTCACTGAATGCTCTTGACCCTCAAGTCTAGATTATTCCAGCGGCAAGAAGAGCAGATCATTGGGTTATCTGAAAACAAATAGCTACAGAAGCAAAACCGGACTTTGAAGGAGGCCAAAAGGTTGTAGAGGCTTCACTTCAGAAGCAACAGCTGTATTGGAAAATCCCAAAGCCATTAAAGATTCAACAACTTTGCAGTTTTATCTAAGTCTTATCCTTTTAATCAGGTAGCAAAGGCAACTCATGATCCTCTGGCAAAACATTACAATATTCACTGCCTATATTACAGGCAGTGAAGGCATTGCCAGTGGAAGGATATCAGGACTGGACTGTTTTACTTTCCCTGGGATTGCCCCATAAATGTTTAATTTATGTTATAACTAGTTCTCATGACAGCGTTTACAGTTATACATGGAACTGCAGTGGAAGTTGCACATAGCTCAGCGCTTTTGACAATCAGGTCACGTTTCGGCACTTAAATACAGAACTAAAAGCCTGACTTTAGACACCAAATTTTTAAAATCTTGGTCCAAGTCTTAGCATCTTTCTTACCCAAGCTGTCTGTTGGAAGGTGGAGCCTGGGTGATGACAGAGGTAGGGGAGGGAAGAGTGGGTTGTAGCGGGTCATATCCCAAATGTAGTGGCAGTGACCCTGGACGCATGATGGTTGGAGTAGGAGTAGAAATTATAACAGGCTTTGAAGTGATCTCCTAAAGAGAATCAACAAACAAAAGTAAGGACAGATACTTTATCAGCCTCATCATAATAATGTGCCCTTCTCTCACATCTTTCTTCTGAGAATCTGAGTGATCAAGAAACATTAAACCAACTTTCACAACACCCCAATAGGGAAACGGACACAGAGCGGGGAAGGGACTTACCCAAGGTCACAGTGATTCAGTGGCAGAGCCAGGAATAGAACCCCAAAGTCCCGACCCCCAGAGTCCTGCAGAAATTGTTAGACACTCCTCCTCCTCTAAAAACTAGTGGCTCCAGCCCAAGCTGGGATACGTACAAAGCGTAATTATGCAACCAGCAGTTTTGCCACCTATATTATTCTACAAGTGCATGTTCTAGGCCACTACAACAATCACCAGGGCACAGTGGACCCATCCCTATAAAAATTGCTTAACTTATTCAGTGATTCTTCTCATCTGAAGAAACCTGTGAGGGATCCCAGTCCTCAAACCTGGGCCCACAGGTAGCATTCAGGCCACAACTGCAACCCAGCAGCTCACCTGAGTAACTAGCGAAGGATCCAGAGAAGGACTAGCCTGCCCCCAAAGCTCCCCTATTGGCTAAGGAGTACAATATGAACAAGGACTTAAAAACAGGAAGTTGTCCGAGCAACTAGAGGAATCTTTGGCTAGCTGCCACTGCGGACCCCTTCTGCTTACCTGACTCCTGAGCCCTGCATTTCTGCCTGCTCCCAGTTCCTGCTTCCCTGCCTGCTCCTGGTTCCTATCTTCCCATCCCAGACCCGTGTGCTCCCATTTCCTGCTCCTCTGCCTTATCCCGACGCTGTCTCCGGCTCAGACCCTTGGCCTGGCACCTGACTTCGTCTCCGGCTCGGACCTTCGGCTTGGTAGCTGATGCGGTCTTTGGTTTTGACCCTCAGCTCTGACCATTAGGCATAGCTCCTGCTCCAACCACAAGGCTTGATCACCCATGCCCAAGTGACTGCAAAACCCCCTCAGATTTACCCCCCGTTAGTATGATGCCAGCCTTCCCAGGAACGTGACTTCTCAGGTTTTTTTTAAAAAAAGGTAGCAGTTCATTTTTGGAATTTATGTGGAAACTTAAGGACGACAATCTGTCTTAATGTAAAATCAGTTCTTCACTCTCCTGCTTAAGGAGGGGAACAGAACCTTCAATTCAAGCCTTGACAGTTAAGTGAAGAAAGAGCATATTCTATCATAGTTAGAATCAGTTCTCCTGGTGAAAGAGGTAAATTACAGCCAGTGGGAATGGCCCAGGAAACCTACCTTCTCTGTGATCTGTGGGGATTGCGGACTGGATACAGGACTGTCTGGAGGGGAAGAATCCACCTCAACTGGCTCCTCCTCTTTTATTTTGATGTCTGGGGTTGAGGGCAGAGACATGTCCAGGGGCCCAGCATTCTAATGGGAAAAGATTAAATCATTAAATGAAAGTTACTTCATACCACTAGTGAAACACACAACTAGTTTCCAGGGCCACTGCCTAGCTGCACCTAGCAGCACCTACCAAAGGCTTTTTTAATTATTTGCATTCCCATGGCACCTAGAAACCATAGTCCTGGACCAGGGCCCCAGGGTGGTAGGTGCTGTACAAACAAAGAACAAAAACCAGACATCCCCTGGGCCAGAAGGCCAGTGCTTTGTGGTTCCTCAGTAACACATACACATGGAATTCTTATTACTAGTAAAAAGGCTCCGCTAAGTAGAACAGGTAACAAAGTCAAATGCCTGCAAGTTACAGAAGGCACTTTCATTCACAGAAGAGCTGTAAAGCAGTGTATAAATCAGCCTCAATTATTTTATTGACCAATCATCAAAAGTAAACAAAGAGCCATGCAAGGTATTAAATACCTATGAGCACCCCATTAAAATAAAACCTAACCATATGCTTGAATATGGCAACCCACCAGCACACCAGTTTTCAAGGGTACTATATGCCCTATTTTAACTAGTTAGCAATGACTTCTTAGCTCCCCCAGACTCTGCCCAGAAGAAGGGTGAGGCAAACGCACTCATGACAGCATGAGGGAACTGCCTAGTTGGTGGCACATGCAGGCAAACAACAGAAACAGACCTGTCAAGGGACAGGGGCCTTTTTGTGTACAGTGCAGACTTCTAAATCAGGGGTGGTCAAACTACGGCCCAGGGGCCACATCCAGCCCTTCAGACGTTTTAATCCAGCCCTCGAGCTCCTTCCGGGGAGCAGGGTCTCGGGCTTGTCCTGCTCTGGCGCTGCAACCAGGGAGCGGGGCTGGGGGCTTGCCCCACTCCGCGCGTGCCGAGGCTCTGCTTGGCTCCCAGAAGCAGTGGCATGTCCCCGCTCCAGCTCCTATGCAAAGGGGCAGCCAGGGGGCTCCACACCCTGTCGCCACCCCGGCAGCTCCTATTGGCCAGGAATTATGGCCAATGGGAGCTGCAGGGGCAGCACCTGTGGACGGGGCAGCATGTAGGAGCCAGAGAGGGAACATGCCACTGCTTCTGGGAGCTGCCTGAGGTAAGTGCTGCCTGGAGCCTGAACCCCTTCCGCCCTCGAAACCCCTCGGTCCCAGCCCGGAGCACCCTCCTGCACCCCAACCCCCTCATCCCCAGCCCCACCCCCAATTTCATGAGCATTCATGGCCCGCCATACAATTTCCATACCCAGATGTGGCCCTTGGGCCAAAAAGTTTGTCCACCCCGTTCTAAAGGCAAGAGACACTTAGCCTGTGGCTCTAGAGTTGGATGTGGCTCCTTCAGTACCCTAGCTCTTATGGAGTTCATGGATCCCATAAAGGCCAGGGACATCAGAAGCAGCTCTTACGTGAGTCTGCTGGGGAGAGCTAAGTAGCCAAGCCTCTGCAGCAGGCACCAAGGAATAGGAGAAGAAAGAGAAGATGCGTCTGAGTGGCAAAAAGCCAAGTCACAGGGGGGACACTATATCATTGTGGGATGGGGAATTGAAATAGAGTCAAAATAGGCATCTATGGCTCTTCTCCCTGATGAGCCATCTCTCTAGTTGAATGGCATTGCCCTAGAGGGCCCCTGTTATAGCCGAGTTACGCAGCAGCCTTGCCTTCAATACATGAAGTAACCATTTACTTGCCCTCTTAAGCAGGGACGTTTCACCGTTAAATCACAGAAGAGAAAGGATTAAAATTCAGGAACGTTTCAAACCACTTAAAATGCCTCCACGGGAGCCCCCACTATGCCAATGTTTTTAATTAACATGCACATGCTGGTGTCCAGGCCACCCTTGGAACAGCAGGACAAAACAAAACAGCAGTAACTGGGCTCAACTTAGCAAAGTGTTCAAAGCATCTCACAAATGCATCGCTAGCCAGGCTCACTGAGCGACAAACCATCTGGGTCTGAGCTCTAGTGTGTGCAGGGCCCTTCTAGGAGGGATAATTCTTTCCCTACGCCTGAAGCCAGCCAAAGCTTTGAGTTGCTGCATTCTCCTGGCTGATGCTGGAAATATCTTGACTGCAGTTTAAAAAAAAAAAAAAAAAGGCAAAAAGCAAAACACCCAGAAGTCTAAGAATCCTAACTATAGCTATTAGGCAGCATAGGAGATGGGTGGTCTTACATATAAAATGACTGGCTAGACTGTGGGTTGCTCAACCATTTATACACAAAACCACAAAATCTAGCTACCCTCAAAGAATATTAAAGTTCTGGGCTGTAGCTAATGAAAGGCAGGGAACTCAGAGTTAAGCATGACACGCCACCGCACTGTGCCTCGGCCTGCAGCACATGCAGGATGCAAGATCAACGAATATTTGAAAGACACCTGGTACTCAATGAGTGAGTGAATGACAAAATTTTCCACTTTAACTCTGAACTTGTTATATTTGAACAGATTTATGCAGCCGTGTTTCTGAACACAGCTGCCAATTGCGCGTGTATGTACAAATGTACATACATATACCAATTTCATAAACTTAAAAGCCAGTCTAAAAAATACCAATGCAGTTGTACAATATGCATCAGCTGCTATTCAGTGATGGAAGGGGTTGGAAAGAATCTCTTAAGTTGCTTGAGATCTTGCTGTCTTCTAGATCTATAAACTCTTACTCTGTCATGGAACCTCCACTCTATTTGTATGCAGCATGCAACTGTTCAGAACTCAAGAAGTACACAACAAAAGCTTGGCTTCTTTCCTATCCTTTGGAGACAGGAAAGGCAGAACATGGTCAGAAAGGTTATTTCCACAACCATGCCTTTAAGACATAGCTTTGGGAACTGCTCTTTAATGATTTTTAAATCAATGAAGAGATGCCCAGTGGGCTTTGGATCAGAGCCTAAGGGGTTAACAAGGTACTGGTACTTCTCAGGCATTCCTTTGCCAGGACATGTGAGATCAGATATTGTGGGTACTGCTTTAAAAAAAAAAAGGCGGGGGTTGGGGGGAAGCTGTAGTAACAAAAGGTTATTAAAATCAGATCTAACTGGGACTCAGACTGTAGCACAGCCAGAGTCACGCAAGTTACTAAATAAATTATGTGATTGAGCGTATTAAATCTATGAGACAACAACACTTCGTTACCCTACAACATATGCCTTTCATCAGAACAGCATAATTCCCTCTTCAGCCCCTGCAATCTGTGAATGTTTCAGTTTTATTGGAATGGCAGTTTCTGCCTCTTGCCTTTTTCTCATCATCCTCTGTGGCTTTCTTAAACTCGTGCTCAAAGGAACTGGCCAATTCATTGAAGAGCCCCACCTCCTCACAGTTCTTCAAAAAACGGGTTGGAGTTGGAGTCTGATCTGTTCAGATTGCAACAAAAAAAACACAAAAGAATCAAAGTGAGGTCACAGGATTAATTTTAACCACTCTATTCATCTCACAGGACAAGACAAACCAGGAATATACACCTAACATTTAGATTCAGTTGTGTTATTTTAGGAAGCTTGGATTTTTTCATCTAGGATTTTTGTTTGTGTTCACAAAGCAAGCGACAATACTTTTCTGTTAATTTTGTCCTTTCAGCAAATATTGTGGCATTAACAAAAATAACGTATTTCAAATTGCACTGAGATCACAACAACTGAAAACAATGTATTGTTGCACCTTCCTTATTTAAAAACAGGGCTTACCCTGGCATCAGTGCAGGGTAGTTGTTGCTGAATTGGTGCTGCAGGGAAGCAGAATGTTTTGTGCATGTCCCTCAAGATGATAGATTTAAAAAAAAAAAAAAAAGAAAGAAAGAAAGAAAGAAAGAAAGAAAGAAAGAAAGAAAAAAAAAGAAAAAAAGAATAGTCTGAAGAAGCAGAAATTCCTCATAGTACTGTGATTTTTAAAGTAACTGCCCTGGCACTGACTTGGGCAAGTCACTAACCCTCTCTGTGCGTTAGTGTCTCCATCTCTAAAATAGGGATGTTACCCAGCTCACAGGAATTGCTGAGGATTAATTAGCGTGCACAAAGTTACTCTGAAATCCTTGGCATAGAAGGCCATACAGAAGTGCAAATTACCTCCACCAGCACCTTAGTTCACTATAATCATCTCTCTGCAAGACTGAAATGGCCAGTTTGCTACAATATTAATATAGCTGGCCATGGAGCCACAATTCAGCTTGTAATTGAAGCTCAGTCTACACAGCAGAAAGTCTCCTGATTATCCAGAACAGCTCACGCAGTCAGTTTCATTTCTGCTTGTGATGTTAGTCAGTAGTCCAGTTATTAACAAGAGCCCATCACTAGCATATTATTCCGTTTGAATCGATCAAGCAGAAAGTTGTTTGCTTGTTGATGATGGAAGCTTAAGGAAAACAGCCCTTTTCTGCTTTACTTCAGAGTTGCTACAAGAGAAAACTTGTACCTCCTGTCTTTCAGTGGAGGCCACCTTGTATCAACCACCCAGCACAAAAACAGGGGCTATCAATAAGAAACGGAAGTGTCAACATTTCTGTAAATGGTGTTTGTCCTACGAAGGATTTATGAACACAGGAAATTATGCTTTGTCCTAGATCCAGCTGCTTATAACTAATGTGCTCTTCGGTATTCATAAAGACCTCCAATAGTTAGGGCCCTACCAAATTCATGGTCCATTTTGGTAAATTTCACAGTCATAGGATTTTTAAAATGGTAAATGTCATGATTTCAGATATTTAAATCTGAAATTTCACGGTGCTGTAACTGTAGGGGTCCTGACCCAAAAGGGGGCTGTGAGGGGGTTGCAAGGTTATTGTTCGAGGGTCACAATACTGCCACCCTTACTTTTGTGCTGCTGCCTTCAGAGCTGGGCCCTTGGCTAGTGGTTGCCGCTCTTTGGCCACCCAGCTCTGAAGGCAGTGCAGAAGTAAGGGTGGCAATACCGCGACCCCCCTACAATGACCTTGTGACCCCCCCCACAGCCCCCTTTTGGGTCAGGACCCCCAGTTTGAGAAACGCTGGTCTACCCCGTGTAATCTGTTTTGTATAGAGTAAAAGTATACAAAAGACCAGATTTCATTGTCTGTGATGTGTTTTTCAGGGCCATGAATTTGGGAAGGCCCTACCAACAGTCCTTTACTTACCACATAAATATCAAACAGAAAAGGCTTTTGGACCTGGTTGCAATGCAGTAGTATCCACACAGTGTTAAGACATGACTCAGTCTTTTCTGCATTTTTTAGGCCCAGTTTTCATGGCTAAAAAAAAGTGTGTGTGTGTGTGTGTGTTTTTTTTTTTTAAACCTTGGGGTAACTAATGAGTTCAGGGCTGCGGTAAACACAGTGAAGACCAGCACTTCATTTTTACGGCAAAGTAAACAAGGTCAACCCCAAGGACGGGTATACTGCTTTTCTCACCTATTTTACCTCAAAGTAAAAACAAAAGTGCCCTGCCTTCACTGTGGTTTTATGTTGGGATATCTCAAACATTAGCTACTCCGAGGTTTACAAAAAAACCAACAGATACACCTTGTTTAGCAGTGAAGAGAAGACTTACTTGTGTAGACAAGCAGTTCTACAGCCTAATCTTTTCAGACTGCAAGACAGAAGGAACCATGTGCCAATATGAATCTCAGTTAGAGTCAGGTGTGATGTAGCTGTGTAATGCTATTTTTCTTGTATTCTTGAATGGACAGAAAACCCTATTATTATTGCATTAGAAAAATGAGTCAAGACCTATGGTACAACATGGATGATTATAACAGACTTTCTGCTCACCCAGGAAACAAGATACATGCTAAATCATGAACACCGCTAACAGAAACAGAATCCTGTATTTACACGTTTCTTTCTATAGTGTAGATAGGACCTTAGTCAGAGCTGAGAAAATCTAAAACGTAATTGATCATTATTAATTTGCAATCCCCAAATCACTGGTTGGCCAGTTTATACTTCAGAGTTATCAAATGAAAACTACAACCCGTCCTCCATATCCCTTTTGGGGAGGTAGGGCAATGGAGAAAGAACATTCTTTGCGCACCATGCAGTCTCCCTTAGCCTCCAACTTCACAGAATGAAAGGAATACTATCCAAGTATCTTCAATATTCATCCCAGCATTTCCTGGCCAGGGTTCTATACAATCTGATTTACAACTATTCCAACACTTCTCTATGGATACTACAATATGTCCCCCACTAGGAAGCATTTTCTGCCTTTACCACAAATTTCCCCAAAGTAGATAAACTCAGTAAAGATCCACCCTATGTAGTGATTAATTACATGGCCGTAAGAAGTGGACTGAGTTGCAACTGCTTTCCTCAGCCCCAAATCTGGTGACAGTGTTTGCCCATTTAGTGAGCTCCCCTCTGCCCCCAGGAGAAATCAAACTGGGCTCTCACATGAAGTCTTTGAAATAAAATTAAAAAAGAAAAGAAAAAAGATTTCCTCTTCCCTTCACATTTTCAATATAACAGCAGTTTCATTCAATGGGTGACACAATCCCTGCTCCCTTTTAAGAAACCAAAATGCAGGAGGATTGACAGGGTGGGAGAATATCCATAACTGGCAATGATCTGCTGTCAGACAGCCATGTACATTTTTCTCAAATCTTATAAAGGCTGCATGGACTATGTAGAGTAATTCCAGAGCAACTCATTTGGGCTTCACAAATGCACTCTCGGCAGTAGCCAATGCACTAGATGGAGTTTTAATTTATTAACTGCCAGCCTAAAAGCTCAAGAAAATTGACACCTGGGCTGAGGAGAGGAAACTGAGTTTGTCGGCTTTTGTTCATCATCCTCAAAGTGCACGAAGAAATGTGAAAGACCTTTTGTCTGTAAATCTTCCAGAGTCTTGATAAAAAGGGTGAGTATAAAAAAAAAATAATAATAATCCTACAAAACCTGATACTACCATAAAAAATGAAAAAAGTAGAAACTTGGAAGCAGCCTCTGGCTTTCCTTTCCCCCTGATTAAATGCAGATCACAAGAGCTTTTTATGGGCGGTAGAGACGTTTTTCAGTACATCTGGTCCCTGGTATTAATCTTACAGTCAGGCTATATTAATGTGTACCATTTTCAGAGCTGACCAGGATTGAGCAGCACATACCTGCTATGATGACTGAATCGGTTCTAGAAGGACCAAATTTCAATGTCATCTCATGCTTGTGTTTATGAACCGCCAGGTGGTCCTCGTTTGTAAACCTCTGAAATGAAACAATTTAAAAGAGTGAATAAATGCATTTTATGGTACTTCCTGCAGTGGAGGTGGGGTGGAGAAAGGGAGGGAAGAAAGCCACCTGAGAGAGGCTGTAACATAATCGCTACATAGCATTAAGCAAAAACAGAACAGGACAGATTGTTTGAGAAGCGGCATGTGAGCACATCGCTCTAAATGAAAAAGCCATTATGTTGGCTTCTGGTGAACAGGGAAAAATATTTTGAACAATCAAATTTTAAATATAAAAAAAAATGGTGGGGGCCATGCAGTCGCTTGTAACCAAAAGAGGAAATGCAAATTATTCTCACCGCAGTGCTCTGTGAAGTGTACCACTTTATTACTGCCTAATGGAGAGATAAATTATTCACTATTAGGGGGATCAGTTAACTTCTTGGATCATGTGTAATGGAACTGGCATCCGCAAGGCAATTCGGGCCCAGGTTTTATGGAGCAGGACAGAGCGAGACTGCCTGAGATCGATGCCCAATGGCTATTTCTAACGGCATGGAGGAGCACAGTTGCACAAATGCTGCTCCCACAGAACCAGGAGGACACATTTCAAGCGCAATAAAGATGCCATCTAAATTCCACCTGCAGCATAATTACAGAATAAAAGTGCATGCAAGGGCTTTTGGGTGCTGCTGCTGAACTTGGCTTTGTTTCAATAGCTCGAGAGGATAAGGGGAGTATTGGGGATACGGCAGTCTCATTTAAAACCAAACAAAGGGATTCACCCCCTTCTTGTTCCTGGAGGAGCGTTACGTGCGGACTCGTTTTTTAAATCATTGTCTCAATTTCTGCCTTTTTGAAATAAAAAGGTACAAAAGGAGAGAAAGAGTTAAGCTAAATAATAATAAAGACCAGAGGATGGATTGCGCCTCTCCTAATAGACTGCGACAAACTGTTAGCTTCAGAGCATTTCATGGGGCCATACTGCAGGATTTTTATTCATCCAGTAGCTGTGCAGTATTGTTCTAACATTCTCTTGCTTTTAGAAATAGCTGCTGCATCGCAGAGAATTTTATAAGAAAAGGGAAAAGGAAAAAAGAAAAAGAACACCTGTTTCTGTGAACTAGCTAAAGCGCAAACCGGTAGTTTGATCTCTATATGCTCATTTGGGTCTAGATTCTTTTCCAAGTAGATGCATGTCCCTGAAAGCTACATGTTGACCCTGTAGCTTTCCTTAATAAGCATTGCTGA
Source organism: Natator depressus (assembly GCF_965152275.1). Classification (NCBI taxonomy): domain Eukaryota; kingdom Metazoa; phylum Chordata; order Testudines; family Cheloniidae; genus Natator; species Natator depressus. The sequence goes on from NC_134253.1 coordinate 11,705,881, forward strand.
GAGGAGGTTTATAATAGTGGGGGGAAGAGAAACATAGGTATTAATATTTACACAAAACAAAAAGTTTATTTTTCCTTTATTATAACAGAAGAGAAAGAAAGAATACATGTGGGCAGGGGGAAAGGAGTTTCAAATCTGTATCTAGAAGCAAGACTGCCACTATTTCAGCAGTGGCTTTACATGGTAAAAATGCAGTTACACCAAAAATGAAACCCCACAGGTCCAAGTCCTGTTTCTTTGACACTACAATCTGGTGCTAGATAAAAAAGTGGAAAGGTTTTGTTTTTGTTTTTTTTTAAGTCTGACGAGACTGCAAGCAGCAGCAAGAAGACTAGAAGCCATTGGGAGTGGGAATCAAGGGTATTTATTTTCCATAAAGGATGGTTATGTGGCAATGAGTTTTAAAGAAAGTGTGGTAACATCACATTATAGCTCAGTGTGCTCCAGTAATGAGATCTCTGTAGCCACCTAAAAACTATGCCACACTCTGGAAGAGCCAGGCCTTTTAGTCAACTGTGATTTGGGTTCTGCAGCTTTGGTACTCTAGAATTTATTTTAATTGCCAGTTATCGTGTCTTGTTCCATCTTGGGAATTTTTAGGGCACTTTTCATGTTTTTGTTCTGCATTACAGCTCTATGTAACATCTTTATGTGGTCTTACAGGCTTTGGAGTGCTCTCTTCCTCTACACATAAATGCTCAGAGACACAATATATCTCTCTACGTATATTTCCAAACACCAAAACCTAGAGGCTGAAAGCTGGCACTTCAGTCCTAAATCATGTCATTTAACACAGAGGGGAAAGTAAGTGGAGGATAACAAAAAACAAACAATGAGTTACAGCCACAGCATCAGCTTTAATATTTAATTTGCTTCCATCAGCATCTGTCACATCCTCCGTGTTATTTCAGCCTGAAGTTGGCTGTTTCCCTCCTGTCCCCAAATTAAGAAGATGTAGATTGTCAGCTCTTTGGGGCAAGGATCACGTGTTTAAATGTGTTTGTACAGAGGCTACGACATCAAGATCAAGGCCTTGTTAGGAGTTTCTGGGTTGTTAGTGCGATATAAACATTAAATATGCATCAAGCAGGGGAGAAAAAAAACAGCTTATGACAGAAAACCCAAGAGACTAGGGGTACCCCACTATTTCAAATGTGGCCCTTGCAGGCCAAGCTGCAGTGCCATTACCTGACTGGTGTATAAATTTACATTTTAAAAATAAATGCACACAGACATAAGTATTTGCATTTCTCTCTTCCTTGAAAGACGGCAGTTGAATTCACTAGATTACACAACTTCAGTGGAGAAGCTTCATCCTCCTGCAGTTCCAGGCTCATTTTTAGGAGTCTCCAGGCTGCATTTGGCCCCGCATGCTCTTACAAGAGACCCATAGTTCCTCTGGTACAATGTATTTAGTGTGTGCATGGTTATTTAGAGTTTGGGTAAACAAGTATCTGCATTTATTTACCCAAGAAACAGTAAAAGTTTTCCAGAGAAGACAGATTTGGGGCATATTAGGTTGGAAAGTTTGCATTCTTTATCCAACAGGCCGTGACAGGCCCACGGAATAAACATTTTGGTAATTTTAAATGCACTAATTTTAAAATGTTTATTTAAAAAGCTACAATAACTCCCGATGGGCTGAACATTTCAGTAATGTAATAAGGAGCTAGAGAATAAGTACACTGGGCCAAACCATAGGTCTTTACACAGGCAAAACTCCTGTCAACTCAATAGGAATGAGTAAGAAAAGAAAAGCAAGGACTTTGCCCTTAGCCTGCGCTTACAAAGCCCACAAAAAACTGATACAGGCAATGGGAGAGCTACGCTGGCTGCTTGTTAGGACAACCTGCAAATCCCAGGATATAATGCAGCCAGGGGACAAACATCAAGGTGGCGCATGCTGGGACCAATAGTTTTTGGGGGGCAAGCTCTGTAATGAAGAGGAAAATGGTAGACTGCATTTGGCATGGAAGTAGTTCTCAAAGTGCCTTTAAATCTGTTGTGTCAAGCCCAATAGCTTAACATACACATCCAGAAATCTGTTGGCCTTAAAGACCTATTTTTCAAGTAAATTTAAGAAGAAAGGAACTCCAACTATGAAATGCATTAGCTCCTTGGGGAAAAAAAAAACATAATGGGTCTAAATTACAAGGCTGCAAACTGTGCCACAGAATACACTTGTAAAAGGAAATTTTAAGTGAAAGTGTGAGCAGACAGCACATTTTCATTGGAATGAAAAAAGACCGGGAGCCGAGATCTCTTGCACCAAGCTGCGGCCCACAATACGTTTTTACAGCTAAATTAATAAACCCTTGTTAATAGTGGGAAAATGAAATGTTGACCCAACCTAACTAACTACAGTGTCACAAATGATTTTGCAGCACTCAGATACCATGCTAATGGCATAGCAGGGGTATAAATATCTTGATGGACACCGTTCACAGTGAATTAAAACATGCCCTTTATTGCAGTAGTAAATTTACGGGCACTGCTTACACTAGATGCATCAGGGAGCATAGGGTGGATACAATGAGTCAGAAGTAGTTAACATTCAAAGAAAGCCAAGCTCTATTCAGGAAGCTCACCTGCCCCTCCTCCCACCCTCGCTTTAATTCTCATAACAGAATGGCCTTTTAGTTGCTAATAATAAGGAAGAATGAGCTTGTGGTTAAGGTTCTGAAGCTTTGGGTTCCCAGATCTGCCACAGACTCCCTATGTGACCTTGGGCAAGTAACTTCATCTTTCCCCTTTCTGTAAAATGATTAGAATAATTCTCTGTCTGACTGACGGGTTATGAGAATAAATTCACTGATGTTTGTAAGGTGTTCAGACGCTAGAGTGATTCATATATTCTAAGGCCAGACTGGACCATTGCAATTATCTAGTGGGGACTCTAGTGGCACCCAGACAGACCTGTTTTCATTGTAGAGCAGGTGTTGGGGCAATAACATAGCTGGTGTTGGAATGACTTGTTGCGTTCTATTATACCAATAGTATAGCTGATTTGTATATTTTTACACTTATTTGTGGAGGTGCACAAAGTTGTGAGTGCAAGGAGAATCTTCTCAGAGATTGCCTGTGCCCCTGCACGCTGGCTCGTTCCCACTGTTACAATATACAGGCTCACAGGCAGACAGACTATCACATGAAGAGTGATCTTCAGAAGTGGCCATCAGCTCTCATTGTGACACTTATGGGCACATTTTCAAAAGCACCCAATGTACCGCGCTATTTTGAAAGCATGGCAAGTTGGTTTGGTGGCTAAACAGGAGCAGAGTTCTTTTGAGCAACTGGCCATGCTGGTGAGAGAGTGGTTCTACTTGTCTGGGTCCTTCTGATGGAGTAGGTGACACCATGTGTGTGAATTAAGTCAGAGAAAGCAGGGTGGAAAAAGGAAAGAATGGATGCTCACAAGTTATTGGGCTAGTTACTGAAGAGTTCCTAATGACAGATTTTCCTCTTTAAAGTACATGACACATACACCTTAATGTTCCTACCATGGGGATAAATAGACTGTTCTGAAGAGTTCTGAGGGCGACCTAATCCTAACCAAAAAGCAAAACAAAACCAGTGTGCAGAGTACGTGTGAGAGCAGGGAAGGGGAATTTGGGCGCTTGGGTTCTATTCTCAGCATTTCCACTGACCTGCTGTGTGACCCGGAGCCAAGTTCATTTCACCGAGGGTATGTCTATGCTACCCGCCGGATCGGGTCTAGACGTGATAAATCAACCCCCCGAGTGCTCTCCCGTCAACTCCTGTACTCCACCACCGCGAGAGGCGCAGGTGGAGTCAACGGGGGGAGCGGCAGCAGTCCACTCACTGCGGTGAAGACACCACAGTAAGTCAATCTAAGTAAGTTGACTTCAGCTACATTATTCACGTAGCTGAAGTTGCGTAACTTAGATCGATTCCCCCCTCCCACCTCCCCCCGGTGTAGACCAGGGCAGCGTGACTTAGTTTCCCCTTCTACGTAATGGGGACAATTATGACTTACGCAGTAGTACTGAGAGCCGTAATTAATGCCTGTAAAGCCCTTCAATATACTTATGTGACAAAGGATTAAAATCAGTAAATAATGAGAATGAGGGTAAGAAGCTGAAAGGACATTTTCTCATGATGTATCACTTAGGTGGTGATCATGCTACGATATTTTTCTAGCAGAATTATACGTTGACAGTCTAAACTGATCTAGTCAGAGTATACATTTTAAGCCATTTTCTTTGTTGGTCTTTGAGCATGGACATTTCTGTCTTTAGTGTCTGCACCACCAAATGGTTAGGCATAAAGTGCCTTTCCCATTTTAAAGTCAGTAGCACAGCACAAGGCATTTTCCTCCCTGTTTATTAGCATCCCATGAAAATCAGAAAATCCCTGGCTAGTATAGTCCTACCTGAAAACAGCATGTCTGGTGCATTTCTGGGCACAACACACACACACACTCACTCAGACTGCATCCAGATTAAGTCTTTAAATGTTATTTTTGGCTCAGGCAGCTCCAGAGACCCATGTGGCTATGTCTTTTACTTTAAAAATGTGCTTACATCCTGGACTATGATTAATTCACATTTCTTTCCTTGTTTAAAAAAAATAATCAGAAACTTCAGGCTCTGTTCACAGGCAACATTTTATTTCTGTTATTAGGAAACCAAGACTGCTAACTGGCTCTTTTGATGTTCAATCGCTTTAGTTGGGGTTAACATGCAAAAAATTGGGACGTTTGCCACTCCTGGTATGACCAACCTACAAAATCTGCCATTTCACTATGCCCATAAGCGGTCAGAGATTTACATCATACAACATGGCAGCTACAATCTGCACTCAAATGATTCTACGCAGTAAAACTTAGACATGAAAGGAGAGATAATTAGTGTAGTGGCTACTGCCACTTAGTAGACCCAGGTTTGTTCCCAGAAGCAGTTTCTTCTTCTGCCAGCTGGCACCGGTTGGAAGCACTGCAGAGGTGGCACACTTAGTCCACAGGGGGACAGAGCACCTTAGATTACTCAAGGGCTGACTTTCCTGACTGTTACGCAACAGAGATAACAAGTTCTGGAGAAAGTCACATCTAGTCCCTCCTTAGCCAGAAGGGTAGTGCCTTTGAATGTGAGTGGGTAAATAATTTACATTTCTATAGCTTCTTATCCCAAAGGGCTTCAGGTACACATGCAACTCCACTGAAATGTGGGTGGTAACTATCCGTGCACAGTTCACCAGAGGTTCTCAAATTGAGGGGCATGACCAGAGAACAGCCGCCGCTCTCCGCTCTGCCTTCAGACCTGGGTGGCCATATATGTACTTGTGTGGCGGGGGGGCGGAGAAAGAGGGCAGGCCGTAAACTACTACAGACACAAATAAAGGGAGGGGCACAATCAAATAAGTTAGAACCACTCAAGTACACTACGTAACAGTAGTGAGGACAGAACATTGTTGTCCAAGGCCATATGATTCAAATCTTATTTAAAGTGCTACACAGTAAGAAGGTATCTACCTTGTCTGAAAGGCACCTACCACCTTGAATGTCCATCACAGCAGAGAGGATTGCAGCTTCTACAGGCTTGTATACATGAAGTTAGCACAGAATAGCTGTTGCAATTTAAATTCACACATTAGCTTATTCTGCGCTAACTCCACCTAGGAACAAACATATATTGCCCTAAAAGTGGCTTTAAAGTAGACTAAGCTAAACTGCACAATGGCGCTGTTAGTGCAGAAGAAGAACATCCCACAGAGGGGACAGAGCAGAATAGCTATTGTGCTTTCAATTTACACCTGAACTTATTCTGCACTAACTTCCTGTGTAGACAAGCCCATGTATCTTAAAGTGCCTGGAACTCAGTTTGTCTAACTGGAAGGAGTTCCACTCCGTCACGATTTGAACCAGTGATTAATATGTGAAGCTTAGGTCACTAAGCCAACCCTTCAGCTAAAAAGGAATTTCCTGGAGTGCTGAGGATCTATCTGCTACCCTAGGTGAAGGTGGACAGAAAGATGAAATTTGTGATGCTGTATGGATGGTATAGAAGGAAAGCATCCAGTGACTTGCATCCTAGAATGGAATGGGTATTCTGACAGACCTTGGGCACCAAGGCTGCCCAATTTAAACAAAAAATAGGCAAAAGTTTTCAAGCATGGTTGACTGAATTTGGGCTCCTAAATCCACACTTAGGCTAATAAATAAAAGCAGCCAGATTTTCAACGATAAACATCAGTTTCTCTCATGGATTCAAACACAATTTGTGGGTGATGAGCACTAAGTCAGGCTACTTTTGTTCAGATGCCTAATTATGCATGTGGGTATTTAACTTTAGGCAACCATTTAAAATAAACCTTGGCCAATAATACTTCATACTTTTGATCTGTAGAATACAAAGCACTCTACAAAAGGTGAGTCTGATTATTAACCCCCTTTCACAGTTGGGAAGACTGAAGTATGGGAAAGTTATGGTAACCTGGCCAGGTCAAAGAGCATTCATTGGAACAGCTGAAAACAGAATCAGGTGTCCTGACTCCTAGTCTAGTGTCCCATCCATAGCACCATGCCGCTGCTTTTTTGTGCAATAGAACAGCTTTACATTATGTGACACTGGTAGCTAATTAAAAATTTATTCAATAACCTTCAATTTTATTGAAATAAATCTAAAAATGCACTACAGTGAGGAAGTAAATAAGGATTATTACATTCTGCATTCTAATCCCAGCAGTACCAAGGTCTTCCTGTGTAACCTTGGGTAAATTATTGACTCTTTACATCCCTAGTACACAACATAAAATGAAGATAATGCTCCCAGCATCACTAAGGTGCTGTGAGGATAAATCCAATGGCATGACAGTGTGCTAAGATACTCGTCAGGAACACTATAGAAATTAAAAATGAAATGGAAATATACATTTGCCCCATTAAGGGGCCATTTAGAGAGTTAGTTTAAGATCTTAGCAGTTCCTGCATAGCTTGGAAGCTGGGGAGTGGGGACTAAATAAATGGGGCAGAATCAATGTCTTGGGTGGGGAACAGGGAGACACTGTCAGAGTGGACTCCCTAAGCGGCTCTACAGCAGCATTTTTCTCTAGTGCAGTTTAGGAAGTTGTGGCATCTAGGAGGAAAGAGGTAAATTATGTAGCCATCTCACAGCCATACAATCATGTTATATATGGGGCCTTGCCCACATCCAATCCGGGGGGGGGGGGGGGGGATGATCATCAGACCCAGTGGTGGTGGTGGTGGTGAACCACCAAAAACAGACGGCATATCTACCACAGAAATCCAATACTGGGTTTCTGCCTTCCACTGCAAGACTCTGCTGTTTACTAAGTGAGTCACGCTTCCTGCTTTGAACTCGACAGCTCCTGAATGAATCATCTGGAACTGAAGAATCTTTCTCAGCAAACAAACAGCATCAGCAGCAAGTCCTGCACTATGAGAGAGAATTTATAGAGTGAAAAGAACAGGAAACTCCTTCCCAAAATACCCAAAGAAACAAGAATGTGTGTGTGTAAAAGTAATTAAATCAGAACTGGAGCTGATTAATTTGTCTACAGGGTTGAGGATTTGTGCTTTGGGAGGTTGTACTGGGATCTTAAAAAGTCTCTGGCATATGGCCCAGTCCATCAATAATGTACAGGCAAGAAAGGATTTTGGCAGCAGGTGCTAGCACATGCAGTTACGACTGCTCACTGGTGCAAGTCAGAATGACTTTCAAATTCCCTGCCAAACAGTACATTTAAGTTAAGTGCTCACACTTGTTCAATATGCAAACCTTAAATCGCTGGTAACAATGGAGGGTTTGTACCAAGCATGCTTCCACACCTGGTGGAGATGCTGCAACGCTTAGCAGAAAGTCAGCTCTGCAATAAATAGCCAGAAGTCCTTCATCAATGCCAGGAAGGCGATGAACTGCGTTCTTGAAGCAGGGTGGAGTAAAAAAATAGATGTGATTAAAGCAAAAATACTGTTTTGATTCAGGGAGTTGAGCAAGAACTTGGGCTTTAAGATCTTTTCCTTAGTGCCTAGAGATATCAACTGCACACACTCGGCATGCCTGGGCAAAAGACAATCATAAGATCCTTGATGAGTGGATGAAACTAACAGCAGTGTAAAGTCTTCATCTTCTCTCATTGCTAATAGTTAAGGGCTACTATACCCTGGATTCTGTCACATTAATTACCACCTGAAACAGTTTTATATATCTCCCAGATTACTGGTGTACAGGCTAATTATGACTTGGCTCTCTTCACCCAGAATGACTTTAGTTTTCTTCTTATCCAAATATACCATGCACCACTTTACTAAGGTTTAGATGGATGGGCTACTGTTTCAAAACTTTGCCCCAAAGTTAATTTTAGAAGTTAGCTCTCCTTGACAAAACTCTAATGGGGCAATGGCAAAATGAGTATTTTTCCAGTTTGTTTTTTGTGTCACAACTTCACACATTGCTCAGCAGTATCCTTTCCACACCCTTGATTAGAAGTGGATGCAGTATTCCAAACAAAATTGTTATGCCCTGGAAGGTTGCATCCGATGAAGTGAGCTGTAGCTCACGAAAGCTTATGCTCAAATAAATTTGTTAGTCTCTAAGGTGCCACAAGTCCTCCTTTTCTTTTTTCTTGGATACATTCACGACATCTTGTACCTATATTCTACGTATCTGTCAGTCTATCCTTAGAGCCAAATATTATATAGATGCTTCTAATGCACTGGCCATGATCCCCCCCGGCGCTCTGAGCAGGTCTACACTTGCTGCGCCGCTGTAGCGCTTCAGTGAAGACGCTAATCCACCTCTACAAGAGGCAGTAGCTATGTTGACGAGAAAAGCCCTCCCATCGATTTTGCGCTGTCTACACCAGGGGTTAGGTCGGTATTACTTTGTTGCTCAAAGGTGTGGATTTTTCACACCCCTGAGTGATGAAGTTATACTGAAAATAAATTTATAGTGTAGACCTGCCCTTTCTAATGGTCTGTTGCTATTGCATGAAGTATCTTGTTACCAATAAGGCATTATTAAAGTGGAGAGAGTTTGTTGTTTTACTTCTCCAATTAGAGGGCAGAAGAGAATTAGTTGCATGGAAATACAGAACTATGGAAATAACTGGTAGTGGGCCAGGGATATGTGGACAGAATATGAGAGCGCATAATTATTGAAGGGTCTAAATGTCAAGGAGGGAGAGCAATTATTAAAGGCAGTATGGTACATAGGGGTACAACTTGGAGCTATAGGGTGAGATAAAGGGAAAATTTAGGTTAGTAGCACTCTTGAATCCAGTCTACCAAGAGACATAATAGATGCCCCATTGTTTGGAACGTTTAAAACTACAATGGACAAAACAGTACATAACATATTGTAGAGAACAGTCCTGCACTAGCTCCAGGAGGGAGCATGAAGGGCTTGATGGCTTAATAATCATAGAAATTAAGAAATGGAAGAGATCTTTGGCTTAGGAAAAAGCTATTAGGCTCTCTTGAATTTCCACGGTTTTCCTAGTCTAAAATGAAATTAGAGACCAAAGACAACACAAGTGATTTATCAGCCCATATAATTAATCCACTCATACCACAGGACAATTTCCACTCTTGGATTCCCCACCTGGCCACCCTTTCCATCCATCCAAGGGATGAAACTAGTTCTCAGTTTTCACTTATTTAATAGACTATGGCCAAAAGAAACCAATATGATCAGCAAGTCTGACCTCTTACATAGTAACGGGTAAAGAATCTCCCTCTGTAATCCCAGCAGTGGAAGGAATTCTTTTCTACTATAAACACAAGCCAAATAAATTATGGCTGAAATAGAGCATATCTATTAGAAAGGCATCCAACAGCATTTAAAGAGTGAAAGTGATGATGAATTTACCACATCCCATGGCAAGCAGTTCCAATGGTTAATTACTCACACGGTTAAGGAGTTACAACTGCACTCCAATTTAAACTTTTCTAATTTCACCTTCCAAGCTTGGATCCTGTTATGTCTATCAAATTGAAGGCACCACTCAAAATGTCAGATTTTTTTCTCCCTATGCAGGTACTTTTAGACCATGATCAAATCACCTGTTTACATTCTGATAAACTAAATAATGAGCTCCCAAGTCTCATAGTAAGCATGTTTTTCAGACCTTTAATCATTTCTGTAGCTCTTCTCTGAACCCTCTCCAAGTTGTGCATCCTTTTTAAAACAGGGACAGCAGAACTAGACAGCATTCCAGCAGTGGTCTCACCAACGCCATATACAGAAAGTATTACCACCTCCCTACTCTTACTCAATATTCCTGTTTACATATCCTGAGATACAATGGGAGCTCAGGGTCAATTTATTATCCACAATGGTCCTTAATTCCTTTTCAGAGAGTCACTGATTTCCAGGATACAGACACCAGATTGGGGATTGTGGGGTTGTAAGTATAGCCTATATCAGGGATGCCCAAACTGTGGCTTGCGAGCCACATGTGGCTCTTTTACAGTTAAAGTGCAGCTCGGGGAGCCCTCCATGTCCCTCCCATTCCCCACCTACCAGACTGGAGTAGGGATGGAGCTCAGGACTCTGCCTTGCAGCAGGGTGGTGGGGTAGAGGCTTCTGCCCAGCAGGGGTGGGGGTGAGAGGTGTCTCTCAGGGCTTCTGCCCAGCAGGGGGCACCTGCCGACGCTCGGGGCTTAAACAGGAGCAGGGCTGACGCCCCAAGCCCCAGCAAGTGCCTCCCACGCGACTGAAGCCCCGAGCCTGACAGGTACAGCCAGCTCTTGAACTTGTGAAGATTGTCGTATGCGGCTTGGAAGATCAGTAAGTTTGGCCACCCCTTGCCTATATCCTATGCTCCTAAATGAATTAACTTGCATCTGGCTGTACTAAAACGTTGGTGTTGGCTCGGTCGGTGCACCTTGGTTGCTGTGACCATCTCTCCTACTAAAGGTGTGTTAGAGTGGGGATTCTTCAGGATCTCTTTATTTTCTGTCCCCTCTTTCTCTGTTACCAGCAGGTTGTGCTACTCTTCAAGTAGCAACATATACAAGATAAATGAGAGGCCCTAATGCTGTCCCTTTTGTCTCATCTTCCCATTCACTAAATCATTTTCCATCTTCATAGATTCCAAGGCCAGAAGGGAACACTGACCTCCTAAATTATACAGGTCACAGAACTTCTCCAAAAGAATTCCTAGAACAGACCTTTCTGAAAAACCAGCTACTCTTGATTTAAAAATGGTCAGTGTTGGAGAATCCACCACAACCCTTGATAAGTTATTCCAATGGCTAATTACGTTTAAAAATGTATGCCTTATTTACACTCTGAATTTGTCTAGCTTCAACTTTCAGCCATTGGATTGTGTTATACCTTTCTCTGCTAGACTGAAGAGACCATTACATATTTCTTCCCCATGTAGGTACTTATAGACTAATCAAGTCACCTCTCAAACTTCCTCACTGTTAAACTAAATAGATTAATGTCCCTGAGTCTATCACTATAAGGCCTGATTTTTAATCCTTTTATCATTCTTGTGGCTCTTCTCTTAACTCTCTCCAATTTATCAACATTCCTCTTGAATTATGGACACCAGCACTGGGACACAGTATTCACACCAGTGCCAAATACAGAGAAAAAATATCCTCTTTACTCCTACTTGAGATTCCCCTGTTTATGAATCCAAGAGAATTTCAAGTAGAGCTTGAGTTACTTCCATTCACTGACTCCAAGTGAATTCTTAATCTTGATCAACAGTGATCTGTGAACCACTGATAGTGTATAAAGAACTGACTTGGTAAAATGGTGCTAGTTAATTTCCAGCTACTAAATTATACTGAGGGCCAGCTACAAATCTTAGATACTTTCCTAATATTTTCCCATGTAAGGAATTACTATAGTTGCTACAGGGGCATTATGTGATCACACATGGAAGGGGAGGTTGTTCTGGAGATCATGAATGACTGGACATTGGACAATCTTTCCATTAAAGGTTCACTAAAGAAAAATTCTCAGACCCTGAAGAGGTCTGAGAATCCCTGATCTCTCAACAGTTTCCATTCTGCATCTTAAGCTTTATGACTGTGCAAATCATTCTGCATAGTACTCTGGTCCCCCTCAAAGCCTCACCCGCTCCGCCTTATAAATGGATTCAGTGAAATACCCAAAATTAGAATGTGCGAGTCAGTTTTCCATATCTTGATCCAGTCTGGCTGTCCCTTGCATTAGTCATCTATAATTGTTATGCAATCTGGTCTTTCAAAAGCTGCCAATTTCTTCACTACAAGTCAAGTCAGGTTTACATGTGTAAACTAGTGTTTCTTTGCTCCTCTCATGTTCTTTTCTTAACTCCTTAGAATGTTTTCAGTTTTCATAAGTTCACAACGGGGAGATTTCAACTGCCTGCACAAAAGGATTAAGTTTGGGAAGTATATTAGCAAGCTCCCAATCCTCTGTATTATCTGTGTACTTAGAAGGCCGGTGAAATCCCACAAAAAGCCTCTTTCTGTTGTTCCAAAATCCCCAGATGCCATTCATCTGGGTCTGGTGCTTTACTAATGTGCAGTTCTAATTGCCTTCTTAGCTACTCCTGACTAATGGTAAAGCCTTTTAACATTTTACTTTCCAGCTGCAACCCCTGAATAAAAATTAAGTGTATAAACTGTAAGTGCTAGAGAAATTAGAATTGATAGAGCCCAGCACAATGCAAGGCGGCTTTGTATAAGCTTTTCTCCACATAGCTTTGCCAATTGCACTTTGGTTTTGATCTATAGCTTTCCTTCCCTTCCACGCTCATAATTCTAAACCCCACTTGAGCAGAGATTACACATCTGAGGTGCCACCTATGTAGAAAAATACAGGTCACCAGTTATTTTGCTGGTGTTCTCAGAAAACCTTGAACAGCTGTTTTTCTATTTTAGCAGATGCAAGTTATGATAAAAATGCACTTGCTGTAAAAGGGGAGTGCCTCAATTTTATTGTAGGTTGTACAAATGTTTAAGATTTATAATAAAGATAATGCAACGCTCTTAAAAGATGGAGCCAATATAACACAGCACTCAATTTATTTTTAACTAATACCAAAACATGCAGTAAAATGTTTTCTCCTGACTGCCAAACTGAAAGATCATATTAATCCCCTAATGTAAAAATTGCTAACAAATAAATGCAGAAGCAAAGAGTTAAGGTGTCAACAGAAGAGATTTCATAATGAAGAGACTGCACCTGTATCTTTGGGACTCAGAGTATCCAGTCACAGTACATCTACACTGCAATGTAAGCAAAGGATTCAAATGCAGACTCAAACCTAACCCCGCCCCCCCCTTTCCGTCTACACACAAATCACACTAACCCAGGGCTCAGACCCAGGTTCAGCAAACGCCACACACAATGAACAAAAACAAGACACCAAGACTTTAGGCTCCCTATTGCAATATGTGGTACCATGTTTTTAGATTACAATCAAGTTTGGACTGCTAAATCTCTGTCCCTTTCTGTTCCTTTATTACTATGAACCTGTTTGTTCCATACAGAGTCCTGCCTCTGTTGTACTGCCTCAAAAGCATGCTCTTTGACTGCCCAGAAAGTCTGAACTAAATCCTCTCAGCAAGTAAGTGGATAAAAGGCAACAGGTGATGTTCTGAATCCTAGTCAATTATACTAGCAACCATAAAACCTTCACCTGTCTACTCCCAAAAATAAACCTTGCTTATATGACCAAGATGAGTAAGTAACACAACTACACAAGACAGATTTACCATTTATAAATAACTTGAAGAAGTTCAAAAGGCAGAAACTTTAACCATTTGAAAGACAGACTATTACATCTTGCACTAGCTTCACTTTATGAACTGTTCTAATTTAGCAAGCTTTACCACTGAGATTAATTTACAGCTTGTTTTGATCTGCTGCAGGATTCTTCCACTGTCATCCCTTATACACATACACACACACAAAATTCTTTATTGTCCAGATGTTTACTCAGGGGGAATTTTAGGACTTTATATGCTGGATTAAAACAGTAAAAACATTAAACAAACACTAAAAAGAAACAGCTGGTACAAGTGCTTGCAAAGTGGTGGTACAGTTTCTCAGCTTGCATCATTAAGCAGGTGTTAAATAAAGACAATGCCATGCTCCTCACAAGATTCACCCTCACTAGAGGTTCTCAGGCAATCTTTTCAGAACAGCATAAATGAGCCAACTGCATGGGCCCTTTGTATCCCTGTTGAAACTCCAATACCTCATTTATCCTATATTTTCATATCCCACCCTGTATGCCACCAAATTCTAGCAGAAAAAGAGAGTTTTCAAAGGTGACTTCTGAAGAATACTAAAAACTGGCTTTGTGCTCTTGTCTGTTTCATGATGAAGAGGGCCTGAATGTTTTGTTTTTTTAAACTCCTGGGTGTGTCTACAACAGTGCTTTCTGCATCCTTGTAGCTAGATACCAATGCAAACTCCCCTACGTAGACGTACTGCACGGGTGTAATGCTGGGCTAGCCCAGGTGTGACACACCCTGATGTACATAAGCATTTAGGTTTGGGCTCCACTACCAATTTATGTTGGTATAACTACATAGCTCAGGTGTGGGGAAAAGCAACAGAGTTATACCAACCTAACCCCCAGTGTAGACAGCGCTATGCCAACCAGAGGGCTTCTCCCTTCAACATAGCTATTGCCTGTTCGGAATGTGGAGTCCCTACTCCTACAGGAGAAACTCTCCTGTGGGCGTAAGCAGCATCTTCACTAAGTGCTACAGCAGCACACCTGCCCCAGCGCAGCTGCAGCATTTTAAGTGTAGACAATCCCTTACAAATCTCAGGACTGTTTTTAAGGAGACCCCTAGGAAGTAAGGGATGTTTATTGTGAGCTCTTAACACTTCAGGCGAAGGGATGAAGCTGCTGAATCTTTTACAAAGGTTTTCTTTAGCCATTGGTTAGATAGGTGCTACCAAAAACACTCCAAAGTTTAAAGCAGTCCCTATAAATTCCTTCTCGGAATTGCTCTTTCATTTTCACGTTTTGTGATCTTATCAGGTACATGAGCTCTCCCACCATCTAGACACTTCCAGCCTTGCCAGAACCTGAAATACTATTTAATAAATTAAAAAAAGGTGGGGAAAAAAAAAAGGTGGAAAAAAATACTTACATAAACACATTGAAAGTCTTTCAGGCCTTTTTTAAATTAAGCATAAAAGGACAAAAGACTTGTTTTTTCCTCCTCACTTGGAAGGTCACATTTGACAGTACTAAACCATCTGCAAACATGGATCAATCAATTGTTAAACATGCTACTTTAGAGATACCTAGTAGTTGCTGGGCTGAGGAGAAAGTCAGACATGGAATCAAAACTTGAGACTCCAACCTTGCACACTGCAAATCATCAGTCCAGACAGATCAATTTAAATACTTCCCCAGCACTTGTCAGGGATTTCCAGGATCAGTGTCTAGGAGGAACCCTTTCAGTGTGCCAGACCCGCTACGGGTCTCAGTCTTCCTTCGGGGTAAATCACACAGCTTCACCACCTCCTTAGACTGAGCCTCAGGGCCTTCAGCACTCCTGCTTCACACTGTGAGCTCCGTTCAGCAAGTCCAACGGAGACAGACTCCTGATGGAAATTTCAGAGTAGCTGCTGGGTTAGTCTGTATGCGCAAAAAGAAAAGGAGTACTTGTGGCACCTTAGAGACTAACAAATTTGTACGTTCTTCAGGGATTAATGCACCTCACCAAGCATTTGCAGTGACACTCAAACAGCATTGTGAAAACAGCAGGGTTTATTCGTTAACTGGAACGCAGCACAGGAAGTCTTTAGGTTAGCACAGAGAACTGACGGTTAAAGCATAGTCCATTCTGATAGCTCAGAGCCCAGCCAAGCTGTAGTGAACCCCTTGGTTCTAGCTCTGTCTCTATCGGACATCCTCTGTCAGACTCCAGGTGAGAGCCCCGATTCCTACCAGGGGCCAACTCCTGTCCCCCACCTCATCTCTCTTCAGTTCTTTGATCTTGAGCAGGTGGGTTGTTTTTCAGCCTCCCTAAGTAGACGCTGAGACGTACACATCCCTCTGTGTTGTTGGTTGCTAGGTGCCAATATCCTGGTGACTGGATTCACCTTGTCTTCTCAAATGCTCCACTGACATAGAGACTAAGGCCCAGACAGTTAGGAAACATCCACACTTCTCTCTTTCCCTGCCTTGAGAGCAAACAGACCCCTTCCAGTCACTGGGTAACAATGCAGCACATAGGGGAAACTGAGGCACAAATAGGACTCAAAAAATATTACAAAATATTCCCACTTCATCACATTATCCACCTCCCCTTGGGAGAGAGTCAATTTGGGAACACAAATGGATTCAAACTGCATTTCTGTTTGCTAGGAACAGTTCTAAAGGGTCCTTCTCTGATCTTTACAATGTATTATGGGGCTAAGCAGCCAACTTAAAAGGGAAGCACGCAGACAGACATCCTCCTAAAAATACAGGCAGGGGCAGAACACCACTGTTAAAAAAACATTAACAGTCTTCTGGTAGACAGTGACAATTAGCATGCAGTCACTGGAGAGACCAACAGAAAAGATATGATCAAAAACTCTGAATCAGAAGAGAATGGAAGTTTTCGGGGCAGTAATGCGGGTCTCTTTGGTACTGTCTCTTTGGTAGAGAAAAAAGCAGTGTTAGGAGAAGCCTAGGGCCATCTCTATCAGCTACACTGAGATAAAATGACAATTTGTCCTGTCTACACATCCTAGCTATCACATAAAAGTATACCTTTTCTCCCCAGGTAGGGATACCTTTTATGGGCTGAGAAGGCACTGACCAAACTGAGGGTGTATCCATACTAGGGGCTTGTCTACACTTACATTTTATAGCGCTCTAACTTGCTGGCTCAGGGGTGTGAAAATTCACCCCCTTGAGCGCAGCAAGTCTGAGCGTTTTAAAGCGCTAGTGTAGACAGGCTCCCAGCGCTCAGAGCTAATCCCCTCATGGAGGTGGATTACCAGGAGCACTGCGAGACCTCTCTCCTAGCGCTCGCGCGTGACCACACTCGCACTTCAAAGCGCTACTGTGGGAGTGTTCCTGTGGCAGTGCTTTGAAGTTTCCAGTGTAGACATACCCTAGGAAAAAAGGTGTCAGCTAACAGTAACACTGCGTGAAAACAAGGGAGTTTGAAAACAATGTTAGCGGGCTGAGACTTCCTCACCTAACCTGTGCAAACGACGAACAGCCCTATCTTCACTAGCTAATGTGAGGAAGATTCCTAATGTGAAGATAAGGCCCAAGCTTCCTCAACTGTATATTAGCAGTAATTAAAGGCTGACAGACTGCCAAAATCTCAATATAGAAAGCGATTAGATCCCACTACAAACCTTCTCCCTTCTAAACCTCAGGAATTAGTGACATATTTTAGGACTGGCTCATAGTTTTTGGCTATCCCTCTATGCAAGAATGATGTCTGCCAAGGGGGCTCATTGGTGGGTTTTTAAGTGGCTGAGGAGCCCAATTCGTGCCCTGCAGATTTTCCCAAAGAAGTGACAAGTGTAATCTTGGAGGAGACAGTTGTTGGCTGGACTGTTGTACCCTTTCTTTCCTCCTTTGTTGCTTCTCTGTCTCATGAGCATTTCTGTTCTCCTCAAAGTGAGCTGTGGCTTGGTGTATGGGGTGGTGCCGCTGTGTTCTATTTCGTGCTGAGTCCTCCCAGTTTGTTGGGTGGATGCCTCCCTTTTTAAGGTGTACTTTCAGTATGTCTTTGAAGCACTTCCGCTGTCCTCCGCGAGCCCTTCTTCCCTGACTTAACTGAGAGAAGAGTACTTGCTTCAGGAGGCAAGTGTCAGGCATACATACACAGTGGGCAGCCCAGCAGAGTTGGTGTTTCACGACCTGCACTTCCATACTGCTGATGTTGGCTGCAGAGAGAACGCTGATGTTAATGCGTTGGTCTTCCCAGCTGATCCTGAGAATCCTCCTCAGGCAGCGTTGCTGGAACCACTCCAGGCATTTGAGATGTCTTCTGTAGGTCATAGTACAGGGGTCGGCAACCTTCGGCACGTGGCCCATCAGGGTAATCCACTGGCAGGCCATGAGACATTTTGTTTACGTTGACCGTCTGCAGGCACGGCCCCGCCCCCCCCCCCCCCAGCTCCCAGTAGCCATGGTTCGCTGTTCCTAGGCAACAGGAGCTGCGGGAAGCCGCAGGGACTTGCTGGCCGCTACTTCGAGCTGCAGGGGGCTGTGCCTGCTGATGGCCAACGTAAACAAAATGTCTCATGACCCACCAGCAGATTACTCTGATGGGCTGTGTGCTGAAGGTTGCCGACCCCTATCGTAGTAGATCAAAATAGCAATGGTAGATCCATATAGGAAAGATCAAAAACAGGGGAGATCACATGAGGTTAATGAATTTGCGAGCAGTGATCAATACTGATGTGTTAGCCACATGCAGTATTTTGAGTAGAGCTGTGACAATGTGTACGAAAACCAGAAGTCATGTGAAAACTGTCTGGTTTTGTCACAAACAAGACTCAGAGCATGTTTTTAGAGCAATTCAGTCAAGTTGTTGAGAGACTGTGGCTCAATTTGTGGCTTCACAACGACAGCATATAAAGTTTGCAGGTCTGATACAGAACCAGAGGAAACTCTGTAGGGTTTTCACTGAGTTTGTTCATAGCAACCCACTCGAATCAGAACTGACAAACATTACAAAGGCTTAGAAGGTGAAACTACTATGTTTTCCCTACAGCACTGATTCTGGTTCCAAAGAGAAGGGATGCTCAACTGTTGTGGATCAGGAATAACCAGAAACAGTAATCAGAACAAGGCAGGCTCTCATGATTATCTTGGTACACTCAGCAAAAACAAAAAACTTAAAAATCATTAGAAATCTGGCACCATATGAGATATTCCTGACCTGGTTCTATTAGCTATGCTGGCCTGCAAAACTCTGCTTGCAGCACAACCAACTGGCATTGCAGGTGTGAAATGCGTGCAGTGGGACCGCTCACAGTCAGTACCCCGTAAGAGGGAAAAATGTTAATACCCTCTTTTAAATATTAAGCCCTGAGTAAAGCACATATCAACTAATACTCCTGCTAAATCTGCATCCCAATGCATTGTGGAAAGCCCAGTTTCCAAGCAGGGGTACAATCTACTTGACCAGCATCCAAACTAATTACATTACTGCAGCAGGTTTTCATTCCCCACTCCCCTCTGAGATAGATATGGCATCAGAAACCTCAGAGAAAGCACAATTCTTAATGAGAACCTACTCTATAGCAGTTAACAGATAAAATGAACTCCAAAGCATTACTGTATATACAAAACCTACAACTTTCTCCTTCACAGCTGCCCAATGAGAAGTGAATGGCTTAACAGTCTACATGAACGCTTCCCTGGAAGTGGAGGTTCAAACTCCAGCAGCATTAGATTCTGTATACTTCTTTTGGACAGACAAAGGAATAAGTTCTAAGATGATCTTCTTTTGAAGATCTCTCTCTGCTCTGTAAAAACAAAGATGTCAATAAAAAGCGCAATGGTGGGGTGTTGCCTTGGTGTAGATAGCCAAAAATATACCCTCCCAACTATGCTGTCATAGAAAAGCTGCGGGGCCCCCTGGGTCTTTTAAAGCGCCCCCCGAGCCCTGCTGCCGGAGCCCCGGGGTAGCAGCGGCAGGGCTCCAGCGGTGATTTAAAGGGCCTGAAGCTCCGCTGCACTAGCAGCGGCCGGAGCCTGGAGCCCTTTAAATCGCCCCTGAGCCCTGGGGCTCCCAGCCGCCTCTGCAGCTGGTAGCTCTGGGGGTGTTTTAAAGGGCCCGGCCCGCCTCTTCCGGTCAAGACTCCGGAGTACTGGTAAGTACTTTAAGTTACTTTCACCCCTGGTGTGGCCTTGTACTTGACGCCAGGTATCCAGGAGTTCAATTGCAGGACACATACTTGATGTGGCTTTAGAAAATGTCCCCACATATACATCATCTTTCTACATCAGTTCTGTTGGCAGGACTTGATTTAAAGATGATCTCTCGATTTTAAAGCCTCAAGAGGTGGTCTACAACCTCAGCATAACATTTCCAATATTGCTGGTGTGTGTGAAGAAAATCCAAGCAATGGTTTGTTTGGAGCCAAAGTCAATACTTTACTGATTTTAATTGCTAAGGCATCTTAAGCAACTAGTATGGCTGGAAAAACCTGATAAAGGATTACTTTGGAATAGCAGTTTACCAGAATGGATAGCCATGTTATAAAGAGAATCATCATCATCAAGGCTTTTAGTTCCCTCCTCACTCATCTCTGCAGTTACCTCCTCACTCATTGAAATTTGGTAGTAAGATCACATCCCAATACAACAGCACTGCAAACATATATCCCACTTATCCATTTCTAAGAATATTCCTTGAATTAATAGCTAGACAGGAATGCAATGTGATTTCTTTTAAACTACTTAACTCCTTGTGCGTCTATAAATATTTACATCATGCCACCAGGAGGAGGAGGCTACAGAACTGACTTCTAGTTCAAAATGTAGCTGTTCTGATAGTGTTATAAAGTTAGCACTCTCTACAGCTACATCAGTGATGTGTCTGCAGCAGTCTCCATGAGCCCCTTTGTTTGGAACACCAAGATTTATGGTGCCATATGTGTGACCACACAGACTGGGCAGACACGATGTCTTCAGTAACACAGTAGCTAAAGATATAAATAAAATTACATTTCTGAAGCACCTTTCAGGGAAAATCAACATGCTTTACGGGCACACACAGCACAGATATGCTCAGAAAAGACGACTCCATTCTTATAAAATCACAGCTCTCGACCTTCAAACATGCCAACGTGACAAGCCATCAAAATGGGTGACAAATGACTGAAGAGTAGAACACCTGGGATTTGTGTACATCATGCCTTAGTTGACAGACTAGAATGTTTCTTCACTATAAAACTTCTTTAAAAGGATGTTTTTTGACTGTGTTAAACAAGCCAGTTTTGCTGGACTGTGGTGTGCTTGGCACACCCATCAGCCTATTCCTGCACTTTCAAAAGTGGCCTCTGGTCACCGGTGCTGCAGCCGCCCCTATAGTAGGCCTCTCCACTCAGCCCTTCGTAAGTGGGTTGAGGAGGAAGTGATCCCTGCCCTGGGTCTCTGTAGGAAGGGGGGGGGGGGGTCAGTGTCATCGAGTTCCATATATTTTGCTGTATTGTTATATTTAAGTTTCCATAGCAAATTAGCTCACAGACAAGTTCTCTTACTGCTAGAGCTGCAAATGCACTCTGAAATGTAGGGCAAAGGTCAAACGGCATTCTCTCTACCTCCATCATCATCAGTAACAAAAAGCTTCTCTCACAGTACATATTTGGCAGCAGTGGACCATGCCAAAGGCAGAATGGAATCCAGCTCAATCTTAAACTTGTTTTTGTCAACAGGACAGCAGATAAGGGCTCAAGGACTCAAAAGTAGATCCGGTATGGTATGTAAGAAGGTGACACAGAGATTCACTTTCCCATCTGTAACTGTACAGTAAGATCAGTATTACATTACAGAAATCTCAGGGGTCCACCTACTTTAATGCACCATTATTGCAATGGTGCAAAAATCCTTACAGAAAACACCGTAAAGTTGGGGAAGCCAATATCCTTTGTATACGGAACGGGGGAGTAATTTTACACAGTCAATCAGAGCTGGCTTTTGCCAACTTTAGGCAGGAATGTAGAAGGGGAAGAGTTAGCAAATACTAGGGGTGTCAAAGTCACACAGACCTTTTTAGGTATTTTGCAATATACAACCCGACCACCACCATCCTGCAAACAGTCTGGAGCACTTAACTCCCACTAATGTCAATGAGAGTTCTGCATGTTATGAGCAGCAGGCTGGAGACCCATAATTTAAAAAAAAAATTTTTAAATACTGGTAGGCTTGCTATCTAATAAACAAATTATTCTGAAGTGCAGTTACTGCCCAAAATTCCTAGTAGCATGTCCTGATGAGAAGATGGCAGCCACCATATTAAAGTGCAGTCCCTGATTAAAACCTCAATAAGGAGAAGGGAAAGAGACTTGTTCTCCTAGCAAGAACATCCTATTTCTGGTAATTTTTTATAGTTTGTTTTTGTTATTAAAAGCTGACTTTTTCAGGCGGTGATTGACGTTGAAGTTTCTTGACATGCCCACGGTAGAGTCCCATTAAGCACACTGGTATCTATGTTCTCATTTAGAAAAGGGGAATTCAGGAAGCTTTTCAGATCCACTTCCATTTGACAGACAAGCATCTCTGCCAGTACAGCAGGCATGCTTTAAGTGTAAAGCCGGAATAGTATTCTTAAAATTTGCAATGAATACTAACCATAGGAATGATTAAGTTTCACAAAATACAGGAAATGTTGCTATTAAATATTATTTAAGTCTTTAATTATACTTTAAAACAGGCATTTTATAAAAAAGTAGTTCTATTATAGTGCTTTGTAGTTAAAGGTCTGTCAACATTTCCATTTTAAACCTTCATTTCTAGGGGGTTTATAATGTGGTCATAAAAATTCATTCTAGGTTGGAACTTGGCATACAGGGACTCAGCCTAGAAGCAATTTTTTTTTTTATTATTATCCAATTTGGTTTAAATTGGTTTGGCTGTTAAGTTATAGGTGTGTAAAAATAAGTTTACTGGTTTCAGATGCCTTTTTCAGCTTATTATTCAAAATTAGCTCCCACCTGCCCACTTCCAAAAATAAATTTTCAGTGAGAGGTGGGACACGTTATTTCACTGCATTGACAATACAAGAGTTCCAATTCCAATTCTAAAGAAAAAAAATCAGCGCAATACTGAAAAACTAAAAGAACTACTGTAAGCAAGAACTACTCTTACTATGAACTCTCAAGTCTCCAAGTGTTAACAGTATATAATGTACCATCGACCACTTTGTGCTTGGTATGTAGGAACTGGAAGTAGTAGGGGCCTTAATCTGAAAGAAAATACTTCTGTAAACCTGCATTCCAGTAACATATTAGGAGGATTTTAACCAAGATGTTTCTCTGTAGAATTGTATTTCTTTAGTTTCATTCAGCTATGGCAGTTTCAAACAAGGATAAGTGAGGTGGGAGGAAGACCAAATTTATCCTGCTAGGAATCTCTCAAGGTATCCTTGGATGCTTCCTTGAAGAATTTGTTTTTTTAAATGCTAGCAATGAAATTACAATTTATGGTTCAGATCTTTAAGTCATTTAGGTGCAGCAGCAATACAAGAAGAGCTCATGATCAACCATACTATATACATGCACTGGGCAACAAAACCCATGCAAAAGAACGAAAGCTTGAAAATGGAATGAAGTTTTGCCTCTAAACTGTCATATGTTTTGTTCAATTTTGACCATTAATATCCAGAATTCTGACGAGGGGACTGTCAGCCAAATAAGGATTTTAGTTAGCGAACATCACTCCAACAGGCTTATTGACACTTAGGCCTTGTCTACATCACACAGTTTTGTCAACAAAAGTCAGCTTTCGTTGAAAAAACACAGGGGAAGTCTGCACACTGCAATGCTTCTTCTGCGGACAAACTCTCCTGCTTTGCCGACAAAATAAAACCACCTCCATGAGAGGCTTAGAGCTTTTTGTGGCAAAGTAATATCGACAAAGCGTCAGTATAGACGCCGCACTTGGTTACATCTCTATAATTGGCCTCCAGGAGGCATCCCACAACGCCCATCTTGACCACTCTGGTCAGCAGTTCGAACTCTGCTGCCCTGCACCCAAATACACAGGCATCCATCCCTCCCACTTTAAAGGCCTGAGGACCAAGTTGTGGATAAACAGGTCGAGTTGGAGGACGATGTAACGCACACAGCAGGGTCGTCCAGTAGCATGGCGAATTGAGACCTCTTTTCCACTTAGGAAGGGTCTAGCCCAGGGATGCGCAAAATACGGCCCGTGGGCTGGATCCAGCCCATCTAACATTTGTGTCCGGCCTGCCAGGCTCTTTGGCTGCC
This sequence comes from Natator depressus, assembly GCF_965152275.1. Classification (NCBI taxonomy): domain Eukaryota; kingdom Metazoa; phylum Chordata; order Testudines; family Cheloniidae; genus Natator; species Natator depressus. The sequence continues at coordinate 11,729,787 of NC_134253.1, forward strand.
CCCTGGTGATCCCTGGCCCACTAAAAGTCCCACGGCACAGCAGGGCACTCAGGCAGGCTGGTTGCCTGCCATGACCCCACGCCGCTCCCGGCATGACTCTGGCGCCCCTGGCGGGGGGTGGCTCCATACACTGCCTCTGCTCCCAGCACCATCTTCATAGTTTCCATTGGCCGGAAACTGGCCAATGGGAGCTGCGGGGGCAATGCTTGCAGGTGTGTGTAGCGCACAGAGACCCACTGCCCCCCTCCTCCCAAGGGGCACGCAGAGATGTGCCAGCCGCAGCCACTTCCGGAAGTGGCGTGGGGCTATGGCATACAGGCAGCCTGCCTGAGCCCTGCTGCGCCACTGGCCGGGAACCGCCTGTGGTAATCGCCTCCTGGCCAGAACCTGCACTTCACACCCCCCCCCGCGCCACAACCCCCTGCCCCAGGTCAGAACCCCCTCCTGCACCCAAACTCCCTCCCAGACCCACACCCCCTCCATTAACATAATAGAAATGTGCAGCCCCTGACAACATACCAAAATTCATAGAGTGGCCTCCCTGCAAAAATTATTGCCCACCCCTGGTCTAGCCAGTCCAAGCAGTCAGTCTCTGGCGTGCACGATATGGAAGACGAGAGCTCTGATAAGGGATCTTTTTTGAGCTGATGCTGTTCAGTTATATGAGGTAGAGCTGACCTTTGCTTTGTATATTCTAGAAGAGGGTGAAGGGATAGAAATGTACAAGACTAGCTGTGTTTGCATGTCCTTCACATTCCTCTGTACAGCTGAACAGTGTTAATGCACACTGAGATTTCATGGGAATCCTCCAGAGAGTTCTCTAGGAAAAACTTTCCTGGAGGTACTTGCCAATCCTCTGCCGAAGATTCCTTGGCAGTGCTGCTTTGTTCCTTTCCCCATTCTAGGAAATTTTCCCTGCACAAGTGATTGCCGATTGGCACGGGTGTGTTGTTAATTGGTATTTAATAAAAACAAACTAACTGTCTGAAGATAAGCAATCTTTATTTGTCTCCTACATGTGGTTGTTGCTGCTGGTAGTAATACACAGTGTCAAATCTGATCATTTGCTGCCTGCAAATCCTGGTCAGGAATCACCACAATTTTCATGCAAGGCAGCAAGTTAACAAAGCATGGCAGAGTGCTGTATAGCAGTGGTTCCCAAACTTGTTCCGCCGCTTGTGTGGGGAAAGCCCCTGGCAGGCCAGGCCAGTTTGTTTACCTGCCGCATCCGCAGGTTCGGCCGATTGCAGCTCCCACTGGCTGCGGTTCGCTGCTCCAGGCCAATGGGAGCCGCTGGAAGCGGTGCGGGCCGAGGGACGTACTGGCTGCAGCTTCCAGCGGCTCCCGCTGGCCTGGAGCAGCAAACTGCGGACAGTGGAAGCCGCAATCGGCCGAACCTGCGGATGCAGCAGGTAAACAAACTGGCCCGGCCCGCTGGGGGCTTTCCCTGCACAAGTGGCGAAACAAGTTTGGGAACCACTGCTGTATAGAAAAAACACATTACTGGGGCTCATTGTCAAAATGGTGCCTCAAGGCCTCCCTGATTCGAATAGCCCCCCATTGTGCCTCTTTAATAGCCCTGGTATCTGGCTGGTCAAATTCAGCAGCCAGACGATCCGCCTCCATGCTCCACCTGGGGGAAACTTTTCACCCTGAGCCTCACAAGTATGATGGAGTGTGCAGCAGGCTGCTATGACCAGGGGAATATTTTCCTCTTTTAGGGCTAACCAACCATAAAAGCAACACCAGCGCGCTTTTAATCTGCCAAAGGCACATTCTACGGTCATTCTGCACCTGCTCAGCCTATTGTTGAAGCGCTCCTTGCTGCTGTCCAGATTTCTTGTGTAAGGCTTCCATGAGCCACTGGAGCAAGTGGTACGCTGGGTCTCCCAGGATCACTATGGGCATTTCAACATCCCCCCCCCGGAATCTTCTGGTCAGGTAAGAAAGTCCCTGCTAGGTGCTTTCTGTATAGGCCATGGTTTCTGAGGAGGCGTGCATCATGTATCTTCCTGGACCACCCTGAATTGATGTCAATTAAATGCCCCTGGTGATCCACAAGCGCCTGCAATACCAGAGAGAAGTACCCCTTTCTCTTGATGTACTATGTTGCAAGATGGTCTGAGGCCAAAATTGGAATATGCATGCCATCTATCGCCAGTTAGGGAATCCCATTGCTACAAAGCCATCCAATATTTCACACACATTGCCAAGAGTCACAGTCCTTCGTAGCAGGATGCAATTAATGGCCCTGCACATTTGCATTACCACAGCCCCCATGCTCGACTTCCTGACTCCAAACTGATTCACGACCGACTGGTAGCAGTCTGGAGTCGCCAGCTTCCAAACAGTGATCGCCACATGCTTCTCCACTGAGAGGGCAGCTCTCATGTTGGTGTCCCTGCTCCGCAATGCTGGGGAGAGCTCCACACACCGTTCCAGGATCGTGGCTTTCCACATCCTAAAGTTCCGCAGCCACTGCTCATCATCCCAGACCTGCATACTGATGTGATCCTACCACTCAGTGCTTGTTTCCCAAGCCCAAAAATGATGGTCCACTGTGTTCAGCTGCTCCATGAATGCTAAAAGTAATCTGGTGTTGTTTCTTTCCATGGCACACAGCAGGTCAAGCAACTCTGATTCCTGTTCAGATTGGGTGCTCATGATATACTACATGACCACAACAGTAGAGAGCAGTGTGGAATCTATCCTTTCAGACAGAGATGGCAGGCACACAGTAAAAACAGTGGCCGTTGAAAAATGCCACAAAATGCAGTCAGAAATCCATGGAATGCTGGGATGGAAAGAACTTCACCGTGGAACTTTGAGCCTGCAACCACGATGCACTGAGATCCACTCTGCCTTCCCACAACTCCTAGAGGCAGAAGGTGGCGAGTAGCACAGTGGGATAGCTACCCACAGTGCACTGCTCTCTGTCGATGCTAGAGCACTAATTGTGGACGCACTCTGCTGACAGAAGGAGAGTTGTGTGAACATGTACATGAAATTATACCAGTTTTTGACTGTCGGGTAAATTTATATCAACAAAACTCTGTAGTGCAGACAAAGCCTCAGTCTCCTCTCCATATAAGCCACTCTCCTTGATCAGTGTGTCTTTATTTTAACTCCAGTCCTGCTCTGTTATAGAGATGCATGGTAATGACTCCACAGTTAGGGCTGGGTTACAAATGGGAGTAAATTCCTGTTTTCAATAAAAGTAGGTGGACAACTGGAGTGAAGAGTCACAGAGAGTTAGTTTTTATGTCCTTAGAATTTTCTTTGTAATTTCTGTTTGCTTTATCTTCATAAATTTTTATTGTTGATAGAGACCTCTTAAAATTGCCAATCTACACAAAATCTGGTAGAGAGGTGGACCCTGAGGAGAACCGGTATAATGGGAAGCTGTTTTTTAAAAAAAAAATCTGGATTCTGGGATATTTTTAGTTATTAAAGTTACACAGGTTGAACCTCTCTAGTCCGGCACTCTCTGGTCTGGCAACATCCGTGGCCCGGCATGATTTTACTTAGCTGAATGTCCGCTTATCGTGGGTGGGGCCAAGTTTCCCGCAGTCCGGCAAAGTTTGTTTACAGCTGCCAGTCCTGGCTCTCAGTGTTCTGTGCTGTTATTTAGCTCCAATTTACCCCTAAATATGTCTTTTAAGACACCAGTAAGCAGTGGAAGTGTTGGTAATGCTGCTAAGCGTAAGCATGTGTCAATATCGATACAGCAAAAGGTAGAATTGTTGCAGAAATTGGAAAAGGGCACAGCGGTACGTTGTTCTGTTTATTCACCTCAGCAAAATAAAAATAAAATGAAACCTGCTCGCTATAATACTGTATTGACCTCCCGTGGTTCGGCAAATTCTCAGGTTCGGCACCGGTTAGGTCTCGAGGGTGCCGGACAAGAGAGGTTCAGCCTGTAATTGAATGCTGCTATGTGCTGTGCACACATGCCTGATTAGTTGATTGGGGCCAGTTGCACAGAGGCCTTATTGATGAGCCCAGGCACATACAACCTTCACCATGAGGAGCATATGTCTCATGTTTTATTCTATCCACAGTTGCTGATGGATAAGGTATTCTCCTATTGTACTCTACTACCACAGGTCTGCCCCCCGCCTTCTCCAGTTAAACACTTCAAAAAACCCAAGGAAATTAATCTACAAAACACTTCATTGTTCAGGCTTGTCACTCACATACACTATGCCTAACACAAACCCACACAAACACAGAACTGAAAAATTAAGCCATGTAGTAGTATTTACCCTCTCTTCCTCCACGTTGTTGTGTACAACTGCTTCACAATGGAGTTTTTTCTGTCTAGTTAGTCTTAAGATTTCCCTATACTGGAGATTTCCAGCCATTGATGTACCTGCACCAGTACAAATCCTACTGTAGGCAGGCAAAGCCATTCTTTGCATTGGTGCAGTTCGCCCCCTACTCAGAATTGGGATAAAATGTGCTGGTGCAGACAGTAGTTTACACTGTCTACAGTGATGGTTTACACCAGTGGCTGTCATGGTGGCTGGAAACAGCACATCTCCAGTGCAGGCAAGGCTTTAGCAAACTACATATTCTATGCCACTGGAAATGCTGAAGCATGGAGAGGACAGCCTGCCACTGGAAAGCCTCACAGAGAGAGAAGAGAACCTTTTTTCTCTTTAATATCAGAGCTCGTATAACAGGAATAATCTATATTCATTTGTATTATACAGGCGATAAAACACACCTTAGCTTCAGTTCCACATTTAGCCAATCACAGAAGCCATTTGTTGCCTCGTATATTACAAAGCAATAGAGATTTAAGGGATAATGGTCATAGTGGCAGAGTATACAAAGCAATAAACTGCTTTTGAGGTTGGTTAAATGCCAAGTGATGCTGTGGCTTCAATGCCATAAACATTATTTCTATTATATGACAAGATAAGAGGATACAATAAGCCACAAAGAAGAAAAATCATTTTTCTGCCCTCATGAAAGTTCTGGGCTTCTAGTTTCTTGGACTTTCCAGGGACATCACCCCAATGGCATGGGCTTAAAGGGGAATAAATTCTTAAATTAAGGGTGGGTTTAAGACCCAAACGATGGTTTGAGGAAATGGCTTGTATAAATGTGATGTGATGAGATTCTGTAAGTGGTGTGTCACTTAAAAATGAAACATTCTGTTTTTCGGGGTGGTAACAGACCAAAGTCCTCCTTCTTGTAGAATATATTCAACATTATCACACCTCCGCTAAAACAGCTCTCTAGTTTAGGCAACTGTTATGGATGAAGCATATTAATAATGATCTTCTTTCCGTTATAACCCTTCCTAAAAATCCAAAAACTGTGCAACCTTCACAGATATCATTATAAAGCAGGTGGAAGTAGAGGGAGGTACATTCCATTATCAAAACACACACACACCCTCCCCCCAACCATTCCAACACACACCATTTTGCGCCATCAATGATTCAATTCCACTTTTAATCCTGAATCTTGGAAGTGCTTTTTAATAGGTAGCTAAGTATTTTTACATATTTTTATAGAAGGTGAAAACAGGCACAGAAATTAAGTGACTTGTCTCAGGTCACAGTAAATCAGTGGCAGAATTGTGAGCAGAATCCATGCCTTCCTCTCAGACCTTTGCCCTAGATGTCTAAGATGCTTAAACCTGCTAAAATCTTCCCTTTTATTAATGAGTCAGTGCTGTATCATTATACATTTTTAGTCAATACCTTTCCACTGTAACGACAACATTAAAGTTTATTGCTAACATTTAGTTCCAAAGGGTGTAGTTAATCACAGAGAGTGTATTTTAAATGGGGTTAGAAGACTATTTTAATAATCATTAGCTAGTGCATGACACCTTCCCCAACAGGACCTTCTGGATCCGTTTCACATTACACACAACAAAAGCCTTACTCAAGGCACAGCTTTGCATCTACTATAATCAATACAGAGACTAACATGCTGCTTTATTTTCTTCATTTCCTTCAGAGAATGCTGCAGCCAAGGGACACATTCTTGTTTGTTCAAGAGCTCCTCTTTCTGGCAATGAGGGAGAGGGTAAGGGGGGGGTGGGGGGGGAATGTCATCTGTCCTCTTAAATAAAAAAAACAAAAACAAAAAACAAAACCAACCAGATAAACGACCTTCAGCAGAATCTTTTTTTTTTTTTAAAGTATATGCAGCACATTTAGCACTCAGCTGGGTCACATCAAACTCACTGTTGGGAAGTAATCATGTACAGAATCCAAAAATAACAGCCATTAAAGACCTAGCAACCAAAACATGTTTACATACCCACTGCAAGCTCACAAGTTTTGATGATATGGTGAGTATAGTAAGATCTTCTAATCTATTTTAGGTATCCACTCCCTTCACCTGCCCTTACCACAGCATTTTTCGAATTTCTATACAGAAGCAGTGGAGGGGAAGGGAAAAGGAGCAAGAAAGGAAGTAAAGTGAGAGGCTAGTCACAACCACATAGGAAAAGAAGAGCCAACTGACAACTTATATAAGGAAGTGATGGACTTCTCCCTTTAGCAAAAAAAAATTTTGTGACTGGCTTCATAACAGTTGTTCCAAGTCTGCTTTTCAGAGCTATTTGTGTTGTTCTGCTTTCTCCTGCTCATATGCTCTTTAATGCTGTGTTTCCAAATGGTGGGTCACTGAAGATCATAAATGAGTTCTGAATTGCAAATAAGAACACGAGACATAGCTTGTGGCTGTCCGCCCAGGGTCATATTTGTGCACATGCATGGATAACGAAAGTTTTAACCTGTTTGGTCAGTATAGGTTGGCACCTTTCACCACCATTATATTTATGTTTGGTCTTTAAAATAGTATATACATATATACATACTATTTTAAAGACCAAACAAACATATAAATATAATGGTGGTGAAAGGTGCCAGCCTATTTGCTATTCATGAATGGTGGGCAGAGCCCACCTGCACCTAAGGGCCCATCCTAGGTTGACCAGACGTCCCAATATTAGGGGCTGTGTCTTATATATGCAACTATACCACCACTCCGGGGGCAAGGGGGGAAATGTTCCAATTTTTCACACTTGCTATCTTGTCACCCTAACCCACCCCCTCAGTTGAGAAATGGGTCACAGGACGAAAGATCAACTGATTCCATGGGACAAAACAAAAACAAAAAAACAAACCACAGGAATGGGAGCATGATTCAAAGATTTAAAACAAGGGAAAAGAATGGGGCATGTGAACAGAAAACTCCAGGCAGCACCTACTGCTCTGCAAAGGAGTCAGAGGACGCTACCCAAAGGAATGACAACCAGCTATGCAAGATAGTCACATATAGGGGCCCCACAGTCACAGAGGCTCCCTGTCAAGCTTCCCCCTTCTGGTCTGACAGAGGGACAGTTTTGGACACTGTCCGGAGGGCGCTAATGAGGCAAACTCATGGCTTTTGGAGATCACAGACTGGGTGGGCATAAGAAAAGATGTGGGGGTAAAGTGTAGCTGGGGGCTCTGGAGGAGCCAGAAAGAAAGGCTGTAACCTGGCACACTGCAGGTAAGTGCACCAGGGTCTCTGACAGGTGCCTGATGTTTAGAAAGTATGAACTGCAGCAAGAAAAGCTTCATCTTCCAATGTCCCTCACCCCTGACCTGAAGGGACAGTTCTCCAGAGTGGAGAGACGAGCCCTCCCTCACATCCATGCATCCAATCGTTGGCCTCTGCTGCAACTGGCAATAAAGGGAGGATCACTGTCATACTGTGATGGTGACTTCTATAACCTTTCTATTGGGAGCTGGACTGAGACTTATTTCATATAGGATATTGAATGTAGTTATTAGCTTCAATATTTTGAGTTGCAAGTTCTTTGGGGGCAGGAATGGTCTCTATTTCCTTGGAAAAGGACTAGTCACTACAACACTGTAAGCAATATAATCATGTTATTAATAGAATCTTGGACCCATGTTTTCAAACTTAAAGTTGGGCATCGAAATAAAAAGAAGCCTGATTTTCAAAAGGTGCTTTCGCCCCCACAGCTCCCACTGATTATATCAGGAGTTGTAGGTGCTCAGGACCTTTGAAAGGTCAGGCCACTTACCTAGCTGCCTACACAAAGATTTAGGTGTCTATCTTTAGCCAACCACATTTGGAAACAGTGGTCCCGATTCTTAGGCAACTTGGGGACAAATTCACCCATGGAATAAGTGAGTGCAATTATAATGGAAGCCACAGATGAACTGACCCTCCATATTTGATTATATGTTTACCTGAAGGAAACCCTTTTGATACAAGGAATCTAGGTAGCTTGTCAAAGGTCAGGGTCTGGTGCCAGAAATGGCAGCACATGCCGTCAGAATTTGACCACTGAAAGCAGTCTGCCTAAAGGGATGGTCCCCCAATTTCTACTATAAAAATCAAGTTATTAAAAGCTACCAACCAAGCTTATATACAGCCAGGGAAGTGGAAGACTGCTGGCCCTGTATTTCCTTGTTTGCATTGATTAAAAGGTTGTCTACGGAGAAATTAACTTCAGCTGACATTATGGCCTCCCTAAATGCATTCAAAGTTGGATATTCACCTCCACATCCAGTCCCAGACTGTTGTCTACTGTTTCTCTGTGCTATTCAACAGCTGCATTTCACTGCAGAGGTGGTTGCATTTTTGCGGTGAATGCCATGCTTATGGCTTGAAAACCTTCAGCGTGAAGTGCACAACCGAAAAATGATTAAAGGATGGGAAAACATGCCTTACAGCAAAAGATTCATGAACTCGATCTATTTAGCTGAACACAAAGATGACTTGATCAGAGTCTATATGTATCCACATTGGGAACAGCAAGAATAATAAAGGGCTCTTTAATCTAGCTGAGAAATAGATCAACAAGATCCAATTGCCAGAAGTTGAAGTGGACAAGTTTAAACTAGACATAAGGTGCACATTTTTAATAATGAGGGTAATTTACCATTGGAACAGTTTACTAAAGGCTATGGTGGATTTTTTATTACTGGAAAATTTTCAATCAAGACTGGATTTTTTTTTTTTTTTAAAAGATATGCTCTACTTCAAACAGAATTAAATTCAGGGAAGTCCTATGACTTGTGTTATACACATGGTCAGACTACATGACCACAGTGGTCCCTTCTAGCCTTATAGTGTATGCATCATTCTGTTGGGCACAGGCTGTCTACTGCTGTGTTTGTACAGCAGCCAGCACAATGGGGCTGCATTCTTGATTGGCCCTTACGCACTGCCATAATAAAAATAATAATAATTGGTGTAAAGTTAACATTTCAACATTAAAAATCAAGAATTGACAGAATTACACACAAGAAGGAGGAGGAGGAGGAGGAGGAGGATTCTCCTTGAGCAATGAAAGAGAAAAGCAGCCATCCTTATATCTCATTTGGGTAGGTTTTTTTTAAATTATTTAAATAAGTTTTGGGTTGCCTCAGTTGCTTATGAATCTGATTTTAGAGTTAAATAACTGAAGTCTTCATGTCAGTGCTCAGATATAGCAAGTACAGTTTATGACGACTTGCACAATTTCAGGAACAAAGGAGAGAGAAAACAGGCTACAAAGTCCACATAAGGGCAGAATAAAAAATGAATCAGATTAGACTGATACTAGAAATGTTCTTAAGGAAAAAAAGACTAAAACACAGCAACTGCATTTGTTTTAGAAAAGGCAAAGTACTTTGTGTAGTGGAAAAATCTAATCCACTAACCAAGTAGCTGTATCAAAATATTATCATGTCTTAAAGCACATGCCTCAAGGGTACAGAATTATCCCTTTCAATGTTCATCATGAAAGGCCCGAAGAGGCATTAAAATTTTTTTTTTTTTTTTTTTTTAAAACCCTAAATGATGCTGTGGGGGTTCATCCAGGGAATTAGTTATGGCTCCCAAGTGTGTCAATCATAATAGTTTGGCAACCCATTTCCCTGACTGTGACCATTATGTAACAAAGTGGATATGAATCACTGAACATCTGGTTAAAAGCCACAAACCATTTAGGGGCATGCCTGTTCACCCCTTCTGAAATTTTTGAACCATAACACATAGGCTTTTAATTCATCAGCCAACAGTAACTACGGTAAGGAATTTATGTAGGATTTTACCAAGTCCCCACTCGAACGGCTCAATAGTTCATATGTTTTGTTTTTTAAAGGAAAAGTGAGAGTTGCCCAGATGGTATGGGCAACGGGTGCTATAAAGGATCAGGAGGCACTAGTGTTTTAATGAAGGGAAAGCGACACTGTCTGTTCTTAGAGGTTTGTTTTGCATTAAGTCAGACTTCAAGGAAGCACTAATGGGGGGGGGGGGGGGGCGACCAACTTGTCATGGACATTTTGTGCCTGGGCTGGTAAAGTCTACTCACCTGCCCTTTATCACATGAAAAGAGGTATTTTACTCATTCATAAAAAACAAACAAAACAAAAACACTCAACCCAGGTGAGTGAGCAAAAGGAGTTTTGCAAGGCTGCAACTAACACTGGCAGGTAACCTATGGAGGAAAAAAAAATTATTATTTTTTTTTAAAGCTCAAAATAGAATCTAGCAGTTTGGGGTTCACACAGCAGCAAACCATCAACTGTCACATTCTCAGCTGCCTTACGGAATACGCTATCACAGCTAACTCATCCTGACAGAGAAGGAATATCTGTCCTTTGGCTAAATAGCCTTGAATGAACGTGTGTAACGCTATCAGAAAACATTAACTGGAGATCAGCGTGTTGTTTCTGGGCTGTGTGGGTCTTATGAAAGACACCAGCAGAATAACAATATGGCACAAAGCAAGGCAGATTTCATTACTTTGTAGTGCCTGCACTTGCTCATAACTTGGATTTACACACTGCAAATCCTCCGATCTGATTACCTTCAGTGATCATGTAAAATGCTGGCTCTAAACTCTTTCCCTCAGTGATAAAAACAGACACTTTGATTCACAACAACACATTCACAATAAAGTATACTGTAAAAGTACCTGTCCACAGCCGGGGGCATTGCACACAAACGGCCTGTCGTCTCCCATATTTCATATAGCTGGGCAAAGCTGAGGAGAAAGGAAAGAGGGATGGAAACTGTTAAATAAGCTAAAAAAATTCAAAATATCAGGAGCAGAAGCTCTTTAAAGGAATATAATTAAGTAAGACTGCTGATATGGGGAAGAAGGGGCTTTCTGTGCTCCCTAGAGTACATGTACAGAAGAAGGAATTAATCCAGTCTGAGTTAAAGTCTTAATTAATGTGACCCAGTAATTTTTGCATTTGCAAAGAGGAAATTTTGTCTAATAGTTAAAGGAGCAGCCATGACAGCCTAGTCTACTGGTCAGAATAAGGGACATGTAGTCAGCACTCCGGGGTTCCATTCCTGGTTCTTTCATGGCCTGGCCTCAGCAAGAGACACCCTGAAATGGAGAGAGCAGGAAATGTCTACACTGCAGCTGGGAGCATGCTTCCCAGCATGGGTAGGCAGACATGGTAGCTCTGCTCAAATAAGTACACTGAAAAGTAGCAGAGTAGCCAGGGGCAGCACAGGCTGCCACTCGGGCTAGCCACCTGAGTACAAACCTACCTGGACCCCCTGGCTATCTCAAGCTGCCTCCCGCTGCTAGTGCATGTTTGTCTACCCGCACTGGGAAGAAACTTTCCCAACTGCAGTGTAAACATACCCTCAGTATTCACCCCAAACCCCCACCTGGAAATGGAGACAGTACCGACATGTCTCACAGTAGGACAGTAAAAAATAATAAACATCTGCAAAACACTCCTGTATCCTCAGATGGAAGGTACTAGAGAAAGCAAAGTATTAATCCAATTCTTTATTTTCTTCGTTGATTTTTAATACAGTATACAAAGCACGCACACCACACACACACACACACACACACACACACACACACAGAAACATTCTACAGAAAAATGTGTAACCCAGAAGCAGTCAGATAAATCGAGTCTGTTCTACATACAAGTTATATTTTCAATGGGAGAGAACTAAAATTTGTCATTTAATTAATTAAGGGATTATAGGAGTGGTGCCTCCATTTTACAAGGCAATAATCTGGCTCCCTAGTGGGTAAACTACATGGCTGATGGCAAGGGTAGTTTATCACAGATTATAGCCAAGGATAACAAAGCACTCTGTCCTATTACGCTACAAGTGAAGCTATTCTTATTAATAAAAAATAAGAGTAAATAAAGTAACCCCCACCACCTCAAATTCTAGAAATAATGGTTCCATCCACCCACTGATATTTTTATAGCTAGATTTTAAAAAGCTATAATAAAGAAAATGTTATCTCTTCAGGGGGTTTACTGTGTGAACGTGTCCTGACTGTTCATGTTGCTTCTAGCCTCTCTCTCTCAGTTACGCTCTTGGCTGTAGAAAGCCGACATGCATCACTGGAGCCAAGAACAGAAATGGAACCAGGATGCAGCCAAAATTAGTTCATAAAAAAAAAAACCACACACTTTTTTGTTTAGATTTTAAAATTTCTAACCATGTAAAAACACCTCAGTAGCACTGAGAGGGTGGAGAGAGTTATTTTTCGGAACTATATGGAAAGTACTCTAGTGGTGCAACAAAACAAGACTGGGGGGGGAGGTATGTGGTGGGCTGGAGGAGAAGTTTGCATTTTAATTGGAGCTAAAGATGGCTTAGGGGTGTAAAGTAATAGCATATCTGAAGGGACTGATGAGATGTGGTGCTTTTCTCTCCCTAGAGTGCTTGATCAAATCTGGCCCAAGTTGGTCCTGGCTAAAAACTGTTCCCATCAATAGCTGTTTAGCAGCCCGTGTGAAATGAGTGGATTGCAATTCTGATCTTTCTAAAGGGTATCACAATTTGGACTATGTTTAGATTTATTAAACAAATGAACTCTAGGCCCTATATAAACATGAAAAAACAATGGGTAAATAGCCTCCAAACAAAAATATAATGGACTGGCAACAAGGGTGCTTCATAATTTGCACATAAATAAGGCTAACCACAAATATTAGCCCCCACACACCTCCCAGAAAACTCAGAGAAAGTTAAATGGGCCTTGCAGAGTGCACTGAAGGTTAACAAGCTCCAAAGATCCTAGAAGAAGCAAACTGGCTTGGGATTTTGTTTGTGGTTGGGGAAGGAGAACAGTTCCAATGCAATGGTCCCTCACAGAAAATGCCCTGCTAGCAGTCCCTCCCTCAGAAACCACAGGACTATCAGCTCAATAGCATCTACTGATCAGAAAACCCCCACAAGAGACGCAGCTGGAACGCAAACCGCTTAGGACTTTATAAATCAACAGTAACATCTTAAATTGTACCTGTAAATTAATATAGATCCTGGAGCCCCATCACAGCACAAAGCAGGAGTTTTCTCATGGATCTGAAGATTATGGCCTAGAGAGCTCCTGACAGTGATCGAATCTCGACATGGCAAAGGCATGGTAGATAACAGCAAGAGGAGTATCTAAAATATGTCAAAAGCCTCAACAAGAGCAGATGGGGGGGGGGGGGGGGGGGAAGATGACAAACCAGTCTCGGCCACATCTGTCTAAGTTTCCAACTCAGACCCCAAATTGTTAACTTGAGAAACCAAAAGGCGAGTGAACTCCCTCAAATCAAGGGGGCTGATCTCCGCCACTTCTTAGAGTTGCTAACCAAAGTGTATAAACATCACCACAATCTTCTCCAGACTGATCTTCAACCATCTAGCCCTCATTCTAGGCCTAATCTCATTCAGGCATTGGGTAAAATCACTCATATGCATCAGATGACCCCACAAAATAGAGATATAGATATGGGTATTATCAACAGCATATTGAAAGCAGGGTAAGTCCATGCTTCTTTAAGAATTAATGTGTATACGAAGTCTTCAAACAGGAGGAATGTCAAGGTCAGATGCTGCAGTAACATGCATGTCTGCCCCATGCTCATTCACTCAAAACAATTCTCTGAAATCTAGAAAGAAAGGAGCAAAGTGACCAGACAAACTCCATCAGCCCCAGCTAAGGACCAGAACCATCACCCCAGAACCTTGCAGTCAGCTGTATCAAAGGAAGTAGATGGATCTAAAAGAGCCAACATGGTCAATTTATCTTTGATTTCTTCCTTTAGAGGGGTAATGCAACGGATGCTGTTTCTGTACCATAACCAGATTGGAAATCTAACTGGAGTGAAGGAAAAGTTAAGACTCCCTCCAAATCTTGCTAGAATTGCTTTGTTACCACCTTTCCCAGAAGAGGGTAAAGTTTGAAACAGGATGGTAATTTGGCAGGACTATCAGTATCAAAAGATGGTGTACTAAGACAAGACCTAACAATTGCCTATTCAAAGGAAGCGGATACCCTGTTCTCCCAAAAGGATGTAATAGTATCCACCAAGCATAGTCCCAGTATATCCAGCTGGTTTTTACAAACAGAAAGGACATAGGTCCAACATGCAGTCCAAAGACCCTTCAGTACCTCCAGACATTAGGTCAGTAACCATTTTAGTGTTGTCTATAGGACTCAACCCAAAACTGCATGTCAGGTATTCCAGATTTCTAATCCCTGGTTAGACAGTGACTTGTGTGGTCTTTGACAAGTTGATTCCCATCTTCATGCCTCAATTTCTCCATTTGTAAAAGGAGATACACTCTGTGAAGCAAGGGTGGTTAACAATTAATGTTTAAAACAGCACTTTGAAGATGTAAACTGCTATGACTGCCAAATCTTCAAGCTGTCAATCTCAGTACCAAGGATTGTATGCCTATGGAGACTATGCTCCCCTCACATAGAGAGCTAGGGGTTAGGTACACTGGTGAGGCAGTGTACGAGGGGAGATTGCATTGTCAAGACAGCCATGGGGAATGAAGTCCTCTGTCAGTCCAGTGGTGAATTTCATCAGCAATTTTAAACAGCAGGTTTTGGAGCTATTAAACCATTGAAGAAAGAACAATCATGTTGTGATAACAGGCGAATGGCAGACAAGGAATGGATGAAAGATGGCATTAGTTATCCTTTCAAGTTTTGCAAAAATCCACCTTAAAAAATGGTGAAGCTACTGAATGGTGAAAGGTTATGAAGTCAAAACTTTAACACAGTTTGGGGTTTTAAATGGAGCGGCATGGTGTACTTAGCTAGGAGGAGAAGTGATTTTATTTTTTCTAATAAATTCTATTAAATTTGCAGGATAATAGGAAAGGCTGCTCTAATTTACAAGGCAAAAATCCTTACTTTTAATTAATGTAATGCCAAACATCTGTCACTTAAACAGCTTGTTTCCTCCACCAATACTTAAGATTTTGGTTCTCTCTTCATTTGGTATTTATGCTTCCAGTTCACATAAAAGCTGTTTAAGACATTTTAAAAAATGGATCAGCAGACACTCTTGGGGCTTTGATAAAACTAATCAAAACTGAGGGGGGGAAAACAAACAAACAAAAAAAAAACCAACAATATTTCAGGTTTCCCTCCCCAGACACTTCTGACAGTGTAACAAGCAGCTCTGTTTAAAAATTTGAGACTTGTGCGCTGTGAGAATTGCAGTTAACTGATCTTGCAAGATATTAGGAGGATTCATTTTGTCCCTCAAAAACTATTAACTGCTCACTCACTAAGAACAATAACCGGCATGTAAATACATGTACAGAGATTTATATCACACTTAGTCAGGATAAATTGCTTCAATAAACTCTATTCTTAAGAAAAAAGGCAGAACAATCAAATGATTGGATACTGGGAGAACAGCATTTTTATTTCTTTTCCCACAGCCCCAGGATCATATTTTGCTGTTTTGATTATTTTTAGCATGTTTGAAAATGCAACGTAAAGCAAAGAATTAGATTATTGAATCATTCTTTAAAATTCTGTCAGTGCACTTCTGAAGAGCATCTGCTACCTCATGGAAAGTTGGAGGGGGGGGACCTAACATTCTACTGAGAAAAAGCTTCTGCTTCCAGAGCCTGTATATTTTCCTATTCCCACCCTCAGACCCTTAAGTAGTATATGAAAACAATGGCTTTGTTTCTGAGTTTTTCCTGTTCCTTAAAGGTGCTTATTCCCCCACTTACAGTCAACAACTTAAATATTATCATTTCCAGAGCAAGACCATTACAGTGTCACAAAAGGATTTATGAATCTTCACAAGATGAGTGTAGACAACAGTATAACACCTCACCCTTCTCTAGCATGGTTCATCCAAAAAATTCGAAGTTTGCAAAAATCAGTGCTGAATTGTGGGCATTTTCTGTGAAATATATGGCTCTCCATTCTTAAGGACCGTTTGTTATTTTTGATACAGAGATGAGTGAGAAAAATAATTTAAAATGGTTTCTGAACATGCCAGAAGGCCATGTCATCCATTAAATATCAGGCTTACACAGAAGATGTGTGTTCCTGATAATATCGACGATGAGCCACACACTTTCCAAACAGAAATAAGGCACAACCCTGACTCCAAGGAGCTTACAATTGGGACCTAATTCCAAGCTCTGCCACTGACTTGCTCTGTGACCTTGGGCAAGTCACTTCCCCACCATGTTTCTCAGTTTCTCCAGCTGTAAAGTGGAATTGATGCTTACCCACCTTTGTAAGCACTTTGAGAAATAAGTAGTATTACCACTACGTTAACTACTTTTTTACACTATATAATAAAGTTATAAATTTGGCTACACAAGGAAATTTAACAAAGCAAAACCTTCAATAAATCAAAATAATGATTGAGAGACTCCTTGCACATTAACACAATAGAGCAAAGATGATAAACACACAACTGCATCACAAAGTGCACTCCGCTCATGTATTTGATATGTGTAATATAAAAATACTTTATTGCTTGCCATATTGAAATATATTTTGTGACTAATGAAGGGTTATTAAATGAAGACCTCCCAAACATTCATATTATATTTTCAGGAATTTCAAGGTAGACCATTGAGATTTTTGGAAGAATTATTAGATTTGTGGATTAGTAGAGTGAGAATTAGAAAGACTCAACTATATTTAGATTTTCCAAAAATTCAGAGTCAGGAGTGTAAATGTTTTGGTACAGGTGCACCTATTTTGTCTGTCTGCCATACTGTGATTACTTAATACTCTATAATTCAGTCACGAGGCCCAACCAAAATGTGCTTGCAGAACTCATCTTGCCAAAAGTTTTTTAAAAATGTTAGGAACTAGAAAAAAAGTCAACCAAATCGAAGTATCAGATCGTGAATCACAATAGGACATACCTATACTACCACACAGACTTGCTTTGGAACTGGATCACTTCTGAAGCATTTGACATCCCACCCCTGAAAATCTACAGTAGGACAGACAGACACAGCAAATGCAGCACAAGAACCTGCGAGATAGCCTTGGAGGGAGGAAATTCCCTCACATAAGTGACATTAACAGTCCTAAAGGCTTTGATATAGCTTGACAGGAGCTAAACAAACTCTCATGCTTAGCACTTTTGTAGTACTGTAAGTTATATCTTCAAAGCACTTTAAAGAAATGTGTTAATCCTAGCAACACCCACGTGAGGAATGTGTTCTCCCATTTTAAGGAACATGTCTAAACTAGGATGCAAAGGTATATTTGTAAAAAAATGTTAGCTAAAACATTTTAACTAATGTGTTTGAAAACTAGTGTAGACAGGGCAAGCTGCAAGTTAACATGTTACCTGGCTGCGAAGAATCCTAGTGTAGACAAGCCTTTATTGGGGGAGGGGGAAAGGCGGAGAGGTTAAGAGTTTTGCCCAAGGAATTAGAATTCTACTCCGGGTCCCGTGCTCAGGTCCCCACTTTATCTCCCAATACTCATGAACAAGGGAAGAGGTAGGTCTTTTTAAAACACAGCTGCAGCTAGCCTTGGTTGGCTCTAGACAACTCTTCTCATTGTTCACCTCGTCTATATTTCAGGGCTGGTCTACACTAATACTGTAAGTCGATCTAAGTTACGCTAGTTCAGTTACATAAATTACGTAAATGAAGTAGACATAACTTAGGTCGACTTACAGTGGTCGCTACATCACGCTACGTTGATGAGAGACACTCTTCCATCAACATAGCTTCTGCCTCTTTAGGAGGTGAAGTACAGAAGTCAACAGCAGAGCACTCTCCCATCGACTCAGTGTGTCCTCACCAGAACCACTAAATCAAAACTGCAGCAGTGCTCATTTAGCCAGTAATGTAGACATGGCCACTGATTGCTACATCAATACAATTTTTAGGTGGGGGTTGAGTAAAGTTATATAGTTCTGAGAACATAGACTACACAGGTTTTTCAGATGTCTGCTTTGCTTCCTATGTTGCTTCAGAGGTTGTTGTGTTAATTGTTTTTGCCCCAAAGAAAAGAAATGTCTGTATGCCTCACAATGAAGGCAGACAGAAATGGGAAAGTGAGGAAATGGTAGGTCCTGTGAAGAGGGAATGGGGTTGAGTCACGATGCAAGGGAGTCAGAGGAATAAGGATTGGGTGCTCCCTATTCAAGGCCACAGCCTGTCTCCCCACACAGGACCCCCTGCACATAACTTGCCCCCGTCCCATGTACATCCCTGGCCTCCCACAATGTGATCAGTGAATTCCCCTGCCACCCTGCACATCCCTCTCACTTCCAAGTAGTTGAAAGCTGTTTCAGATAAAACCCCAGGTGCCGAGTTCCTTTAGTAGTTGTTTCGGTGGTTTTACAACCATGATTTTATCTAAAAAAATAATTCTTTACCGTGTTGCTGTGAAACACTCACACAAAAATTTAGGAAACAGTGAAGCTAACTATATACAAACCGTCATATGTGAAGTTAAAGAAAAAAGTACTTTTGTCCTTGTCTACATTGGCCAAAAAAGGTGTGTGTTTTTCAATTAAGTTAGCTTTAATGGATTAAACACTCCTCCAATACCTGTGCAGACAGAATTTAACACCTTTAAAACTGAATAAGTCAATTTACGTTGTTGCTAGACTCTCCTTAAGCTAGAACACAATTAACCGAAACAATCTTGTCGAACATTGTTTACACCAGTGGTTCATGTACCCCTGGGGGTACACAGGTCTTCCGGGGGTACATCAACTCATCTAGATATTTGCCTAGTTTTACAACAGGCTACGTAAAAAGCACTAGCGAAGTCAGTACAAACTTAAATTTCATACAATTACTTGTTTATACTGCTCTATATACATTATACACTGAAAAAAGTAAGTACAATATTTCCAGTTGATTTATTTTATAATTATATGGTAAAAATGATACAGTAAGCAGTTTTTCAGTAATAGTGTGCTGTGACACTTTGATTTTGTAAGCAAGCAATTTAAGTGAGGTATGCATGACAAAAGTCAGGCTTCTGAAAGGGGTATAGTAGTCTGGAAAGGTTGAGAGCCACTGGTCTACACAGCTGTTTGGAATGGGGGGAGGGTTAATTTCAGCTAATTTAATTGAAAAATAAGCATTTTTGCCCCTGTAGACAGGGCTTTATATGTCTCTCAGAACAAATGAAAGAGAAAAGGTGGCAGGGTGTGATATAAAATGACATCTCCCCTTACTACACAAGTTTAGGCCAGGTCTACCTTCAATTATGTCAGCAAAACTTATGTTGCTCGGGGTGTGGGAAAAAAAACAAAACACCCCTGAGTGACATAAGTTTTGCCGGCATAAGCGCTCATGTGCAAAGCACTATATCGGCAGGAGAGTATATCTGGCAGACATAGCTATCGCCGCTCGTTTAGGTGGTTTCATTATGTTGACAGGAGAGCTCTCTCCTGTTGGCATAGAGCAGCTACGTAAGCGACCTTACAGCGGTAGAGATGTGATGCTGTAAGCTCGTCAGTGTAGACATGGCTGTAGTTATACGGCAAACTGAAGTGCTTATCACGCTACTTACTTGTGATGAGAATCATATTTGGGAGACTGATGTGAGGAGTCATTTTTGCTTATTTCAATAATCAAAAGTTCAAACAATTATTTTTAAATAAGGTTAATGCTGCAATGAATAGGCCTCAACTGGAGTAGTGTGTCCAGTTTTAAGTGCCACATTTCAGGAAAGATGTTGACATATTGGAGGAAGTCCAGAGAAGAGCAACAAAAAGATTAAAGATCTAGAAAACAGGACCTATGAGGGAAGATGGGAAAAAAATGGGTTTGTTTAGCCTGGAAAAGAGCGGACACAACAGTTTTCAAGTACATTAAAAGGCTGTTACAAGGAGTAGGGAGAAAAATTATTCTCCTTAAGCTCAGAGGATAGGACAAGAAGCAATGGGCTTAAATTGCAGTAAGGACAGTTCAGGCTGGATTAGGAAAAACTTCCTGTCAGAGTGGTTAAGCACGGGAATAAAATTGCCTAGGGAGGTTGTGAAATCTCCATCATTGGAGATTTCTAAGAGCAGGTTAGACAAACACCTGTCAGGGATGGTCTAGAGATAATACTTAGTCCTGCCATGAGTGCAGGAGACGGGACTAGATGACCTCGAGTTCCATTCCAGTCCTACAACTGTATGATTCTAGGTCTACAGAAAGTGCTGCTAATCAGTCATGAATTTGGACATTAGCACAACCAAGTGCTAAATTTCCCACTTTATTTCAGACCACAGACTGAAGCAGTCTCAAAATGTGTTCGCTAACTCATTAAAACACAAAAACAAAACATTTTATCCTACTCTAGACAGTCCCTTAGGGGAAAAATTTAAACAGGGCTTCACAGGAAATTAGATGTATAGAACTTATTGACAACAGGAATGAAAGGCCAGTCTGCCACAAGGAAAATTCACCCCCTAAAAACATGCTGGCATCTCATGGAAACCATTTAAGAAGCTGTTCTATGTGGGAACAGTTTCTCATATATCATGGTTTCTGTATTTTTTTTATTTTTCTTGTAAGTGTGAAATAACTGAGCCTCTCCGAATATGGGATCTATAAAGTGCTTTCAATATATATCCAGGTTTTACAGATGGGAAAACCAAGGCAGGGAGTTTAAGTCATTTGCCCACAGTCACAGAGCGAGTGAGTGGTTTTTGTTGGCAACATCATAGTTACTGAGAGGGGGACTATGATCTAATTCTTGGTGGATAGTTGTACAGAAGACAACTTTCTTTTCACATGTACAAATGCCACATACCCCTGTCATAAATAGAAAGGGAAGGGTAAACCCCTTTAAAATCCCTCCTGGCCAGAGGAAATCTCCTCTCACCTGTAAAGGGTTAAGAAGCTAAAGGTAACCTCGCTGGCACCTGACCAAAATGACCAATGAGGAGACAAGATACTTTCAAAAGCTGGTAGGAGGGAGAGAAACAAAGGGTTTGTGTGTCTGTCTACATTTTGTCTTTGCCGGAGATAGACCAGGAATGAAGCCTTAGAACTTTTAGTAAGTAATCTAGCTAGGTATGTGTTAGATTATGATTTCCTTAAATGGCTGAGAAAAGAATTGTGCTGAATAGAATAACTATTTCTGTCTGTGTATCTTTTTTGTAACTTAAGGTTTTTGCCTAGAGGGGTTCTCTATGTTTTGAATCTAATTACCCTGTAAGGTATTTACCATCCTGATTTTACAGGGGGGATTTCTTATTTCTAATTACTTCTATTTTTATTAAAAGTCTTCTTGTAAGAAAACTGAATGCTTTTTCATTGTTCTCAGATCCAGGGGTTTGGGTCTGTGGTCACCTATGCAAATTGGTGAGGCTTTTTATCCAACATTTCCCAGGAAAGGGAGGGTGCAAGTGTTGGGAGGATTGTTCATTGTTCTTAAGATCCAAGGGTCTGGGTCTGTAGTCACCTAGGCAAATTGGTGAGGCTTTTTACCAAACCTTGTCCAGGAAGTAGGGTGCAAGGTTTTTGGGAAGTATTTTTGGGGGGAAAGACGTGTCCAAACAGCTCTTCCCCAGTAACCAGTATTTGTCTGGTGGTGGTAGCGGCCAATCCAAGGACAAAAGGGTGGAATATTTTGTACCTTGGGGAAGTTTTGACCTAAGCTGGTAAAGATAAGCTTAGGAGGTTTTTCATGCAGGTCCCCACATCTGTACCCTAGAGTTCAGAGTGGGGGAGGAACCTTGACAACCCCCAACCCTGAAGCACTCCTCTGACTCCCCAAACCTTTCAGAACTAACCAATCTATAGGATTCTCAGCCCAAGGCTTGTGCATCTGACCCATGCCCTTCCTGGCTTGTGAAGGAGAATCATGAGCAACCAGAGCCACTCATGATCAAAATACCCAATGCGCCATTCAAGGAAGGAATCTTCCCTTTCTCCTTTAAGCACACAATAGCATGACCAACAACGAAGAAACCAATCCTGGATACACTGATTCTGGCCAACGACCGCCCAGTATCAAATTCCATTCCTGAGCAAGCTCAGAGAAGCTACCCAAAGGCCAACTTCAAGCTCATTTAATTGAAGTTAAAATCCTAGACCAGAAAATCTGGATTCAGTCCAGGACCTGGAACTGGTGGCCTAACAGATGGTCTCCTGTTAACAGACAGAGGGCAGACGTTCATTCTCATCCTCCTGGACCTCTCTGCAGCTCTCAACACTGTCAACCATGAGATAGGCAAGACAGCACTGAGAGGTGTGGCAAGGGTCCAGGATAATACGCTAAAATGGTTTGAGTTCTTCCTGGAGGGAAGCACCCAACAAGTGATGATGGGAAACAGCAGTTCCACTACTAGACCCCTCACTTGTGGAGTCCCATAAGAATTAATTCTTTCTCTGGTCTTATTCAACATCTACATGCAGCCACTAGATGAACTGGTCAGAGGACATGGACTACCTGTCATACCAAGAATAGGCAGATGACAGAACTCTACCTGTCATCACATATGACCACTCCATTACCGAGACCAGATAGCCCAGAGTTTGAACAAGATCAGCTCATGGATGAAGAACAGCTGGTTGAAACTGAACCTGAAGAAGACAGAGGTAATGCTGGTGGGCAGATGAAAACTTTTTGAAGAGTTTGCAGACACAATATTGTCTCCTTTCTGCTCTCTCTCGTTGTCTAGAAGACTCCATCTGGCTTCATTTAGTCACACCTTCATCACCTCTTGGCTGGACTACAGCTATACAATAGATCTGGGCATGAAGTCTTCAGTGCTACAGAACTCCAATGGTACAGAACGCTGAAGCACTCTCAGCAACACTGGATACTGCAAACACATCAACCCTGTCCTCTGCTGACTTCCCAGTGAGTATCAAATCAAGTTCTCAGAGTGTCACCTCAAATCAACAAAATAAGGTAATGTCTACGCTGTGTCCTTATTTTCAGTGGTCTGGGGTCAGGGTAGCGAAACGATAGCTGACAGCTCCATGTAGCTTTTTCATTTAAATTGAATTTAGTAATTTGTTAACTACCACCATGGGTTCAGCTCTTCTTGCTACAGTTTCAAGCTCAGAGAGAACATTACCTCTGGTGGTTTTTTCAAATTTGGAGACTCTAGGAACACACAAAGTCCAAGTATGTGTGGGGTCACTATCCATGTACAAGGTCTTATCTGTACTACAAATTTTATTAAAAGCAATAAGTAAAGTTACAATTACCCATGCATACATAAATCATAAAAATGCATGCAATGACTAAGGCCTTGTCTATAATGTACAGTGCTATAGCTGTACAGATACAGTGGCACCGCTGCAGTGCGTCTGGTGAAGACGCTGTATGCTGACGGGAGAGAACTCTCCCGTCGGCATAAAAAACCCACCTCTGCAAGTGGCAGAAGCTATGTCGGCAGGAGAAGCTCTCCTGACGACACAGGAGCTGTGCACAAGAGTGCTTATGTCGGTGTCACTTATGACACTCAGGGGGGGTGGTTTATTCACATCCAAGTGACATAAATTATGCTGACATAGGCTATGTCTACACTACAGCCTAAGTCTGTTGACACAATGATAAACGGATGATAAAATGAACTAATTGGTTATATCTGTAATGAAGACTAGTCAACAACTTTGTTCTCTGGCACAATGGAACTTTCAACGTTAAAGATAAAGCCTGAATTTGCAGGAGACAGAGCTTTCTTGGGAGCCAGCTCTAGACTGTGGAATGAATTCTCACAGGAACTAAAGACCATCACAAACCTCACCGCCTTCCACTCTAAATACCAGGCAGACCTTTGACCTTGCCTTCTCTAAGGAGGATGGGTGGGTGTTTAAAACTTTCCAGAACAGAACACTCAACTGCACATACTTCTCCCGCCTGGGGAAAGGATAAGACAACAAACATTTTAGTCACATTACTTAATCTACTACTGGAAGGCCCTCAGATACTATGGTGATGAGCACAATACAAGAACCTACAGCTCCTGCCACTTAGAAAAGCTTCCTTGTATCTCTCCATCTCATCAAATCTTCGCTAAGAACATCCTTCTTCCTCTCATGCCTCAGTATCAGGATGGAAATGCTCTGGTCATGATTTAATGCTGTAGAATGTTGGGCAATACTGTTTGCATGAAAAATGCTCTAAAAATATCGCTATATTGTTGCACTGTACACTGCCAGTGACTACTGTTATTACAAGAATGCCTGGGGCCCATTAGTCTTAACAGCCTAGATCTCAATAAGTGCTTTTCTACACACAAAAATTTCTGAGTTTTAACTAGATCAGTACAATCCTTCAAGTGTGGACACAGTTATAGACACTGGTATAACTTATTCCTGTACATTCAGAGGATACATAAGGCACCTTTTACACCAGTACAAACATGTCTGTGCTGAACCAATTTAACTATGTCAGTAAAGCAACCATCACACACCCCTAACTGAAATTGTTATATCAATATAAAACTGCAGACTAGGCCTTAGAGACTTGCTTGCTGGAAGCTTTATCACCAGTTTAATGCCAGAAGGGATCACCAGATTATCTAGTCTGACTGCCTGTACATCACAGGCTGCTAACCGCCACACAGCCACCCCCACATCAAGTCCAACAATCAGAATTAGACCAAAGTAGTACAGCTCTCAGGAGATTCAACTATTGTGTGCCACAGGCAAAGAACAGGAAAGACCAAGTTGTACCAACGCCAGAGGCCCGCACAATGGCAGGGAACTGATTAGGTGAGATATATACAGATGATCCTACCATGTGATCTGCACCCCATGCTCTAGAGCAGGGGTGGCTAATGTGTGGCTCCAGAGACACATGGGGCTCTTCAGAAGTTAATATGCGGCTCCTTGTATAGGCACCGACTCCGGGGCTGGAGCTATAGGCGCCAACTTTCCAGTGTGCTGGGGAGTGCTCACTGCTCAACCCCTGGCTCTGTCACAGGCCCTGCCCCCACTCCACCCCTTCCCCTGAGCCTGCCACGCCCTCGCTCCTCCCCCACCCCCGAGCCTCCTGCACGCCAGGAAGCAGCTGATCAGGAGGTGCGGGGAGGGAGGGGTAGGCGTTGATCAGCAGAGCTGCTGGTGTGTGGGAGGCGCTGGGAGCTGATGGGGGGCTGCTGACGTGTTACTGTTGCTCTTTGGCAAGGCACATTGGTAAGTTCTGGCTCCTTCTCAGGCTCAGGTTGGCCACCCCTGCTCCAGAGGAAGGTGAAAAATTCCAAAGGGTCATGCCAGTCTGACCTGGGGGAAATCCAATCCCGAGTATGGAAATCACTTAAACCCTAAATGTGTGAGCAAGACCCACTGGGATTTAATCAGTGGGGAAAAGCTGAAAGAAACAGAAGAATGAACTGTAAGATATACTTCTAACAGCTTTCTTTTTCCTATGTGAATGTGGGAAGGAAGAATGTGCTAAGTGTGAAATCTGGCCATAAATTAAACTAAGCCCTTCAAATTAGGGCACGCTGCAGGTATGACTGGGTTGAGAGTTTGTTTTGAATGAATACAGGTACAATTATAAACTTCATTCCCTGTATATCATATTTATATGAGGCAGTTTTAGCAATGGTTTTTTTCTCAATAAAAAGTTGATTTCATTTTTGTGAATCAATGATGCAAGACAGGTATTTTAATGTGAATTTATTATTCTAATTGCAGCATACAGTTCTAGGAAGTTGGAGAACTGAGGGGAGACAAGAACAAATGTAACTGCTTAAACACCATATTTTATGGAAGGGACAGTTTAGAAGGTTTAAGCACTGGCTTTGAGACACCTAACGAGGGACATTCAGGCCATGTCTACATTACAAGCGCTACAGTGGAACCGCTCAAGTGCTGCAGCTATGCTGCGGTAACACTGTACTATAGACACTGCCTACATTGATGGAAAAACCACTTCTGTCAATGTAGTTAATCCACCTCTCCAAGGGGCGGTAGCTAGGTCAATGAAAGAATTCCTCTATCAACCTACCTGCATCTACCCCACGGGTTAGGTTGACCTAACCACAGTGTGAAATTTTTCACAGTCCTGAGTGACATAGCTAGGTTGATCTAATTTTTAGATGTAGACCAGGCCTAAGACCACAATTTTATATCATAGGAGGGCTGGCTTAGCCCTTCACCCTTCCAAAGAACTGTATTTGAGGAGGAGACTAGAAACTTCAGTTGTGTGTCCTCAGCAGGGACTTTAGAGATCCTTAGGCACTTTTTCTAGAAGTTGGGAGTTGCCCAGGCGTCCTTGGTCAAAATTTCCCCTCCTCATACTCTTATCCAGGGGTGCTATGAACCAACTGGCTACTGGCCTCCCTCCCACAGAAGCTGTATATATGTATCACTAGTGTTTTGCATAAACAGCATCTGGGGAACCTTCATAATGAAAGGCACTATGTGCAGACAAGATATTAAACATTTAATTAAATTTTAAGAAACAGGGATTAGGGAATGACTGGGGAGGTGGAGGCAGAAAGAGACACACAGATACATACTGGGAGAACCACCAGAGGATTAGCGCTAGCAGCAAGCAAAGACAGATGAGACTTTAGCCTGAGGAAGCCCAAACTGTACAATGGGATTACTCTTTCCTGAATTACTGCAGGACATGTACTAGTATAAACAAAGGATTATGTTAAATAAAAAGTACTCTATAGAACGGAGCAGTTGCAGTCAAGGCTGAAATCCATTGTGGACATCAGACTTAGACAGGCAGGAACAGGTTCAGAGAAAAGGAGTACGCTTAGATCAAACAAAGAGCTTCATAGCAAGCAATTGAGAAAGTTACAGGTAAAAAAAAAAATCCTTACATTGATATCAGTTCAGCAGAGAACCTGTTTGCAGCTGTCCCAAGCACTTTAAATAGGCAACTCTTTCAGATAAAGGGGTTTAAGGGTTTTCTTAAAAACCAATTTTATAAAATACAGGAGCCTGACTTGAACTATTGCAAGAGCAGAGGCACAACAGAACTTGACTGTCAGGAAAGCTGAGCTAGAAATAGTGTTCTTACAATACTACCTACATAAAAGGGACAAGGTGGGTGAGGTAATTTTTTTTTTTTTAATTGACCCAACTTCCCCCACCGTGTCTCTAAAATCCTGGGACTGACATGGCTACAACACTGCCTACCTATATAAAAAACAGCCCACCCACGGTACATTCATGTGATTTTTATAAGATGTAACATGGATACTATAACAAGTCTAAAAATTTATTTTATCTTTCTGATAAATCATGTTCTCAGAATATGGTGCTTTGGGCCTATGGCTCACTACTGTATTACTGCATGCCAGAAGCCTAAAAATGGAGATAGGAGTTAGTTAAATCTCATAAAAAGTTATATGGGATTAATTCTCACACTGAGTAGCAAGGCCATCCCGGTTATTTTGCTGGGACCTGGGAGTCATGCCAACAACATTAAAACCCATGATAAAAACAAGCCTATAGAAACGCTAATGATGTTTTTCTTAGGCCAACCCCTAAGAAAAGACAATACACTGCTACTGGGAAAAACAGATAAAACCACAAACAAACTGGATCGTTATAGATGGCTACACAGAATCTTTACTTCGGCACATATCCTACAATGGAATATACAAAAATGTAGGTAGACTGGTAGCAAATGCAGAACCCATGATCACCAACAGGAGCTAGAATGTGGAAAGTGTAGTACTTACTATAATTAAGGAGGAATTACTCTGTGATAAGTGAGACAAAAAAATAAAACAGACATTTCTACATCGCTATCCAAAAAAGGAGGAAGTGTAAGATTGAAAGCTAGGGGAAGTGTCGAAAATAGTAAAAGATTTCCCACTACAACGCAAGGAAGGAAACCTGTTGCTTTGAGAGAGTTCCAGAAGTACTTTTTGTTTTTGTTTATTTAAATATACTGATTAGCAGATCTCTGCCTGAAGCTTTCTGACCAAAATGAACATTCAGTGCATAATGCACTGAATATGTTGGTGACAGTTTGGGAGATTAGAATGGCAACATGCAAGGATCCACAAACAAAATATAGGATAAGTGACTGCCAACCCTTCCTCGGGATTTGCCCATAGTTCAGTTCTCATCCCTGTCTACATCACCACATTGCCGTGGGTTAATATTGTATTATTCTACAATAATACTCAAAAGCACTGTAGCTCATCACAATATAGGGTAAAATTTTCAAAGGCACCTAAGTCTCATTTTCAAAAGTGATTTTGGCACTTAGGAGCCTAACTCTCACTGAAAGTTAGTAGGACTTCGGCTCCTAAGTACTGAAGTCACTTTTTAAAATGAGACTTAGTTTTGAAGATTTCACCCATGATCTCTTCAGGCCCGATTTACAAAAAGGTATTTTAGGCACCTGAACATGCAGATTAGGTACTTTGTGGAATTAGGTGCCTGTGACAAACACAGGAATTTCCTGAAGTATTTTTATGACTCTGTACCTACCACCTTGGCATAGCTACACATTATGGGGTTGGGGGGGGGCAGGGGGAGACAGAGTTTCTTCTCTCCCTAGGACATGGGAGATCAGGCTAAGTATTTGAGACTAGAGCCACTAGGCTTCAGGCCTGGAACAGAACACAACAAATGAAAGACAATGGCCCAGCACAGTAACGGGGTCCCACCCAAAGGACTGGTTACATGCTGGGCATGGACCAGACCCTCTGGATCGGAGACAGTGCCTAACCTGCTTAGGCGCTTTTGAAAAATCTCATGAAAAGTCAAATCTTTGGAAGTCTGACCATTCATCACTAAATGTTACACACCAAGAGACATCCTCATACAGTTTTTAAGTTTTTCTGGGAAAGAGTCCACTTCAGAACCTAAGGTAAATATGCATAGACTATTGCTAGCAGTATGCTTTGAATTTAGAGTTATTTTGGGGTGTGGGGGAAGGAGTGGGAATGTTTGCTTTGTAACAGAAAAGCTGCAAGAAAGCTTTAAATTGTCATCTGGGAAAGAAAACCAAAAGCTAATGCTATAAAATCTGCTTTAGAGGCACAACACTCTGACACTTTATAAACTTGATAAAGCAAACCCAACTGTATAAACTGGAATATTGGCAAGAAACTTACTTGAGGTAAATCTCCAACAGCCACATGGTATTTAACAAATTATTCCAAGTTACCCTATAATGCAGGGTGAAAGCAAAGTCCAACTACTTCCCATTAAATTATGCCTTTCTGTGTGCATGCACAGAAATTGGTGCCCAGAAGCTCTGGCGTACAGTGCTAATGCCGGCTCCTCCCCAGCATGGGCCTGAGGACCTTGAAAACCTTGCCCTTCTAAATTTTAGAAGAAGAGGGGCTGGTGTTCACTCACGCTATACTGAAATCACTGCCATCGGGAGAAAGACCTTCCATGTCAGCAAAATAATTCACAGTTATAAAGTGGCTTAAAGGAAGCTTATAATGTAACAAATTAAATATCCAGAGCACAAACTGGGTCCTATTTAATGAGGGTTGAAGGGAAGTGAAGTGTTAAAGTTTATCAACCCGCACATACACCTTTGTTAACTATGAGCTGCAAAGAAATTCAACATATTTATGACAGGTTTCAGAGTAGCAGCCATGTTAGTCTGTATTCGCAAAAAGAAAAGGAGTACTTGTGGCACCTTAGAGACTAACCAATTTATTTGAGCATAAGCTTTCCGATGAAGTGAGCTGTAGCTCACGAAAGCTTATGCTCAAATAAATTGGTTAGTCTCTAAGGTGCCACAAGCACTCCTTTTCTTTTAACATATTTATGGCAGGATGATGAGAGAGAAGCATCAATAGCATATTTCAGCCAAGAACAAAACAAGCTCCAGTGAAAGGAATAACATGGCCTCCAGACCCAATGCACCAGTCACACGAGGCCTAGTTTACACTAGAAAAGCTTTGCCAGTAGCTCTACCAGCAAATCTTCCTAGTATAGACACAATTTAAACAGGCAAGAGTGCTTTTGCCAGTAGAACTTCTAACCAGTTCCCTGAATGAAATAAGTTATGCTGGCAAAAGCACTTCTTTGCCACTAAAGCTGCCTCTATCCTACGACTTACCAAGATAAAATCATCATAAGAAGAAATTACACCCCAACCACAAAAAGATTATAATGTGGACCTGAGTTGAAATTTCAATGCTAGAAACAGAGCAAGGCATTTGAAGTGTTAGTGGAAGCCTTATGGGTGCACCTGGGCATCAACGTAAGAGAAGGGATGATGAATCAGGTATATAATCAGCACAGAGTAAGGACACTGGAAGACATAGAATCTAAGTTTCTCTTTTTAAAAAGATTTAGTAATGAAAGAAATTGACAAAAAGATACAAAAGGAACAAGTGTCTGTAAAGCCATTGAGCATATGTGCAAGCTAGAATGATCTGGAACAACCAGTGTCTCCAGGGGACATAAGTGCTAATCATATAGTCAATAAGGAACTGACCTGCAATGCAGGTACATGGCTAAACAGTTTGCAAGGTGTCCTACATGTACCTCATAAGTTCAATATTTTAAAGACATAGGTATTCCAACCTGGTTTTATGTTGAAAGCATGGCTCCCAGCTGCAAAAATCCAGTAAGTTAAACAGTTACTGCTCTCCAAATGCCTACCAACCTAGCTTGGGTTAGGTAAGGATTATTAATTGCCTAGTGTCATTTATTTACATTTCTGATAAACCAAAAAAAAAAAAAAAAAAAAAAAAAAATCTAACCTAACCACAACAGCAAGTCATCAATTTCCCAAACCAGAAGAATTAGAAAGACCACCTCTAGTGCACTTATCAGTGAGGGACAATACTCAACTCCCAAATTCCTGCCTCCCTCCCCAAAAGCCTGGAAAAAGAGAACGACTTTGCAGCATGCCTGGAGATCAACTGATTTGTGGTATTTCAGAGCAAGAGGCAAGACGCGTGGGGGAAAAGTGTAAACTCCAAGTCTCCAAACAGTTCACAGAGAATGCCCTGCCAGCAGCATCTCTCTCTTCATTAAACTGAGGTGGGCTCCAGCTGTTTGCAGATATGCCAGGATGGCAGAAGTCAAGAGGGAGTCTTGCACATAGGTAGGCTCCAAGCTTTTTAGAACTTTATAGGTCAAAACCAACACTTTAGTAAACTCTACCCAGAAACTTACAGAAAGTACAATTCACAGAACACTGGTGTCAAGCACTCATAGGAGAAACCTCTATTCAAGAAGCAACCCACTAGCTCGTTTCCACACTGATTTAAGGAGTACCACTATGTAGCATGCATTGCAGTAATACAATCTCTATGTTACAGTGAACTCAAGTGACAGGTGAAGGACACAGGTCTGAAAAGTAATTGCCCAAATGAACTCTGATTGAAGTTACAGCCAAGTCAAAACCACCTCAATCAATGGAATCAAAGAAGCTGATTAGATCTAACATTATGAGCATGGACCCCAGATCTTTATTATAACCAGACTGTGCTGAACTCAGGTCTGAATCCAGGCTGACAAAAGTCAAGGAGATCCAAGGCATCTAGCCATCCAACATCAAACCAAAATGACACTGCACAAGGCTTCACTAAAAATCTAAAGTTAGTGGCTTACCTGCTTCTCATATTACTGATTTTGATGTATTAAGACTAGACTGCAACTGTTCAGCATGCTGACCCACTGACTCCTTGTAACCCTTTGCAGAAGGTGCTCTATATGGAGGTCACAGAGTTAGAAACTTTGGCACTGCTTCCAGCAGACTAGACAAATACATTTAAAAACAGGGTATTTCAAAATGAACTCATAACCACCTAAGCAACACCCTGGTCTTGAACAAATACAGGGGAAGGCTGGGATTATGTCACTAGCTGTGGCATGTCCTTATGTACACTAAAGTTCATCTGTTGAAAGACATCTAGAATATTTGGGGCAGAAATGATTCACGTGCAGTTATACTACAACTGCAAGAATAATGGAGAAAAATAACGTGAGACCCAGTGCTGCCTATTGATTATTACAGAGATAACCATGAGAAGTGCCAGAATGACTCAGGAGCCTGCATCCCACTTTCAAAAGTCATTTAGGCCATGTCTACACTTACAAGCTTACAGCTGTACCGATACAGCAGTGCCGCTGGAAGAGCGCTCGTGTAGCCACGTTATGCCGATGGAAGAGAGCGCTCCTATCAACGTAATACCACCAGCTCAGTGAGTGACGGTAACTACATCGGTGGGCGAGCATCTCCTGCAGACGTAGTGCTGTGCACACAAGCGCTTATGCAGGCAAAACTTGTGTCACTTGGTGGGAGGGGCTGTGTCACACACCCAAGCGACAAAAAAGTTTTGCTGACATAAGTGGTAGTGTAGACATGGCCTCAGTCCTGTTGACTTACATTGAGGCTTGGGTTCCTAAGTGCCTATATGTCTACACTACCACTTATGTCAGCAAAACTTATGTCGCTCAGAGGTGTGAAGAAAAACAAAAAACAACAAACCCACATCCCTGCACGACATAAGTTACGCCGGCACAAATGGTAGCGTGTACAGCACTATGTCAGCAGGAGAGCTTCTCCCGCCAACATAGCGATCGCTGCTCGTTGGGGGGGGAGGAGGTGTTAATTATGTCAATGGGAGAGCTCTCTCCCTTTAGCATAGAGCAGCTACAGGAGAGTTCTTGCTGCATTGGTCCAGCTGTGCCGCTGTAAGCTCTCTAGTGTAGACTTAGAGTGAGTCTCCTAAGCAACCTTTGAAAACAGGACTTTGGTTCCTAAGTCACTTAAGGTATGTCTAGACAGTAACTAGACACCCTCAGTTAGCCTATGCCAGTTGACTCAGGCTTGTAGGGTTCAGGCTGAGGGGCTGTTTCATTGCTATGTAGACTTCCATGGTTGGGCTGGAGAACCAGGCTCTGGGCCCCTCCCACTTCACATGGTCCTAAAGCCCAGGCTCCAGCCCAAGCCTAAAAGTCTACACAGCAATGAAACAGCCCCGCATCCCAAGCCACGCAAGACCAAGTTGGCTGGCATGGGCCAGTCATAGGCATCTAGTTGCTGTGTAGACATATCCTTAAAAGCTTTTGAAAATGTTACCCATGGACTCTGGCCTTTAGATTTAAATCACTATCTGTGCCTTAGACAACTGCTAAGAAGGGTAAAGGCAGGGTCTTGCTAAATAGTAGAGGCTCTCCCAAGTTGAAAATAGCATATTACCATAAGAACCAGTTTTAAGTGACTTGTGGACAAAACTACTGTTAAATGTTAAACCTGACTGCACAGCGTGAGAGTTGGAGTTAAGTGAAGCCATGAGGCAGTTGTATGCGTGTGAACATTAAGTGAAAATATGTCCCCGCACCCACCTAAAACATTGCCTGTTTTTATTTATAACATATGTGGGCATTTATATGTATTCAGCTTCAAATTCTACAGTGTGGATTATTTGATGCATGGGGAGCTAAAGTGATGCTATAGTGCTCACAGAGGAGTGCAAGATATGCTCCATTTATAAACAAGGCAATGTCTAGAGACCAGGTTTGTTGCTGCATGTGTTAAACAATTGCTGCAGTTTACCTAAGAAGGAGCTACCTTTTAGCAGGGAGCAAAGTGACTGGGATCTGGAATCCTTACGGGTGAAAGGCACTATGTAAGTAAGTGAGATAACAGCATCCTATGGATTATCAAAGTTTACATATTCCACAATTGTGTTATAAATGCAGAGATTCAAAACAAAGAAATAAAACAAAGATTATATGCATTTCTTCACCAAAGTACATTGTGCAGTGAACTTCCGGTTGAAGAGGAGTGAATAAAGTTATCAACTGTCATGCTATTATTATGAAAAATATCCACACCTGTACTAAATAGCATATTGGGTTATTAGAACTACCTCAGATTATTAAAACTGATGGAATTTAAGTTTTAGTTTATGCTTCACTGTTTACTTTTTGAACATTGTTTAGTTTAAAACTAGACTGGTGAGTCTAGTTCTGTTTAGATTTGCAACAGTGCATGGGAAAAACTTTACTGAAGTTTATGAAAGTGTAAAATACTTTTATTTTTATTTGGTTTGTGACACTCACCATGCCTGGATTTAAATACTAAATCCTGGACCTAAACTATCTGTGCACCCCCTATAAAGGAGTCAGATTTCACAAGTCAAGAATTAAGCAGTTTAAATTAGTGAAAAACTTACATCTATCTAGATACCACCAGTGACATACTTAGTACTATATTTGGACTTCACCTGCCTCTCTTCTCCTTCTAATTAAATTTATCACAATGTTGATAATTTTAAAACCACCATCTTTCTATATCTGATCTAGACTATACATCCCAAATAGGAGATGTTGAGTAGACTTGAACTTCAGATTCCAGTGCAATAAGTAATGCAGCAAGGACAAACTTTTAAATTTATTAGAAGCAGATTAGTTACTCAAGTTTTTCCTGCCCAAATGTGTCATATTTCAACTTGAGGGCAGGGAAGGTGACAGTGAAACATTACCCCTGAAGAGAATCCCCAAAACAGTACCATTAAGTACTTCTACAGTGTAACCCTGATTATCTAGGTTACCTAGGGAGGTGGTAGAATCTCCTTCCTTAGAAGTTTTTAAGGTCAGGCTTGACAAAGCCCTGGCTGGGATGATTTGATTGGGGATTGGTCCTGCTTTGAGCAGGGGGTTGGACTAGATGACCTCCTGAGGTCCCTTCCAACCCTGACATTCTATGATTCTATGATCTGACCCTCAAATACCCAAAACAGAATTATGTCTCATCAACTATAGTGGAAATTCTCCCAAATATTCAATGCCTCAGTTATCTGAAATTATTCAATATCCCCCAGTATAGCAAGATAATTAAGGTTGTACTGTGGTAGGTTTTTATTTTTTGCCACCATAAGTGAAAGCTTTTGCTATCAGACAAAAAGCTTATGTTCCACCTTAAGCTATGTCTACACTACAGAGTCTATTCCACCATACTCTCTAGTACAGATGCCGCGTACACCAACAGGAGGAGTTTTTCTGCCAGTGTAGGAACACCATCACCCTAAATGATATTAGCTATGCCAACAGAAGTCCTCTTCTCTCAGCATAGCTGCGCCTACACTGGGGGTTTTGTTGGCTTAGCTCTGTCACCAGGGGTTGTGTTTTTATTCACATCCCTCATCAACATAGCCATGCCATAATAAGTTTTAAGTGCAGACTAGGCCTTAGGCAGCTTTTAAAAAAAAAAAGTAACAGTGGTATTCAGAACAGAATCATTTCCTCTCCTTACCCTTGCCAGCACAGAGCTGAAAAATATTCTTTGTGAGCATGGCAGGCTAGCAAAATCCGAGGAACTAACTTTCAATGGCATAGCAAATCCCGGTTCTGTGGGAGCACACCCTCACAATGCACTGAAAGTGGGAGCCTCACGACAACACTCCTTGACACTCCATTCATAACTGGCATTTCAGATAAAAGGAACCTAAAAACTTTTCTTCAGCACAGTTCAATACTATAATACCTCTCTTGCCTCACAAAAAGTACACAGAAAATATATCTGGAAGATATGCACTGTAAGTTTATCATGAATAAGAAGGTAATACCAGTGGCTAATGTGGCCTGTAACTGGTAGAGAGACTTTGTTTACTCTCATGAATCAGCTTGTAATGGCTGGCAGCAGTACTTTGCCACCAGTTTATTCTTTCACGTAAGGGTGGGACAGCAGAGAGTTACATTCCAGACTACTGCAGCGCTTTCCTAACAGAGCTGCATCTCCCTCTATGAAACATGAGCTGAAGCACTACTTGCTATCTGCAATCCGTAATCATACCATGTTGCCTTCTTTAGGGAACTTCACTACATACTGAGGGTTCAATTCCGTGTTGCTCCTTCTCTAGCTTATGACAGCCCATTTAGGGCTGCAGTGCAGACCAGTGTTCTGTCCAACAATGGACAGAATACATGCTTCAGAGAACAATGCAAGAAACTCCATGATGAACAGTTACGGAACAATGAAAAATATGAACTTGTAGAAAGAATTAAGCTAAATTTCTCTCTCAAAAGAGCTAAAGACTAACTACAGCAAAAGCAAATTGTTACCTATTAACATTTAAGAACCATCCCATCTCCGTGCATTTAAAAATGAGGAGTCACCCTAGGGCATGAACTTTAATCCACTACTTTAGAGATGAGACTTTGATGCCAGTAGCTCTAATAGTTGTGAAGCTAGCACCAGTAAAACACATTGTCTTCTAGAGTGAATTATTTCCGCTCTGCAAAAATGCTACTGCTAAGGGGTTGGCCCCACACACATTTGCACTTCTTTTGTTAAACTGGCACAATCCTCTACATAGACATTTAGGCCTGGTCTATACCTAAAACTTTAATCCACCTAGCTACATTGCTCAGGGGTGTGAAAACCTGTCTCATGTGCAGTCAACCTAATCCCCACTGTAGGCGCAGCTAGGTCAAAGGAATCATTCTTGCGTCGACTTAGCTAATGCCTCTTGGAGAGGTGGGTTAACTACCTCAGTGGGAAAAAAAAAAAAAAAAACAACACAACTCTTCCATGAATGCAAGAAGCACCTATATTGCGGTTCTGCAGCAACACAGCAGCAGTTGTGCTGCCACAGTGTAGACTTAACCTTATTTCTGTTTAGTTCAACCTGTTCTTAAGCAATTTAAGCTGTCCACACAGCCTTTCGTACTGGTTTAACTAAATCTGTTAAATAAATAAAAACGCCTTTATTAAACCAGAGCAATTCTGTGCATAGACTAGCCTTAATTATTTCAGACCTAGTTTGCTATATCAAGGGAAATGGGGAAGAGCAGAACAAAGGGGCCACTGATTCACTGGCAATTGTTTAACTGACACATCATGGGAAATATGTCAGCAAGACAAAAGTTCAACACAGATGTTATGATCTAACATTTTAGCAACAAACATAAAATGCTGGAAGTTGAGGTTAGCAATTAATTCAAAAGGAAATGAGACTATTAATTGAAGTTTAAAATGTTGAAAAATTAGTCGACTCATCATATTAGGAGTTTCTTCAAAGCAAAAAAACAAGAGAAGGAATTGCTCTACGTTTAAGAAGTCAGTGAGAGCAGAAGGGATGCAACATCTTTGAAAAATTAGGTTCATGAGGCCAGACTGTCAAAAGAACTCACCACCCAGCAGCTCCCAATGGGAGTCACACTTGAAAATATGTCCATTTCATTTAAGTGCCTAAATGGGATAGGAGCAGTTCTGAAAATATGGCCTTAAGTGTCTTGTCCTGGAAAAGTTCAAGTGCTAAGTAGCACGTAAAGCAAAATATCACATAGAAATACGATTCTACACATCACTCCAATATGGAATCCAAATACTGCAGTCCTCAGATGAACATGCTGCACATACCTGCCACACCAGGAGACCTGTAGAATGATACTCTCTAAGAAGTTTTACTGAGGAATTTTAAAGCTTTTTACCATGAAGAGCCAACTACTGAATGTGAACAAGGAAATGTCCCAAATGGTAGCAAACTCCAATCACTGCTACATATTTCCATAAGAACTCTACTGTTGATTGCTCGTATCCCCTGCCCCCATCACCCACAACAGATAAGATTCATAACCTACCTTCTACATCCCAAAGGAGGTTGGGAACAGAGATCTAGTTTCCTTCACACAACTGTTCCCTGATATCCGTTAGCATTTCATCTCTTAAGTTGAGAAACAAGTAGGGGGAGAGTTAATAACTTCCCTATACACCAGTCTGAGAACCTCAGACTCTAGTCAACTCACTTTGCCCATTCTGGGGTTATCCTCCTCAGCCTTCCCAACCACCACCATGACCCTTATTAAGAAGGGATCTGAAAATAAAGAAATCCAATCAAAAAAGTTTGATTTTTAAATGAGATTGTTTTATTTTTCCATTTAAACTTTTAAAAGCAACATTTCCAATGTCAAATCTGCACTTATTGCACCTTTCACCTGACAAAAGGCTCTCAAGGCACTTTACAAAGATGAGTATTAGAACTAATTTACCTATGGAAAACTGAGGCACAGGGAGGTTAAGTGAATTGCCCAGTATCACATGGCTAGAGTGACAAAGCCAGTAAAGAGAACCCAGGAATCCCAACTCCTAGTCCCTATTCTAACTGCTAAACACTCCCTCCCATATCATGCTTACATTTTTGAATTTATAACCATGTGTCACAAGAACTAAGTTCACTGTAAACCACTATAATTAAATTGACAATACAAATCAGTTCAATATGTTGCTATCCAATACTTTGTGCACTGCATACCTTTGCAATCACCATCACAGTAGGAGTCACGCCACATGGATTTTACAGCACTTCCAAATTAGCTTCATAAGAACATTGTCACACAGACTAACTGCAGTCCTTCAACCAGATTTTAAAAAGGTTAATGATAATTGCAATTTACCAAGCTGGATGCAGCACCAGGACGAGCACTGCTGAGTCAAGACGAAGTTCATTTTCATTTGACATCTCTGTACACTATGTAGAATGTGGATGGTGGGGCAAGAAGAGAAAAATCAGAGCATTAAAGAAATTCAGAGATACCTAAACTGGGAGGTGTTGCAAACACCAGGGAGAACTAAGAAACAGTAAGAAATCTAGAAACATTAGAAATAAGGGCATGCACAAAAAGAAATTCAACTTGAAATAAATGCATTTAATACTCTGGGGAATATAAGCTAGATCATAGGTGGAGGGAAGAAGATACTTGAGGTGATAGTGGACAGTAAATTAGACAGGAGCTTGTAATGTGATAAGGAAGGGAAAAAAATGTGACCCAGAGCAAGAAGGTTATGTCCTCATCTCTAAAACTCTGATGTGAACTTTATTCAGCTCTAAGCAACCCAATATCAGCACTTACTACTGACAAACTGGAGGACATTCGGGGGGGGGGGGGGGGGGGGAGCGATAAAGTCACTTAAGGGATTGATTTATGAAGAAACATTAAAGTAGCTATATGTGTAATTTGGCTAATGACAACTAAGATGGACACAAACTGCCTACAATTATTTGAAGAGTGAATGCCAGTGAGGGAGAAGGAGCATTGTACAAGTAGGTATAACCAAGAATAATGGCATAAATTTAACACAAAACTTGGCTAAGTACAAATAAAGTTGTCAAAAGTTAAATCTGTTAGATGCAGGAATAGTCTCCACAAAGAAACCCTTTTGCTTGAGACATTTACAACTGGATTGTCTCAAGAAAATATAGAATGGAATAATCCTGCATTGGCCAGTGAGACAGACCAGATATCCTGAAAGGTATTTTCCTGCTCTAACTGCTATGATTAAACAACATACATTTTCTCGCTCTAAATTTATCACCTGAAATATAGAGAAAATTTGACATTTCTCAAATGTCTTTGCTTGAGTACAACTGTGAAAATGGAACAAATTTGTATAATTCAATGGCCCTTCAGGTTTTGTAAACTACGATTCTGTGAACAAGATAGCTTCATCCAATGCCTGTTTGTTCACAGTTTTGAAACAGAAAGACTGGTTTTCCACCTCTCTACTCCCAATCAGATTCTGGGATTAGAAATAATTGGTCCAAACGAAGAACCCTCTCTCTAAAGAGGCTACTGCAGACACAAGTACAGTTAACCATACTTCAACTAACTTTATATCTACATTTATGGCCTGTAACTTCATCAGTTCAACCTTCTTTTTAGACACTAACAACAAACAAGCACTCCAGTGATGGTTAAACTACAGCCATGAAACTGATTATGGTTGGCCAGAATGATAAATGGTTAATATGTATTCATATGAAAGCAGCCAAATACAATTTCTTTTTTTTTTTTTTTTTTTTTTTTAAAAGAAGGGATGTTAACCCTGCTAATAATGAGATTCCAACTCGGGCAATTATATTCTACCCCCATAAAATCCCCTTTGTTCAAGTGAAGTTATTCTTAATTTGTGTCAAATCACTGTTTTATAGAATTTGTGATTCAGAATAGCTGCTGCATTCCACACCACAAGTGACTATATTTTAGTGAACGGGCAATAATTATATTTATATAGTTTGTAAAGCACCATACAATCCTTTTGGATAGTGCTATTGGTTATGGTTAACAATGTGCTTGATGCTGTACCAGACAAACTGAAGAAAGTCCCTACCCCACAAAACACAATGATGAAACAACACATGCTGAAGAGCCCAGAGAAAGTATGCATACAATTTTATTAATTCATTCATAGAAAAATTTAGTCTTTAGAAGGAACCTGAATATGGAGACAGTAACTACTTGCGGAACCGGGATAGAGATGACATTCCATGCATAGAAAGCAGCATAGAAAAAGGTACAGATAGGAGAATGGAAAGAGGTTATGAAGGATCGCAGTGGACGCGTGTAAATTACAGCAGAGTCTGGTCTTAAAAAATCAAGTTTATTTGATTAATCTATGCTGATTTTATATGCATCAACAAGTATTTTTATTTTCATGTAATATTTCATGTAAGAAAAGTCTAACCTGTTGGTCTTTTTATTTTAGGGTAAGGAAAGAAAATGGGGCCCAATTAATTTTAGCAATAAAGATGAAACCCTTTTGACAAATGAGCCAGTTTGTTTAATAGTTCTAATTTACTAGAAACTGTCACCTAGTCTACCACAGTACGTAAGAGAAAGAGAAGCAATTGTGCAGTAATGGATTAAACACTCATTGCTTCAACAAGTTCTCATAGACTTTGGAAGCCCAAACTTTAACAGTGAGATAGATAGATACACACACACACACACACTCCCCCCTCCTGGGAAGTGTACTGGAAGGGGTTGACTCCTCCCATCCCCAGGCAAGTTACATCAGTTATTCTAAATATCAGTAGGGTAAAAACTTAATGTTTAAATTGCACAATATATATATTTTCTTAAATAATTGTAGTTATATATACACACACACAAAGATTGTGCAATTTAAACATTAAGTTTTTACCCTACTGATATTTAGAGTAACTGATGTAACTTGCCTGGGGATGGGGGAAGTCAACCCCTTCCAATACACTTCCCAGGAGGGGGGTTGTTAAAGGGTTACTCCCACTATATCTAGTCTCAGCATTATCCTAGAACCCCATCAAGTTGCTTTTCTGACACCCCCAATCTACCAATCCCATGAGCCCCCTCTACCCCCAAGCCTGCCATCTCCCTAACTCACCCATTTTCACTAGAGAGCCCCAAGCCCTTACCCAGGCCAGGATCTCCCTACTGCACGAGGACCCGCCCCATAGCCACCTGCTGACCCAGAACGGCCCTGCTGCATAGGGACCCCCATAACCCCCAACGGCACAGCCCAGAACCCCTTCTCACCACGGGGCCCCTCATAGCCCCCCAAACCAAAGCACTCGGCCCCCCACTAAGGAGCCCAGGACCCCTCACGAGCAGACATTTGCACGCCCCCAACCAGCTGTCCGTGGCCGGGCCCCCCCCACCCGCAACCAGCCGCCGCCCGGGCCCCTCGGAGCCTCCAGCAACCCTGAGCCCCGCCCATCCCTAAAGGGGTGTGACCACACCATTCCCGGACGCTGTTGGTTGCGACGCCCATCACTCCAAGATGCCCGGTGTACCGATTGGCCGACGAGGCTTGTCACTCACGGAGGGGGCCGGTACTCTCACGAAAACTCGGGGAGGTGAGGGGGGGCCCAGAGCCTACTCTGGGGGGACAGCGGGGGGCCTCGCTCACCTCGAGACCGGGGGGAACACTTGGGTTGCCTCAGGTCCGCACCTCTGCCTCGCGCTGGCCACGGAATCTCGCGCTGGCTCCGTCCCTCTCGAGCTGTCCCTGGGTCTCGCGCTGGGTGCCCCCTCCCTCCCTACGCGCGAGATTCTCGCGAGACGTCCAGAGGGGCGGGGCATGGATCAGGGAGAACCAATCATCAGCCCCGGATGGGGGCCAAAGCGGAGGGGGGGGGCGTTGCCCGCAAGAGGCGGTGGGTGGAGGGTGCACGCCCTGTCTGCCTTCCTCAGATGAGGGGGTGTTACTGGTCGGGGCCCTCTAGGTGGG
Organism: Natator depressus; assembly: GCF_965152275.1. Classification (NCBI taxonomy): domain Eukaryota; kingdom Metazoa; phylum Chordata; order Testudines; family Cheloniidae; genus Natator; species Natator depressus. Next base: position 11,771,911 of record NC_134253.1, read on the forward strand.
ATCCCCCACAGAAAAGGCAGCGACAGTCTCCCACTCCCACCACTGGGGGGACAGTGACAGAGCCCCCCGACACCTGCCCTCCAGAGGGGACATTGACAGAGACCCCCACCACCCCCCACCACTGGGGGGACAGTGACAGAGCCCCCCGACACCTGCCCTCCAGAGGGGACATTGACAGAGACCCCCACCACCCCCCACCACTGGGGGGACAGTGACAGAGCCCCCCGACACCTGCCCTCCAGAGGGGACATTGACAGAGACCCCCACCACCCCCCACCACTGGGGGGACAGTGACAGAGCCCCCCGACACCTGCCCTCCAGAGGGGACATTGACAGAGACCCCCACCACCCCCCACCACTGGGGGGACAGTGAGAGAGACCCCCTGACACCTGCCTTCCAGAGAGGACATTGACAGAGACCCCCATCACCCCCCACCACTGAGGGGACAGTGACAGAGCCCCCCAAAACCTGCCCTCCAGAGCGGACATTGACAGAGACCCCCACCACCCCCCACCACTGGGGGGACAGTGAGAGAGACCCCCTGACACCTGCCCTCCAGAGGGGACATTGACACAGACCCCCACCACCCTCCACCACTGGGGAGACAGTGACAGAGCCCCCCCGACACCTGCCTTCCAGAGGGGACATTGACAGAGACTCCACCACCCCCCACCACTGGGGGGACAGTGACAGAGCCCCCCCAACACCTGCCCTCTAGAGGGGACATTGACAGAGACCCCCACCACCCCCCACCACTGAGGGGACAGTGACAGAGCCCCCCGACACCTGCCCTCCAGAGGGGACATTGACAGAGGGTGACAGTGCTGTCACCCCCCACCACTGAGGGACAGTAAGAGACCCCCATCAACAACCCCCCACAAAGGGACAATGACATAGCTCCCCTCACTGCCACCCCATGGTGGGTGGGCGGCATGCACCTCTCTGTGGGATGGGAAAAGCCACTGACACCCCCCTTCCATACCCCACAGAGGGCAGATGATCATCCTGCCTCCCACAGAGGGAAACAACCAGTTACTCAAATCCTCCCATGCCACATTCTTCTCATGGAGGCAACCTACCGACCCGCAACTCCCACAGCGGGATGGCAGGTGACCCCACTGCTCTCTCTCCCCCAGATTTCAAAGAGAGGACAGCAAACTCCCAGCACATGCACAGTGTGTGTCTTCACACCAGCACCCTTCACACACCCCACTTTGTAGATAGTTTTAGAGATAATGACTACGTTTCCTTTGTCCAACTATAAAGAGCTAGCTAGCGTACATGTTTTTTTGAACTACCTCCACTCTCTACTAGCTGGAAATCAACCTGTTTAGCTGTGTGTCATCAGCCCTATACTGCTATTATCGATTCCCTCTTGGCAGAAGTGGTAGAGGCTTGTGTTTTTGGAGCATGAAGATCTGGATTCTGTTCCCCTTGCTGCAGTGTCCATGGTGAGAACCAAACCTGATATCCATGAAGTCCTAGGTTTGTTACAATGCTTGCTTTGAGAAGATTTGTTCTTTGCCAATTACTGTAATTCCTCTTGGATACCAATAATAACAATACAGCACCATGTAACTTGCTGGTTATTCAAAGCAACCCCTCCTTGCAAAAGAGAGATTTGAAAACTAAACCACCCAAGATGCATAAATGTGTGTTTGCCCCTGAGTAGTTACCACCATTTGGGATGTTGCCAGGTTGTTCCCATTAGGAGGACAAATGAATAAAGTGAGTCAGGTCTATTCTCTGTGTATATTCTTTGTAAATAAACAGGTTTGAACTAAGTCCTTCTTTGCTGAACAGAGTAGCAATAAATAACAGTAGGCAGTTTCCAAGCTTGACTCTCCAGACAGTCCTGTGCCCCAAGGCTTTTTGCCTCACACACAGCTTGCCAGTTGCTCCTGTATCTGTAACCAGGGAACTCCGGGCCCCCCACCAACCAGTAACTCAACTCTGTGACCCAGTGTCTTGGGCAGTAGCCTGGTATTGTTTCTAGATAGATATCACTACATAAAGGGACTTAATTGCTCCTTCCATTTAAACTGAAGGAAGAGTGCTTTGCATACCCACTGGCTTTGACCAGATCTGTGATTGTCTGTATATGAAGGACCCTCTTGATGGCAGCCATTAACATGGAAAAGGCAATGATGTAGCAGATATGCATTTTCCACCATAAAACATGGAAAAGGCAATGATGTAGCAGATATGCATTTTGGGCCAGGGACAGTTTTATTGGTCTGTGTTTGTACAGTGCCGAGCACAATGGGATCCTGGTCCCTGACTGGGGCTCCTAGGCACTACTGCTATACAAATAAATAAGAATCTCAGCATTTTAGGAACTTGCAGTGTGAAAGTTGAGCACTGGGACCTCTTGAGAAGCAGCATGATCCAGTGGATCAGGTACTAGACTGGGAATCAGGAGACATGGGTTCTATTCTTGGTTCTGTCTCTGACCTGCTGGGTGACTTTGGTCAAATAATTTCCCCTCCGTGACTCTGTTTCCCCTCCCACCCTTTGTTTTGTCTAATTAGATTATGAACTCCCCTGAGCACCTGATAGTTAAACCAACGTAAGCACCAACGTAGGCCCAGCTAGGTCAGTGAAAGAATTGTTCTGTCAACCTAGCTGCTGCCACTCAGGTAGAGTATTACCTACATCGATGGAAAACCCCCATCCATCAATGTAGGAAGCATTTACACTACAGAAACATAGCTACACTTCTGTAGCTATGCCACTGTAATCCTCGTAGTGTAGACATGGCCCCAGTATCAGTTGCCAGTACAAGCTGCTTTAGAAGATTTACATGCAAGAAATCCCATGATGGACACTTGGGGAATAACCAGCACACAGGATGCACTTTCTTCTGAATTCCTCAGTTACAAATCTGTCCCATGCAGTGTATATGGCAGGGGTCCTGTGGAAAAAGATAGGTGATCGTGTAAAGAAAGACTGTCCTAATGCATATACCCAAGGGAGCAACATTATGCTGTGTGGGCAACTTCTCAATGTTTGATGTTGCAACTTTAACTAGGTTCTTTTAGTGTAGGTTTTATTGTAAAGAACTAATATATTATTATTTGTATTGTAGAAGTGCCTGGGAGCCCCACTCATGGACTCAGACCCCATAGTGCTAGGTGCTGTACAAACACAGAAACAAGAAGACAGTCTCTACTCCCAAGAGCTGGCTGTCTTAGTGTAAGACGAGACAAACAGGCAGATACAGACCAATGCTAGTACAGAACCTTGTGGCACCCAGCTTTTAACTTTTTGCCACCTTGAAAGTTGTTTATTCCTTCTCTGTTTTCTGTCTCTTAGGCTATGTCTACACTAGCACTTTTGTTGGTAAAACTTTTGTCAGTCAGGGTGTGAAAAAAATACCCCCCTGACTGACATAAGTGCTGGTGTAGACAGTGCTATGTTAGAAGACACTCTCCTGCCAATATAGCTACTGCTGCTTGTTGGAGGTGGTTTCTTTATGTCAATGGGAGAGCTCTCTCCCACTGGCATAGAGCATCTGCACGGCAGACTTCTGTAGTGTAGACACAGCCTTAGACAGTTTCTGATCTATGATTGTAGTTTGCATCTCACCCCAGGATTAGTAGATTCCTTAAAATAGCCTCTTGCGAGGGACTTTGTCAAAGGCCAAACAAAGATTGAGCAACCAGTTGCCTTTTATCTAATACGGTACTGACATGCTCAAACAATTCTAACAGATTACAGAGCCATGATTTTCCTTTGCAGAAGCCACACACTAATTCCCAACATATCACATTGTCCTAGAGGTTTTATTATTCTACTTGTAATCATTGGTTCAGCCAATTTTAACCTAGTACTGAAATTCCCAGGATCACCCCACTGCCTTTTAAAATTAAAAATATTAAAGATAGGTACAACAAAAGAGAAGACCACAAGTTTACCTTGACAAGAGCTAAATTCTGACCCAGGTAGGCCTAATTTGGACTGATCAATTAAACCACACATTTCTCAAACACACCAGTGAAACTCAGAGAGAGAAGATGTGTGAGGTAATATCTTTTATTGGAGCAACTTCTGTTGGTGAGAGAGACAAGCTTTCAAGCTTACACAGAGCTCTTCTTTAATATTGTGGTACCTACATGGCTACAACACTGCATACTGTGAAACTCAGTCATTTAATCCAGTGGTGCCTAACTTTATTATATTGGAGGGCCACATAAACCTAAGCACAACCTTGTGTGGGCCAAACAGATTCTATATTTTAATAAGATTTAAAGTCACCTGTATTGATTTATATTTTAAGTTCAGCTTGTTTTGTATGTATTTAGATAGGTTGTTTCTATGTACAGTATTGTCTATTTACACACTTGTGTAAACTAAAATGATGTAAACATGACGACAAAACGCTAATGAATTGCCTGTTAGTATATTGTGTTGAAGCAGGCTGCGGGCCTTATGAAATGCTTTGGTGGGCCACGCATGACCCGCGGGCCGTAGGTTGGGCACCCCTGAATGTAGATGGGATATCTTACTGCATGTCAGGAGGTACCAGAAATTGCTTATCTCAGACAAGAGAAAATCTTGTTCTAAGCAGAACCAGAAAATTAGCCCTGTCTTTGGGGCAGAATAAATCTGGGAATCCTAAGTAACCTCAGACAAGTCTACTTTAAAACTCCATTTATACAGGGAAGCATCAGAGGTGGAGCTAACAGTTTTGTCCCACCTAGAACACACCCACACCCGGAGAAAAGAGATAAATGGTTAGCTCCCAAGAGTGGGTTAATATTCTATTAGGGTCTGATTCACTGTTCTCCTGACTTAATACAAAATGGGGGTAAAATGCTAGCAGATCAGAGTGGTGATGTTTTCCACTGTTGTAAACAAGTGTACAAAATATAGAGCAATAAGGGATTATCAAAGTAATTGTGTGGCCCTCTCACTGTAATATCTGGGCAGCCATTAATGGCTTTGATCCTCACAGGAGCCCTGTCAGGGTAAGGAAGTATTATTCCCATTCTACAGCCGGGAAAACTGAAGCTTACAGTGGTTAAATGACTTGCCTAAGGCCATGCAGGACATCTGTGACTAAATTGGGAATTTAACCCAGATCCAATGTCTTTTTTACCAGAGCACCCTTCCTACCCTGTGTGCATTAGAGAAATATGCATCAATGTAACTACCGCAGTGCAAATTGCCAATGGAGAATTGTGCAGAGTTTCTCTCACAGGGCTGGAAAATAGAAGGTTTGTAACCGTCAGAGGAGTGATGTTCTGGAACAGTTTCCCAGGAGGAGCAGGGGGAGCAAACCAGTTGACTAGTTTTAAGATGGAGCTTGATGAATGTCTGAATAGGATGATATGAAGGGATTGCTTGCAATAGCAAGGGACTGCACTCTGTGATCCAGGAGGTCCCTTCCAGACTAGTCCTATGTTTTACACTCGTTTGACTTAACCGAGCAGTTACTGGAGTAAACTAACGACTGAGGGAATATTTTGTTCAGATGAAAGGCAGGAGAGAATCCAGCAGGAAGGAACAATCCATGCTGACTATAAAACCCCTTCTGAGTTAAACAAATTCCTCTGCAATCCCTGACCAATTGTCCTCAGTTGGCTTTGTCTGAGCGGTGTGTGCTTGTAAACACAAGAGAAATTGTATGCCCTGACCTTAGAGTGCAGAAGAGCACTGCGGTGCCTTTGCCACATCCATGTTTGCAGCTGCAAGTTGGAAAATGGTGCACACGAGTGGCTAATTATGGGATGGAGCAGAGGGAATTGTGGGCATTTGGTACCAGATCCCCACAATTCTCTGAAAGGCGCCTGGGTATCCTCCAATGCACAGGGACAGTTTCCACAAGGGGTGCGTCTGAAGGCCTCACAGAGGACAGTGGGATGCCTACCCACAGTGCACCGCGCCTTTCACCATTACAGCTTGGTGCCCTATGGACAGAAAATGCTGTCACAAGCAGCCAAATACAAATGGTCTTCACTGAAATAGTTTTGTGGGGTCACTGTAATCCAGAGCAACTCAGTGCGCCACTCTGTCCCCCCTTTAGCAGTGCCTGAGCCACATGCAGAGGTTGATTAGCCTGCTACCGTCTTGGCTAACAGAGCTGGATCTTTTAGCTCAAACAGGCGAGGGCCCAGGTTCAATCTCCACTGTCCAAAACCCCCTCAGAGGCATGGCTTAATACCACTATGCCAGCCAAACTTTTACCACTACAGCTTTCTAAGAAAGAAAATTTCTGAGGGGAAATGTTACCATATGATTTAGCACCAGCCATTCAGCACAACAGTTTAGGGCAGGAAGGTAGTCTGATTTACTCAGCTGATACCTTGGGGGAGCCAGAATGGAATAACCTGGCCTGGAATTTATCCAGGATGCCATGATGTTTGTGTAAGTGCCATGGGTTCTTTAATGATTGCAAGCCTCTGGGAGGGTGGTTTTGAAATAACACTGGGTATTTCATATCCTGATGTGGTCAAGCAGATGCTAAAATGAAGGAGAGAAGGGGGAAGCGAAACAAAAAAAAGCAAAGCAAAAGTGCCTCAGAGAGATACAGGAGAAGAGGGGAGTCCTTTAAAGTGGGGAGGACTTGCCAAACCAAACAACTCTACATGCTCTGTGTCCAGCCCAGAAAAAACAAAGGGCCTTTCTTTGCTTCCCAAACATCAGATCTTTTGCCAAAGCGGCCTGTTTACCCAATTGGAAACGTGAAAGATTTGCTCCTCTTTTCTCTCACAGGCCCCTGCTTCAAGCTGCAATTGATCATAGCCCAGAGCTGCCTGAGGGCACTGGGATTTGGTGTCAGGTAATTACAAGAGGGGGAAAGCAAAGGGATACCTAACCTGAGCAGGAGCCCTGGGTATGAGCTGCACTGACTATAAAGCAGTAATTGCCTTGTTAACAATAGAAAGTGTCATCAGGAATAATAGGCTCCAAATTGAGGAAGATTAAGCAAATGATAGGTAAGTGGGCTAAATGCTACTTGCTATCCTTTCTATTAATTAAATTAATGAGCCATGCCACTATTCAAATTATGTGCCTGCTTTCTGTGTGCTCCAAGGGAAAGCAGCAGCACGCCCTTTGGGCTCAATACAGCCTTCCCCGGGCTCTAGTAACAAGGGAGGGAAACAGATGGATTGGGAAATTGTCTTTGGATGCTTAAGGTTAACTAGGGTGATATTAGGGCCTTGTCTTATATACGCAACTTATACCCCCCCCAAAAAAGTGTCCCGATTTTCACACTTGCTATCTGAGCACCCTAAGGTTAAGTATGGACATGTTCTTGGCTGACAGCCCCCATCTTATTGGAAAGTGGTGCCATTCCTATGGCCGGGGGTACATTTAGATTGTAAGGTCTTTGGGGCAGGAACTGTCTTTTTGTTCTGTGTTTGTACAGTGCCTAGAGCAATGGCATCCTGATCCATGATTGGGGCTCCCAGGTGCTACTGCAATACAAATAAATTATAATTATAATTAATTATCTGAGTCCATTATTTAATTATTGGGGCCCCAATGTGCTGGGCGCTGCACAGACACAGAGTGAGGGACAATCCCTATCTCAAAGAGTTCACAGTCTAAAGAAATAAAGGGTGGGAAGGGAAACTGAGGCACAGAGCAGGGACGTGACTTGTCCAGAGTCACACAGCGGAGCCAAGATTAGAACCCAGTGTACTGACTGCCAGTGACATGCCCCATGTGCTAGATCATACTGCCTCCCCTGAATCTAACGTGCTTTAATAATCAGAGCAAGAACTCTCCTGATTAAATATGAAGCTATACACGTGGATGGGTCCAGTGAAAGGGAATCGGGTTCTAATCTGGGCTCTGACATCAATTTGCCACAAGGTGTGGGCCAGTCATTTCAATCTCTCTGTGCCTGAGTTTCCCCATCTGTAAAGTAGGGGCAGTAATGCTGACCTCTCTCATTGTGGGGATTAACTCATTGGCAAGGTGCTAATATTAGTACAGCAGTCAGCTGTTGTTGTTTGTGTGTTTGTGACCACCTGTCCACTAGGCTGAAAATCATGAACTTGCTTCATACAGGCTGGTACATGTCTGAGCATGGCCACTATTGACCACTACAGAGCGGAGGTCAGGTAGTTAGTGAGGTGACCTGCAATGGTACTTTTGTTTCTTTGTTGGATCAAGCTAGAGTGCTCCAAATCTTCCAGGTCAAAGCCCTAAGACCATGCACAAGATTCTTTCTATTGTCATAGAATCCCAGCCTTGAAGGTCAGAAGGGACCACACCAGATCACCTAGTCTAGACTGCTGTACATCACAGGCATCAAAACCCCACCCAGTTACCGCTGTGTAGAGCCCAAATAACCTGGATTAGACTGTATTACAGCCCTCTGCAGACTGAACTGATGTGTGACAGGCAGAGAATAGGAGGGAGCAAGGTGTACCAATGCCCTAGACCCCTGAAAAGGTATGGAATTGATTTGGTGAGATATACCCAGATGACTCTAGCGAGAGCTCCATGCTCCAGGCCAAAAACCTCAACATCTTTGCCTCTCACATTAATTTAAGTTTTTGAGCAGACAAACTCGGATTAATGGAGTTACTCAAGACCCTTCCTTTGTGCCAGGCAGCTCTTCCTAAGGGTTATACAAATGAATGGATAACTGGGATCTGAGTGGAACTCTGTTTAGGACATGTCATTCCTCTGAGCAAATGCTTAAGGAGGATTTGTTCTAATTTATGGGAGGTCAGGAACTTTCCATCTATTTTTTCAACAAATATCAAAATTTTCTGTGGGAAAATTGTGTTTTTTCCTCAAATGTTTTGATATTCTGCCTGGAAAATCTAATCAAAATATTTCATTTTGGGTCAAGACAAATCAAAATATTTCAGTTTGTCAAACCAAATCAAAATATTGTATTTTGAGTCTGTTCAACCATAATCTGTGTATGCCTGAGCTGCCTTGGTACCTCCTGGGCGCTGTAGTTCGGATGCTTCATGCCACTATTTTTATGGCTGGACTACATCTCCCATGAAGCACTGTGATCATGTGACTCCCATAATGTACTGTCGCAGGTTAACCAGAGGGGAAACCATGGTGCATCATGAGAGATGTAGTCCAGCCAGGGAGCCCAGGCCATAGAGGGGGACCTGAACTACAGCTCCCAGGAGGCATTGCGGCAGTTGAGGCAGACACAGATTAATATCAGACTGACTGCCTTTCCCCCCTCCCCCCAAAACCCCCACCACCACTTTGACATTTCCAAATCAAAAATTTTCAGAACTTTCTGTTCTGCAAAAAGGTCAATATTTTGTCATTTTGTCCTGATTGGAGACAAAAACACGTTTCAAAATACTAAGAATTTCCTACAATAGTTTCACCGAGCTCCTCTCTAATTGCAGCTGGAGATGGCCTGGAGGCTTAGGGTAGAGCCAAAGAAGTTTGCTGTGTAAAGAAAGCCCCTTGTTACCCAGCAGGGAGGCTCCCTGTGTGTCAGATCTGCTTAAATTACAGTGTTTGTTTATACAGCCTTTAATTCCATAGCACTCATTTTACTGACAAAACCAAGTGTTTAGCCCTGCAGAGCCAGCTCAGCTATGGGGCAGCACACTGGAGCCTTGTGGATCTATCAAATCTGGAGATTGTGTCCTGCTGCCCATCACTACAATATCTGGGCACTTTCCACATAAAATCGTTAGTGATAGCAAAATCTGTAGTAGAACTAGTTAAAAATGTTATAGATGGAACAGTTTTCAGTTGGAAAATTATTTGTATAGTGATAGTGCTTAGGAGTCTCTGGCCTGGACCAGGACCCCATTGTGTTAGGTGCAGTACAAACACAGAACACAAGATGGTTCCCGCCCCAGAGAGCTTCCAAATTTGAGTTTAAGTCAAGAGACGACAGATGGATATGCAGTTTCATCAAATTTGACAAGTTTTACAGGAATGTGTAAATTTCAGTGAAATTTTTCACTGGGGAAAAAGTCAAAACAATTTTAACTTTCTCATTTAGCTTCAATAATGTTAAAGTTTCATTTTGATAAAGTAAAAATGTTTTCTTTCAACTTTATATTTTTATTAATTTTGTTTCTACTTGTACATTAAAATATTAATTTGAACATATCTATATTATATATAATATATAGTTATTTAATCTTTTTTATTCTAATCTTTTTACATTATTGAAATGGAATGTTTAGATTCTGAATAGAAATGTTTTTGACTTTTCATTCTGATTTAGAAGGAAAACAAATTCTGAGATGTCAGAATTCCCTGAGGGATTCCCCCCTGCTCCATTCCCTAGGGGATGTCATGAAGTCTCTGGCACTTCTCCCTTTTGTCGGGGGAGGGGGTCAACAGTATCATCCAGGTGAATTCTCACTGTGGACCCTTTCTTATCCACTGTGATGTCAGAGGCAGAGAAAACCTGGCTTGGCTTTCAGAGCCCAAGTGTTGTGAGAGGCATCAATGTTTCAGGAGAGACTGATAACAGAGCTGACAGGGAATAAACATGGAACCCCCATATGAGTCTATTTCTACAAGGCCTGTGAAGACAGAATGATCCCTCAAGCAAATGGGAGGTCTGCAAAGTGACAGAGCCCAAATGGCACTTCTCTGACCTGCACTGAGAGAAATTTAAATCCCACTTAGCAATACAAGAGTCAGGAAGGGGGAAAATGGCTCCAGCATGGAGCCATGAAATTGACACAAATGATAGCCCTAACTAGACCAACATAAGCCCTACTCCTCTCGTGGAGTAGTACACTGACATAATTAGGTCAACGTAAGCTGCTTTATTTTGACCTAACTCTGTAGTGTAGACTGGGGTCCTCAACTTTTTTCTTTCTGAGGCCCCCACAACATGATATAAAAACTCCATGCCCCCCCTATGCCATAATAACTGGTTTTCTGCATATAAAAGCCAGGGTCGGCCACAGGGGCCCCTGCGAAGCTAAGTTGGTCAGGCTTTGGCTTCAGCCCCAGGAGACAGGGCTCAGGGCCCTGGGCTTCAGCCCCATGCCTTGGGGCTTCGGCTTTCTGCCCTGGGCCCCAGCAAGTCTAATGCTGTCCCTGCTTGGAGGACCCCCTGAAACCTGCTGGCAGCCCCCCAGGGGGCCCTGAACCCCTGGTTGAGAACCACTGGTATAGACCAGGGCTCAGACTTGGAAGACCTGCATTCAGTTCCCTGCTTTGCTGCAGCCTTATGATAAATCCACTCTATAGATTAGAGAGTCTAGGCCCTTGGACAAGTCACTTGGTCTCTCTGGGCCCCAGCTCCCTCATCTGTAAAATGGGAATAATAGCACTACCCTACCTCACAGGATATGTATGTGGGGTGAGTAGGGTATTGAAGAAGGTGAGGTGATTGGATACTATGGCAATGTTACCCCATTAGACAGACAGCACTTTAAAAGACCTCCCAACAAATTCTACATGTATTTTTGTTGTTAAAAAAAAATACTTTCTCAACACCAGCGATTACTTTCAAACTTGACTTATTCCTTAGGTCTCACCAAGATCTACAAAGTAAGCCATGGTGGAACAAAATTTAGTCAGGCCTTTTGAACTTTTGCAAGGACATTTCTGATCAGAACACAAGAGAAAGAGGATTTTCCTGCCTTGTTCTCTTTTTCACATGCAGAAAGAACTCCAAACGGCTGAACAAATCTTGCTCAAATTTAAAAAAACCCAACAATCACAGCTGGGCTGAGCCCAAGCCTGGAAAAATTTATCCCCAAAGGAATCTGGTTCCGAAAGTTATAAAGTAACTGAGCAGGGAAGGGAATGATAATGGAAGTTTAATCTCAATTTGTATGTACTGCCCCCACCTGCTGTAAGAGACTCCAGCTGTCAGCTTGTATTTTATCTGTGTGATACACCTCTCTCTAATCCATGGAGTATATTTATACCAAGCTGATGGCTCCCCTCCGGGGACTTACCAGCACTAATTGTCTCTTTTCCAGGCCTTGGCCCTTCTGGGCCCTGTTGATGAAAGAAGTACTTGCTCAGCCTTGACGTCCATGCAGCACAGATACAAGCTACTTAGCATTTGCTAAGTCATTTAACACCTCTTGCCTGGGGTTTTATCAACCGCTGGGCTGGCTTGCTTCAGTATCGAGGGTGGGTTTCCAAAACACAGGCAAAGCTGTCATCAACACCCAGGCAGCCTGGTTCCCTAGCAACATCAACACCAGGCTTTCAGGACCAGCTGTGGGCTTTACAACAGCAGGAGGTACTCCCTGCGGCTCTAATTGCAGCCCGGGTGTGTGTAAGAGGTAGCTTAGCTCCGTTTACTCCTGCTGTAGAAAGCTGTAGGGTAGGGATCAGGTCCAGAGTGACCTAGACAAATTGGAGGATCGGGCCAAAAGAAATCTGATGAGGTTCAACAAGGATAAGCGCAGAGTCCTGCACTTAGGAAGGAAGAATCCCATGCACCATTACAAACTGGGCACTGACTGGCTAAGCAGCAGTTCTGCAGAAAAGTTTCTGGGGATTACAGTGGATGAGAAGCTGGATATGAGTCAGCAGTGTGCCCTTGGTGCCAAGAAGGCCAACGGTATATTGGGCTGTATGAGCAGGAGCATTGCCAGCAGATCAAGGGAAGTGATTATTCCCCTCTATTTGGCACTGGTGAGGCCACATCTGGAGTATGTGTCCAGTTATGGTCCCCCCCACTACAGAAGGGATGTAGGCAAATTGGAGAGAGTCCAGCAGAGGGCAACGAAAATGGTCAGGGGGCTGGGGCACATGACTTACAAGGAGAGGTTGAGGGAACTGGGGTTATTTACTCTGCAGAAGAGAAGAGTGAGGGGGGATTTGATAGCAGCCTTCAGCTACCTGAAGGGGGGTTCCAAAGAGAATGGAGCTCGGCTGTTCTCAGTGGTGGCAGATGACAGAACAAGAAGCAATGGTCTCAAGTTGCAGTGGGGGAGGTCTAGGTTGGATATTAGGAAACACTCTTTCACTAGGAGGCTGGTGAAGCACTGGAATGGGTTACCTAGGGAGGTGGTGGAATCTCCATCCATAGAGGTTTTTAGGGCCCGGCTTGACAAAGCCCTGGCTGGGATGATTGGTTGGTGTTGGTCCTGCTTTGAGCAGGGGATTAGACTAGATGACCTCCTGAGGTCTCTTCCAACCCTAATATCTATGATTCTGTGTTGAGGCAGGGATGAGTAGGGAGGATGGCCCAACAGAAAGGGTATTGCGCTAGGACTGAGGACACCTGGCTTCTGTTCCCTATGCCTGGTGTGATCTTGGGTAAATCACTTAATCTACCCTGTGCCTCAGTTCCCCATCTGTTTAATGGAGCTAATTCTTTACTACCTCACAGCATCGGTAGTGAGGAAAAACCCATTGATCAGATACCACAGCAGTGAGGGCTGTGTAAATACCTAGATAAAAATCAGGTAGGTAGATGTAAGACGAGTCAGTAGCAGGGAGGAGAAATGGGTTCAGAGTGCAGCAGGCATGATCAGTTCTAAAATCCTGACTTACATATGCCCCACGGCCTTTGAGAGGAATCACATGTACTTGCCTGTGTGTCACAGGCCCAGCACTACTAACAGTGATTCACAAGTGGTTCCTGGTCAAGGCCACCTCTGAGTTACTTGTATTACTATAGTGCCTAAGCACCCCCAATCCTGGACCATGACCCCTCTGTGCTAAAGCAGTGTACAAACAGAATTGAAAGACAGACTGCCCCTTGCCTACACTAGCTGCAAAGTTTCCAGTGGCTGTTGCATGTACCATGATGAGCCATGCCAAGTCAAGGTGGCCACAGCTTTGTTGCAATGGCCATTTCCCTTTGAGCTGCGGGTGCTCCGAGCAGAGTGAGGTCAAAGTGCAGCCGTCCTTTCCCTCCAATATCAGCACTGACCAGGTGCAAATTAACGCAATACTGACACCTAAATAGCATGCCCAGAGTGGCCTTCAAAGCATCAGCCACTGGCAAAGACAAGACAGAGGGACGATGAAAGATGCCTGCTTAGCACAGCGGGGGCCTGGGTTCCCCATCCCCACTAGGTGCATCTGAGGCAGTCGGCGGCTTCTCAGCGCCCAGCCAACGTGCCTCAAGCCTGTATTGGGGGTGCACTGGGGTGGGGGTCTATGTGAGGGGCAAACCGGCCCTGTGGTTCATTCAAGTCACACTAATCCCATCAGCGAGGAAGCCAGTGATTAGGGCAGCTTGTGTGACAGAGGCATTCATGTACCGACTGAGACCACGTCCTGCACAGACTCATAGAGGGCACCAGCCTGCTGCCAGGGGGAAGGTTGAGACACAGGCCCACAAGGCAGGAGAGCTGGCTTCTACTCCCTTGGAGACCTTAGGGCATGTCTCTTCCACTCTTTGCCTCACTTTCCCCACTACAGTGCAAGTGTAGCACATTATCTGCCACAGGGAGAGGGTGAGATGCTTCCCAGGCAGGGTTCTAAGTACAAGGTGTCATTAGCAGCTAGCACAGGATTGGCACTGCATAACTAATTCACTAATTACTGACTCGGTTCTGGTTCTGGGGAGGTAGGCCCCTACCTTTGAGGGCTGGCAAATCCTCTTGCTTCCAACTTGTCTCCCTCCCACGCTGCTGGTTGAAGACTGACCAGCGCAGACTGCACAAGGCAGCCACGAAGGAATGTGCAGCTAGGCTGGTTCCAGCTGGAATGGTCTCAGCAGCTGCCAACCACCCTGGAAGTATTTGGACTGCTGAACCCAGAGCCTGGATTTGCCCAGCAAACACACCTTGGGAAGCTGCCCTTCCCATTTATGACCTAAACAAGCCTGGACAGGGGCTAAATGGGAGGCAAGACTCTCCCAGCTCCTCCGCTAGCTCCCCTGACTCAGTTTCCTCCTACTAGCACAGCACTGGATTATCCCTGAGCAGATCCATAGCTCCAGCTGTATGATGGCAGGCAGCAGCCAGGCATAGCTCCCCACACAGGGCCCAGGAAAGGCTAGTCTCACTGTCTTCTTTTGCTGTCTGACATCACCCCAGATACTCTCCTACCTACTTCACTGCAGCTCCCACAGTGGGAACAGCCTCCCATAGATACTCCTTCGCTGTGGATTTTGGACCGATCTTGTCCTGTTTGCTGCTTTGTGTCACATCAAGACAAGCTCTTCAGAGACAGAAAGCTTGCTTATGTGTGTGTGTTTGGAAAGCACCAAGGTTGGGGCCAGGGTTCATCCCCAACTCTGCCTGATGCGCAGTCTTTGGCTATGACTGCACTACACAGCTTTTAGCGACACGCCTGTGTCGCCACCGCTGTGCTGCTAAAAGTCACGCAGCGTAGCCACTGTTTGTCAGCTCACCTGCTGACAAAAACCTTCTACCCCCAACGAGCAGCGTTTGACAGCACTCCCCTGCCAACAACGCTCTGTTCACACTGAAAGAACGAGGAGGACTTGTGGCACCTTAGAGACGAACAAATTTATTTGAGCATAAGCTTTCGTGAGCTACAGCTCACTTCATCAGATGAAGCTTTAGCCCACAAAAGCTTATGCTCAAATAAATTTGTTAGTCTGAGGTGCCACAAGTCGTCCTCGTTCTTTCTGCTGATACAGACTAACACGGCTACCACTCTGATATCTGTTCACACTGGCACTTCTTGTGGCAAAACTTTTGTCTTTTGGGGGGGTGGGGTGGGGAAGGGAAGGGTTAACACCACTGAAAGACAAAAGTTTTGTCATTCAATTGCCAGTGTAGACATAACCTTAAGCATTCCAGTGCCCCAGGGTGGACTATCACAGCACAGCCAATGAGTTATGCCAGTGCCCTCTGGCTAGGCATTTTGAATACATCCTCTCTACGGCTAACTTGATTCAAGCTTTGAGTGTCCCCAAGGCTATAGCCCTGGGCTTATGCTGTCAGACAGTCCCTGTGGCCATGCAGATGGATTCCATTTCAGTTCATAGCAGAGTGGCTGCTTCTTTGAAGCAGGTTAAGAGGCCGAGTTGCCTTTCCCCAACGTTTAGGTGCTGCGAAGACCCCAGAGACAGAGGGAGCCTCATGACACAGAACGTAGCCCAGGGAGTTCCAGTAGCTTATGGTAGAACTGGAGGACCCGAGCTAGAGCACCTGCAATTCCTAGCATCCCTGCTTTGTATTCCATTCTTGCCAGGGGTGTTTTAGGCAAAGGCCTCTCTGCACCAGTTATGGAGACCCTTCCCTAGACCAAGGTATTTCACTAGGTTTCCACAGACTGGCACCTATTGGCATCAGGAGGATGCACAGATTCAGAGCAGCATCACCCTCGCCCCACCATTCTCACTGGGGATCCTTTCTTATCCACTGTGTCGTCAGAGGAAGAGAAAACCCAGCTTGGCTTTCAGAGCCCAAGTGTTGTGGAAGGGCATTCCCAGACTCTGGCCTCTCTTCCCTAATGGGCACTTCCTAGCAAGAACAATGAACAACTTTAATCTTTGTTTATGCTGATTGTTCTGGACTGCAGGGTGGGGGGAGGTGCCTGGGACTGAAGGGATTGCTGTGTCCAAGTGCCATTACAAGGGAGTCAGCCTGAAGAAAGACTAGAGCTGGAATTTGGCCAGGACACAAGGATTAGACACCCCGATTCTAGTGGGAAAGTAGCCTGGGAACTTGACCATAGATGGTCAGAACCTCAGATGTTACTTCCTGAAGCTCACCAGCACCTCCCACCACTCTGAGAAGAGAGCACGCCCCCTACTGAGTCACCCATCCCAAGTCCTGCAGCACCTAAAAGCTCCCCCAGGGCCAAGGCCTCGCCCTCCTTATCTTACCAAGGTCTACCCAGAGCACAGCCCTAGGCAGCATGGCTGCAGGTACAAGTATCAGCTAGCAGGTGGGTGCACACCAGGGTGACCAGATATCCCGATTTTATAGGGACAGTCCCGATTTTTGGGTCTCTCTCTTATATAGGCTCCTATTACCCCCCACCCCCACCCCGATTTTTCACACTTGCTGTCTGGTCATCTTAGTGCACATACGTAGAGGAAGCGGCCTAACTGGCTCCCTGTATGCCAAGAACACACCAAGAAGCTACATTCTGTATTTCAATACAGTATTTATTCACCTTCCCTCAGTCAGGGCTGGGCCAGACAGATTTGGTTAGAAGGCAGGGATACCCCCACCTGCATTAGGACATTCACAACCGCTCACAATAGACTAGACACAGGAGGAACACACAGCAGGAAGCTGGCTCCATCACATGGCGAAGAGGATGAGGAAAGCCACCATCAGGCAGAAGAGCCCCATGGCCTCGGAGAGTGCAAAGCCCAGGATGGCGTAGGAGAACAGCTGCTGTTTCAGGGAAGGGTTTCTGTGAGGGGAGGAAGAAAGCACCAGTCAGCGAAGCATGCGGGAGCATAGTGAGCATCCCCCATGCTGCAGGGCTGGGCACAGCAGCCCAAGAGTCAGATACACCAATGTGCATGGAGGGAGAGCAGGATGTCTCTTGGCATCAGCCAGAAGGGGCTGCTCAACAGTAAGGTAAAGCATTGCCAGCTCCTAATGGCCCATGAGGTACTTTGCTCTTGATCAACCCCCTCTGGCTGATCCCCAGGGCAGTCTCTGAAGGGAGCCAAGCACAGCTCCTCCTGGCCAGAGGGAGAAATCACTACAATGCAGAGTCATGGGGAGAGAATGGTCTGGGAGCACTAAGGCTAGTGCAGTCCCAGCCTCTCCCACCAGGGGGCAGTGTAATGATGGCTGGCTACAGAGGAGCTCCCAGATGGTTGAATCCTAGATTCACTCCAGATGGGTCTTTACATTCAAGAGTCCCAAATTCATGTATTTGACAGACATGTGATGGTCTGAAAGAAGCCTGACTTGCTGCCTACACCTGTCCCCTGCTCTCTCAGTGCTGGGCAACAGCACTGGGATTAGCAAGTAGTGCTGACAAAAATCCCAGTGTTATGGGTTTAGGGTGATGAGCTAGACAGTGATGAGCTGCCAAAATCTTAACAACCAGTTCCCTCCTCACCCCACAAGAGGGTCGTGGCCTGCCCCCTGGGACCCCTGCCCCATCCACTCCCCTCCCCTGTCCCCTGACTGCCCCGAGAACCGGACAGGAGAGTCTCGTGGGTCACCGTAGTGGGTGCCCACCCCGCCCCACCCCTAAGAGCCAGAGGGACCTGCCGGGAGGCAAAGTGGGGAGTCTCCATAGTGCTTACTTAGGGCGGCTCCCAGGAAGCATCTGGTGGGTCCCTCTGGCTCCTAGGGGCGGGGGGGGGGGGGGAGGGAGGGAGAGAGAAGCGGCCGCTCCCCACACTGATCACATCAAAAGTGGAGCCTTAGCCACCGACTCTGTGGGTGCTCCAGGGCTGGAGCCCCCACAGGGAGAATTTGGTGGGTGTCCCACCGGCAGCTCCCCCCCCGCCCCAGCTCACCTCACCTCCACTCCACCTCCTCCCTGCTCTGCTTCTCGTCCCCCCCACCCCCTACTTCCTGCAAATCAGCTGTTTGCGTGGGAAGCAGGGGAGGGGGGCGGGGGGGCTGAGAAGCAAGCAGTGGCTTCGTGCTTAGGCCCAGGGAGTAAGAGGCAGAAGCGAGCTGGGGGTGTAAGGAGGGCCGCCTGCGCCGCAGCAGGTAACCCGGGGGTGGGGCGCGCACAGGGGAACCGCTCCCCGCCCCAGGTCACCTCCGCCTCCCTGGGCCTGAGGGCGAAGCTGCCGCCTGCTTCTCAGCCCTCCCAGGCTTCCCACATTAACAGCTGATTGTGGGAAGCTGGGGGATGCGGGGGTGGGAGGAGCGTGGTGGTGGAACAGAGGGGAGCTGGGGCCAGGCAGGGAGCTGCCACCAAATTTTCCCCGTGGGTGCTCCAGCCCTGAGCACCCACGGCGTCGGTGCCTAAGGTGCCACTTTTGGCCGGTTGTTAAATTTAGAAGCCCTTTTAGAACCAGTTGTCCCGCGCAACTGGTTCCAGCGAACCGGCTCCAGCTCACCACTGGTAACGGTAAGAAACCAAAACCCACCCTGACCACTAGAGAGAGCTCCACAGCAGGAGGAAGTGGGAAAATCCCACTTTGTGTCAGAGCCACCAACAGGCTCCTTGGGACAGCCTGTGTTGCGGAGGAGAGGATGTGAACTCAGCACCAGGCTGACTGCTCTGGAGACTCCACAGTAGAGGCACAGCAGGGGACAGTGCCAGGGCAAGCTTCCCCAGTGTCCCCTACAGCATGCCCCATCCGGCCCAACGATGACCCCTCTTAATGGAAGTTTGGCCTCCACGGCCCATTCAAAAGCATCCACTAGAGCTGGCTGGGAGGGGGCATTCCCACACATAAAGGATAAAACTGAAACCCACCAGATTCATTTGACCCACAGATGGTGGCAGATTTCAGGCTGAATCTGAATCTGTGCCCTAGACAGGAAGGGCTTGATACTCAGTAAGAGTCCTCAGCAGTCCTGCTCCTACCCCAAATCTCCTGCTTATACAAAGGAGTGGTCAGACCAATTTAGAAATGCTCCTCATGGACAGCTGATGGTCCCTTCCACTGACAGTGCCAAGAGCATTGGCCAAGATTGAGAGCAAAGGCCCAGGGGACTGTAACAGACTAGGCACTGTATCCAGGTTCAGCGGAATCAATCACTATTCCTTTTAAAGAGGGCTATCACATAAGGAGCTGCCATCTTAACAGGCTGAGGCTGCACAGAAGAGCTTAAAGAATCCAAGTCCCACATGGATGCACAGGAAGAGCAGGAGACTGGGTTCACTCTTATCAGCCTTTCCCTTACAACCGCTCTGATGGGTCTTGCTTTCACTTGCACACCCACTCAGGGGCTCATACTGGGAAGTCCTAGCCAAATGTCAATTATTTTTTGTCACGGTCCAAATTTCTTGGTCAAGGTATAACCAAGGACCAGACTCCAGAGAGAAAAAAAAAAAATCAATAACTAATAAGTAAATAAAAAGATTTTAGAGTCCGTTTCAAAAGGATCTGGTTGTCCAGATTTGGCCCGTGGTCTGCTTGATACCCCTATCCCAGGCCCTGCCCGCACCAGCTGTAAGCAAGCCAGGGGACATGGTTAAAGCAGGGGAAGAGCTAACTGATACAGACTAATTCCTTACCTGGCATAGCCAATAATGAGGCTGCCAAATACGGTTCCAATGCCAGCACCAGAGCCGGCTACCCCAACTGTGGCAGCACCAGCACCGATGAACTTCGCCGCAGTGTCAATGTCCTGGGAGATGGAGCTGGTGTGGAACTCCCGGTGCAAGGCTTGGAGGAGGGCATTCTGGGGCGCTGGGGTGGAGCCGAGCTAGGATAAGTTGAAGAGATGAGAGTGAAATTCAGCCGGAGATGGAGCTCTAGAAGTGTTTTTTGCCAGCTCTCTACCAGGGCATTGCCATGGAAACATCTGCACTGAGCAGACTAAGGACCACAAGAACCCAAGTTTCTCACATGGTTTGGAGAACTGACTTCATGGGCCTCTAGAGGGTGAGATTGTGAGTTAGGCTAAAGAGAGGGGCATACTTAGTGCACTGAGCCACAGAACTGGGAACCACTTAAGCTCAGCTCTCCTTGTAACCTCAGAAAATTGCTTCACTTTGGTGCCTCAGTTTCCCCACATGGAGGGGCAATTCTGATCTCCCTGGGGTTTTAGTAAGAGAAGGTCCTGTGACTTGCTAGGCCTGGAAATGAATGCCTTAAAACTACTGGCGAGCTGGATTTCCAGCATTATAAAGCACTGGCCTAGAAGCATTCCTGAGACATTGGGTTTATAGCCGTCTAGTGCTCCTGCTGCATCTCCCTGCTGCATCTCCCCCCTCCCGCCCCCTGCCCCTTTCTATGGGATCCTTCAAGTGAAAGGCACTAAAGTGCTTTACACATTTTAATTCTAATACATGATCCTTCTATGAAGTTCCACCTACCACTGAACTGCAGCCATGGCTGGGGTGGAATTTGGCAGCTGTTTAGCAGTGTAGAATACTTCTGGTCAGGAAGTGACTTCTCAGTTGAGCCCAGGTGAGCAATTTGTGGGCGCAGACTAATTACAAGTTGAGAGCTGGCTGGGACTCCAGGGCTAACCTTCTTGCATGTGCCAGAGGACTTTTAAATGACCACAAGTGGTCCCATTCTCAGTAATCTGCCTAATACAGCTTGTAGCCGCACAGCGCACTCTAGCCCCATGCTGGGGGATTGGTTCAGAGTTGACTTGCAAGGAAGAGCACCTCCTACTGAATCACCAATCCCTTTCCAGAGGGAGAGCTTGCAGCACTGTTAACATGCTTTCTTCCGTTGCCCAGATTTTTTCCTCTTGCTTTACGATTCTCCCCTGAGCAATTAAGCCCAGAAGCCCAACAGAGCAAGCCAGCCCAGCTGAGTTTCCTCACCCAGCAGGGATTTCCACCCCCCAGCTTTGCTCTAGTCAAAGACGCCTATGGAGTGGAATATTTGTTCTGCACGCCCCCTGCTGGACCCAATGGTTAAGTCAATTCAAGCTCTGACGATCCTCTCCATTTTCATGGTCCAAGCTCAGCGTTTTACCTCATCTGTCCTGGTCTCCGGCCTGCTCAGCAGGGAGGCAGAGACTGGTCTGCACAGCAGCCTCGAGCTGTTCCTCACCTGCAGGAAGACAAAGTAATCATTCAGATGGAGCCGCTCTGCCCAGAGAGGCAATGCAATACAATCTCTACCAGATACCCAGCGCCAGCTTCCTGCAAACCTGTCAGCTGAGTTATGCGGAGACAGAGGTCACTGGAAAGGAACTGGAGCAATATTTCCCCCACCTTGCAGCTCTGCAGGGGGCCGCAGCATTTACACAGCGCCCAAAGTGTGCCAGGCTCTCCCCCAGTTGTTAGCTGGGGCTGGCCCAATGCAGAGTGACTGAATTATTTTCAGGGACACCAGAGCAGCTGTTGCTCCAAGAGTGGAGATGGGATGTCTTCTGCAGTTCATCTGCATGAAGGTCCCTCCAGTGGCTGGGTGGACAGCCTGATCCTGGAAGGGGTGGAATACCTTCAGAAGTCAGGCCATGAATGCCCTGCAGCAGTTCTCTGGGTCAAATCTAACTCTGGCATAAGTGGAAGCAATTGCCATTGACTCCATAGCTGAATGTGGCACTCCATGTCTCTGCTGTGGGGCAGAGGAATGGTAGTATTTTCCCCCGAGGGCAGCAGGAATCCCCACGCTTGGTAGCAGCACTGGCATCGTGTTGCCACTTCCTGTTTTAATACGTTCCAAACCAAACATTCTCAAGCAGTGCTTAATTTGTAATGAAAGAGGCGTCAGGGCTCAAGCAATATTTTTTACTTTCATAATTGATGTGGCAAGCCCAGAGGTGCCGAGGCGATGAACTGCTAAGTCTAGAGGTGCTGGGGCTCAGCCCTGGCACAAACTAAGCACTGTTCTCAAGCCTCTCTCTGTTCCCACAGCACAGTCCATGCTAAGGCAACACAAAAGATGAAGGTTACCCCAAATGCTGCCTCCTCATGGACCAGTATGGCCCAGGACGGTCCATCTTGGAAGGTAATCCTGATCAATCTTGCCCATGGAGCTGACTGAATAACTATGACAGCAAGTAACCATTACCTGGAAACCAGCCACAGTCAATGTGAATTTATGCCCTACTGGAACCCCAACACAAGACTAACAAAGAAGGGAGGAGAGGGGAACTGAACCAGGAGACACAGGGGATGGTCACTTACCTGGGGCAGACAAGCACCATCCAAGAACCAGCCCTCTCTCACTGAGGCCTTGTCTATACTACAGTTAAAAGTTGATCTAAGCTACACAACTTGAGTTACGTGAATAGCATAACTCAAGTTGACGTAGCTTAGATCTACTTACCGCGGGGACCACGGTACGCGATGTCGAGGAGAGACGCCCTCCCGTTGACTCCCTTTACTCTTCTCGATCCGGTGGAGTACAGGAGTTGACGGGAGAACAATCTGTGGTTGATTTAGTGGGTCTTCACTAGACCTGCTAAACTGACTGCCAATACATCGATCGTTGCGCAATCCCCTGGTAAGTGTAGACAAGCCACGAGATGCCACACAATTTGATGGAAAATGGAGAGTGCTTCCCGTTTACCAGGGGATCACCTTATTGCTGGCACTTGCCACCCCTGGCTAGCACAGAGTTAGCAGGAAGCACCTCCACTTAATCAGTGATTCCCTCCTCACCTATGAACTGATGAAACAGGAGGCTGGGGTGGCTGTATTTGTTGTAGCCATCTGGACCGAACTCAGCAGATCAGAGGAGGGATTCACTTAGTGTCCGGCTACTGAAGCTGGTGTGAAGGATGTAGCCAAGCAGGGCCCATCTACAGTAGGACACTGTGGTAGGGGAGCAGATCTCCACAACATAGCTCTGCAGGTCAGTGTACACAAGTGTGTCTGAGATGTGCCCCAGCCTTGGGTGGAGCAGAGCTCGAGGCATGGTTAAGGATCCCTTGACACTGAAGCGTGTTGTGGGAATAACCAAGTCGTGACGTGCGGGCCCTGAGGGCAGGCAGACTGACACCAGGGCAGCATTACTGAGAGCCAGCAGCCAGTTACAAGTCTAATGGGTTGGCAGCCCCAACGTTGCAGCAGGCAGCTTAGCTCAGAAGGAAGTTTTATTACACCTCCAGAGACAGGAAATGCCACCCAGCTAATTAGTAGCTAATAGGAAAAGGTTACAATTATCTGGCCTGTCGAGGGCAAGTTACCACTAAACTACGGTGCCGAGGGATTCATTGGTAACTGGCTAAGAGCCCCAACCATTTTGCATAAGATGTAGACAGCAGCTACGGTCATCTTTGATACTAAAGTGTGGTCTATGGCGACTACAGTTCCCAGCATCAGTAATACCCAGTCCTCACCTCCATATTGATAATGAGGCTGGCCATGCAGCATATGGGCCATGGTTTAGCTACCCTTACTTTAAGCACATACAGACTGACGTGAAATCTACTTTTTTTCCCCCCCAATGTACTCCCCTAGAGGCAGAATGTCCAAGAACAAGACTGGGAGTCAGGGCTCCTGGGTTCTATTCCTAGCTTTGCCGCTCACTTCATGGGAGACTACAGTGTCGAGGACTGACTGCCTGGACCCTTGCTTCTTACTGCAAAAAGACCCCTCCACCTCAAGATGACTTCACTTCGACTACTGATCAGCCTGTCCCTCCTTCTGGGGTTTTGTCTTTCCTCCTTTTGGACAGCAGGGGAAAAAACAAGGTGAAGTGCTAGTAACCTCTCCCTTGTCCACTGACAGAGCTAACCTGTATTGCACCGCTAGGGAACCTGACCTGGAAAAAGGTTCCTCAGAAGCAGACAGCGTCGGACTTTGAGGGAGCCACGCACATTCACCCCACCATGAACCGGGTGAATCAGAAGCAGACAACATCTGTGCTCAATACAAATGGACTGCTACCCCTTTGTGCGACCTGAAGCTCCGGCTGCAGCTAAAAAACCCTTGAGTTGGTGGTGTCCTCTCAGGAAAAGATGGCCCCATTCTTTAAGCTGGGTTCTTGTGTTTTTAATCTGTTTAGTATTTGTTATCTTTCTTTTCTGGTGGTACGGGGAGTTGAGACTATAGAATCGCACCGTTCTAACACATTTATACGTCTTGCCCATGAAATGAAATATCGTATGCCAGGCCTACAAAACACTTCATGCTGAGTGTGCTCATTAATACCAGCAGATAGCCACAAAGGTCTTCCCATGGTTCACACAGAGACCAGTATGTCCCAAGAGTTCCCCTATGGCACTCTAGGGACAAAGGGGGGACTGTTAGGTGAGAAAAATTAAATATGAAGCAGTTATGCCAACCGAACCAAAGTCAGGCCAATAAAGGTTGCTGGGAAAGTCCCTGAATGAGATAAATAGAATAAAAGAATACTTGTTTAAGTTGTAGGGAGTAAGAAAAAAGGGGAGGCCTGCATTCCTGCACCAAATGTGCTGGGAACAGTCCTTGAGATACAGAGGCACTGTTTTCCACTCCCTGCTCTTGTGTTATGTCTGTTTTAACTCCTCATCTCCTGGTTGACACCCATACCGATAAAGTTAGAGAAGCACTACAATTTGCTAAAAGTTATCTACAATAAGAGGGGTAGATGTGCATGCATATAGAGAAAGAGGATTTTAACTAATATGGGGGTGGTGGGCTGCTTTATGAATAAATCTGTGACGCGATGGAACTGTCTATAAAAACCCTATGAGTTTTACTTAGAGGCTGGCTGGTTCTCTTTGGAGACGGGCTGCCCTCTATTGTTGTGTGCACTCTTCAGTAAAGAGCTGTGTGTTCGGACCTTGCTGGTGTTGCCTGTATCTCTCCGGTCAGAGAACGAACCGTGCCGTCTGGGGTTCGTGTCCTCGACAACAGGCACCTGGGTCTCAGTTTCCTTGTCTAGACAATGGAGATACCTATGTGGTAGGGGGTTAAGTGCTGTGACGATTAGCTAATATGTTGAAAACAAAGCGTTACAGAAATGCCTAGTATTAGAATGGATAAAAACAATGGGATTTTCCACTACTCACTAGGGCAGGAGCAGAGACGAATTTTGCACAGGCATACATGTTCGGGGACAGCAGGAGGGTCACAAAACTGGAAGAGAAACCAAACCACCACCACATTAGGAATCCACATCACCCTGCAATTTATATCATTCACTGCAATAGAAACATGCTGCAAAGGGGAGTGGGGGACTCCCAGTGAACATGCCAAAAGTTCAAAATAATATTACCAAGGTGATAATATTGACCACGACAGGTAACTGGGATCATCATAAGAGGTGACAACAGGTGGGAGAAGGGGGTATGACCATTAACTGCACAATATCAAACGCACCAGAAAAGTGCAATGCTAATCCCATGGGAACCCACAAGGGGCTGAACAGTGCAGGCCAGTGACGAAGACCCTGGAATGGAAGCAGAGCACAAAATCTTTAAGTATTTAGAATGTAAGATCCTTTGGACAGGGATCAGCTGTTTGTACAGTGCCTAGCACCATGGTGTCCTGGTCCATGACTGAGGCTGTTAAGAGCTACCACAAAATAAATGAGGTAGGCAGCTCAGCTACCAGAGACCAATACCCACAGCTTGGCTGAGCTTTAAAGCACTGGCACCATACTAGAATGGAAAGACTCACAGATACGATGGGAAAAAACCATCAGGATCCTGTGTTATCTGGGACTCAGGACATCTGGGTTCTACTTCCCACTCCTGCTCACTCAATCATAGGGAAATCACTCTGTCTCAGTTTTCCCATATGGGGATATAATTTACCTACTCTGTGTAGAGTGCAAAACTCAAGTCATTTGCTTTTGTAAAGAGCTTTGGAGTTTCTCAGGAGACAACAAAGCATCTTCATGTTCCATCCCCTAATCCAGAACCATCCTCGGGTTCTGGGATTCCTTCCAAGCCCCAGCAGCAGAGCCCCCTTCATCCAGGACTTGTGTGGCTGAGTCAAACGATTCCCCAGGAGCACTTGCATTAAGTTTCCCTCAGGCTTCTAACACTCAGGATCAAATAAGTTAGAGATGGGAATGGCCCATTAACTCCTGCACAAGTGGTCAGTGACTCTCAGATCCCCAAAGTCATTTTCAATGTACATGAATACTCTGCGTGTCCCAAGCACTTTTCATCCAAGGATCCTCAAGCTTGTGATAAGCATTAAGGAGAAACAGAGTGGTCTAGTGGGTAGTGCACTAGACTAGGAACCCAGAGACCTGAGTTCTACTCCCAGCTCTGCTACCGATCTGATAGGCAACTCTGGGCAAGCCACTGTCCCTCTCATACTGTGTGTTTAGACTGTAAGCTTTTCAGGGCAGGGGCTGTCTCTTCAGCACCCAGGACAATTGGGGCCTCTATTGTAATAAAAATGGCCTTGTGGGCCCCCTGCAATATAGATCAGTATCACCTCCAGTCTACAGCTCGAGACCAGACCCCACCAGCAGATAGAGGTGTGGGGGGCTGAATAATTAAAGCAAACTGGCAGGGGTTTGTCATTTACTTCTCAGCGGTGGCTTCCCCTCTTGGGCACATCCAGCTCCCTGTTGCCCTAGCACAGTACTCCCTCCGCTAGGAGCTCTGTGCTGGGGAAGGGGAGTTATTGCAAACTGAGATTTAGTTATCAGTGGGGGGCCCCTTATTTTCAGGCACTACTTGGCTAAAGACATTGCAGGCTCCAGCCAGGTCTGTAAGGAGGCTGAGGCAACCAACAGTTAAAAGTAAGGCCACCCATTAGGCAACAAGCCACCAGGAGACAGGGGAGAACAGGAACCCTGGCCAAACCCTGGGGGAGAAGAGCCCAGAAGATCCCAGACCTAGCCCAACATACAGCCACCTAGTACCCCTCCTCCAGGCCAGGCAGCTACCTCCCTCCCCCACAGCCCAACAGGGATCCCAACTCCAGCTCCCCCCCACCCCTAGCCTTCTCCACTCTTCACCCACAGCCCCTCCCCTTCCCCCCAGTCCCTTCCCCCACACCCCTACCTTCTCCCCCCCCCGCCACTTTCAACCCCAGCCCCTCCCCTTCCCCCACATCCCTACCTTCTCCCCCCTCCGCCACTTTCAACCCCAGCCCCTCCCCTTCCCTTCCCCCACACCTCCAGCCTTCCCCAGCCCCTCCCCTGCCACTTTCACCCCCAGCCCCTCCCCTTCCCCCACATCCCTACCTTCTCCCCCCCCGCCACTTTCAACCCCAGCCACTCCCTTTCCCTTCCCCCACACCTCCAGCCTTCCCCCCAGCCCCTCCCCCCACACCCGTAGCCTTCTCCCCCCTTCGCCCCCGGCCCCTCCCCTCCAGCCTTTACTCCCAAGCCCCTCCCCCCACACCCGTAGCCTTCTCCCCCTACGCCGTCACCCCCAGCCCCTCCACTCTCCCAGCACCAGGGGCCTCGCCAGGCCGCCCCGCCCGGGCCCGGGGCCTCCTTACCCGGTGCTCGAGGAGGAAGGGCAAAGAGAGAAGGGTCTCTGCGCATGCGCCGGACCACTACGCGACCCAGAAAGTGACGTCCACGGCAGGCGGGAACTCGGCGCCGAACGAGGGGTATTAGAGGGAGCGGGGAGCGCCCAGAGCGTCCGCCCGGCAGGAAGGTCCCAGGAACAGCTCGTGCTGTGTGCCACAGCGCCACCTGCTGATCGGGAGGCGGTACTACTGGAGGGCGCCGCGCCAGCTGCAGGCCATGGAGCGGTACTACAGAGGGGTCAGCGCAGCGTCACCTGTTGGCCGAGGCTCAGTAGTACGGGGTGCAGCGCCCCCTACTGACCTGGGGGGATACTGCAGGTGAGTGCAGCATCCCCTACAGAGCCAGGGCAGTACTGCAGGTGCCTCCTACTGATCCAGGGGCAATACAGCAGGTCATGCTGTAGCACTACCCTCTGGCCCAGGGACCGTATTGCATGGGGGAGTACAATGCCATCTGCTGGATCAGGCACCATCTGCATAATGCCATCTGCCCAACAGGAGTAGAGCTAAAGCTTGGTAAGCGGTGCCCAGGTAGGGGGTATTTTCTTCTGGGGATTATCTAGCATTCCATACAATACCGGCCTCGTGATGAAACCTGGTGCATCCAAAGGGAAAAGAGAAATCAGAGTAAAAAACGTAAAATCACCCTCCAGAATTTGAGTCCAAGATCAAGTCCTTCCAGCAGGGCAGGGTTATGCATGTCCATGCAGAAAGGGCTGAGCACATCAGGGCAACAGAGATACCCCGGCTCCTTGTGCCCCCCTTCCAGGCCTGCTGCTTGGGTTGAGATGGCATCTTTATAGAGACAAGGTGGGTGAAGTAATACAAGGTTTTGAGCTACACACCCTGTATATATGGAGTCTTTATGGCAGAAACCTCCATTATCTGTAACCGACCATCCCTGCATGTGCTCCAGTTCTCCCCCTAGTGCTCTGAACTGCATACTGCAAACTCCATTAACTGACATCAAAACTGGGGAGGGGGGGGTTAAAGTTAGACCCCTAAATTCCTATTTAGGCCCCTAAATGTCCTGGCAGGTGCAGGGTGGCCACAGCTTTCACTGATTCCTGCAAATCAAGCCACACATTTGCACCTATTAGTGAAAATTCAGGGCCCAGAGTCAGGGTCACTGCAGATAGAGGCTGGTGTTGCAGCTGAGAGGCCTGGTAATGACCCTGGCCCAGCTTGCATTCCTGAGTCCCATGGTGGCTCCATCCCTCTTGAAATCCAACCTGCTTTTTCTGGTTAGCCACTGTCCTTGCTAATCATGTCTGCTGCTCTGGGTTATAACTGCTAGTGGCAGTATGGTCTGGTGACTAGGGTCCTGGGTTCTGTTTCTGGCTCTGCCCCTGAGTTGCTGGATCAGTCACTGCCCCATCCTGTGCCTCAGTTTCCTCTCCCACCCTTTGTCTGCCTTGTAAGGTCTTTGGTAGAGGGATTGTGTCTGTGCAGAACCTAACAAAATGGGGCTCAGTCTCAGCTGGGACCTCCAAGTTCTACCACAATACAGATAATAATAGCTGCTAATAAAAGTTCCTCAGGACCTTGTGGTTGTCCCTAGCATTTAAATACTGCACAGAGACACATTCATGAAACCAAAGGCCCACCGAAGGGGTTTCCATAGTTGAAAATCCCAGTGGAAATCGGTGCTTTTACATGTTTTTCTGATGGAGGAAGGGGCCTGAGCGGGTTTTGCCCAAAATGAGCATGGAGGCAGCTTCTTGACTTCAACTGTAGCAATTCAGGTCTCAGCCTCTCTGGAAGACCCTGTGGCAACAGGACAGCCTGTGAGTTTATGACTTTGTGAGAGGCTGGAATTAGGGCCCTGGCGAAGGGAAGGCCCTGCCAAGAGTGTGGAACAGTCTTTAGCTTTATTAGCAGCCTGTTTAACTCAGATGCCTAAAGAGCACTCTGGGGAAAGAGGGTCTTTGCTAAAATTTCACACACCCCCCACACACTCCCACCCCTTCAACTAAAGTTGGGGCTCACTAATCACCAGGGAGCCCCCTAAATCCATGGGGATTTCCCCCGGGATACTGCTGTTTTGGGGAAGTAGCTTCTGTTTCAGCAACCATGAAACAGACAAACCAAAAACAAGAAACGTTGTTACGGGCATTTTGTCCAGCTCCAGGGTTCAGGCGTTTAGATGCCTTCTGGGTCTCTGGCCACCAGAGGGAAGCATATTCTCTCTCTCTCTCACACACACACACACACACACATGAACAATCCTCCCACACTCATTCCCTGGCATGAGAGCCCCAGTGGCTGAATGATCTGCCTCCCCCCGCCCAGCCACACTGTGTTGGGGAGCAGCTGCCCCTGCCTGGGATACAGTACTGCAGTCTCCAGGCCCACCAAGCTGGCCCCCTTCTCCACCAGCAGGTGGGCTCCCTCCCACCCCCACCAGCTGTCTGCAGGCCTCAAGGGCAGCCCTGCCTGGGACATCTCCTGCGGTGGCTATGGCAGGCTCTCCTTGGGGGCTGCCTGTCTGGTCCTCAGCCCCAGCCAGCTTTGGCACCTTCCAGCACTGACCTCCGGGGCTCCCAGCTGAGTCCCTTGGTGGGTCAGCCGGGGTCACTCCTGCAGGAATGGAGCCCATTGCAAGTGCAGCTCCCACCAGCTCCACTAGGGGGCACCCTTTCATCTCCCCAGGCTGGGGTGCTGCGCAGCGACCCCCAGTTGAATGGGGGGTGGGGGAATGAGTGTATCTGCGTCCCCTTGAGAACAATGGAGAATTCCCACCCTGCACCTCTTTGGGAACCATGGGAGTGCTGGACACTGAGCACTTGGGAAGCTCTGTCCCTCGGTGACCGGCCACAGGACACATGGTAGAGTAACGAGAGAGCAAGTGTGAAAAATCGGATGGGGTGGGGGTAATAGGTGCCTAATTAAGAAAATCCCCAAATATCAGGACCATCCCTATAAAATCAGGACATCTGGTCACCCTAACACATGGGGAGTTGGGGGCTGAGAGGGTGATGGAACCCAGGTGTCCTGCACCCCAGCCCAGTCTCTTTGCTACAAGCCTTACCTCTCTCTCTTTATATTTGCGTTTTCCATTCCCCACCTCCCAGCCAGGGTCAGGGTGGGGCAGCCAGCAATCCCAGCCGCACCCACATGCCCACCAAGCTGATTCCCTGCCCCCACATCTCCCCATCAGCTGCCAGGGCACCTGCTCTAGCCATTAACCCAGCAGGGGTGGCCCGATGGGCACCTTGTGGGGCAGAGTGGGGTGGCATGAGGCCTAATCAGAAGTGGGTGAACCCCCCCTCCCCCTCACTGCCCACTGGTGCCCCAGAGCACCAGCCCACCCCCATCAAACACTTGCCCCAGCCCCGTCTCCCGAAGCAGATGCTCCAGTGGGCTCTCCCTTCCCCCACCCTGATACTCATGAGCATGGGGTGCACGGGTGGGGAGATCAAACTCTCCCTATCCAGTCCCAACACAGGACAAACCCATGGCAGGTTGGTGGGCCTCGGCTGGTGAATTATGGGCCACCCCCAGCAGTGGCTGGCCCTGCCTATACCTAGACTCCTACAGGCGGGGAAGGTGGGAGCAGGAGGGGGACATGGCCCCCGGGACAACGAGAGGCAGGAATAGAAAAAAGCAAGAGCAAAAATGCAAAGCCCCCATAAAGCAGGGCTGGGCTGTAAATCAGGGGGACTGGCAGCCCTCGCTGGGGTTGTTTGTCCTGCCTGCTTCGGCCCTGGTGCTCTGCGGGAGCCGGCCCAGGGAGCGGGGCTGGGGATCCTGCAGAAATCCTATATTTAATCGGATTTGGGAGAAGGGGCCGATAAATCAAGGGGGCAGCTTTACGGTCTCGGAGGAAACAAACCTCTCCAGTAGGCACACCCAGGTGGGCGATAAAACCTCTCCTCCAGGCCCTGGGAGCAATTTCCCGGGACCCGAAGCAGCGGCATTGCAGGAATGTAATTTAGCACAGAGCCGATCCTGAGTTTAATTATCACTGCGGTGGAATTTCAATGCGGCCGATTCATCTTGCGACCCGCAGGAGAGGGATTTATATCGAATGTTATTTCATACCAATCCCGAATCTGCATTTTTATGTCGCTGCTTCCCTCCTGCACCGCGGCGAATCGGGAGGAAGGAGACCGGGGGGGCAAGGCGGCTCCACTGCAGGGAGGGAGTG
This sequence comes from Natator depressus, assembly GCF_965152275.1. Classification (NCBI taxonomy): domain Eukaryota; kingdom Metazoa; phylum Chordata; order Testudines; family Cheloniidae; genus Natator; species Natator depressus. The sequence continues at coordinate 11,803,872 of NC_134253.1, forward strand.
TGTGTGGGGGATCAGGCCCCTTTCTGTCTGCCATCAGGACACCCCAATTCCTGGGCAACCTCAGCTTTGCTGCTGGTTCCATTAGCTCAAGTTGAGGGGGGCTGGGGTTGAGGGTGCAGTGGGGGTGGGGGCTTGGGTCTATAGGGCCAGCCTAGTGTGAAGGAAGCAATGCACAACCGTGGATGGGCCCCGGGTGTAATGGGTCTGATTGCCCCATAGCCCTTTCACGCTAGCTTGGGTCAGGCCAAGGTGCCATCAGCAGGTGTCTGCTCCTTCCCTTCTTGGAGATGCCTCGTAGTGCAGGGGCTGTCCTGGGGTGGGTCTCAGGCGGGGTGGGGTGGGGTGAGACAGGACAGGAGGGGGCATGGCCAGGGCAGAGCTATGCTCTGGCTATTCTGTGGCCCAGAGGAGTCATTGCAACAAGGGTACAAGCTCGTGATACCCCCGTCTGCTGTACCCTGCATGGGGGGGCTGAATTGCTCCCAGCTGCCTCCCCTTGGCTCCTGCCCCAGGGCAGGGATGAATTGGGCTCAACATTGGGATTGGGACCCGAATTGTCTCCGAAGCCTGTGTGACTTCCCATGCACCATGCACCACGCATGCCAGCTCATGCCAGCAGGAATGGGGCAGTGCACTCTTCCAAATGGTGACCTCTGTGTGGGGTCACGCAGGTGGGGATGGGGTCAAGCAGGCAGGGGTGGGGTCAAGCAGGCGGGGCGGGGTCACGCAGGCAGGGGCGGGGTCACTCAGGTACTCCAAGGCTTGGTGTAAACTGGGGCTTGGCTCTGGGGAGACGTTCAGCTGGGGCATTGGGGTCAGGGGGTGAGGGGCTGGCAATAGGACACAGAACCTTTGACCTCAAGGGTGCTGGCCCAGGTCATTGATAGGTGGCTGCTGCAGGGTAGGATGCAGGGGGCAGGTGTGGGGGATGGGATCCAGTTTCCCTTTACCCGTCAGCTACCCCCAGAAGAGGAATGCTGATGGCTCCCCCGAGACCTGCCCCCACCCCTCCATCTATATGGTAGGGCCCACATCAGCCAGCCCCTCCCCTGAGCCCGTTGGACGCCTTGTGAATAGACCATGGCTGTCTGACCCTTCCCAACACCTGCTGCCCCCACCAGCCAGTCATTTGCCACCTAGATGGGGCCAGTAGGGGGCACCAATGAGTTTTCCCATGAGCCTTTCCCCACCACCCTGCAAGCTGTTAACCTTTCTTGTGCTGGGGGCTCTCCAGTCCCAGCCCAGACACCACCATACTTTGACTCACTGCCAGCTGCCCCCCCAACTTCTCCCTGTTGTTACAGTATTGCCCAGGGGTCAGGCCTTTGAGGGCTGGAGACTGCTTTGGGGGGCCAGACTCCTTTCCCACAAAGGAGCAGGAGAGGCATTGGAAAAATGGGATTCTCCGCCACAGACGCGCTGGGTGACCCTGTGCCAATCGCTGAGTCTACCCTGCGTTCTGGGCACAGGCTGGGAGGGAAGGAGCACTGCGGGCGGTGGTGGTTTCAAGGCCCGCCAGCGTGGGACTAACACACACAACATTTCAACACTCACACACACATAGCCTGCCAGTCCCGTGGCTCTCGAGAGGCTAGGGCTGGAAGCCAGATTCAATATCAAGTTGTCTTTGCTTAGCTGGAGGTTTTGGAGCGATGTAACTGACACACCTGCTCCTTGGGCCAGGAGGAAGCCATTAACTCATGTTTACTGTAGAGGGGGGAGACCCAAGATGCAGTTAAAACATGTCAGCCCTAGCGGGGTTGAGCTCCACGGGATAATTGGTTCGTAGCAGGTGAAGGGAAGGGACGGGGCTGGGTTTTAGCAGGGGCTGGGAGCACTGGTGCTTAGAGGTAGGAATGGAGCCCCCAAGGATCAAGCCAAGAAAAATAATCCTTTAATCTATTGACTGATCCATTGATCAATATATGCACCTCTACCTATTGACTGCTGATCCCCCACCCCTGCCATCTCGCAGCCTCCCACAAGCACAAATGAGAGTTCAGGAGCCTCCCGTGGGCTAGGCCCACTGCAATTAGCTCCAGTCCAGGTGTTGAGTGTAGCGGGTAGTTGGGATCCCGGGCTGGTGCAGCCACCTCTGGCGACCCATCAGGGAGAAGCTCTGCTGCTAGTTACAGCATGTTCGTTGCTTGTGAGTGATGGGGTTCACCCTAACGATCGTTCCTAATTAGCCTCAATAGATAAACAATTGCTGCTCCCCGCTCTGGGTGGGATCTCTGTCAAAGGAGGAGAGGTGAACAGCAGAGGTCGAGGAGGGAGATGGAAGGTCACCACGACCGACTGAGAGGCGCTACCTGTAGCCTGAGAGGAGTGGGAGGGAGTGCTGTGGAGTCGCTGGAGCCGGGGGGGAAGGCTGGGAATCAGGACTTCTGGGTTCTATCCCTGGCTCCCAGAGGGGAATGGGATCTAGTGGTGAGAGCAGGGGTCATTGGGAGGGTCAGGTCTCCCAAGTCCTATTCCTAGCTCTGTGTGCAACTTTGGGTGAAGTCACTTCCCCCCTCTGTGCCTCAGTTTCCCCCTCTGCCCAGTGAGGATTGTAGCTCCTGGGCAAAGTGCACGTGTGGGGCTGGGAGCAGTTAGTTAAGGAGCATAAGGCAAATATCCCATCGCTGAATAGTGTACATGGCCCAGCATCCACCTGCCAGTTGGATGAGGGTGTTGGCATGGGAGGAGCCAGCTCCAGGGGCCAAACAGGGCACTGCTCACGTGGGAAAGGAACGAGCCATGAGCATGGGCAGAACAGCTGGCCCAAACGTTCCAGGTCCACGCACATGTGCTCAGCTTCATATGTGTAGGACCTACACTAAGAGACGTTTTTGTTTTCATTTCCCATTAACCAGAATCAGAGAGAGGTTCGGGGCCTGGGGGTGGGGTGGGGGGGAGAGAATGGTCAGGCCAGGCTGGGACTCGTGGAGGCAACAGACACTTGGTTAGGGCCCTATCCTGTGAGATGTTGAGCACCTGCCGCTCCCGTTGGCTTGAGTGGGAGTTGAGGGCTCTTGGTGCCTGGCCGAATTAGGCTCCTGCTGCTGCTCAAAGTGGTGGGGTGAGCAGAGGGGAGATGATGGAGCTGCCTGGAGCTTCCCCATAGCTCTGCTGATACCCCACAATCCTGACCCCAACCCCCCTCCAATCCCAGCCCTGGGCTCCCCCCAACAGCTCTGCTGATACCCCGCAATCCCGACCCTCAGCAGGTCGGGGGACAATTGTCCTGGGGCCCTGTGATTGGAGGGGGGGACGACATCTGTAACATTTGTGTAAATAAAGTGAAATGGGGAGAGGGGCCAGTGATGTATGGTGGGAGGCAGATTTCTCTTGATGGGCTTGGCAGCAGAGGTGGAAATGGGGTGGAACTTGGGGGCGGGTGTGGGGAGTGGTGCAGGGTGGGCCCTAGGCATACAGAAGCCTGTCACCACGGCGACCTGGTCCGTGTGGGATGCAGGGACCCCTGTCCCCATGCTGCATTAGTGTATCACCACCCCCAGCCCCGGTCATGGCTGTTGCTTTGCCCCGTGGGCCCCAGCTATTGGCTTAGACCCCTGGGTTCGGGGGGCCCCCGTTGTCAGGCTGGATGTGGGGGGTGCGCTGGGATTCTGGACTGGCCCGTGACCGGTGATCGCCATTCCCAGCCGGTGCTGTGCCACCAAGGACCCGCGCCCTGAGGCGTTGGCATTTCCCTGGGCCCATATTCCTGGGCCTCCTCCAACGGCCATTGGTTGTGCCGGGGAGGCTCGGAATTGGGGGCTGGGGCAGGGGGGACAGAGCCATAAATCCAGCCAGGGCCTAATCGCTGCCATAAATAACCACCTGAAATAGCCATTAAGGGGGTCGGAGGTCGGGTTGGCATGACAACTGCTGGCTGGCGAGTCCGGGGCGGAGGAAAGTGGGGCGGAACCGCCAGGGCTTGTTAAAAGATAGGATGGGGGTGGCGGGGGGGTGGGGTGTGTCTGATGAATTTCCCGGCTGCTGGTGCGGGGAGGATGCAGCCTGAGGGGTGTGCCCAGCACCCTCACCTGGCAGAAATACGAGCTGCCCAGGCTCCCGGCCTTTCTTCTCTGCCCCTGGACCAGCGCTGCCTCATGGAGCTGTCAGGCCCAGAGCGCGGGTGACACACGGCTCCCCTGGCAGGGCCGGCTCCTGGATTAGTGTCTGCTCAGCGCTAAGCTCTGAAGTTAGGGCCCCCCCCGGCTGCCGGGCTTTGCCAGGCTCTGGGATGGAAGGGATGCATGGGGCAGCATGCACATGTGTGTGTGGGCCTAGAGGGTTAGCCACGTAGTGTGTGTGCGCGTGCACAAGTGTGTGACCATAGTGTGTCTGCAAGGCTTGTGTACAATGCGTGTGTGTGTGCATCGTGCGGGCACGCTCAGTGGGTGTGTGCATACGCGTGTGGAAGCGTGAGTGTGCACAGTGTGTGCAATGCACGTTTGCGAATGCGCAATGCATGTGCATGTGTGCACACATGTATATATTGCGGGCGTGCACAGTATGTGCCATGCACATGCGTGCAATATGTGTGTGCAGTAGCAGGATTTGTGCACTCAGGGCAAGCTACAGCAGCTCTCAGGGCTGCTCCAACTTCTACCTTGCTGCAGTGACCTTTGCAGGGGCTCAGAATAGCCAGAGCGCAGCCCCCACCCGCCCGCTGATCACTCTGATCAGAAAAGGGTGAGAGAGGGTCTCTTGGCTGAAGAAGCACCTGGCCTGATTTCTTCCAACGCTGACTTCAGCTGGGTGCAGCCACCAGTGCTCAGCCAGGGCCCAACCCCACCCTGGGTGCCAGGGAATGCAGGCTGGGCAGGAGGAAATTCCAGCTGCATCCAGAAATATTTCCAGCTTGAAACCAGAGTGAAGGGAGATTTTAGTAAAGAAAAAACTGCGGGGCGGGGCGGGGGAGGCAGGAACGGGATCTGGGGGGGGATGGGATTTGGAATCGATTATTCTAAAGGTTCCCCTGCCTTGGATCCCAGCCTTTCCCCAGCACAGAGCCGCCCACCCCATCCGCCCGGGCTCCCGAATGGTGGCCACTCAGGAGCTGCTCAGACACGGGGAGCACAATGGAGCGAGACTGAGCGCCTGCCGGGCATTCGGGGTGGTGGGTTAGCATGTGCGGGTCAGGGCGGGGAGGGGCGGGGGGTGCGTGAGCTCCTTAGAAGGGCCCCGCTGATAAACAGAGGAGTGAGTGACACCTTGTAAAGTGGGGGGGGGGGAAGAGGGGCTTGGAGCAGGACAGGCTGTGGGGGGTGGGGTCCCTGGCGGAGCTGAGGGTTGTCTGGTGGGAGCCGGATTGTGCGAGCCAGAGGGGCCAGGAATGGCAATGCACCCTAACACAGCGAGGGCAGGGAAGGGCTGGGTCTGGCCACACGTTCTCTCCCCTGCCCCATAAGCAAAGGGGAAAGACTCCTCCCCCAGCAAAGCCAGCAGGTGGTTGTTTGGATACAACAGGCCCCGCCCAGGAGACCTCCTTTTGTGCTTTCCTGCAACTTCCCTTTACCCTATCTGGGGATTGGCTGCCCATCCCTCAGCCCTGAATGATCTCCCCGCATGTGATCCTGGAGCTAAGGACTCCACTGTGATCTATGGGCTAGGCTCAGCTGGCCTTCATTCAGGCCTCCCCAGCTCTTGAGTGCTTGTCTTTCCACCTTTGTGTTCTTTTAAGCATCTCTCAGTGTAACTGTAATTTCCTAGACATTTGTGAAAGAGAACACAAATCATTGGCCTGCGTGGAGCCATACTGACCCCCCGGCTGGAGCCCCAAACCATCCGGTCTGCTTGAGCTGAAGGAGCGTAACTGATAGAGGTAGTAGGTTGTTAACCTCTTTGCACCTTGCTGCTAGACGGCAGAGGCATGCCGGAAATCAGGAAGGGTGGCTCTGAACTAGAGCAGGCTGTATGGACGGTGCGGCCAGGAACATAGCTTTGCCACAATCGCTCTGAAAATCAGTGTGGGTACGTAGATGAAGGCTAGGGCTGCTAGATCTATGACCTGGCTTCTGTTTCAAGCTCTGACCCTGGGCATCTCCTTTACCCCATCTCTGTGATGTAGGGAATTAGGCTTGCTTGCCTCCTGGGAGGTGAGGGGGAAGGTTTGGTGCAATAATAAGTGCTGTTTGCCATGACCCAGTCTTGTGGGGAGCTCTGTAGGGGGCCTGTTCAGGGAATTTAGCAGCAGGCTTTTAATGCGCATGTACAAATGGTGACGTTCAAAGGCTCATAGCTTGGGCAAACCTGGGTGGATTTTCACAGGGACAACAAAAGGCACTTGACCCCAGAGCTAGCCCCTGGCCAGATTTCCACTCTCTGCTCCAACGTTGGCCAAACTGCCTATTTTTCCATAATCTCGTTCTCAGCAACAGCTGAACTGTTTTGGCCAAAACTTTCCCCAAACATTCAGCCCGAGGCTGAGAGCATGCGTGGGAAATTTCAGCTGGAATGCATAACATTCTGACAAGGTTATAATAAGCAGTGGAAGACAGGGGCTTAGAATGCAAAGTGTCAGGCGACCTTCTGTTGCTTATAACTTTGCCAGGCTTTAACCCAAGCACGTTCTCAGCTTCAGGTGCCACTTCCCACGCTGCTGACAATATAGGGAATGACTTATCGTGGATCAGCAGCAGTAACATCTGATTTCTGAATCTGGGGCAAAGGAGCAGCTCAATCTGCGGCTCCCGGAGCCCAGGAATACAGTATATTTCCTCCTTTGGTTTAATTACAGCACTTCCCTGCACTGTGCGAAACCCAGGGCTCTGTTTTATGGATTGAATCCAAGTATGCATGAAAAGTGTAATTGAATGAAGCCGGTAGGGGGTCCGGCTAAGTGCCTAGTGTCTACACTTGCTACAATGGCCCTCTGTGCCCAAGGATAGCGCTGGGTTTTGCCTGCCGCTGGGCTGAGAAGCAGCCGCTGTTTAAAGGTCCCATCGAGACACGGCCCTGTCTATACTAGAGGCAAAGGGATTGTGATGCAACGGATGAATGCCAGAGCATGCAGCCCTTGCTGTGAACACACTGCACTCGGGGGCCCTTGGCGAGCATTGGCTGGAGCGCCTGCCTCCAGGGATCTGGATGAATCGCGGCTGCTAGCAGGGGGTTTTGACACTTCCATGGTTCGCCTGACTCTGTCCCACAATGCACTGCTTTGCATTTGGAAACTACCCAAAAGCCCCTGCTTGTGGGGCACTGTGGGACAGGTGCTCCAGGAGTCCCAGAATGCTCTGCAGGGTGAGTGTGATGATGGCAAAGTGGGTCTGTTGGAACCAGCATGGTTGCATGGGACCCATAAGTCTCATGGCAGTAACGCCCAGGCCCTCGACTCCTCCGGGTGCCTTGCTTCCCCAACCCGGTATGCCAGTGTGCCAGCCCCACCCACTGTATGCCCACCCCATGGAAGAAGGAGATGGCTTGGCAGATGCTTTTGTGCCTGTTAAACCCCCAAGCCAATGGCTTTGTCAGGCACCTGGTGCACTGTGCTTGTGCGGCATTGACCCGGAAAGGGGCAGAACTGCTTTGCATGCCTGGGTGGATTCATCGCCTCCTGCTCCCATCCTCCAGTCTCGCCAGCTGGTAGAGATGGGACCAAATTGCAAAGTCCAGATCCAGGAAAAAAAACCTAAATCAAACCGAAGGGGTCTGGGTCTGGGTTTGGCAGGTCGGGAATAACCCCAAAGTTCTGACCTCGGTCCAAACTGCTCCAGGAGCTGGGAACTGGGCCTATATTTCCACCCAGCCACCCGCAGCCCAGGAATGACAGGGCGCAGGTGTGATCAAAATTCAGCTGTCTGTTGGAGGCTGCTAGACAGGGCCAGACCCTGCGCTCCCCTTGTCTAGCCCCCAGACTAATTCACACAGCCGCCACTTGAGGCCTCCCTAAATCCCGGTTCGGATCCTGGAACCAGGGAAGGGACTGCCCTCCACCCCCATCCCCCTCTCTATCTATCTGTCTCCCATAATCTCTTGACATCTTTTCAAATCCAATTACTAGATTAATTGACTCGCAAAGAGAAGCGGGATGCAAAGGAGCCACCCAGATTTATTCCCTAGTAGCCTGTCGAGAGCCAGCTCCGAAACATGCCTTTTGCCAGAGAGATTTACTGTTTCCCTAATACAGCGACGGTTCAAATCTGTGATTCATAATGTTTTTCTCCAGTGCTCATAATTTAATTCCTTCTTTTTTCCCCCCCTTTATCAGTGGAAACAGAAACTAGCCCCTCATCATCTTCCGTTACAAATATTAAAGCCGGAGCCGAGGGGTGACTGATTGGTGCCTCCTTGGGAAATGTTTCCTTTAAATCATCAGGAAATTAACATAACAATAAGCAGCTCGCTTGCATTAAAATTTAAATGCCTGCATATTGTTTTGAAACGCTCCAGCGCGGCACGTGAACGGCGCCCGCAACCAACATACGCTCCGGCTCTCTCTGAGCCCATAACTCAGCCTTCGCAGGCTGTGCGGAGCCTGGAGGTCTGTCAGCCAGCTGTGGCGTGGTGCTCTTGGGAGGTTGGTTGGTCCTCTAGCTTGGAGGCTGCTACAGTGTTACTGGGGATAGGACGAGGGGAGACAGTTGCCGAGCTGGGGTTCAGCTGGTCTGTGTGGTGACTGTGTTGGCAGAGTGCTGTAGGGGGTAGGGGGTGGGACTCAGAAGATGTGGGTTCCACTCCTGGCTCTGCCCATGTCATCTTCCCCTTCTCTGTGCGTCTCCCAGTCACTGGCTATATAGACAGTGAGCTCTTTGGGGCAGGGTTTGCCTCTCGCCCTGTGTCCGTGCTGTGCCTGCCTGCAACGGGGCCCTGATGGCAGCTGGGGTCTCGGGGGTTTGTTGGCTCTGCAAAGAAAACCTGTGGCACTTTGTCTCAGAGCCTGGGTCAACTGACTTGGGCTGGGGGGCTAGAAATAGCCATGCGGCTGTTTGGGCTCAGGGTGGCGCCTGGCCTTTGAAACCCTCCTGCTTTTCTGTGTTTCCGAGCCTGAACGTCTACACTACTATTTACAGCTCCGCGAGCCTGAGTCAACTGGCCTGGGCTCTGAGACTTGGGGCTGTGGCAGGTCTTTTCTTCCTGTACCCTCGGTCATGCTAATACATAATGTCCAGTTGCACCTTTCTCCCAAGGCTCTGTGTGTGCTCATTGAGCTCCCCTGTGCGGGAAGGGAAGGAGATAAACATTACACTTTCCTGACCACTGAAAAGCAGCTCCCTCTGGGGTGGGACACAGCCGCTGTTTAACATCAGCATCACCCAGTGCTTTCAGAAAGGACGTGAATAACCATTCGAATAAGATTCATGGGCCGGCACCATGTACGTGCACATGAAAAAACCCACCACAGTGTCTGACTTGATTACGCAAGACACCCAGGGCTGGGGTAGCAGGAGGGGCTGTGGCTAGGGAATGAGAGGCGTTGGCAGAGCTGTGGTGGGAGGAGCCCACAGCTAATGGGATGCAGCTGCCCAGGATCTGGGTGGGGTGGGGGGCAGGCACAGAGAAAGGAATTTGACCGCAGTTGACAAGCCCCTTGGAGAAGCAGCCCAGATGCAGGGTGAGGACGTACCCCAGCATAGGGGCGCCAGACTGGGTCAGACCAGAAGTCCCTCTATCTAGCACCGGCATGCATCTGGGCCTCATTACCGTAGTATCCTCACAGCCCCCCTGAAAGGCTTATCCCCATTGCACAGATTGGACAACTGAGGCCCAGCTAGACCATGTGACTTGCCCACGGTCACACAGGGAGCCTGTGGCATAGAAGCAAATTGAACTGGGGTGTCCTGAGACCTAGGCTAGAGTCTTGTCTAGGGGGCCACCCGTCCTCTGTTTCTGGCGAGCACCAGCAGCGTCACAGGATGATGGAAGGCTCGCCCCAGCGGATAATGATGGAACAAGCTTCCCCGGGGGAAGTTCCTCCCAACGCCCATCCATTAGAGGTTGGCTCCTGCCCTCCTGCTGGAGAGTTTTAATCCCTTCGAAGCTCACAGGTGTGACCCTGGATGCTCTTATTTCTCATAGACATCTCTGATACTCCTCTGACCCTGGCAGGCTCTTGGCCCAGTGAGATCTTGTGGCTGTGAGTTCCACAGGCTGACTTTGCAGTGTGTAAATATCAATGGTGCGCTTGGCGTGACAGCAAGTTATTGCTGCCTTAATAGTGCTGCAAAGGTGGGCTGGGCAGACTTCAATTTTATTTTGTTCTAGTTTCACCGTATACTATCAATGTTTATTTTTAAGCATTTTTTATTTTTTATCAATTTAAATTTTCACAGTTGCAGGAAATTATGAGGGGGGGTTAGACAATGGGGAGGGAGATAGACAATAATTATTGAATGACAGTAGACGCTGAGATTCAAAAGGCTAAAGCTTTATAACCATTAAAACACAAATTGTCAACATCACATGTCAAAATATACCGAGTAAATACCCTTAAATCAAACTCGACTGTGTTCTCAGGCAAGCATTTGTCTTACTTTGCCTAGCTGTACGGTTTGATGATTACTGATGGAAATGGGTTTTGTCGGTTTGTGTGTGTCTGGCAAAATCGACGTTGACGGACATTTACTGATAAGAATCTAAACTTTCCAAGTTTGTTCTTAGGGGACTGAAGACTCTAATTTCCGCTGAGGGGGTGCCAGACCGGAGCAATGCCACAGGGCAAGGTGGGTGTGTGGGTGGCGGTGTCAGAAACTGGAGGGGGGTGCCTGAAAGAGAAAGAGAACCTGTGCGCTAGGATTGCTTCCTGGGCTGCAGGCTGGACATCCCACACTAGACAAAGCCAAATCACTCCCAGGTATCCACCCAAAGGTGGGATCAGTGGGGCTAGAAACCCAGGAACTTCTGTGCCAGCGTCTCCCACTGGGGAGGAAGCAGGGGTTCTGTGAGCTGGTAGCACATACCCTTATATGTGGCTGCTGGGGGGAGCCAGGACACACTTAGGGTGAATCAAGTCCACGTACCCCTGGGCTGGCAGGTTCCCCCTGGACGATTTCCTGGGACAGATTCACTGGCCTTTTAAGGTTCTCACCAAATCCAGTGTGGAAATGAAGAACCCCCTGGCATCTCAGTTTGTTAAATGCTGACCCCAGAGCTGGTGGCAAAGAGATCCCGGTGTCCCTGATGCCTCACAGACTCAGCTGCCTCACCAATGCTGGGGGAAGCTGGGAAATTGAGCAGCTAGGGAGAGGTAGCTGGGATTAGCTGGGAGCTGTCTTCTTACTATGTGTTTACACAGGGCCTGTCAGAAGGCATGGTCCAGCAGATCGGGTGCTGTACTAATACCCACGAGATGCAGATTCAAGTCCTTGCTTAGCCACTGACCTTGGGGGAAGTCACTTAAGCTGCCTTTTGCCTCAGTTTCCCCATCTGTAAAATGGGATTGATCCTTTCCTACCTGCTGGTGGTGTTTGGAGGCTAAAATCCAGCATGACAGTAAGGTGGTGAGAGAGCAGGGCCACACCGATGGTTTTGTCACCCCCGAGTGTTAAAAAAAATCACAAGATCCAGATAGAAAATCATGGGATTGTTGGAAGGGGTCTGTTTTATTTGCCTTCTCCTTTTTTACCCATTGGGATCACATCTGCAGGCTTTTCTCTGCAACCACCCAGGGTAGAAATGTGCCTCTTCTTTAAAAATGAAAGCTGAAATTCTCACATGACTCCAGGAGCTAGGAATGTAAGAAAAACACCAAATACTGGGAGATTTTCAGTGAATTCATGTGAGATGGCAACACTGTTTAAGTACCTAGATCATAATAATACCTGGCTCCTATTAGTGCTTTTTAGCTGTAGATGTCAAAACACTTTAGAAAGGCGCTCAAGATCATTATCCTCATTTTACAGCTGGGGAAACCGAGGCACAGGGAAATGACTTGCCCAAGTGACTGAGCTGGGAACAGAATCCAGAGTCCCAGTTCTAGCCACTGGACCACGCTGCCTGCTGGTCAAGCTTTTGGGAAAATAAGAGGAGTTTTTTTAATGGAAAATTTCGGCTTCTCATTGGAAAACTGAAATTTTTGTTTCCTGACCAAAAGAACCCACCAAAAATATCTGAGGAGAAAGCAGATGCTTTCTGTGAAAATTTGTGTTTAATTTAAAAGCCCCAATTTTCCCTAGAAAAAGTGTTTTGACAGAAATTTTTTGACTAGCTTGTGTAGTAGACGGATCTTGGTATAACAGGATTGTCTCTGCTAAGGTGCAGGGGAAGGATAGCCCAGTGGTTACCGCGCTAGCCTGGGACTTGGGAGAGCTGGGTCTAATTTTCTTCTCTGCCACAGGCTACCTGGGTGAATTGCTTAGTCAGTCTGCACCCCAGCCCCCCGATCTTTACAACTGGGACTGTACGGGGGTGCTCTGGGTCCAGCAGCCCCTTTAGAGTCACCCAGCCTGGGGCTGTGCGGGGGAGCCAGGCGCATTGTGGACTCCTAGGAGTCGTGGACCCCCATGGGGCTGGCTGTGCAGGGGGCAGCTGGCTGCATAGGGCAGACTTGGCACTGCTGTGGCTTCACAGCCTCCCGCCGTTCCCCTGAGAGCAGCAGTGGCCCCAGCCACACCCACTGAGCCACGCTTCTCCCCGGCAGCCTGCATGTGCCCTCTGGGAGAAGGATTCTCTGGGACCCTTTGTCGTTGCCCCTACCCTGGCCCTTGGCACCTCTGCAAGGTACTAGCTAAGGCCTCCCGTGATTCAGCAAGGTGGGTGTCTCGCTTGCAGCAAGGCTCACGTCTCCTGTGCTGAACTGGGCTGGGCCTAGGGGAGCGTGTGCTGCCCTCTGCTGGAGGAAACACCAGGTCTAAGTGGGTGAGTGTGTGTGTGGTCATGTCGCCCTCTAGTGGTGGCAGCCTGCAGGGCATTAAAAACCCTACTGATGGCAAATCAAAGGGCATGGAGGCTGGTGCATCTGGAACAGAAGGTCCGTGGTGATGACTGGGGCCGAATATGGCAAGTGGATGCTTATGGGGTCCTGTGGACTCCCCTGTGGCTGCTTTGCTCCGTGCTGCAATGGGTGCATCCCTGCACCTGGCCTGTCTGAGGTGCCTTCTACCCGTCAGAACTGCCCCATTTAAGCAGGTGTTACCCAGCTCAATGCTACAGCAGGACTCCGGCCTACAGCCCTCTCCGCAGGTCCCCAGTTCCTGCAGGCTGTGCCTGCTGCACGGCTGCTTTCAACTGCAAGCCCAAGGTATGTGAATTGCTACCCCCGCCCTGCAGCCCCTGGCGAGATCAGACAGTCAGAGAGTGCGTTGCCAGAGCAACCGGCCTCCTACATTTCCATCCTGCGGGTTGCAATTGTCGGGGCTAAGGAAAGGGTCAGGACTCCTGGGTTCTCTCCCCTGCCCTTCCACCGATTCGCTGTACGACCTTGGGCAGGCTGCTTAGGGGTTTTGTGTTTTGTGCCCCAGAATACGAGACTGTGGTGAAGAGGCGGTGGGTGGGTGTGTTTGTGTGCCGTGCTCTGCCTCAGTTTCCCTGCTCATAGGCTACATCACAGGCAAGCCAAATTCATTAATGCCCACAAAGCATCTGGCGCGCCAGCGACCGAGTTGGCCCTGCGGACTTCAAATCGAACCCTCCATCACCAGCCACCCCGCCGTCCTCCTCCAAAAGCTACCGACGCCGGGGGTTGCAGTCCTCCCGCCTCCCCCCCCTCCCCCAGCCCCGCACTCATCCTCCCCACCCCCACCAGCCTTATTCCGCAGCCCCAACTCGACTGCGCAAACTATCCAGACTTAAAGCCAATCAATTTCCAACGAGTAGCAGAGTTTGACGGGAAATTCATTCCAACCGGGGGCCTTGATTTATCTTTCAAATATACGGACAAGCGAGAGCATGATGGAGCCCATTAAAATGTTGGAAGATTGTTTTTATGATTGAAGTCTGTATTCCACCCGCCATAAAGAAAGGGAGCGCGGAGTCATTAGCATTTCCATGATGTTATATTTCTGCCTGTCTCGGGCCCATAACTCATCTTTACGGCCTGTCCCCCTGCTAGCTCTTTGATACAATGAGTATAGAGTTAAGCAAAACTACACCAGAAAGGAGATTCCAGAGAGTCACTGCCCTTCACGCAGGGTTCTCCTCCTCTCCTGGAGACATTTTTCAGGACGCTGAAGGAGCCCATATGTGAGAAGTCATTCTTTCTCCCTTCCTATTTTTCATTTCTTTCCCTGCCCCCCCACCCCGCCCTCCTCTCTGCTGCTCACCCACCCGGCTAAATGAAACTTAACTCGCCGGTTCGCCCCCCTCTCTCCAAATCGCCCGCCCTTTGCTGCTGCTTTTCAGGGTCTCTGGATTATTACTGCCACTGCACAGAGAAAAGTTTTTGTGTGTGTGTGTTTTTTTAATGCAATGACCTTCTTTTCTCCCCTTCCTCCGAGCCAGGGGGAAAATACACAGCAGGGAAAGCAACATGCAGGCGGCTCCGGCTCAAAGTCCCTGTGGCGGGTGGAAGGAAAGTCCAACCCTTCCCATCCCCCCTGTGGGGCATGCCAGGGTTAATAGTTTCGGGTGGGTTTGTCACAGCGGGAGTGTCGCCCTCTGGCGAGGACAGGAGCCAGAGAGGCAGGACCCCTGGGTTCTGCTCCTGGTTCTACCCCTGATTCACTGTGTGACCTTGGGCCAGATACTTGCTGTGCCTCAGTGTCACCTCCTGCAAGATGCTCTTAATGGTGTCGACCTCACAAGGTGCTGGAGAGTCTCAGGCGTGAGGGCTCGTTACTCGAGCCAGCAAATGGGTCCTGGCAGTGATTTACTTGACGCCATCCCACAAAACGCTCGCACTCTGTGTGGATGCGTCTAGGTGTGTGTAATGTCCTGTGCATGGGGGAGGTGTGTGCGTCTGGGGAGTGTGTGCACCTGTGGGGTGTGCGTGTGTGTTGGGGTGTGTATGGGGGGTGGGGAGAGTGTGTGTGTGTTTGTGTGTGTGTGTGAGTGGAGTTGTGGGGTGTGTGTGATATATGTGTATGTGGTTTATGTGATGTGTGTATATTGGTAGCCGTGTGGTGTGTATACCGATAAGAAAGGGGGATGTATACCAGTATGTGTGTGTGGCGTGTATACTGCTATATGTGTGTGTGTTGTGGTGGGAAAGTAGTGTGTATACCAGTATGTATGTATAGGCATCTGTGTGTGTTGTGTGCGCCCTTGTACGTTGTGTCATGTGCGGTGAGTGGATGTTGTGTGCAGTGTGCAGTGTGTGTGTGGTGTGCTGTGTGTGTGTATGTGCTGTGCAGTGGGTGGGTGTGTTGTGTGCAGTGTGTGTGTTGTGCGGTGGGTGAGTGTGTTGTGTGCAGTGTGTGTGCTGTGTGCAGTGTGTGTGCTGTGTGCAGTGTGTGTGTGTTTGTGTTGTGCTGTGCGGTGTGTGTGTGTGTTGTGTTGTGCGGTGGGTGAGTGTGTTGTGTGCAGTGTGTGTGCTGTGTGCAGTGTGTGTGCGTGTGTTGTGCTGTGCGGTGTGTGTGTGCGTTGTGTGCAGTGTGTGTGTGTGTTGTGTGCTGTGCAGTGGGTGGGTGTGTTGTGTGCAATGTGTGTTGTGTGGTGGGTGTGTTGTGTGCAGTGTCTTTGCTGTGTGAAGAGTGTGTGTGTTGTGAGCAATGTATGGATGCTGTGTGTAGTGTGTGTGTGTGTTGTGTGCAATGTGTCTGTGTGTTGTGAGGAGGGTGGGTGTGTTGTGTGCAGTGTGTGCGTTCCATCCCTGCCTCAATCCAGCCTTTCCAGGGCCTTAAAACCAGCGAGCAGCTCAGGGACGCGAAGAGCAAGTCAAAAGCGCCCGGACTTTTCTGGCTGGCGCGCGCATGATGAATGTTAAACAGCTCCCCGGAGCCGGCTCTGCCGGCTGGCACCTTCGCCCGCGGCCACAGCCACTTCGGGGCTGGACAGGCGGTATTGGCAGCATGTTGTCTGGCTCTTTGGCACGTGACCATGCCCCTCTGTGTGTGTGTGTGCGTGCGCCTGTGGGTGTTTGGGTGCCAGGTCTCTGTGTGTGTGTGTGATGCGTACCATGCCCCTGTATGTGTGTGTTATGCCCATACCGGTGAGTGTGTGTCTGTGTGTGTGCGTGTGTGTGTGCACGTGCTATGCCCGTACCTCTGTGTCTGTGCTGGGCCCATACCGGTGTATGTGTGTGCTATGCCTATGCCCATGTGTGGTAATGTGTATGTGTATCATGCCCATGTGTATCTATGTGCACCATGGCTGTGTGTGTTTGTGCGGGCCTTGCCCAGGTCTGTGTGTGTGTGTGCTATGCCCATTCCTCTGTGTGTGTGTGTGTGTGTGCTATGCCCAGACCTCTGTGTGTGTGTCTGTGTGCGCTATGCCCAGACCTCTGTGTGTCTGTGTGCTGTGCCCATTCCTCTGTGTGTGTATGTGCGCTATGCCCAGACCTCTGTGTGTGTTGTGTACCATGCCCCGGGTGTGCGTC
Organism: Natator depressus; assembly: GCF_965152275.1. Lineage (NCBI taxonomy): Eukaryota > Metazoa > Chordata > Testudines > Cheloniidae > Natator > Natator depressus. Next base: position 11,820,277 of record NC_134253.1, read on the forward strand.
TGTGCTTTGCCCACGCCTGCGTGTGTGCATCCATGTACACACCTTCCCCCACATCTTTCGCTCTCCCTGTCTCCTGCCTCTTTGAACGATCCCCGGCTTTATGGCACCCCGTCTCCCCCGGCCCTCCCTGCGCTGCTTTCCCGCCGCGGTGACAAGGCAGCCGTCCTTTAGACGGACACAGCTGATAACGCCACCGGCCACTGGCACGCGGGGTCTGCCTTCTGTCAGCGGGGACGGAGCAATGGCAGGCTGCCGGGCCCCAGGTGGAGGGGAAAGCTGAGATGGGCCTTGGGCGGGGGGGGGGGGGGTTACGATTCCTCCCCTGGGAGAGGTTTAATGCTAGGTGCTAAAATAGATAAGTTGCCGTTGGAAGGCATTTGTTTTACACATAAATTAGCCGCAGCATTAGATAAACCCACTGCAGCTGGGCCGGGGGGATGGGGGACCTCTGCCGAAGGGCGAAGCAAAGCGAAAACACAAAGGAACGTGCAGCCAGGGCTTGAAGAGAAGAGCAGGTAGCTGGTCCACAAAGGCCAGGTTGCTGGACTTAAGGGGCCGAACAGGTAGGGGAGGAGGGGGGGGGGCCACTCAGGGCAGCTAGCCCCTGCCCCCCGCATGCACACGGGCCTCAGCCAGAAATGGGGCAGGGTGTTAAGCAAGCCCTCCGCTAGGCTGGCCTTGCGGGCGTCGCTGGAATAGGGTGGGTGGTGAGGGAACCAGCTTGGGATGCTGGAGACCTGGGTTGGAGGCCCGGCTATGCTGCAGGCAGCATTGCCTAGAGGCTTGAGCCCTGGCCTGGGGACTCAGCCCACCTGGATTCTATTTCCAGTGCTGTTGCGTGACCATGGGCCTCAGTTTCCCCATCTGTAAAATGGGGACAGTGGTGCTGAAGTGCTTTGAGATCCACTGGTGATAAGAGCTAGGGGGGATATTACCAGCGTGTGACCTTGGGCAAGTCACTGAGGCCCACAACTTCAAAGCTATAGAGGCACCTAATTCCCCCTGGCTGGTGGGGGTCATGGTGTGTTAGGCATGGGGAAGTCCTGGCCACCTTGCCCCTGGCCCCATCTCAGTTCCCCAGTGGGGATAACAGCATTGTCCTCCCTCCCGGGGCAGCTGTGAGGGCAAATACATTTGAGATGCTCAGAAACAATGGTAGTGGGAGCTAGCTAAGTGCCTAAGAGAGAGGGAAACTGAGGCACAGGGAGAGGGGGAATGACGGCCAAGCAATGAGCGGGGCGGGCGATGGAACCCAGGAGTCCGGCCTTGCTGTAACTGAGCTGACTGGTTCCCCTGCTATTGCTGACCTAATGGATGTTGGTTGTTATCAGGGATGGATTTGGCACTTGAGGGCAGGGAATGGACGTATTGGGAGGGAGGGTATAACTTAACACACTTTTTATCATTTTCCTCCTACCACTGTCATGGAGATCACACACACACATACACACACACACACACACCTGTGTCCTTGGCTCGAATAATGAGTTTCATCATGAGTCTCGTGATATTTGGGGCTGTGCTCAAATCCCCAGCTCCTGGAGTCATGTGAGAAGCTCCCCATGTGCTTAACGCCCCACCCCTACACCAAACATCCCGTAGGCTTTACTGTTGTGGGGAAAAGCTGGAAAATCCCATTCGAGGGTTTCAGTTGATAGAGTCTGAGGTCAGAAGGGACATCAGAGCATGGGGTCTGACCTCCTGTACGGCACACCCGGTTACCCCTGTATTGAGCCCAGTAACATTAGTTAGACCAAAGCATTTCAGTCTCCTGGAGACTACACTGGTGTGTGCCACAGATACGGATAAAGAGCAGGAGAGACCGAGGTGCCACCGGTGCCCGAGGGAGGCCTCTGCAATGGCAGGGAATTGATCTGCCTGGGTGATCCCAGATGCTGATCTGTGCCCCATACGGCAGGGGAAGGTGAAAACCCCACAAGGGCCCAGCCAATCTGGCCTGGGAAACAATTCCTTCCTGACCCCAATCTCCTGATCAGGTTGACCCTGAGCGTGACCCTCAAGGCTCAGGGAGCCAGAAGGGCAATGCAAAGAACCTGGCATTTATTATTGTTAAAAAGTGCCTGGTTTTTAAAGATCTCATGATTCCGGGGACCTGGCTCATGGGTCTGAGCATCTGGAGTTGGCGATAGGATGAAGATGGCTGGATTAGACGCCGGCCAGGGGTCCCCCAACACCACTCCATGATTGCTGTGGGGGGAGGGGTTCATCTGCACCCCATTTCTGGAGTCCTCCAAGCATCTGTTACAAAAGACACTAGCACAAGGCAAAGGTCCCATGCTGGGGGGAATTCATCCTGGTGGTCACATGGGTACCTGTGATGGAAACGTTCAGGCCCCTGGCTGTGGGGAGGCACCCAGAAACAGGGGCCACTTTGGACAACTTAAGGCTGACATTTTTCTAGCCTTTATGACTGATAACCCTGCCTCATCCCCCTGCCTGGACCTTCGGAGCATGTGGCAGCTAAGCCCTGCTGAGTCTAAAGATGGACAGGCCTGGACTGTCCCTTTCATCCCTGAGGGGTGTTGACTCTGGAGCCTAATGATGACAGTTTAAATGTCACCGTTGTTGACTATTTCACAGGCAATAATTTTGGCAAAAATATCCAGCCACCCTAGGATGGTGGGTAGAGCCTGGGGACTGTGGGCGGAGCTTCAGGAAAGTCCCCAGGCCATGTGGAGCTGTGCAGAGAGGCTTTCCGTTAGGCACCAGACCTGCTCCATTGTTGGGGGCGTTTCCAGTGCGAACGGGGACAGCCAGGGGATGGTGGGGGCAGGGAGTGTGTTTGGGGGCAGGGTAAGATAGGGGAGGGGGTGTATTGGGGGAAGAGGGGTAGGGGCGCTGTGGGAGTCAGGGGAGGACGGGGGTAGGGGCCCCTGCTGGGGGCAGGCGTGTTTTAGGATGGGGGTAGTCCTGGTTGAGTCCCCTGGCTCCATGTGGGCAGGGCATGAACAGATTTTGCGACAGGCCCATGGAAAGCCAGACAGCTTTCTGTAGCAGCCCCCCCCTTCCCCCCTGCCACGGCTGGGAAACCCCAGTGCAGCCAGGCGCCTTCCACTCCAGGGGGACATTCCAGCCCACCCGCCTCTGAGCTGCAGATGTTCCCAGCACGGTTGCCACGGGCCGCCTGGCGCGTTACTGCAGGAATCCCACTAATGACTTTCCCTTCTGCTCCCCCAGGAGCTCCGGCGGACACAGGGAACAGGGCGGGGACTGTGGGGCACTGGCTGGGATGGGGGGCCAGGCCTGTCGGCCAGGGGGCGGGATCAGGGCCTGGACGGGCGGGACAGGAGCAGGAACGGGGCTTGGGGGTGGGGATGGAGACCTGGTTGGGAGGGCCAGGGTGGGGGGCTGGAGATGGGGGCATCTGGGGCAGGGGCAGAGTGGCTCCACTCAGTGTGGGAAGAACACAAAGGAATAGAAAAAAAACAATGCTGATTAATCTGCCCACCACTGGACGCTTTAATCGGTGGGGTGGGGGTGGGGGTGTCAAGGGACTGGCTTGGGAGAGGGACAACTTTGATCGAGTGATGCTGCTGAACTGAACCGCCCAGCAGACACTCCCCCTCCACCCCCGCAACTCTGCATCCCCCCGCCCCCCACCCCCCCAGTGCTCAAATGCCCCACTGGCAGCTGCCCCGTGGCCTGAGCCAAAGCCCACTGAAACCCCGGGGAGTCTTTCTGTTCACTGCCATGAGCCTTAGGCGAGGGAGCTCTGGGCTTTGGTTGCATGAGGCCCAGCCCCAGCCAGTGCATTGGTCCCCGGGTCACTTGTGCAGCTGGGGTTGGCCGAGCTGGCGCCTCCATCCTCCTGAGACACAGACTGATCCTCCCAGGCCCTGGGGAGACAAGGAAGGGGGCTCCCCTTTGGACAGATGGGGAGAGCGAATGGAGTCAGTGGCAGAGCCAGGGACAAAAGCATTAGCTGCAGAGCTGGAAACGGGAAACCCAGGAGTTTTGACTTCCAGTCCTGCCCCGCACCTTGAATCGCACTCCTTGTGAGAGCCAAGACTTGAACCCAGGAGCCCCGGCTTACAAGTCCCTGCTGTATCCACTAGACCCCACTCCCCTCCCAGAGCTGGAAATAGAACCCAGGAGTCCTGACTTGCAGTCCCTTGCTCTAACCACTAGGTCCCACTCCCCTCCCAGAGCTGGAAATAGAACCCAGGAGTCCTGGCTCTCTATTACCTGCTCTATCCACTAGACTCACGACAGGGACAGGAGGGGTTCTCCCATCGGCGTAAGGACCCCCCCCTCCTCAAGAGGCGACGGAATAATTCTTCCGTCAGCCCAGCACTGTCGACACTGGCTAGCAGGTGGATTTCTCACACCCCTGAGAGACATAGCGATGCCGAGCCCTACGTGCTACCGGAATCTCAGTCATCATGATGATGTTCTGCAGAGTTCCCGATACACTTTCCCCCGCTGGGAGAGTCGAGGGATCTATCCCAGAACCCCGGCTGTCTGGGCTGGGGTCCTGTCCCTGTGCTTTATGGGCAGCAAACCACATAAATACACCAGAGTGGGTGCTGGGATTTTAAAGGGAATTTGCTGCAGCTGTGTTCGGGCCACCATTTGCCTGGAGTCTAGCAGGTGGAGCGTCGGACTGGGACTCAGACCGCCCTGCTTGGTGCCTCAGTTTCCCCAGCTGATACCGACCTCCTTTGTAAAGAGCTTTGAGAGCTACGGATGAGAAACGCTGGGGGTCACTATCACGAGTGCAGAGGATATTGACCTTTCCCATACCACAAACCCCCTCCTTACGCAGACCCCTCCCGCATTTAGTGCACCCCACCCACCCTCCGGACCTGACACATCTCATGCTCCAGCCAGTGAATCTGCTGGCAGGGGCTTCAAGGATCACATCTGCTATTTCTGCAAGTGAGACTCCGGCATGTTTGTTTCACCCCAGCAGTGGAAAGGCGCCATAAAAGGGCATAGACGAGAAACTCCCCCTCCATGCAGAGGGCGTCCTGGCTGATGTTGAACTGGTGTATGTGGAGTGAGGAGGAGATGGCTGGAGTGCACTGCATTATGGGTATTCTCTGCCTCTCATGCAGAGCAGTGTGTAAGGTAGAGAGGCCCTCAGGCTGCTCTAATTTACACCCATGGGGCTGGGCCCTGCAAGGCCCAGAATAAAGTGGGGGGGGAGCTAAAGCAGAACCACTCCAACCCTGCCCCCACAGTGAAGGAGTGGGATGACTGAGGGATGGCTAATCGTGAAACTGTCCAGTTAGGGGGTAGAAATAACATCATGTGATCCACACGGCCAATCCAATACCATGTGAAAGTTTCTCATTTGGGGGTGGGTAACTGGAGAGCAAAAGCAAAAGCAAATCAGAAATAAATCCGGGTTGCCCTGTGGGGAGCGGGGAAGGGAAAAAGGAAGGAATTCTTGGAGCGAACAGTGTGCCTAGCTCTGGGGAAGGGCAGGGCCAGGATTCCAAGAGGGAACGAAGCACCCAGCTCTGGGGAGGGGCAGGGCCAGGATTCCAAGAGGGAACGAAGCGCCCAGCTCTGGGGAGGGGCAGGGCCGGGATTCCAGGAGGAAACAAAGCGCCCAGCTCTGGGGAGGGGCAGGGCTGGGATTCCCAGAGGGAATGATGTGCCCAGTTCTGGGGAGGGGCAGGGCCAGGATTCCTGCAGCGAACCATGCGTCCAGCTTTGGGGTGTGGGCTCGGTCCTGTCCCCCCATAATGGAGCTATGCCAAGGCCAGCATTGCATCCTCCCCCTTTCCCAGCATCAGGGGCTGCGGCTCCTCCAGCTCCAAGAGCAGCGGGAGGAGAGACAACCTGAAAGGATTCTTTATAGCCTAGTGAGCCGAGGAAAATGCACCCGAGGGGGCCGGGCGATTGGCCTCAAGGACGCTGCGAAGGGCGAGCCGGAGATGGGGGAGAGCCCCGCGCCTGCCTGGGAGCCCGTTACATGCCACAGAACTGAATAAACGGCAAGGAGGGCTCAGGGGTGGGCCCCAAGGAGGGGACATGAATCCAAGGGGGTAGGGGCCAGGCTTCCATGGAGGGGGTGTGGGATGGGGGGCAGGGTCCAAGAAGGGGGCGTCAGGTGTCCATGCCACACCCCGTGCCACTGCCAGGCTGGCAGAGATGTGCCAGGCTCCACATGCCCAGCTCCAGAGGGCAGGTGAGCCTCAGACATCCCCCCCAGCTGCCCAGGGGCCACCCTAAAAGGCCCAGTGGCTCCCCTAAGGCCCAGAGCGGGATGGATGCAGCCCCTTGCTCCCAGATGCTGGTCAGAGTGTGTGTGTGTGTGTGGGGGGGAATGGGCAGGCCCATGGAAACAGAGGGGGATGCTAGAGGGACCCAGGAGTCCTGCATCTACAATGGGGAAAAATTGAGCCCCCCCCGCCCCTCATATTCCCGACACTGCAGGCTGTAGTTAGCCTGGCATCAGGTCCAGCCCCTCTGGCCTGAGCGAGATTTGGGGAGAGGTGATGTGTGCTTTGGGAGGTGGTGCGGGGAAGGCCTGCATGGACTGTGTAAGATTGTCACTGGATTCGCTGCACCCTCGGGACCCGCCCCAGTCTCCCTGGAGCCACAGCACCCCCTCCCTAACCATAGCCCCCCTGGATCCACAGCACCCCCCCCAAACACAGCCCCCCTGGATCCACAGCCCCCCTCCTCCATGGAATCACATCTCCTCCTGCCCTGGAATCCCCTGTGGCCCTGGAACTACAGCCTGCCCCCCCAAAACTCCCCCAGAATCCCTCCCGTGCCCTGGGCATCACCCCCCCTGCCCTGGAACCCCAGCTGCCCCCTTTAGAATTATAGCCCCCCTCCCTGGCTGCCCCGATAGCCGCTCTGTCCAACTGCCCTGGATTCCCCCCACCCACCCGACGCGCTGTTCCTTAATCCCCTGGTCAGGCCTTTCCTTATTGCACGGATTAGCGGAGGCACTGGGCTGGGCCCCCCATCGAATGAGGGGCTCCGTCTCCCTGGGAAGGGAATTTCCTCCCACCTGTTCCAGGCCACTGTAATTAGCGCTTTGTTTATTGCATCTCCACTGGGGCAGGGGTGGGTGCTGGGAGCCCTGCACTATATCCCAGGAAGCACTGAGTGTAAATACCACCGGGGTGGGCCTGGGCCTGGCGTGGGGCTGCCTGGGGGCTGGACCGGGAGTAGGGGAGTCTTCTGGGAGGAATGTGGAGGCTCGTGGGAGTCCTGGGGCCTGGCAGGGCTGGATTGTCTGTCTGTCCTGGAGCAGGCTGAGTGAGCGACCCTCTGCAATGCTGCCAGGCGGGGCGGGGGGAAAGGTATTGATCCGGGGCCTGTGTGCCCAGGAGGGAGCCCGATAGCACTGTCTGGGGTGGGGGTGGCAGTTTGTGGACCCCTCCGGGGTCAGGCAGGCTTGGGATGACTTTGGGGGTGGATTTGAATCCTGTCCCGTCACCCATTCCGCTGCTCCCGTGGTGGGGCATGTAACCCCCTCTGCCCCGGGCCCAGAGGCAGGGCCAGCCAGCGGCATGCCTGTGTCAGATCTTTCTGAGAATCAGCCTCTCCTGGGACAGGGATGTGTGTATGTGCGTGTGCACACACTGGAGCGTGGCAGCGAAGGGGTTAAAAGCAGCCTGTCTGTGGATGGGTGAGGGGGTGACATGGGTGGGTCACCGACTTCCCTGCAGGGGAGCAGCCCAGGAGCCTGCCCCTTGCTGTATAGCTGCCCCGGCTATGCCATGTCCCTTACACATCTGTATCAAGCCCTCTCCTGGAGCTAGCGGGATCGGGTGAGTGGTGTGGAACCTGGGTGAGGCTAGGATGGGGAGCAGGGGAGGTGCGGGGTGGGAGGAGGATTAGGGGGCATTGGCTGTGTTGGGGTGCAGCGTGACCTACCCCAGCTGACAGGAGCCAGGGAGGGAGGAGCAGCCTGTGCCCAGCCCTCAGGGTGCTGCTCCCTTCCTGCAGCGGGTGTGGTGTGGGGTGCCAGGCCTGGTGGCTGGGGTGCTACTGGCTGCAGCTTGTTCTCTGGGAGAATCCAGAGCTGGGGCAAACCCAGGCGGGGTGGATCTGGTGGCAGATGGGCCTGTTTGGCGCTCCTTCCCCTCTGCCAGGAGACTGTCTGGGTTCTTTATGCCAGGGACCCTCACTGCCCCCGCTCGGGCTGGGGGGGTGGGGGTGGGGCCGGAGACGGGTGCTGCTCTAGGCTCCTTTCCGGCAGGGAGCTGAACATTTCCTGCATCTCGCCCGGATTTACAGCGAACCCGGCCCTGGCGCAATAAAAGGAAATGATTCTTCTAGCCACTAATTTCTGTGTAATGAGGTCTCTGCTGGCACTGAAACCAGGGAGGGCTGGGGACGGATGAGGCCTGGCAGCCAGTGACACGGGACGCTCCTGATGGCTGGGTAAAGACGCTGTAACTCTCCACTGTACACACACACAGAGAGAGAGAGAGAGAGCAAATCTAGGGACACATGTCTCAGGATCACATGGGTGGGATCTCCCCAGGGCCAGGCCACTGCGTGAATGTCTGCGGGAGGCTGTGATGCTCAGCAGCCCCCTGGCTCTTGTCCCTGATGTGGGAAATTCGGTTGCATCCTACCCCCTCCCACCCATCCCCTGCCCTGTTATGGGACCCGTATCAGGCAGGCATGTGCCTGGGTGCCCCTCGTAAACCCGGCACTTGCCAGGTCCAGCACAGCCCGTAGAGCTGCCGTCACTGGCTAGCGGCGCTGCCAGCTGCCATCTGAGCTGGACTAACCAGCAGGACAATTAGTGGGAGCACGTCTCAGCCTCCTCCCCCTTGCCCCTGCAGAGCCACCGGAGTTTGCTGAGCAGAAAGAGTATTTGTTGGGGTTCCTGGCACAAGTGTCTGCCCTCCTGTCATACTTGTCTCCTGTCTTTAAAATGGGTACAAATAAGAAGATAGCAGCCTTGTCCATGAGATTGCTGAGAGAGAGGGCTAGATAGATACAGATGGGTGTGCATGGGGATAGATGGGTGTGTATGGGGATCTATAGGTGGGTGTGCAAGGTGATAGATGGGAGCTCGATGGATGTGCATGGGGATCGATAGATGGGTGTGCATGGGGATCGATAGATGGGTGTGCAAGGGGACAGATAGATGGGTGTGCAAAGGGATAGCTAGATGGGTGTGCATGGGGAGGTGTGCATGGGGATAGATAGCTAGATGGGTGTGCATGGGGAAGTGTGCATAGGGATAGATGGATAGATGGATGTGCATGGGGAGGTGTGCATGGGGATAGATGGATAGATGGGTGTGCATGGGGATAGCTAGCTAGATGGGTGTGCATGGGGACAGACGGATAGATGGGGGTGCATGGGGACAGACTGACAGAGGTGTGTGTAGATAGAATATGGGCCTCTCAAGGTGCCCAGAATACCCATGACCTGGAATCTCCTCTCCCATGGGGTGACAACACTGCCAGGCTGCCCTGATTGGCTTCCCCAGCAGTGTCGTGGCGCTGACTCCAGAGTGGGAGTCTGGTCCCTTTATTGGATCAAGAGCTTTCTGGTTCTGGTGGGGAGTTCATCCCAACTGCTCCGTTCTGACCTCCAGGAACATTGCAAGGAAGGCTCCGACCCTGCGATTGGGCCCCAGCCATCCTTGTTTCCCTTTGGTCGAGGGAGTCAGTTGGCCATGGGGGGTTTTTTTTTGCTTAAAGCTATTTAAAGATCCTTATGGCTGTTTGAATGGCAGCAGCACCTAGAGGTGTCAGCTGAGATCAGGAACCTTGTCCTGCCAGGTGCTTCACAGACACAGAGTGAGAAATTGCCTCTGCCCTAAGGAGCTCACAGGCTGAATAGACAAAGGGTGGGAGGGGAAACTGAGGCACGGAGCAGGGAAGGGACTTGCTCACTGTCAATGGCAGAGCTGGGAATAGAACCCAGGTGTCCTGAGTCCTTTAGCCATCATGCCACACTGCCACCCATTTCTGTAGCCTTGGTGAAGGGCGCTGGCAGTGAAATGGGTCACCCAAGGAAGTCGGGGTGAAACTGAGACTAGAACCCCAGAGTCCTGGCTCCCTATGCTGAGTCCTAGCCTTTGCACCACACTTCCTCTCCGCTGGGTCCTGGACACACCATCCAGTTTGGGGTGTGGGTGTCAGAGACTGTATTGTCCCCCGCGCGGGGACTCCACAAATCATCCTGATTCAAGAGGGGACCCCAGGAATCCCATTCAATCCACAGCCCCTTTTCTCCTCCCGCTCTGGTGGATGTACGGAGGGCAGAGAGTGCGCAGGAGGCTGGCAGAAGGGCCTCTCGCTTTTTTTATGGTCTCCCTCATAAAAAAGGCCATCAGCTCAAACCAAGAAAATATACATACTGTACGTAGGCATAAAAACAGGGAGAAAAATTACACAGCTGCCAGGGGTTTTATGTTGCTGGGGAGAGAGCTTCTTCAGGCAGGGGGAATTGGCTGGCACAGGAGTAATGACGGGAATTCGTCTCTGTAAGATCCTCTCCTTAGCTGACTGGACGCTCTTGGTCCCCAAAGCACCACGACCACTGGGATGACCCCACCCCAGGGGGTCTCAGATACTCTAGTCCAGGCCTAGGGTGGGATTGTCTTCTGCTGCCCAGTACTTTGGCCTCACTCCCACCATTCTCACAGCCCAGGCAAGCTCAAAGCACTTCACGACAGAGGTCAGAATCATTCTCTCCATTTAGCATATGGGGAAACTGAGGCACAGAGCAGGGAAGTGACTTGCTCAAGGTCACCCAGCAGGTCAGTGGCAGGATTTGAACCCAGGTCTCCTGAGATTCCATTTCTAAAAAGGCCCCTGAGCCCCTCTACTGGGGATGGACGACTCCAGTTGCTGATAGCAGCATGCGAATGTGGGACACCAATGCAGGACAGGTCTCTATAGTGGTAGGTGACCTCCCACCAGGCAGCAGGGAATAGGTAGATGGCAAGGCAAGACCATGGGGTGGGGGAGCCCTAAGGGAATTGTGGGAAGGCATCAGAGGAGTAGCAGCCCTCAGCTGTTATGTCACGGCGCTAGCTCGTCTCCACACGACAGTGAGGTTGTGTTAGTAACACTGATCATTCCCAGCTCTTTCATCAGTAGACCTCAAAGCGCTTTACAAAGCAGGTCGGTATCATTATCCCTGTTTTACAAATGGGGAAACTGAGGCACAGGGTGGGGGAGTGACTTGCCCAAGGTCACCCAGCAGGCCCGTGGCAGATCGCAGGTCTCCAGACTCCCACTCCTGTGCACAACCCACTAGGCTACACCGTAATCACAGCTGATGAGGGACGATCCCTTGTGTTCTGCCCTATACCCCCAGTCATGCCAGATGATTTGTGTCTCCAGCACACACGTTCTGAGCATGCGGCCGGGGGGCAAGTTAACGGGTAATAATGCATGTTCGCTCGTTAGTGCAGACCAGCCCTTAGGAAATGCTGCTCAGTATCCCGCCCAGGCTTCCCCACTTCTCAATTTTGCCCCACTGCCCCAAGTTATTCCCCCTTGCAGATCCCCTCCCTCTGCGGTGTTTACACCATTCCCACCCTCACCAACAGGTATCTGGCCCCTCTACTTACCATCTGGTGTGGGGAGGGGAACGGCAGAACAGCACGTGGGATTCTTGCCCGCCCACTGCCAAGCGTTGGGTCGTTTGCCCTTGGCACAACAAATGTAATATGAAGGAAGTGCCCTGGCATGATGGAGTCCAAATAACCAGGTTGACTTACTATACAGGACAGGCCTATGTTGCTCTAGAGGCTTCTAAAAACACGGTGAGGGCCCCAAGAGGGCTCACAAAGTGTTTAAAGGAGACCTGCCCTATTCCTTGCTCAGATCTCCCGCAGCAAGCAAGCAGGGCTGGGGGAGTAGGTGTGATCCTGTGTCTTAGGTGTCCCCCACTATGCCCCATCTGCAGGCGATAGGGGCCTGTTACACTCACTGCTCTGGAGGGCTGGCTTTTTAGCTTGCGCTATACCCGCTTGTGCTGTTAGCTCTGGGGGGGTCTGGTTCGATCCCTGCTGCTGGCTAGAATGGCGGCTGTGCCAGAAGCCGGCTCTTAAAGGGAAGGTAGCTGGGTCAGAACCGAGCCCTTCTGGGGGTTTGGATCAGACCTGGAGCTGGGCTGAGCCTGGGCCGACAGAGCTGGGTGGGGTGGCTCGGAGGTCAGCTGGGCTTCCCAGCTGTTGGTGAACCAGGTTATGGGTGGGTGCTAAAGGCTCTCCCAGGGATTTAGTGCAGAGAGCAGGGGACTAGACTGGGCCTCAGGAGACTGGGTTCAACTCCTAGCTGGCCATGAGCTTTCTGTGTGACCTTGGGCCAGGCACCTAGTCTCTCTGAGCCTCAGTTTCCCCTGCTGTACACTGGGGATAATAGTGCAGCCTGGGGTTAAATCCCGTGGGAGGGGCTCCCATTCCCCGGCAAGGGGCAGGGCATGGGAGCACCTTGGCTCAGCAGCTAGGGGCTGCTGAATTGGAGCTCAGGAGCGGGTGCGGTGCAAGCGGCAAAGCAGCGTGTGTTGTTACAGAGTCCAAAGTGCTTGAAAGATCAGCCCTGGAGGGGAGCAGTCACTGCTGGACATCACCCTGCCCGAGCAAGGAGGGGTAGACAACCCTCCAGAGGAGAAGGAGGAAGGGCTCAGGCAGAGATCTGGGGAAGCTGCCCTGGGTGCCAGGTGCTGCAGAGGGGAAGGCTCTTACGCCTGCTGTGGGAGATGGTGCGACAGGATGGTGGGGGATGAGCAGGGCAAGATAATTTCCATGTGCTGGCTTGAGGGAGGTGTAATTTTTAGCTGCTCCCTCATAGGTGGCAATATGGCCTAGTGGATCAGTCACTGGCGTGGGACTCAGGACACCCAGCTCTGCCACCAACCTGCTGGTTGACCTGCGGCAAGTCACGTCTCCTCCCTGGGCCTCCCTTTCCCCCGACACCCTTTGTCCATTCGGCCCGTGAGCTCTTTGGGGCGGGGGCCAGTTCTCCAGGCGTGTGTGTGCAGCGCCTGGCACAGTGGGGGCTCAGTCTCATTTGGAGCCTCCAGGGTTGTCAGGGTGGCGGGATCTGAGGTTGGTGTGTTCCTGAGGGGGTCCTGCCCGAGTCGGGGGCTGGAGAAGCTGGCTCCTAGTCCTGACCTCCACCTGACATTGGCCGCGAGGGAGGCCGGAGCGGTCGGCGTGGCGAGGTCCAGCCGGCAGCGGCAGAGCCAGCACCGCGCTTTGCTCAGCAAGTTGCGGGAAGCAGAACTTAGCCGGCAGGTTTGGGCTGAGCCGGCTCCGGGGCAGAGCACGAGGGGCACCAAGGTGGCTGGCTTCCTCCTCCGAGCTGAAAACGAGCCCCGGGAACAAGGGAAAAGAATGTTGTGAGCGCCAGGGCCTTTGGGCTCAGGTGCCCCCTGGCTCAGATATGGGCCATTTTAGCTCCAGGACCCCGGGCTGCACCTCTCCTTGGCATCTGCCCTTACCAGGGGCCACTGCCGTGCCCAGAAACCCTCTCCTGCGGATAGAGCCTGGGAGGGCTGTTCTGCTGCCCTGGGGCCTCCTTGCACGGCTGCCACTGCCCTACTGGCTTTTATTTGGCTGGTACCCATGTCCAGGGGTGTGTGTGTGTGTGGGGGGGGGGTCTCAGGACCCCCCACCCCTCCCAAGTGCCCAGGCCCCCCCCATGCCTCCCGCAGGAGCACAGCAATTCCTCCCCCGTGCACCCCACCTGGATCGCCCCCCCAAAAAACCTTCCCTCCACTATGGCACACTGTAGCCCCGTTGTCTGGGGGTGGGGTTCCCAGCCCGCCCCCCACCTTCCCGAACTTTCCAGGCCCGGATTAGTTTTTGCGCTCCCGGCCTGTGGGACATTCTTTACATTCATTCCCAGTCTTTAAACAATTAGGCGAGGGGCTGAGGGTCCTTTATAATTTATGGGCCTGATGATAGTGGAAGGAGCTGCCAAGGGGGCAGTTAAAAGTGCGGGGAGGCGCTCCCAGGCCTGCCTAATGCAGCCCAGGTTGCAAATGCCTCTTAGAAAGGAAAAGGCTTAAGGAGTTTGCTGGGCTTGGGGAGGGGGCTGGACCCTCCCGGCTGATGGTCCCTCCATCCCCCCGCCCCCATGAGGGGTTGGGGTTCTCATGCTGCAGGAAGAGGCTAGGTGGGAGGCTTTCTCTGTGTGTGTCTGGTGAGATGCGGTGTGGGTGGTGGGTACAGGGTGTGTGTGTGTGGCGGGTGGGTGGTCTCTGGGGCCAGCCATCAGAGGCGAGGTGTAAATGAGCGCACCGGGAGGGTGTGTTAGCCTGTGGGGAGGAGGTGTGTGTTCTGCCTGGGTGAGCATGTGTGTTCTGACTGGTGAGGGTGTGTGTGTTGTGTGTTAGTGTGGGGGGTAAGAGGGTGTGTGTGCGTGTTCTGACTGGGTGTGTGTGTTGTGTGTTAGTGTGGGGGGAAAGAGGGTGTGTGTTCTGACTGAGTGAGGGTATGTGTGTTGTGTGTTAGTGGGGGGGGTAAGAGGGTGTGTGTGTGTGTTCTGACTGGGTGAGGGTGTGTGTGTTGTGTGTAGGTGTGGGGGGTAAGAGGGGTGTGTGTGTGTTCTGACTGGGTGAGGATGTGTGCTTTGTGTGTTGGTGTGTGGGGTAAGAGGGGTTGTGTGTGTTCTGACTGGGTGAGGGTGTGTTCGTTGTGTGTTAATATGTGGGGTAAGAGGGTGTGTGTGTATGTTCTGACTGGATGAGTGTGTGCCTTGTGTGTTGGTGTGGTGAGTAAGAGGTTGTGTGTGGGTTCTGACTGGGTGAGTGGGGGGGTTAGTGTGTGGTGTGTGTGTGTTCTGACTTGCCATGTATGGTGTGTTAGTGTGTGGTGTATGAGCATCTCTGTGTGTTTTCTCTTTGTGTGAGCATGTGGGCATTGTATTAGTGTGTGGTGGATGACTGTGTGTGTATTTTCAGAGTAACAGCCGTGTTAGTCTGTATTCGTAAAAAGAAAAAAGAAAAGGAGTACTTGTGGCACCTTAGAGTTTGTGTTGTGAATGTGTGTCACTGTGTGGTGGATGAGTGTGTGTGTGTTGCGAGTGTGTGTTAGTGTGTGATGGATGAGTGGGTGTGGGCTGGTGTGGGGGCATTTCTGTGTTAATTTTAATTCCTTGGGACATTCAGTGAAGCCCCCACCCCTCGCAATAGCTGGGAAGTGGCACATTCGCCCCCTCTGCTGCTGGCCCAGCTCATCCCGGCAGCAGCTCCTGAGCAATTTGCTTCTTCTCTGTCTGCTGAGGGAGCCCAGCGGGCAGCTGACCCCAGGGGCTGGGGCAGGCGTGTGCCCTGCTGCCTCGCTCGGGGCCTGGAGCCCAGTGAAACCCAGACTCGCCCCGGCTGGGGGGCTGAAAAGACAACCCGCCCTCCAGACCCTCCAGAGACAGGGGCCACGGGTCATGGACCCCCGGGACTGGGTATACGGAGAGGCAGGATGCCAGGGCAGTGACAGGGATATGTGGGTGGTGTGTGTTGGGGTCCCAGACAAGCAGTGAGGGGGCACAGTGCCTGGTTAGCCAGACCCCACCACCAGCTAACAGCAGGGCACTACCCCCGGCAGTTACTGTGTCCGACCCCCTCACCTGCGCTTGGACTCCCACCCCGGTGCCAACCTGTGTCTGGCAAGGTGAGCCGAGCCTCCATGGGCCGTGCTGCCCAGAGCAGGACACCGCGCGCGGGCTGGTTCTGCCGCCAGCGGGGGTCTCTTGTATCAGCGTTGGGGGAACAAGGCCTTGGGGGATCCCTGGGTTGATTCAGTCTCTGGTTCCCACGCGCAGGCTCCGCCCCGAAGGCCCTGCCACACAAGTGGGGGGGTCTTTCCAGCATCCTTGCCCCAGCCTGGACAGTTCTCCAGGGATTAGGATGGGGCGGGGTTGGGATGGGCAGGCCCAGACAGCTGCAGCCTGCATGGGGCACGTTTCCCAGGGCCCGGCAGAGACAGCTGGTGGGAGCAGGCCGGGGGTGTGCGGGGGGGAGTGGTGGGGGGAGGGAGAAAGCTCATGCAGATGTGCCCTCGGCTCCTGTCACTGTGGGAATCTGGAGCAGGTGCACTGGATGCAAAGGGCAGCGTGATCACCCCCTACCCGGGAGCCAGTGCATGGGGCAGGGGCTGGGAATGCACCTGCATTGTAGGCGCTGTGCTGGGGAGAACACAACTGCTCTCCAGTGCCTGCTGAGACACACACCACACAGACCCTCCTCCCTCTTCCTCCACACCACACAGACACCCCCACCCCCACACCATGCAGACACACCAAACTCCTCCCCCCACAGACACACACACCAGGCACTCACTGCCTACAGATGCACACACACACCACACATTGTGCAGAGGCACACAATGCACACACGCCCCTCCCACAAGCACCCACTCACCACTCAGAGACACACCATGCAGACACATACACCACGTACACACAAACCACACTCTCCCCCCCCCCCCGCATGCAGATAGACTCCCCACACACCCCAGAGACGCACACCCGGTCCCCACACATGTGCAAGCACAGAAACACAACGCATACACCACCCACAGATAGAAACACTCACCCCATGCAGGTACACCAGGACAGACAGACAGACACCCCCCCTCCTCCTTATAAACCAGTTCCCCATTGGTGCTCCCCCAGTGCCCTGGCAAGGCCTGGCCCACCCTTCCTGGGGTATAGCTCCCTGGGGACCTGCTCCTGCTCCCACGAAGCTCGATGGCAAAGCTCCCAGCAATTTCGATGACAGCAGGACGGGGCTTCCTGGACCCTGGTCCCCAAGAGCTGCCTGGTCTTGCTGGGATCTTTCTCCCTCAAGGCTTGATCTTCACGCCCCCGGGGACAGGCGGGGTGTTAAGTTGGGCAAGGCATTAGCTCCCTTCTCCGGGAATCACTCCCTGCTGTTTGTTTGATTCATTTCACATTTTCCGAGGGTTTTTATTAGGAAGGTTTATTGCTTTGTCGTTAGACTTTGGAGGATGTTATACAGCGAACCCCGGTGTCCTGGTGGGGGCTGGGAAAGAGGCTGGCTAAAAACACAATAATAATGCAATCAACTGGGTAGTGTGTGTAGACAGAGCGAGCAGCAGAGAGCACCACTGCTCTCAGCGGAGTGGAACTGGAACCATTCACCCAGGAGCCATAGCCCCTATACTGCTACTAGCTAAGGGAGATCCTCCATTAGTCCCAGGAGGAAGGGGAGCTGGGTTCTATCCCCACTGCTTCTGTGGAGGTCCCAGCTGTTATGGACTCGATCTGAAAGCCCCTGAACTGGGTCATTGGTTGGGCCCCACAGCGGGTTTTAGCTGGCTTGGGCTCCCACCAGCAAGGCAGCCAACCAGGTGGGTTTTCAGGGGAGCTGGGATGGAAGGTGCTATGTGCATTCTGGACGCCATCTAGGCCAGAGGCTCCCTCCTGGAGCTTGGGGCTCCCTGAGCCCCCCAGTCCTCATTGCTAGCTGCCAGCTAACCTGCAGCCTCCTGTCTTTGGATGTGCCCCTGCATCCCTTCCCCATCCACTGTGGTCTATTTACAACCCTGTGGTCCCCACCCCCTGGAGGCAGCCAAACCCAGCCCTGCGCAAAGCCCCCCCGCGCGCCCAGCTTCCTCTGCAGGGAGATGGGCAGAGAGGGACTTGGGGAAGCTGGCAGGCTGGAGGCGGGGGGCTGCTCTGGGTGTCTGATGAGCAGCCAGCAGGGGTCTCTAGCACATCAGGAATTGTGGAGGAGAGCAGCCAAGCAAGACCACAGCAAAATTCCCCTTATTTCGCTGCTCCAGGCATGGGGGGACCCGTCCCCCCTCTCCACTCCACCTCACGCAGCTGGGTGGCTTTCCCAGGCACCAGCATCCGAGCAAGAAGCACAGCATCCCCCCTTCTATGTCCAACAGGCCCCACAAACCCCCTGTCGCCCCGAGTTAGCGCAGCCCCCCCACCCCCTGGCCTCCGCCGTGGAGTCACTAGGTCCCACGGCCTCCCCCATGCAAATGTGCCAGGAGCCCCCCCTTTTCCCCTGGGGGTCCCACCGGGGAGGGGAGGCAGTGCCAGAGGGACCGTGGAGCCATCAGCGCCTGCATCCCTGTGGCAGCTCCGGAAGATCACGAGGGCTCATTCTCCATAGCCTAGCATGGCCGTTGACACTAGTGCAAAGCGAGCGTGAAACACGGGGCTCTGCTGGTAGAAGTGGCCGCACGAGGGACCAGGCCCTGGGAAATCAGGCTTCTGTTTTCCTCCTAGCCATTGTTTCAAATGCCTGCCATGCCCCCGTCCCCCACCCAGGGATACAGCAAACTCCATGCCCAACCCCTCCCCCGCTCCGAGATCTTAACCCTTCAGGTCCTGTCTGCTCCATTATAGGGCCTCAGGGACACTTGCCTTCAGAGAAGAACCGTGTGCCCTGCCCAAGGTGGCAGCATTTCAGTGATGGGCACAGGGAGCTTTGTCTGGGGCTAGCTTGTGAAGCACTTAGAGATAAAAGGCAAGGCTCACGGAGGAGTTCTTCTCCTAGCCACTCCTGTTGTTCTCCAAGAGGAAGGGCAGTTGCCATTGTTCTTACTGTGGGGGGAAAGAGATTATCTACTGTTCTCAGTGTGGGGTTTTGCTATTGTTCTGTGGGGGGAGGGGATAATCCATTGTTCTCGGGGGTCTCTATTGTTCTCAGGTGGAGGGGATCCTCCATGTTCTCAGCTGGGAGGGGGGAGATCATCTGTTGTTCTCGGGGTGGGGGTTCTCTGTTGTTATCATGGTGGAGGGGATACTCCATTGTTCTCAGCTGGGGGGAGGAGATCATCTATTGTTCTCAGTGTTCTCTATTGTTCTTGGGGGAGGGATACTCCATTGTTCTCAGCTGGTGGGGAGGAGATCAGCTATTGTTCTCAGTGGCAGGTTTTCTATTGTTCTCGGGGCGGGGGAGGGGATTCTCCATTCTCAGCTGGTGGCGAGGAGATAATCTATTGTTCTTAGTCGGGGGGGGGGTTCTCTGTTGTTCTTGGGGAGGGGGGATACTCCGTTGTTCTCAGTGGGGGTGCTGGGACCAGTTTCCTTCTGACATCTGGCCCTGCCAGCCCCGGGCAGGAACATCAACTGCTCCAACATTCCTGGGCTTCACAGAGCCGGGACCCTGGGACATCCAGCCCAGAAGCCCCCGAGCCTGCCAAGGGGGCACTGGGGAGAACACTGCATTGGCCCTCTGACCCAGCCCAGCTTTGACACTGGCACTCATGGTCTCGATGCTGCTGGACCCGCTATGGGCTCTGGGCCCTGAGTCTGTCCCATGGGTGCATTGCAGTGTATGTGTGTGTGTGGGGGGGTGTCAGTCTCATTTGGGGTCTCTAATGCAGCCCTGGGGGCACAGCCCCTGACAAATAAGGGAGCTTGGAGACCGTGGCTGCAGGGCACAGAGGGAATAGCCCTGGGTGGGCATCTCCAGGTACCTAGGGAGATAGAGGCTCAGCTCTCAGGCAAGGCTAAATGAACAGATGCAGGCCTGAGCCTGGCAGGGGGTGGGCGGAGAGCTCCCAGGGCTTCATGGCAAAACTATCAGCCCTTCCCTGTCCCCTGAGCATCATCCCCTCTTCCTAGGAAGTGCTCAGCCGAGATGGTGCAGCTGCTTTTTGATGGGCACTCTGGGCGGTGGCTTGCTCCCCTCCCTCCCACAGCTCTGTGGGACAGATCTCCGTGTTGGCAAGGGAGCGGGCAAAGCACTTCCCCAGGCTCTGTGCCTCAGTTTCCCCTCCCTCCCTGTATCTATTCAGACGGTACACCCTTTGGGACAGGGACTGTACAGCGCCTGGCGTGACGGGAGCCTCTGGGTGCTGCTGGAACATGGCAAAAGACTGGAGGGAAGAGTCATGAGCCACTTGTCTCTCGTACAGGCCTCCACAGCAGGTGCTCACATTGCAAGGCAAGCGTCCTGCGCTAGGTCTGGGTGCTCCCAATCTGGGACGTGTCTAGAGAGTGAGCAGCCCATGCAGATGAACCCTATCGTCCCCCGTGCAGGTTACTTCAGCTCCAGAGTCTATGCTTTGAGCTGGGGGGGAGCGGTGATTCCCAGTGCGAGGAGACGTCCTTGCACCAGCTCGACAAGTGCGGCAAGTGTGCTAAACATGGAGTGTAGCCCCGGCAGCAGGAGGCTAGCTGCCCTGAGTGCGGGAACATAAGGGAACTAGGTAGGAGAATGTCTCCTCTCACTCCTCCCCAGCTCCAAGTCCAAGTGCAGGCATACCCAGGGCTTGCCGTGCGAATATCACCATTATGCACGGGGAGCTGTTAGATCACAAGCCTTGGGAACAAAGGGATGGTGTTAACACATGGTGACTCCCTAGTCTACACAAGCTTTAACACAAGCGTTGTAGCTTTAACACCAACACACCTCTGTCCTAGGAGACATCGACATTTGAGCTCTGAGGTGTGATTCCCAGCTTGCATAGATTTACCCACGCTAGCTCTGTGGGAGCTAGCGCCTAAAAATAGCAGCGTGTCTGTGACCGTACAGACAGCTGCTCGGGCTAACCCCGGGCCAGGGGATCGGTGTTTTACCCCAGGGTGGCTAGCCAAGCTCAAATGTAGACACACCCCTAGTGTAGACAGAGGGAGCCTGGCCAGTTCCAATCTACAGATCTAGCTACTTTAAGCATGTTTAATGTGCCTGTCTCCGCAGCGTCTGGCCACAGCCGTATCTCCAAACTGGGCTAAAGACTTGGGCCACGATTTGCAGGTGCTGCCATGTGCACAAAACACACTGTCCGGGGGGGGGGGTCTGGCTTTGTGGAACATGACGAAAATCAGGGGGCTCAAACTGGGACCCCCAAAATTCCTAGCTAGTTTGGGAATCTTGGCCTTTAGATGATGCAGTTGGCTCTGCCTAGTCGACTCAGCTCCTGTCTCTGCTCTGGAGCTGAAATTTAAGCAGCCTGGGTGGTCCATGTTACCCCTATTCAGTGACTCACTTCATCATGCCATTGATCATTCCTGGAGTGTGAAGGGACACAAATCTCCCTGTAGAACCAACCGGGATGTTAGGGTAATTGCATGGAATGGCTTGTCTTTCAGCTCTTCCCTGAACAGCCAGCAAACTGTTGTCCCCCAACAGCTCCGTTTTCCACACAGCAGGATGGGCTGCAGTAGCACCACAGAGAGCAGGATGTAGGGAGACAGATTATATTACAATGAGGTTTGCATGGTGGCGAATCCTGCAGGAACTGTGGTGTGGGTTGCATTGCCTTTGCAGCACAGTGCGGAACCCTGCAGGAATACACTGCATTGCAGTGAAGGTTGCATTGCCTTTGCAGCACAGTGCGGAACCCTGCAGGAATACACTGCATTGCAGTGAAGGTTGCATTGCCATTGCAGCACTGTGCAGAACCCTGCAGGAACACACTGCATTACTTTGCAAGTTGCATTGATTGGGAACACGGTGCAGGACACTGCAGGAACACACTGCATTGCAGTGAAGGTTGCATTGCCTTTGCAGCACAGTGCGGAACCCTGCAGGAATACACTGCATTGCAGTGAAGGTTGCATTGCCATTGCAGCACTGTGCAGAACCCTGCAGGAACACACTGCATTACTTTGCAAGTTGCATTGATTGGGAACACGGTGCAGAACCCTGCAGAAACACACTGCATTGGGGCGCAGCTTCACCATAGTGATTTTCTGCCAGGTGGGTTCCAAGTATTGAGTATTTGCAGAGGCAGCATGGCCAAACCCAAGAGTTCATCAGCCGTGAGCCAGGGGTCTTGCCACAAATAATGAGATTGGCTTAAAAATCATGACATTTAAAAAAAAAAAGCCAGGTGGGGCTGTCATCATTTGCCTTCTGCTTTTTGAGCCTTGAGGGGTCACATTTTCTCCGCCAACACAAGGGCTAGAAATGTCATTTCTTTTTGGCTGGGACTCAAGCTGATCCTATGACTCTGGGAGCTGGGGATTTGTGAAAATCAACAGATGCCACGAGGACATCATGAAAGTTGCAAACACTGCCACTGGAAGGTGCCCTGTGCTCAGAGTCATTGATTCCTTTGCTTGTCAAATACGAACCCTACACTCCTCTCAAACCTCTCCCCACTGGGAGGTGAGGCGGGATGATTGCTCCTGTTTGACAGAGGGGAAATTGAGGCACAGAGGGGGATGGGAGTGATCCAAAGCCCCACACAGGGAGTCACCGTGCTGTCTCCCTGTCTCAATGCTAAAATTATGGCTCGTAGGGTCTGGAGCAGTGCAAGCCTGGTACAGTCACAGATGCAGCCGCATCCCATCTCCCCTTCCCCAGTGCTCTCCAGCAGAGGGCAGCGGGCCCAGAGAACAGAGCCTGGACTGTTGGAAAACAGGCAGAGGATGGCGAGGGCCAGTGCAGCAGGAATGGGCAGACAACGGTTTCAAAGGGAAACTTTGCCATAGCAACCACCCCCCCTCCCAGAGGGGAGGCAACTGGCAGGGTGGGGGGGTTCATCCCCCAAAGCATGAAGGGGGCAGGGGGTGTGGCCTAGTGGCTAGAGTGAAACACTGGGATTAAGAAGACCAGGGTTCCCTTCATAACTCTGCCACTGGGTGACCTTGGGCAAGTCTCTGTGCCTCAGTTTCCTCTCCCACAGCCATTCAAGCTGGAAGCTCTTTGGCTCAGGGACTGTCTCTCATTTTGTGCCTGTGCAGCATCTCACACAACAGGACCCTGGTCTCAGCTGGAGTCTCTAGGTGCTACTGTCAGACAAAGAATAAGGATCACAAACTCATGCCTTAGGACAGGGAGCTTTGCTTTTATTAGGTGTATTATGGTAGTGCCTAGGAATCCCCGGCATGGACCAGGAAGGAACCCATTGTGCTAGGTGCTCTACATTATTTATTAGGTATATTACAGTATCAAGTAGGAGCCCCAGCCGTGGACCCAGACTCCATTGTGTCAGGTGCTGTACAAACCCCGAACACACTCTGAAGAGCACTCAGCAGGCATTGCACTGTGCTATGTAATAACACAGGCTGGGATTTCCAAGGGCGTTAGGCCCTCAGCTCTGACTGAAATTCACCAGAGTGGTGCAGTGGGAGGAAACCTGCAGCTGTGAGGGTTCCCACTAATGGATGATCCCGTTTGCCAGTGATGGGAAGATCCCGAACCATGCCTCGGCCGAGACATGGTTTCCAAATGGTGTGTGGAATATTGCCCCCCCTGGTTGGCTGTGAAACGGGCCCTTTGGAGAATGCATTTGCCAAAGCAGCGACTCAGTTCTGGCGGCTTCAAAGACTCAGGGGCCAGTTTGGGACACCCAGGGTCAGATCCTGAGTGCTCAGCACCCACAATGGAGACCAGATTCCCAAGAAGCTCAGCTCTCATTTCAGGTAGTCCTCAGCTCCCAGCACCTCCCATGGCGGGCCAGATTTGCCCAAGAACTCATGCTTTGACGTGCTGAGCTCTTGGGAAAAGCTGGCCACTTGTTTTGGGGGTTTAAACTGGGTTCTGAGCTCTTCAGAGACTCTGTCTCCCCAGATGCTGATCTGCGGGGGGCCCTGTCTCTACAGGAGTCCAGGGGCTACTAGGCTGTGTTGATCAGGCCTCAGGCTGGGCACTGAAAAACATTGGCCCTTGAAATCAGAGGCCACAGCGAAAAGTCTGGGTCTGGAATTCCAATCCCCAAGGCTCACACCAGGACAGCAGTGGGCTGGGAACAGTACGGACACTTTGGCTCTTAAAAAACACCGCAAAAAGCCAGGCTTCCCATCTTGTGCCTGCTGGGGAGATAGGCTAGTGCGTGGGGGTAGCCCAGCCGGTGTGATGGGAGAAACGTAGCTAGGGATGGCATCTCTCTCTGTTTCTCTGTGGGATGCAGAAAGCTCTGTGCCAATGTAAGTGTGTGTGCTTTGCAGGCAGGAAACACACACACACACACATATCTCTGGGTGTGGGCTTTGCAGGCAGGTAGAGCCTCTTTACACACACACACACACACACACACACACACGCACACACACACCCCCCTCTGGCTATCTAGCATTGGAATCTCCCATATGTTTTTCAGTGCCAATCTCTTTATGTGTGTGTGTGTGTTCTTTGCAGGCAGGTAGCGCTTCTTCACACACTCACACACAACTCTGGCCTCGCCATTTCCCTGGCCCTGATGCCATTAGCCATAACTCAACAGACGATTTCATAAACCTACTTAAGAATGTAAAAGTTTGATAATAATTCCTGTATTATTAACCCTCCCACCCTTGTAAATTTTATGGGCTTGGCGCTGTGCTGGTATTGAGTCTGGGATGAGACGCGCCCGTCGGATGGGATTCCAAGTTTATGATTAATTCTGCTGTCAGTCTGGGTCATATTTATTAATAGTCCTAATGCGGGAAGCAATAAAGGAAGAGAGAGATTCTATTAATTAAATCATTGTTATAATTAACTTTCATTAAAGAAAAATCAATAAAGAGGAGCCACGATTGAAATAGTGGCCATCCATTACCTTGGATTTTACTGGAATGCAGTCAGGATTCTCTATATATTACAGCCGAGGAGCCGGGAGGGAAGGGAACTGCACCCAAACGGCTGCCAGGAGCGCCAGCGCGTCAGACCAACCTGATTTAAAGGACCCACACCGTATGTGTGTGTGTGTGTGTTTGTGTGAGTGTGTGTGCATTGGGGGTGAGTGAGTGTGTGTATGTGTGCATTAAGGGGTGGCTCTGTGTGTGTGTGTGTGTGTGTGTGTGTATTGGGCCGTGTGTGTGTGTGTATTTGTGTGTCCTCACCTGGGTGTGTGACATGTGTGAATGTGGGTCTGCATATGTTTTATAGCTTTGTTGGAACATAAGAACATAAGAATGGCCATACTGGGTCAGACCAAAGGTCCATCCAGCCCAGTATCCTGTCTACTGACAGTGGCCAATGCCAGGTGCCCCAGAGGGAGTGAACTTAACAGGTAATGATCTAGTGATCTCTCTCCTGCCATCTCCTGGGGGGAGGGATAGCTCAATGGTTTGAGCACTGGCCTGCTAAACCCATTGGGGATTGGTCCTGCTTTGAGCAGGGGGTTGGACTAGATGACCTCCTGAGGTCCTTTCCAACCCTGGTATTCTATGATTCTATGATCCATCTCCAACCTCTGACAAACAGAGGCTAGGGACACCATTCCTTACCCATCCTGGCTAACAGCCATTAATGGACTTAACCTCCATGAATTTATCCAGTTCTCTTTTAAACCCTGTTATAGTCCTAGCCTTCACAACCTCCTCAGGCAAGGAGTTCCACAGGTTGACTATGCGCTGAGTGAAGAAGAACTTCCTTTTATTTGTTTTAAACCTGCTACCCATTAATTTCATTTGATGGCCCCTAGTTCTTCTATTATGGGAACAAGTAAATAACTTTTCCTTGTTCACTTTCTCCACACCACTCATGATTTTATAGACCTCTATCATATCCCCCCTTAGTCTCCTCTTTTCCAAGGTGAAAAGTCCTAGCCTCTTTAATCTCCCCTCATATGGGACCCGTTCCAAACCCCTAATCATCTTAGTTGTCCTTTTCTGAACCTTTTCTAATGCCAGCATATCTTTTTTGAGACGAGGGGACCACATCTGTACACAGTATTCAAGATGTGGGCGTACCATGGATTTATATAAGGGCAATAAAATATTCTCCGTCTTATTCTCTATCCCTTTTTTTAATGATTCCTAACATCCCGTTTGCTTTTTTGACTGCCGCTGCACACTGTGTGGATGTCTTCAGAGAAATATCCACGATGACTCCAAGATCTTTCTCCTGATTAGTTGTAGCTAAATTAGCCCCCGTATGTATGTATAGTTGGGGTTATTTTTTCCAATGTGCATTACTTTATATTTATCCACATTAAATTTCATTTGCCATTTTGTTGCCCAATCACTTAGTTTTGTGAGACCTTTTTGAAGTTCTTCACAGTCTGCTTTGGTCTTAACTATCTTGAGCAGTTTAGTATCATCTGCAAACTTTGCCACCTCACTGTTTACCCCTTTCTCCAGGTCATTTATGAATAAGTTGAATAGGATTGGTTCGAGGATTGACCCTTGGGGAACACCACTAGTTACCCCTCTCCATTCTGAAAATTTACCCTTTGTTCCCTGTCTTTTAACCAGTTCTCAATCCATGAAAGGATCTTCCCTCTTATCCTGTGCCAACTTAATTTACGTACGAGTCTTTGGTGAGGGACCTTGTCGAAGGGTTTCTGGAAATCTAAGTACACTATGTCCACTGGATCCCCCTTGTCCACATGTTTGTTGACCCCCTCAAAGAACTCTAATACGTTAGTAGGACATGATCTCCCTTTACAGAAACCATGTTGACTTTTGTGCAACAATTTATGTTCTTCTATGTGTCTGACAATTTTATTTTTTACTATTGTTTCAACTAATTTGCCCAGTACTGACGTTAGACTTACCGGTCTGTAATTGCCAGGATCACTGCTCGAGCCCTTCTTAAATATTGGCGTTACGAAGTATGGGAGTAATTGGTGACGCAGGCAGGTGTCTCCATGTGGAGGGGTCTGGCTCTGTGTGGTGGATGTTGGTGCGTGTCGGAGTGCACCTTTACGCCTGGGTGTCAGTGTTTGTATACCAGCCCGTGGGCATTGCCGGTATGATTGTGAATGCGTGTGTAATCACGCATATATCTGTACGAGTGCACGTCTTTCTGTGGGTTGAGCATGTGTGCTGGCATAGGAACATGCGTGTTCCAGTGTCAGTGCGTGTGTAGCTTCAGCCCATGCCAGGAAAGGCTGGGGTCAAGATGTTCAAGAATCTGCAACAGCTGCCAGCTGGGGGAGTTAACCCTTAAGTGGGCGTCTAGCCCGGCCGGGTTCCTAGGCAGGGTTGGTTGTTGTGCATACGTGGGGCTCAGTCTATGGTGCTGACACCAGCGGCCCACAGGCCACACTCCTACACAGCCTCATGCATTCTCCAGACAGTGGCTGAGGAGCCCTGAGTCCCCTCTCAGGTCAGAGAGGAGCGGACCTGGGAACACAGTGTATTACAGTAGCTCCGAGGCCTCATTGGGTCGGGTGCTGCACAGACAGTCCCTGCCCTGAAGAGCTCACAGTCTAAATAGACAAACGGTAGGAGGGGAAACTGAGGCACGGAGCAGTGAAAGACTTGCCCAGTGTCACCCAGCAAGGGTCAGAGAACCCAGGAGTCCTGACTCCAAGTCCTCAGCCCTAGCCACTGGCCTATGCTGCCGCAGTGCACCACTTCTCCTCTCACCCCGCTGTCGGGGCACCCGCATGTTTGTCACGTCAGTTTCACAGCCCCCTTCTCTGCCCTTTGCACGCAGGCCAGACAGGACGCCAGAGCTGCAAGAACCCACCCATCTGGGGCACCAGCCTGCCATTGTCAGTGTTGTCCCCGTCCCCCTGTCCCTGCCTGAGTCCCATTCCAGGCTTCCCTCATCCCATGGGCAAAGGTTGCTGTGGCACGACTGATGGGCTCATAGCCTGCAGCTTTGGGGGTAGCGCCCTGGGGACGCCGAGACTCCTGGGGCATAGAATCATGGTTCCTAGAGTCAAGGAGAATCCCTCCCCCGAAGATCCCTCCCCATCCCGTGCAGGGTTCTGTAATGCTCTGTGTGGGTCCTGTCACCATCCAGCTCCTCCGCTAAGCTGGGGGGATGACTGGATCGCCTTGCGCTACGGGGATTCTCTGTGTTCCAAGGGAGCAGAGTGTAAGTTGCAGCAGTCTCAGGGCTGCTCTAACTTATGCCATGGGCCAAGCAGGGCCAGGAAGATGGGCCACGCAAAGGTGGCTCAAACTGCCTTCCTCCCTCCCTCCCCCGCAGTGTATGGGAACCAGGCCCATGACGAGGCTGTAATTTCCCAGCCCAGCTGTTCTAATTAAGGTGACAGAGCCAGACTGGGGAAGGAGTCCCTGCAGGGGAAGCTCTCCCATGCCTGTGAAAGGAAAGGGTTAACTTTGACACCATCCTCTCCCCTCTGCATTGAGCTCTCTGATCCCCATGCCCCCTCCTGCTGCTGCACCATTCCCCACCTCCCTCCAAACCTCCCTGCTCTTGTCCTGCTTCCTCTTACTCAGACTGTAAGATCTTTGGAGCGGAGACTGGCTGATCCATGGCCTGATTGTCCATGACCCTGACCATTGTGCAGTCACACCCTGTGCAAAGGGCCAAGGGAGCATGCTACTTGCCCTTTTTGGACAATCAAGGCTGGGTTTTCCAAAGAACATGGCTCTCCATTGGATCACAATATTTAGTTGTCGCCAAGTCCCAGCTCCTGGAGTCACGTGATTCCATGAGAACCTTAGCGTTTGTTGAAAGAAAGGAAAAAAGGGCCAGATCTGCAAAGGGAGTAGGTGCCTAATTCCCATGGGCACCTTGGAGGATCTGGGCCTAAGTTCGCAGCCCTTGTGATTTCAGAGAAACTCTTGGAAATGGGACTCCAATGGCTCCAAAGCAAAAGGTGAATAAAAAACCCCCATCACTGATTATTTATTTTTGTAAAAAAACCAACATGATTTTAAAGAAAATCTGGTGATTTTTAAGCCTCTCTCTTGTTTTTTGAGGGGCCTGGCTGTGGATTCCGATGCCTGGGGAGTGCTGCCGTCAGGCACCCAAATAAGGATTGGATTTTCCAAACCTGTCAGCCCCGGCCGGGACCCTGCCAGTGCCCCATGTGGGGAGCTAGTTTGTAAATTCGGCTGTTTAAGAGCCTCACTGGGACGTACAACTAGGCTGCAGGTCCGGCCCTGAGTCCAGCCTCTGCTGTTTGCAAATGGCTTCCCAATCCAGGGATGAGCGGTACCATAGCAACCCAGAGTGCGGTAGTCATGGCGACTGGGATTCTGCGAAGCAGCAGAAAAGAGAGAGAGCTCCAACTCCCGCTGAATTCCAGTGGGCCTCTGCCAACCTTTGCCCCTTTGAAAACCCCATCCTTATTGCTGACTATTATGGTTTAGCATATTACCTCACCCGCCTTGTCTGGCTCGTTGAGAATCTGCAGCTAGAGAACTGCAGGTTACTACTGTTATTCGAGTGCATCAACAATACCAATCTTATAAATGATGAGAATCAATACAATTATATCATTAATAGTTTTACTAATTATTCCTGTTGTTGTTGTTATCCATTTGAACCTGCAGTTGTAAATCATATTAGTGGATATTGTGGTAATGCTAAGGGGGCACAGGCCAGGGGGTCAGGCCCCCATTGTAGGTGCTGAGAGGTGGGAATCGCCTTCCCTATCGGTGTGTAGCCTCGCTCCATGTTGTTCTCCAGCCGCCGTGCTTCACCCCAGAGGTGGCTGCATTCCAGGGCGGGCGAAGCAGGGTCAAGTGCTTTGGGACGTTTCCCAGCCATCCGTTTTTACGCTGCTCTGATAATCTCTTATTAATGATGGAGCGTTTCCGAGTGCCCCGCTCGGAGCCTTGCCTTGCATCGGCACGCTAGGAAACCCGACAGAGGAGCCGCAGGTGGCGAAGATTTAAGATGCCCAGTAGGCAGTGCGGGTACAGCCTGACTCAGGCATTGGAAGCTGCATGTGTCATGCACCCTCTGGCAGAGAGCGTGCCAGCGGGGATCTCTCGTGGCAGCAGGGGCGGGCGGAAGGCAGTTTTACAGCCGCTGCAAATCACTCCAAGGGCCCCAGGTTGCACTCAGGTAAATTTTAAAAAATACAGTATTTCACCAGAGCCCCATCAAAGTGTCAGGGGTTCCTTCCCTCGTGCTGCTCTCAACTGCCTCACTTAGCCTGAGTCTTCCAGCGTTGTCCTTTCCCCTGCTAACCTCACAGGCTACCGCCAGGCCAATAGTGCCTGCGTCTCCCTGCCAAGCCCACCGGGGAACAAGGCCTAGATCTTCCCAAAGGCAGCAAGTAGCCTTGCCCTGGGTGGACAGCTGGGGAAACCGAGGCACGGAGCAGGGACTGATTGACCTAAGGTCTCTCAGTTGCAGAGCCGGGAATAGAATGCCAGTGTCCTATATAATGGTCTAGTGTCCACCCCAGTGGCCCAAGCTAACAATGGCTAAGAGCCCTGCTCAGACGGTTGTCAGCTCAGGGGCCTGCTTGAAATGAGTTTGGAGGGTCTCAGCCCAGCTTTGGACGGACGAGTGTACAGCGCGGACAGACTCTCCCCCTGTGGATGCCAGGGCTGTAGGGTGTCAGCCTCAGCTACGAGGCTAGTGAATGAGCAGCTGATGCTGGATCCACACCCCTCTCACCCTACAGAGGAGCACTGTCAGGTTGTACCATGGGAGCACTTCGTGTGACTCATTGACTTTCTCTGAGGGGCTCTCAGCCCTTTGCAGTGTGGCCTAATGGGTAGAGCAGGCTGGGCTGCAGGACACCTGGGTTCTGTTCTTGGCTCTGCTGCTGGGTGACCTTGGACAAGTCATGTCAATGCTCTGTGCCTCAGTTTCCCCATTTGTAAAATGGCGATAATCCTCCCGAGCGCCTTGGTGAAGCACTTTGCGATCTGTGCATGAAAAGCACTAGGGATTGTTATTACTATTACACACGTCTTCAGTAAGAAAGGTTCCCACCCCACTGCCCCCTGGGCATGGGTGATCCCCTGGCCCCCCGGCCTCCCCACCTCTGAAGCACAAGGGTGATTTTCCAAGGCACAAGCGGCGTTATGCCCTCGCCTCTTATTGGCTTTTCATGGGAGTCAGGGCCCAATTTTTCAAGGGATTTAGTTGTTTTAGCCTGACTCCCGGCATCTAAGTCTCTGGGGCTCTGGGCCCAGGTACCTAGTGCTAGCTTTCTATGCCTCTAGAGATCTGCCCCGGTTTACCTTCCATGTTCACACAATAACATGCTGCTTGTGGGGAGATTAGTGGGGGGTGGAGCTCAGCTGGTGCGTGGTGAGGGTTTCAACCCCAGCGAACCATCAGCTTCCTTCACCTGGGCCTAGGCCCAGGAGCTGTGGTGTGCACGTGACACCATTGAGTTGGCATCGGCACCGCATACAGAGATGTGGAAAGTAAAATCCAGAGAGGGACCTTGGAATAGGGCCCAAATCTCCTGACTCCTAGCCCAGTACCCTGGCCACTAGGCTAGTGGCTAAAGATGAGCTAGCGCATGGGGCAGTATGGCCTAGTGGCTAGAGGACCAGCGAGGGACTCAGGACTCCTGGGCTCTATTCTGAGCTCTGCCACTGATCTATTGTGCAGCCTGGGGCAAGTCACTCTCAGCCCCTCTTGATATCTCAGTTTCCCCTCCCCCTTTTGTCCATTCAGGCTGTGAGCTCTTTGGGGGCAGGGACTGTCTCTCACTGTGTATCTACACAGGGCCTTGGATGGTGGGGGCCTGATCTGGGTTGGAGCCTCTTATTGCTACTATAATACAAATAACGGGTAAAAGAAGGCATTGCCTTTCAGCTGCTGTAACCACTAGGCAGCACATAGTTGCAGGCCTGAGTCCTAACTGCCAGTCCCTTGCCTTGTATGACACCAGAGAGAGGTCAGAAACCCGGAGACCGGCTCTGCTGTGCAGTTCCGAGCACAGAACTCGGCCCAGCATATAAATCATTGGAAATAATACACAGTGTAAACTAGTCTTTCCGCGGCCTCATTTGTCTTGTAGTGGGAATAACAGCGAATCTGTAAAGCCGCTGGCTTTCTCTGGCAGGTGGGGATGGCTTGTTCAGAAAGAACCCAACACAAGAATGATTTGTGCATGCCCCAGAGCGAACTGGCTGTGCTGGGGGATCCACAGGAAAAAATAACCCGGCTAAATATAAACCAAACAGAAGGAGATTTTTGACAAAGTCATGCAGAAGTCACCATGTCCTGCTTCAATCAGCGAGGGGTGAGGGTGCTGAAGGAGCACTTATGTTCTATTCCTGGCTCTGCTGCATGACCTTGGGAAAGTCATGTTCGCTTTCTGCACCTCAGTTTCCCCTCCCATTCTGTGTCTCTTTAGTTTTGAGCTCTAGCGGAGCAGGGTACTTGAATACTGCGTTCAGATGTGGTCTCCACATCTCAAAAAAGATATACTGGCATTAGAAAAGGTTCAGAGAAGGGCAACTAAAATCATTAGGGGTTTGGAACAGGTCCCATATGAGGAGAGATTAAAGAAGCTAGGACTTTTCAGCTTGGAAAAGAGGAGACTAAGGGGGGATATGATAGAGGTCTATAAAATCATGAGTGGTGTGGAGAAAGGGAATAAGGAAAAGTTATTTACTTGTTCCCATAATAGAAGAACTAGGGGCCACCAAATGAAATTAATGGGTAGCAGGTTTAAAACAAATAAAAGGAAGTTCTTCTTTACTCAGCACACAGTCAACCTGTGGAACTCCTTGCCTGAGGAGGTTGTGAAGGCTAGGACGATAACAGGGTTTAAAAGAGAACTGGATAAATTCATGGAGGTTAAGTCCATTAATGGCTATTAGCCAGGATGGGTAAGGAATGGTGTCCCTAGCCTCTGTTTGTCAGAGGGTGGAGATGGATGGCAGGAGAGAGATCATTTGATCATTACCTGTTAGGTTCACTCCCTCTGGGGCACCTGGCACTGGCCACTGTTGGAAGACAGGATACTGGGCTGGATGGACCTTTGGTCTGACCCAGTGTGGCCATTCTTATGTTCTTATGTACAGCACCTACCACACTGCAGCCTGTCAGTCGGGCATCTATGGCCTCTGCTGGAATACAAATAATGAAGAATGGGCCCAACCTGAAAGTCTAGCTCCAAAGAAGTCTAGAGATTTTTGGAGCGGGAGCTTTGATTTGGTCCCTGCTTTGCCTTTGTGACAGATCTGGCAATTTCCTGTAATATCCTCACTGAATTAAGTTTGTGGATAATAGGAGTCCATTGTATGGCAAATGCAAATGTTCACA
The DNA here is from genome assembly GCF_965152275.1 of Natator depressus. NCBI lineage: Eukaryota > Metazoa > Chordata > Testudines > Cheloniidae > Natator > Natator depressus. The sequence continues at coordinate 11,853,004 of NC_134253.1, forward strand.
TATTATTGTGGCATTGTATGTAACATCTCTGGGGGAGGGGGGGGACACATGACTACTGTAAACCCAGGGAAGGGTCAGGAGCTTCAAAGCTTATGCTCAAATAAATTGGTTAGTCTCTAAGGTGCCACAAGTACTCCTTTTCTTTTTGCGAATACAGACTAACACGGCTGCTACTCTGAAACCTGTCAAAGGACTCTGTGAATCAAGTAGGAATGAACTTTCAAAGGTAAGGGGGTTTCCCACTAAATCTCTAGGGGGAGGGGATGAAAAATGTACCCCCTTAGGGTGTGTGAGAACTCAGCCTTTCAAGGCTTCTTCGCCCTGAGGAGGGGCCCTTTATCTGTTGATCACCTGTTATGTGAGGAAGAGCTCAGAGGCCCAACCTGTACAAAGGAGAGATTCTCAGATGCATGTAGGGGTGCTTGTTCTGCCTAATAGCTGGGTCCTAGAGGGGTGCAGCTGCCCTGAACTGTGACAGCCTTTGCTTTCTGTGCCTTGTGCGTTTCAACCTCTGGTGTTGCCAGCAGAGAGGGTGGAAAAATGGGATTTCCGCTCCATGGGCAAGTCTGTGAGTTCTCAGTTTGGCTTCATCCCGAATCAGGATGAAAAGTTGAGAACGTGAAATATTTTGTGAAATTAAATATTTCAGTTTCCTTTCACCAAGGTGGAAATAGTTCATTCAGACTTTATAATATAATATAATATAATATAATATAATATAATATAATAAAACGTTTTGATAATTTCCCGTCAACAATTTGGACAAAATTGACACATTCCCGCAAAATGTTCCAATTTCATTGACTCAGTATTTTCTGATGGAAAATTTTTCCACTGGAAAATTTCCAACCTGTCTAGTAACCAACTGTGGGATAGGTGCACCAGAGTGCATTGGCAGAAGGGGTGATGGGTGCAGGGGCAGCTGAAGCAATGTTGCTGTGTGAACCCCGCAGATAGGGTTGCCAGCTTGATAATATTTAAAAACCGGACACTCCAGGAGGAGTGTTGGAACCTCCCCTGCCTCACCTCTTCCCCCCCGAGGTCCCACCCCTGCCCCGCCTATTCTCCCAAAGCCCCTCCCCTGCCCCACCTCTTCCCCTGAGCCCCTGCCCCTGCCCTGCCTCTTCCCCTGAGGATCCGCCCCTGTCCACTTCTCTTCCCCACTCCACCCTGTCGCTTGCTGCTTTTCCCCTCTCATCCACCCCCAGCCTGGGTCAGGAGCGACTTGCCTGGAGAGCAGTGGGCTGAGCTGCAGCTACCTGACCAAGGTAGGAGTTGGCCCTGGCTGAGTAGGGGCTGGAGCGGGTGATGACCCGGTGGTGCCTCCCTGCCTCCCCTGCTAGCAGTAACCGGACTGTCAGTCACCGGACTGTAGTGTCACTGTCAGGTCTCCATTTCTACTGGACTTTCTGGCCAAAAACCGGGCACCTGGCCACCCTCCCCGCAGAGCAAAACTGGGTGTCTGGGGGGGGGGGGCTGCAGGCACTGAGGGTGTCGGAACTGGAGGAGAAGGTGCCATGCGTTCCTGCCAATGGCTTTTCAGGCAAATTAAAATTAAGATGACACACATTAAATGGATTCAAAACTGGCTAACTGTTAGGTCTCGAAATGTAATTGTAAATGGGGAACCATCATTGAGCGGGTGTGTTTCTAGTAGTGGCCTGCAGGGATCAGTTCTTGGCCCTGTGCTATTTAATATTTTTATCAATGACCTGCAAGAAAATATAAAATCAACACTGATGAAGTTTGCAGATGACACCAAGATTGAGGGAGTGATAAATAATGAAGAGGACAGAACACTGATACAGAGTGATCAGGATCGCTTGGGAAACTGGGTGCATGCAAACAACATGCATTTTAATATGGTTAAATGTAAATTTGTACATCTAGGAACAAAGAATATAGGCCATGATGGGGGACTATATCCTGGGATGCAGTGATGCTAAAAAAAGATTTAGGGGTCATGGTGGATAATCAGCTGAACATGAGCTCAGCTGTGGCCAAAAGGCTAATGCGATGCTGGGATGCATAAGCAGGGAAATCTCGAGTAGTTGGCACAGTGCGACCGCTGCTGGAATCCTGTGTCCAGTTCTGGGGCTCCCAGTTCAAGGCGGTTGATAAAGTGAAGAGGGTTCAGAGAAGAGCCAGGAGAATAATGAAAGGATTAGTACACCTGCCTTACAGTGATAGACTGGTGAAAAGGGTGAAAGGGTGACTTGATCACAGTCTGTAAGTACCTATAGAAACAACTATTGGATAATTGGCTCTTCAGTTTAACAGACAAAGGTCTAACAAGAGCCAGTGATTGGAATTTGAAGCTAGACCAATTCAGACTGGAAATAAGGCATACATTTTTAACACTGAGAGTAATTAACTTATCAAGGGTCCTGGGGGATTCTCCATCACTAACAATTTTTAAATCAAGACAAGATCTTTTTCGAAAAGTTCTGCCCTAGGAATTTTTTGGGGGGAAGGTCTCTGGCCTGTGCGATACAGGAGGTCAGACTAGCTGATCACAATGTTCCCCTCTGGCCTTGGAATCAATGAGTGGATAAAATGCGTTTCCCCACTGGTTGGAGGGCGACCCCAAAGCAGCACTCTGCATCTGTAGTGCAGCTAGAAACCCAGCCTATGACAGACCCAATCCAGAAACTCTGAAAAGGAGAAACTGAGATCCAGATTTTGAGCCTCCAGGGCTTATCTATTTATCTATCTATCTATCTATCTATCTATCTATCCTCATTCACACCCTCAATCCATCCATTCACCCATCCATCCATCCATTGCTATACAGACCTCTCAGTCCATCCCTCCTCATATAGACCCCTCAATCTCTCTCCCTTCATCCATCACCATACAAACCCCTCAATCCATCCATCTCCATACAGACCCCCTCAATCCATCTATCCATCCACCCGTCCCCATACAGACCCCTCAATCCATCCAGACATCCTCATACAGACCTCCCAGTCCATCTCTACATCCATCCACCTGTCCCCATACAGACCCCCTCAATCCATCTATCCATCCCCATCCAGAGCCCTCTACCTATCTATCTTTCTTACAGAGATGGGTTGCAGATTGGATCCAGATGGGCTCAAAAGTTGCAGCTCAGGCCCAACTGGGCAGAGACCTCCCCCAAGCTCACTGCGTGCCGACTACCAAGCAACCATCCGACAGGAAGGCCCTTTGGCTGCTCCTGCCCTAGACAAAGTCTTCCAGATCTCATTCCTTACCCCACAACCAACGACTCTCCCCGTCCCCACAGTCACATCCACCCACGTCCTTAACTCTTCCAAAATTCCCAACCCTCTGCCCTTACTCTGAAATGAAGAAACCTCCCTCCGCCTGCCCCCAATCCCGCTGCCAACTGACGTGACTCGAAACCAACCTCCGGCTCCTTGCCACCCGAGCTGACTCAGCGGAACGCGCCACCTGGGAGGCCCTGGGCTTTGCCGTGGGGCTGGCTGGCGCCGGTGCAGCGTGCACCACGCTTCCCACAGCCATAACTCTTGGAAATATTGTGTGTCTTTTGTGGAGGGGGGCTGACAAATTGTGAAGAAATATTTAATTGATTTGTTTATAAATTTATTTTGTATCTGGTGAGAAATCCCAGGCTGTAAATAAAGGGTCAGAGAAGGAATAAACAAAATTTATAAGGCAATAGAAAAGCACCATCAAACAGTGAATCATGTAATTCAATCTAACAAGGAGGACTCTACCAAGCTTGCAATAAAAAGGAGGCAGCGGCAGCCTATAAGACACAAGACAAATGTGCTCGGATTGCAACCGCTGGCAAGGCACAAAAAGTTCAACCGGTGCTAAGGAGAGGGGGCGCGCGCTCCAATTTGCAGGGAGGTGATAACGCTGGGGGTGGGGGGTGGGGATGCTGGAGCAGGCTATACAGTGGCAGAGAGGAAAGCGGGGGGGATCTGTGCTGGGGAAGAGGTAGCTCTGCTTCGATCCAGCCCTGCTGAGAAATAAAATCTTTCCTTAAGAAGGAAATAAATAAATAAACTCTGCAGGCGTAGAGAACCACCCAAGGGCAGCGGTGGGGGGGGGGGGGGAACAACCTTGCCTTATTATCACTCGGTTCCTCGTAAACATCAGGTCGGTAACTCCCGGATGCTCCATCTCAGGAGCAAATAAAGTTCCCCCTCGTTAACAGGGGGCTCGTTTGTGTCGTTCTTTTGTTGGGCTGGTGCTTGCCGTTTTGCTGGCTCTTGGGGTAAAGCCACAGCACTGCCCCCCCACCCCCCCGCCACTCTCCTCACACCCCTCTGGGATCAACAGGCCAGGATCAACCCCGTGCACCTCCACTGGCCTCTCTGTAAGTGTCAGGAGTGGGTTGCCCCGAAGTTTGGAAGTTGTGCATCAGGCCGTTTAGCTCTGTCCCCCTGCGGGTCCCTAGCGCCTTTGGGCTCAGACTCTAAAGGGCTGGATCATCACCCTGCGATCCAGCTGGGCTGTACGGCCCCAGGAGCAGGGAAGGAGACACTCTAACAATCCCCGCTTCCCCCTTCCTTCATGGGGGAAGGCACCTGCACCAGCCCTTTATATCAGCCTGGGTTGAGTCCCCCTCCGCACCAGCCCAGCTGTGTATGGGTAGGGTGACCAGATAGCAACTGTGAAAAAACGGGACAGGGGGTGGGGGGTAATAGGCACCTATATAGGAAAAAGTCCCCCAAAACGGGACTGTCCCTTTAAAAATGGGACGGATGGTCACTCTATGTATGGGGGTAGGAGTCACCCACCCTGCCTGACCACCTGTGTGCATGGGGGGATGGGTGGCTGGGCAGGGGGCCATGGCTGATCCCCACAGCTGCAGAGGTTAGATGCATGTATGCCTCCTTTCTTCCCTTCACGGGTGTGTGCCTGAGCTCACAACTGAGCTCAAAGTGCTTCACAACTATTAATGGAGCCTCATCCCCAGCTTGGTGGGCCACTATCATTGCTCCCATTTTACTGATGGTAAAATTGAGGCCAGAGAGGGGAAGTGAATTGTTCAAGCAGTAAGTAGCAGAGCCAAGAGTCGAACCCAGGAGTCCTGGCTCCCAGGCCTATTCTGTGGCCACTCAATCATACTCCCTCCTTTTTACCAGGCAAGGGGAGGGGCCTGGGATCTGGCTAACTGGTTTCATGCAACAAAACACAAGGGCCCAGTGGGATCCTGCAGGCCTCGGGTAACCAGGGTCTGGAGCACCAGGGAACTGGGTTTAATTGTTGGAAGCCCATCATGTGACCAGGATGACACAGTCACATGTCCAGGATTGGTATCGATGAGTCCAGTAGCTCCTGCCACAACTAGGCTGCTATATGGCCATACAGAACCTTTTCCTGCTGCATTTAAAGAAAGCCCCACTCAGTCACGAGTCTGGTTGCTCGACATAATCTCAGAAATGTGCCCTGAGTGTAACTGACACAGCAATATCTGCCTGAGTGTGCAGAGTGCCTGAGCCAATCACGCTGAGAGAGAGGAGCTGCCCCAAGGGTAGCCAATGCAGTGCCCTCTGCCTAAGTCTGCTGCGAACCTGAGACATTAGCTCTGACATAGGAGATGTAGTACAGCTCAGAAGCCAGGCCCATAGATGAGAATGAGGTCACGAGGTATGTGAATTACAAATCCCATGATGGCTCAGCAAGAGGGGACACCTTGGAGCATCATGGGAGATGTAATCTGGCCAGGGAGCCAGGCCCATAGAGGAGAATAGTAGCATGAGGTGCTTGAACTACAAATCCCATGGGACACTGTGGTGCATCATGGGAGATGTAGTCCACCCAGAGAGCCTACCTATAGAGGTTTCAGAGTAGCAACCGTGTTAGTCTGTATTCCCAAAAAGAAAAGGAGTACTTGTGGCACCTTAGAGACTAACCAATTTATTTGAGCATAAGCTTTCGTGAGCTACCGCTCACTTCATTGGATGCATTCAGTGGAAAATATAGTGGGGAGATTTATATACACACAGAACATGAAAAAATGGGTGTGATCCACTCTTCTTACAGTATGCATCCGATGAAGTGAGCTGTAGCTCACGAAAGCTTATGCTCAAATAAATTGGTTAGTCTCTAAGGTGCCACTAGTACTCCTTTTCTTTTTACCTATAGAGGAGAAGGAAGGCATGAGGCCTCCCCAGCCCAAACTACAACTCCCATGATGCACTGCAACACCTAAATGTTCGGTTTTCTTTTTTTTGCTGACAAATCAACATTTTCCATGGAGTGGGGCGGGCAGGGGGGATCCCCCCATTTTCCAAGCAGCTCCAGTGCTGGCTGCTGTCACGCAAACAGCCTCCCCCTTTGCAGTAGCTGGTGCAGCAGGAAGGGGGTGGGGAGGCTGGGCAGAAATGAGACAGAGACACCCAGGCAGGCAGGAGGCCTGTGAGGAAGGATGGAGGGAGTGGAGGGGTGGGGGGCAAAGGCTGGGAGATCAGCTGGGGTAAGGGCAGACACTGATAGGACTGGGAGAGGGGTCGGAGGTTGGGGTAAGATGGAAGGGGTAGTAAATCAAATGTCCAGAACCAGTGGGAGACAGGAGCTGTAGGCCCTGAGATGGGTGTGTGTGTGTGTGTGTCATTCTGGGGGAGCCTAAAGCTTTAACAAAGGGGGTGTGGGGAGAGGGCCAGCCATAGGCACAGCAGCACACATTCTTGGGTTGTGCCCATCTCCACCCTGGCACTGGGGCTGATGGGGAAGGCAGCTCTCGGATGGCCCCCCTCGCTCCCCCCAGCACCAGGAGGCAGCTTCCAGTCTGACCACTACCCTGTCCCCCCAACAGCAGGATCAGAGGGTGTCTAGGGCCCAGATACCAGGGTGATGGGCATATCAGAAATGCAGGCAGACAGCTCCTGGCCCTATTCCCACGCCGCAGCAGCTGGGGGCACCGCACTCCCAAGATCAGCCCCAGGGCAGGGGTAGGGAGGTCAGGGTTCCCTACGCTGGTGCGTGGCAATCCTGTCTCGCAATTCTGTCTCTTGCCCTGGCCCGGCGCCCAGCCCCGAGGACAGCTGTAATTGCTAGTTATGTCCCGCTGAGTTATGGGTGACATTTGCGAGCCGGGAGCCCTCCTAGCAGGTTGCGTCCAGAAAACGCTCAGCTGTAACTCACCAGCCTGGTCAATGGACCGTCAGTCTCGGGTGTGTAAATCCCCCCACCCCTCAGCCCTGGCAGGGAGTGGCCCAGAGCGGGGTGGGGTGCGGGAGGGGAGGTGGTCTCAGCAGTAGCAGCAACCAGGTCTCCCCAGCCTTATTCACCTGGCTCCAGCCTCCCCTGCCAGCATTTGCCCCCTACGCCCCAGGGTCAGTGTCTGAGCTCATGGAGATCCATGCGGCCAGCTGCCCTGGCCGGGAGGGCCCGCCACATAATGCCCTGCCAGAGTGACAAATATACCCCCTGATGCTCTATTGATTTAAGGCCAGACTGGGGGGCTTGAACTCAGGGCCATGTTTGTGGAAGGAGCCTTCGAAATCCAAGGGAGTCTCTGTCTCTCAGCTCAGAACCCCTGGAACTTGTCCTTCCCCCACACTGGCACAGGATGCTGAACGCCCTCCTTCCGTGTGTGTGCGTGTGTGTATATGTGTGTGCATGCGTGTGTGTGTGTGTGTGTGTGTGTGCGTGCTCAGCTGCCTGCTTCTCTGCCATACTCGTGCCAAACTCCAGCCCTGCTGGAGCCCTGGGGTGCCACCTTGATTTAGTTGGGGATTGGTCCTGCTTTGAGCAGGGGGTTGGACTCCTGAGGTCCCTTCCAATCTGATATTCTATGATTCTATGACCAGTGGAACTCCCCGCTGAAAGACGTTCTGATGGTCAACGGCTCGGGAAGGGGGTAGCCGTTCGGGCGAGGGAGCATGGTTTCTGCCGTGTCTCTGATTCGCCGGGCTCAGGGCACCATTTCCCTTTAATGGATCTTTGCCCACGCAAGGAGCAAGTGGCCAGCAGCATGGTGATTCTTATTTCTAGTCTGGGGGCAGCAAAAGGCCCTGTTAACCTTTGACCCATGACCTGAGCTCAGGGGACAGGGTAAAGAATCATTGATATCTTAGATAGAGTCACTAAAGCTACAAAGCAAGCAGGAATAAGCAAAGAAACTTCAAACTTTAACATGGGCTTTGCAGGGAGTCTGACTCTGAGGCTAAGTATTTAGCCTGAGGCTTAGCCGTAGTAGTCGTTAGCATAAAGCAACATTAGGCTCAGTATAAATTAGCAACCTTGGATCATAAGAGGTGGCAATACGTATCTTGCAATAGACTGTTAGCAACTAGCTAAAGCTTGATTGAGCCCGATTTTGGGACTTCTCTAACCACATTGCACGGTAACATGCAATCTGTTGCAAACGCAGCCAACAACAGCTGGATTCCCCAGAACAGGCAGCGGGAATGACAGAGACGGACAAGAGGCCCAGATGTTATCAAAGAGGGCCTCTGAGATAGGAGGGCATAAGGAATAGGTGCATGAAAGGGAATCAAACCTGACCCTCAATGGGATCCCGGGATGGGAGGACGGGGGCAACCTTAATGCTTCTCTCACCTTAAGGGGAACCCACAGCCCTGCTGTGTCCTCGCTGATCCATATCCGTGATGCAGATGCTGCCGTCAGCCCGATCTTGTTTTTCTAGTGCTGTGATTTTGCTTATATTGAATAAAACTCACTGGTCGTCTCCTCCAAAATCAGTCTCCGAGCAGCTGCCCAAGAATGAACCTCTTATTAGCGGCAAGTGCAGAATGCACCCCAAACTAGTCTTAAGGCAACAGCCCCAACCGAGATCAGGGCCCTGTTGTGTTTGGGGCTGCACTGACCCAGAGTGGGGGGCAGTCCTTGACCCAAAGACACCACTGACTCAATAGACAGGGAGTGGGGAGAGAAACAGAGGCTGCCCAGAGCTGGGCCTGGGAACCAGGTGTTTTTCTGACCTGACAGGTGTTTGTCTGACCTGGTTTTAAAAACCTCCAGTGACGGAGATTCTACAACCTTCCCAGGCGGGTTCTGTAGGACAGTGGCCCATCTGACGAACACAAACTCAGTCTTAATGGAGCCAGTCGGGGGAAGTTGGCTGCCAAGGAGCAGATCCGTAACCCAGGTTCACTGGCCTTCGGTTGGTCTCTGAAATTTGTATGTTGAAGCGAAACTGTTGGCAAAACACGTGGCTAATGCCACTCCTCTGCTGAATGGCAGCAGGAGTCAGGGCCTGGCTGCTTGGTTTCCCATCAGAGGAGATCTCAGTGACAGTACCTGGGTATTAGTGCAAGTTGTTTATCCACACTACATATACCAGTCCTGGGACAGAGGTGGTCACAAACAGCAGGCCGGCTAACACCTCTTTTTGAACTCACAGCCCAAAAAGCAGTTTTTCCAATTCTTGCTATTTTTGGTGTATTTTTAAAGCCCCTGAAAGTTCCCAGAAACCATCAGAATTTCAGCATTCATATTTAAAATAATAGTAAGTTGCTAGCCCTTCTGGTTGTGTTGTGAGGCTGGGAGAACGGAAGCTCCCGATCTCCCTTCTCTAGGCCAGTCATTATTTTCTAGATACTTGTCATGTCCAACTCCCCTCTAAGGTAACAAGCGTCGTCTTTTCAATTTCCCTCCATAAGAGTGTTTCCCGGCCTTTGAATCATCTTCTTTGAACACCCTCTAGTTCTGCAACATCCTTTTGGAGACAGGGTGACCTGGGCTGCACACAGGGTCCAGAAGACTAGAAGAGGTCTCACCATTGAATCATATAAGAACATACGAATGGCCACACTGGGTCAGACCAGTGGTCCATTTAGCCCAGTATCCAGTGGCCAATGCAGATGCTTCAGAGGGAAGGAACAGAACAGGGCAAATCTGAGTGATCCATCCCCTGTTGTCCAGTCCCAGCTGTTGGCAGTAAGAGGCTTAGGGACACCCAGAGCATGGGGTTGTGTCCCTGACCATCTTGGCTAATAGCCATTGACGGACCTGTCCTCCATCAACTTGTCTAATTCTTTTCTGAATGCAGTAATACTTCTGACCTCCACAACATCCCCTGGCAACAAGTCCCCCAGGCTGACTGTGTGCTGTGTGAACTTCCTTCTGTTTGTTTTAAACCTGCGGCCTGTTAATTTCATTGGTTGACCCCTGGTTCCTGTGGGATGGGAAGGGGTAAATCATACCCCTTCACATAAATAGAGGCATTAGCCTCTTGTCGCTATTAGTCGCCATCTCATTCCTGATGGCTGCTCACATTTCCTTTGCTTTTTTGGATCACAGCTGCACACGAAGCTGCAGCCACAGCTGAGCGGCTCACAGGGACGCCCGGTCGCTATCTTGAGTTGATACAGTTAATCTACCACCCTGGAAGGCGTAGGAGTGGTGTAAATGTTCCCCTCCAATGGGCATTACTTTGCGTTTCGTGACATTGACTTTCCTTTGCTGTTGTGTTGCCAGTTCCCTCGGCTGGGGTCTGTCTCTCTGACGTCCTCCCTGGTCCAGACTCTGCAAATCTGTAAATTGTGCTGATCACCCACCTTCCCAGCTCATTCATAAATCTGCTAAACAACGCGGGACCTACTACAGGATCTTGAGGCCCTGGCCGTTAAAAGTCCGGTCGGCAGTGCTGCGGATCTCAGGGAGGCTAGTCCCCCCGGCCCGGAAGCAACCAGCAAGTCCAAGGAAATATCGTGGGAGTCGATCGATGTTTCTGTCACCACGTTGTTGTCCCCTGTAAACTGGGGAGGGGAGCATGGAGGTGAGAGTGGGACCCAGAGGGGCTGGAACAGCCAGCATGGCATCAGGGAACCTGGAGAAACACTTGACCTGGGGGCCTTCCTTAGTAAAATTCTGGCCATGCTCCTGACCAGGACAACACTTTGCCTCTGACCCCCATTATTCCCAAGCTTCATCAGCAGCCTCTTGTGTGGGACCTGGTTGAAGGCCTTTTGGAAGTCTAAATAAATGATGTCACATGAAGTTTGTCCACTTCTTTAATGACACGTCCAAAGGCTTTGAAGAAATCGGCAAGACGCCATTTTCCTTTGCAGAATCCCTGCTGCGGCTTGGACCCGACCCGGTTATGGTCTTACAGTTGCTTTGCTGTTTTATTTTTAATGATCATCCCTACCTATTGCCAGGCACAGATGTATAGCTCGCAGCTCTGGAATTGCCCGGATCCGCTCTAGAAGTTTTCTTGAATACAGGTGCGACATTCGCAACCCTCGAAGACTCTTGAATGGCCACTGCTTTTAGCGAGAGATTGCGTGGGAGCAGCTCAGCGACTTCGTACTCGAGCTCCGTCAGAACCCTTGGCTGGACCCTCTGGGTCTGACGAAGTACCGTGTTTTAAATGGCCCCAGCACTTCCTTTTCTGACACCTCCATCTCTAAGGGCCCCTCACCTTTATGAGCAGGAAAGAGCTGATCCAGGGCAGGACAGTGGTGCCAGAACGGGAGGGGGGGCATGGCCTCCCCACTTTTTACTGGCCATAAGGGCTAGTGACAGGGGAGGGGGCAGAGATGAGCGAGTGGGGGGGTGGGGTCATGGGGGGAAGAGGCAGCGCAGGGGCGGGACCTCAGGGGAATGGGCAGTTCAGGGGCAGGGTCTTGGGGAAGGGGTGGTGCGAGGGTGGGAGTTTGGGGGGAATGAGCAGTGAGGGCGGGGTCTCAGGGAGAAGGGGTGGTGCGGGGGGGGGGCTAGAGACATGGTTTGGGTGCCTGTGCCCCCCTCCCCATTTTTAGGGCACTTCCACCGCTCCTGGGGGAGGAATCTCCCTGACATTTGCCATGCTGAGGACTGATGCAATGAAGCCATTGAGGTTCTCAACAATGTCCTCATCTTCCTTAACTGTTCCCTTTAAACCCTGGTGATCCACATGCACGTATGTGTGTGCAGTGGTTGGGTAGGTAGCCTTGCTGTACAGAAAGCTGCAAGGATCAAGGATGGGTGAGTGGTTAGATTGCTTGTCTGGCTCCTGGCTGAGTGGGGATTCAGCCCCCTGCTCTGCCACCAACTCCCTGTGTGACCCTTGGCAACTCACTTAGGCCAGATCTGCAAGGATAGATCAAGGAGCGTTACATGTCTACCTACCTTGGAGGAGCTGGGCCTTAATCTCGCTTTGCCTTAGTTCCCCACGGATAATACTTGGTGGCATGTGTGTGAGGCACTCAGATGCTGCGGCCTTTGGGGCCACAGATTGCTGCAGGCAGGGAAATCGCTCTGATGCCAAACTCCAGATGTCCAGAAGGGGAGGGAGAAATCTGGGCCCCCGGAGCACAAGGCCTGGCAAATGGGACAGGGGTTTGTGATGTAACAGGGCAGCCGCTGATGGCTGTACCCAGGGGGGCGGGGCAGGGCACGGCCCTCAGCCGGCAGTGCACTGGTGGGACAGCCCTGTGGATAGGGTGGGAGGCTGCCATAGTGGTAGACCGCAGGGAACAAGGGTCCATAGGCTAATCAGTGCTGGGCTTGCTGCGAGACCAGTGGTGCTGCAGGAAGTTGTGTTGGGGACTCACCTGGGGGGTGCTTGATGGTGTCAGCATTTAACCAAAGCCCCCCTACTTGATTATCATTTATACTGCAGTAGGGCCTGCAGATGCCAACCGAGACCAGGGCCCCCTTGGGCCAGGTGCTGCACAGACACAGCGCGAGAGACAGTCCCTGCCCCAGGGAGCTCACAGGCTAATCGACAAAGGGTGGGAGGGGAAACTGAGGCACAGAGCGCTGGAGTGACTCACACAAGGGCATGAGCAGATGCCCATTAAGACTCCCCACCTCCTCCGACTTCCACCCTCCATCACCCACCGAGAAGTGAGCCCTCTGCAGTGAGCTGCCTGCCTGTCACCGCTGTTGTTTGGTGCCTCGAGTGTCCGGGGGTGGGGCTGGGGGGAAGCAGTCAGGCCCACAGCATGTGGGGAGCCAGCCCCCGCTCAGGGCGCCCGGGCCTGGTGGTTCCACCACAAGCTCTGGCCCTTGTGGACCGGCGCAATCTCCCCTCTGGCAGTGGGACCAGAGGGGCGAGGCACCTGGTCACCACATTGCCCCCTCCACTAGGGGAGCTGAGTCCCATCCCCCAGGTGGTGGGACCCTGACCCCACTCCCTACCCCCTCCTGAGGTCCCGTCGCTGCCCAAGACCAGCCCTGCACAAGGCGAAGGGCTCAAGCTAGCAGCGTGTCTTTCCCAGCCCAGTGGGCCCCAAACTTTTCACGGTTGTGCCCCCCCTTACCCATGTCTGTGCATCCCCCCGGGAGCTGGGGCTGGTAGCGGGGCCATGGCTGGGGGGGGGGCACGGCCAGGGGCCAGGGGGCCGAGGCTGGGGCTGCAACTGGGGGTGGGCCTGTGGCCGGGAATGGAGCTGTGGCCGGGGACGGTGGCTGTGGGGCGGGAACAGTGTCGCAGCTCGGGGCCAAGGTGAGTGTGGGCCCAGGGCCGGGAGTGGAGCAGTGGTTGGGGGATTGGGCCGTGGCTGGGAGTCAGGGCCGGAGCAGAGCTGGGGGTGCAGCGGGGCTGGGTGGCGCTCCTGAGCACCCCTCCGAATAGTCCTCCCCTCCCCACCGCCAGGGGGGCGCACTCTACAGTTTGGGGACCTCTGCGCTAGCCTGATTGGGGCCAGGAGCAGCCTTGAACTGGGCCTCCCTGACTGGACCCGCAGCCCATCCCTTGCCAATCTCCCACCCACAGCTCCTTGCTGGCGCAGGAGAGACAGGGAGAGGAGAGGGGTCCTCGGAGAAGGGAGCTGTGCCGTCCTCCCGAGGTTAAACGGCTGCCGACTCCTGCCATATTTCCCCAGCTCCTTGGAGCACTGATTTACAGGCCTGTTTATTTAAGCCAAGAGCGGAGGCTCTGTCCCTAATGGAATCAGTGCCAGCGTGGGCTCTGGGCACATCAATCTCGGGCCCCTTCTCCTTCGGGGTGATGATCTTATCGGGGTTTTCTCCCGATGCACCCGGGAGGAATTATGCATGATTCCCCCGCACCGCCTCCCCCGAGCAGGTGTTTCTAAGGACGCGCCGGCTCAGAAAGGCCCCTGATGGATGTCTCGGCGTAAGCGATATCGATCGGCCCTCATTAGAAAAGCTTTTCCGTTGCCTGGGCAAAATATTTCTCGGCTCCCCTGACAAACAGGGGTGTCACAAGGGCTTGACGACATCATATATTTTGCGGTTTAGGTCCCATTTTCTGCTGGATCCACCTCCCCTCCCCGATGTAATTACTGGGGATGTGACCAAAGAACACACGGGTTGTCTACCGGCTGGGGGGCTAAGGAGGCAGGCCTGCTGGGGTGGGGGGACAGAAACTGCCCTTGCAACCTCAAATCCTGGCACTTGGGGTGCATGCAATTTTTCTTCTCCTGATGGGGAGAGATGCAGCAAGAGGGAGGTTTCCAGGGATGCTCCGGGGCTGGGGCCGGGGGGAGGGACATTAGGGTGGGGGCTGAGTGAGGGGGTGTTAATGTATGTGCAGGAAGGGGCGAGAGCTAGCAGTGTTGGGCAAAGTTAGGGGAGCCGTGCTGGGGTGAAGTTGGGGGTTATGGGGGTGGAGTCATGGCAGGGGGTTCTAGGTGTGGAGTTGGGGGAGGTGGGGGTTGAGTCATGGCAGGGGGTGCTAGGGGTGGAGTTGGGGGCGGGGGGTGGAGTTATGGCAGGGGGTTCTAGGTGTGGAGTTGGGGGAGGTGGGGGTGGAGTCATGGAAGGGAGTGCTGGGGTGAAGTTGGGGGAGGTGGGGGTGGAGTCATGGTGGGGTGCTGGGGTGAAGTTGGGGGTTATGGGGGTGGAGTCATGGCAGGGGGTGCTAGAGTTGGAATTGGGGGTGGGGGGTGGAGTCATGGCAGGGGGTGCTAGGGGTGAAGTTGGGGGTTATGGGGGTGGAGTCATGGCAGGGGGTGCTAGAGTTGGAGTTGGGGGTGGGGGGTCGAGTCATGGCAGGGGGTGCTAGGGGTGAAGTTGGGGGTTATGGGGTGGAGTCATGGCAGGGGATGCTAGAGGTGGAGTTGGGGGTGGGGGTCGAGTCATGGTAGGGGGTGCTGGGGTGGAGTTGGGGGAGGTGGGGGTGGAGTTATGGCAGGGGGTTCTAGGTGTGGAGTTGGGGGAGGTGGGGGTGGAGTCATGGCAGGGAGTGCTGGGGTGAAGTTGGGGGTTATGGGGGTGGAGTCATGGCAGGGGGTGCTAGAGTTGGAGTTGGGGGTGGGGGGTGGAGTCATGGCAGGGGGTGCTAGGGGTGAAGTTGGGGGTTATGGGGGTGGAGTCATGGCAGGGGGTGCTGGGGTGAAGTTGGGGGTTATGGGGGTGGAGTCATGGCAGGGAGTGCTATGGGTGGAGTTGGGGGAGGCAAGGGATGGGCTTATGGCAGTGAGGGCTGGGGGTGGAATCTCATAGAGTCATAGGTTCCAAGGCCCGAAGGGACCACTGTCATCATCTAGTCTGATCTTCTGCATAACATAGTCCAGAGACTGGCCCCCAAATAATTCCTAGAGCAGATCTCCTAGAAAAACATCCCCCCCGGATTTAAAAAAGGTCAGTGGGGGAGAATCCACCATGACTCTCGGTAGCTGTTCCAAAGCTCAATTACTCTCACCGTTAAAAACGTCCACCTTATTTCCAGTCTGGATTTGTCTCGCTTCAACTTCCAGCTGTTGGATCGTGTTAGGCCTTTCTCAGCTAGATTGAAGAACCCACTATCAAATATTTGTTCCCCCTTGTAGGTACCTGTAGACAGTAATCAGTCACCTCTTAATCGTCTCTTTGGTAAACTAGATTGAGCTCCTTGAGTCTATCACTATAAAGCATCGACTCCTTTAATCATTCTCGTGGCTCTTCCCTGAACTAGAGCCCTGCACAGGACTGTTTGTTTAACCCCACTCCCATCCTGCCCGCAAACCCCACTCCCGTTCTCACCCGCTCCCACATTGTTTCTTGCATTATTATCCCACCCCCAGTCGCAAAAACCTTTGATCCCGCAAATCCCACAAGAGAGACAGATTCCCCCATGCTACAAAAGAAAAAACCCCACAACAAAAAATGGTCAGTTAATATATTATATATATAAACGGAAATCAGACACTATTTTTACCACTACAAGAAGAAAACAAATCTCACTTAAACCATATAAAATATTTTAACTCCTGTTATAATAGACATAAAAAAATCAATCCCTCGCTTACATTTAAGAATTAAAACCTTTGTTTAAAATAAAAAGATTTAGTGTTTTCCCGCAAATTACCGCAGTCTGGTTTTTTGCCTACCCAATCGCACCCGCAACCAAGTACATTTCACCCACTCCCGCCAGGGCTTCAATTCTCAAAGAGTATTTCCCAGAGCCCCCCATGCCTGCTCCTCATTCAGGGCTCCGGGCTAAAGCTGTGGGGCAGGGGGGTCTTGGGGCTTTAGCCCCACAGGGTGGGCCGCCAGGGCTCAGGGCTGTAGCCCTGTGGGATGCGCCAGGGCTGAGGGTGTCAACCCTGCGGGAGGTGCCATGGCTCCCACAGGTCTGAAAATAGTTACCGGAGCTCTGCTCCAGAGGCTCTGGCTGAATTTAAGCCCTGACACCTGCTTTTATGGCAGTCGGTCCTGCGGGACCTGTGGGATCCCAGTGCTGGTGCCGGGCTCTGCTCTGAACCCTCTCCAGTTTATCAACATCCTTCTTGAACTGTGGGCACCAGAACTAGACACAATATTCCAGTAGCGAGCACATCAGTGCCAAATATAGAGGTCAAATAACCTCACTACTCCTACACCATATTCCCCTGTTTATACATCCAAGGATCGCATTAGCCTTTTTGGCAACAGTGTTGCACTGGGAGATCATGTTTAGCTGATTATAACCACAATCCCCAAATCTTTTTCACGGCTTCCCAGGATAGAGTCCCCCGTAGTGTAAGTGTTTCTAGATATATACATTTATATTCTTTGTTACATTCTTTATTTCTAGATATATACATTTATATTTAGCCACATTAAATGCATATTGTCTGTATGCACCCAGCTTACCAAGCGAGCCAGCTCGCTCTGTATCAGTGACCTGTCTTCTTCATTATTTACCACTCCCCCAGTTTTTGTGTCCTCTACAAACTTTATCAGTGATGATTTTATGTTTTCTTCCAGGGCATTAATAAAAATGTTATATAGTGTAGGGCCACAAACTCATCTCTGCCGGACTCCAGTGAAAGCACACCCGCTCGATGATGATTCCCCACCTGTTACATCTGGAGACCTATCAGTTAGCCAGTTTCTAATCCATTTTATGTGTGCCGTGTTAATTTTATATCTTTTTGTGTTTTTAAACAAAGTGGCATGGGGTACCTAGTCAAATGCCTTACAGAAGTCTAAATATATTAAATCAACGCTATTACCTTTATCAGCCAAACTTGCAATCTCATCAAAAAAAGATATCAAGTTAGTTTGACAGGATCCATTTCCACAAACCCATGCTTATTGGCATTAATTACATTACCTTCCTTAAATTTTTTATTAATTGAGTCTCGTAATAGTCACTCCATTATCTTACTCAGGGTCAATGTCAGGCTGATACACCTAAAATTACCTGGGTCATCCCATTTACCCTTTTTAAATATTGGCGCACCATTAACTTTTTTCCAGTCTTCTGGAACTTTCCTGGTGTTCCAAGACTTATTGAAAAACTGCATTAATGGTACAGCAAGTTCCTCAGCCAACCCTCTTAAATCTCTTGGATGCAAGTTTCCTGGATCTGCTGATTTAAAAATATCTAACTTTAGTAGCTGCTGTTTAACATCCTCCTGAGACACTAGTGGACTGGAAAGCATGTTATATGATATGATGGCAAAATCTGTTTCCCCCAAATACAGAACAGAAATATTTATTGAACTTGTCTGCTTTTTCTGCGTTGTTGTTGATAATGCTACCATTTCCATCTAGTAATGCACCACTACTATTGTTAGGATTCTTTTTGTTCCTAATATACTTTAAAAACTCCTTATTGTCCTTAACTTTGCTGGCCATAGATTTCTCCTTGTGTCCCTTTGCTTCTCTTATCAATTTTCTACAATTCCTAACTTCTGATTTATATTCACTACTATCAACTTCCCCTTTCTTCCATTTGTTATATATATATATAAATTTAATAGCTGCCTTTACTTCTCCTCTAAACCAGGTCATTTTTTAACCAATATGGCCTTCTTCCTTTATTGTGGGATTGTGGCTTTTTGGACATCTAGTAAAGTGTTCTTAACCAAGTCTCAATTATCATTCACATTTTTTCTGATTAAATTCTTCCTCCCAGCTGATTTGGCTCATAATTGTTTTTGGCTTTGTGAAACTAACCCTTTTAAAGCACCAAATATGTATATCACTGGTCTGGACTTTATTCTGTTTGCATTCTATAAATGTGATCAAATCATGGTCACTTGTACCTAAGCTCTCATAATTTTTGATTCTATGATCAGTTCCTGTTTAACCGTTAGGAGAAGGTTTAATATAGAATCCCCCTGTGTTGGCTGTAACACTTTTTGAGTTAGGACATTGCCATCTAGAATATTTAGAAATTCCAAGGATGTTTTAGTACTGGCAGCATGAGACCGCCAACATATGTCACTCAGATTGAAATCCCCCATAAACAGGCAGCTTTTCCCCCTACGTGTTACAGATAGGTGCGTAAGGAGGCGGTCAGCCTGTTCCCCAGTGTGATTTGATGGCCTGTAGCAGACACCAACTATACCCCATTCTGTGCTTTATCAGTTAGGACATTGATACATACGCATTCAAGATCATTTTCTTCCAAGCCGTCAATGACTCGGAAACAGGTAATGCCATTTATGACAGAGAGTGCCACTCCCCCCACCAATTTTGTCCACTCGAGCCTTCTTAAATAGGTTATAAACCATTGATTTTAACATTGCACTCATGGCAATCATCCCACCAGGTTTCACTAATACCAATTAGATCAAATTTATGCTCATCAATGAGCAATTCCAGTTCCTCTTGTTTGTCACCCAGGCTCCTAGCATTGGTGTGCAGGCAGTGAAAGAATTTCTTCTCTTCTTCTCCTTTGGTTCCTTGATTAGTTTTGTTCACAACATCTCGATTTTGTCCTGAGTGCTCAGATTCTCCCTCTTTTTACCCTCCACTTTTGCTACCAGTTTAATGCCCTCCTGGCTACTCTAGCCAGCCTGTCCCGGAGAAGATTGGTCCCCCTTCTACAGAGGCAGAAGCCATGGCCCCATCAATTTTTACCGGCTGTAAGGGTGAATGATGGGGGGAAGGGGACAGAGAGGAATGAGCAGGTGATGGAGTCTTGGGGGAAGGGGTGGTGTGAGGGCGTGGCCTTGTGGGAAGATGTGGTGCCAGGGTGAGGTCTTGGGGGAATGGGTGGTGCAAAGGCAGGGCCTCGGGGGTGCTGGGATGGAGGTGGGGGACGGGGTTACGGCAGTGGGTGCTGGGGTGGAGGTGGGATGGGGCTATGTCAGGGGGCGCTGTGTGAAACTGGAGAGGTGGAATGGGCTATGTAAGGGGGAGGTGGGTGGGC
Organism: Natator depressus; assembly: GCF_965152275.1. Classification (NCBI taxonomy): domain Eukaryota; kingdom Metazoa; phylum Chordata; order Testudines; family Cheloniidae; genus Natator; species Natator depressus. Next base: position 11,872,451 of record NC_134253.1, read on the forward strand.
TATGGGAAGGAGTTCTGGGATGTAATTGGGGGAAGGGTAAAGTCACAGACTACGATTTTCTAGAATACACCTGGCCTCATCTATCGATCTATCGAAACACGCGCAGCTTAAATGATCTCAAGCATTTCAAATGCACGAGTGACTCAGACCTTCAAAAATGATGAGACCTGCTGAAAAATCAGAAGATTAAATATATATATATATATACACACAGGTGTTGGTTCTTTTCTTGGATTCTCCTGTAATCACCTGACTCCAGAAGCTGGTGCCTGAAGAAAAACCACCAAAGCCCATGAGACACAGCAAAATGGGAGTGTTGGCAGCACCGGAGACGCGTGCAGACTCCCAGAAACAGGAGTACCCCCACCCCCACCCCCACCCAAGTACCGCGGGGTTTGGGACACTATGCTAAGAATAGGCAGCAGATGTTTCTCATGGGGGCGGGGGAGGCCATGCTCCCTACCAAGCGCTGCCAGGTCTGGAGATGAGCCGAGCTCTGTCTCCTGGGCTCTGGATGGGTTGCTGCAGCCAGCTACACAAGGCCCTGTCTGCATGGAGGTGGAGGGAGGGGGCAGGGGGCCTGAGGCCATGGAGATCCGGGGTGCTAGGTACTTTCCCTGATTCAGTGATTGCTCGGCTTTAAAACCCCCGTTGCTTCCGCCACTGTCCCTCATTTCCTGTGTTCCCCTACCCAGGGCATCCTCTAATGCCCCCCTCACCCCAATGGCATCCTAGCACCAGCCAATCTCCCCCAGGGATGAGCCCTCCTACCCCTCGGCCTGTGCACCGGGTACCATTTAAGCTGGCCATGTCTTCTCCATCCCCCTGGCGCCGTCTCTGCTGCGTTTTCCATCTTCCTCCCCCTGGATAATTTCTGCAGCCGCGGGGCAGGTAGTATTAATGATCTATGTATCCCAGGTCAGCCATTGTGCTTAAGACTCGGATTGTAACACTCCATTACTATTGGTTATACAAGGGCAAACCCTCCATCTGCGCCACTGTAAATCAGGCCCTTGTTGGGCTATTACTCAGCCCCCAGGCCAGTGCTGCCCCCCCCCCGCCCCACCCTGCTGCTGCCCTCTCCCCCCTACCCTGGTCCCGCCTCACCTGCCTGCTGGGCCTTTGTATTTTACATTTCTAATTAAATAAAATTACACACACACAACGGCCAAAAAAAAGAAAAAAAAAGAGAGAAGAAAAGAAAAGAAGGGGCCGGGGGAGGGGTGTGCGTGGGGCTAATGAATTCCTCAATGATTTGCTGTTATATTTTAAAGGGACCATAAAAGCCAAGGGGTGATAAAAATGGATTTTGTCGTTATCTGCACCAGCGCTGGGAGAGCCGAGCCCTGCGGAAGACGTAGGCCCAGCCCTGCACCGGTTGCACCCTCTGCCGCATCCCCTTTTGGGATTTATGGGCGTGGGGAGGGGTCCTAGGGACAGCTGGGTTCAAACATAGGGGGTGAATCGGAAGAAGGATCAAACAAGAGTCGCTCCCTAAACCCTGAGGATGGTTCTGGGCAGGATTGGGGCTCCCCCCAGGAGGCAAACCTGGGGAATGAAGTAGCTTTGGGCTTTTTCCCATGTTGCCCCTCATCATATCCCTCCTCTATCTGTGGTACTTATCTGGCCCCCATCTCCCTAGTTTGAGAGCATCTCACAATCTTGGGTGTATTCAGCCTTGTGAGGCAGCCCCATTGTACAGATGGGAGACTGAGGCAGGGAGAGGCTAAGGCCCAGGTGCAAGGTCTTTGGGCTCCTAAGATCCATTGAATTCAAAGTCACAGGGGAAATCCATGGCAGAGCATGGCCTTGGCCTCAGCTCTCCTCAGACCCCAGGCTAGCACCCTAACCCCTGGGCCAACTTTCCCCTACCCACCTGCAGCGCCCCCTGTGCCTCCTCCTTCAATCCCTCCTTGCAACTCTGCCTCCAAAAGGCTTGCAGACATGTGGGCAGTGGGGGGGCTGAAACTGCTGCCCATTGCCCCACCCAGCATGGTCCCATCAGCTCATGCTCCCCCATCTGTTGGCACCTTGCATTTCTTGGCTTATTTCGACTGGAAGCTCTTTGGGGCAGGAACCGTCTGTTTTGTTGTGTGTTTGTACAGTGCCTAGCGCAGTGGGATCCTCGGCCAGGACTGGGGCTGCTAGGTCTTACCGTAATACACCTAATAAACAATGTACAGCACCTAGCACAATTGAGTCCTGAGGCTCTGAGGAGCTACTGTAATAAAAATAATACTGACTATGAAGACTCAGTAATCATGGGCGCCTGGGGAAAGCAGCATGAGATGGGAAGCAGAGCCTGGGCATTATCGGATGGGCATGGTACCGGATCCGCTCATTTGCTGAAGTATGGCCCCTCTCCGTGTCTTAGTATCTTCCTGTGCCATGGGATGGGCAGCAGAATTGGGTACGGTGCCTCCTGCTTCCACCTCCCGCCCTCTCTCCCCGGTGGCTCCAGCTCCCTGGAGTTTGTCCCCTTGGAGGGTCCCTAGCTGCATCCTGCCCTACAGCCAAGCGGACAACCCACGGAGCTCCCCCAACTCCTTGGGGTGCCTGCAACAGCCACTTCCCGCCCATGACCAGCTCAGCTTGGCTCTCAAAGGGGCCGGTCTCACCTCCAGCTTCACTAGCCCAGTGCATGAGTTCGTGTTGCGGCCTTGGGGGGAGCCTGGAGGCCACACACTGACTGGGCTGCAAAGGGTCTATACCAGACGTCCCTGTCTCCCACTGGAGCCACATTCCCTTCGTTGTCCATCCAGTCCTAAGGGGAATTCGCACTAAGGGCTGACAGCCCCTGGAGACCCATCCTGCCTTTCACCCGCTCAAGAACAAGGGCACAGTCAATGAAAGTGAATGGTGGGGATTTCAAAGGGGATGAGAGGCAACACTTTCTCACACAAAGGGCAATTGGACTGTGGAACTCCCTGCCACAGGAAGTCACTGAGGGCAAGCACTCCCAAAGGGGGACATTTCGGTGGATAGCAGGACTAGCCAGAGTTAGAAGAGTGAACGTTGACGTGGGCAGCGATATTAAACCTTGGGCTTTGGGGTTTAAGCCTAAATCTATCAGTGACCAAGATCAGACGTAATGTGGGGGGCAGATTATCCCACATCTGCTACTGTAGCCTGCTTATATCTTCCTCTGCAGCACCTGGCACCGGCCACAGTCAGAGGCAGGATGCTCGACTAGATGGAACTTGGGTCTGGCAATTCCACACAGAGCCGGGGTGATGCCGACCAGCCCTGCTCTGGAGGGACCTGCTCCTGGGAAGAGGGGCTAGAGGCGTCTCCATGGCCCATTCAGGTCTCAGTGATGGGGGGCACTTGGTTCCGGCTCATTGCGGACACTTACCCAATAGCAACAAACCCAAACTGCACCAGCTCAGTCTGCCAGGTTGCCCACATGGGCACAAGTGGCACTTGGTACCAAGTGGGCCCAGGGCACGCCAGGCAGAAGGCCCCAGCTGTCAGCCCTGCAGTCCCAGGGATATTTCAGGCCAGAAGGGGATTGTGAGTGGCTCTCCTGTATAAAACAGCCCGCAGGCTTGCCCGCAGACATTGACTCATCCACCTCTAGGATGCGGCCACCCCTGGGATGGGATGCGATGGCTGTTAAACAGCCACACCACATCTTAGGCCTGAAGTGGAGAAGCCTGCTGGGGAAGTGGATCGAAGGAGGCAGACTGGAATCCCACATTGGATTTGGGCTCGGGATTAACTTTCCTGCTCCTGGGGGATTTTCCGGGACCCCATTAGAATCATAGAATATCAGGGTTGGAAGGGACCTCAGGAGGTCATCTAGTCCAACCCCCTGCTCAAAGCAGGACCAACCCCAACTAAATCATCCCAGCCAGGGCTTTGTCCAGCCAGGCCTTAAAAACCTCTAAGGAAGGAGATTCCACCACCTCCCTAGGTAATCCATTCCAGTGCTTCACCACCCTCCTAGTGAAAAAGTGTTTCCTAATATCCAACCTAGACCTCCCCCACTACCACTTGAGACCATTACTCCTTGTTCTGTCATCTGCCACCACTGAGAACAGCCGAGCTCCATCCTCTTTGGAACCCCCCTTCAGGTAGTCGAAAGCAGCTATCAGATCCCTCCTCACTCTTCTCTTCTCCAGACTAAATAATCCCAGTTCCCTCAGCCTCTCCTCATAAGTCATGAGGCAAGGTGTCAAGACCTCAGCTTTATGTTTTGCCCCGGAGAGGACACCTCCAGGCAGCACAGCGCCCCCTAGGGCTGTACTGGCTCTGCCCACCTTCTGAATTACCAGCGCATCTTCCTGCAGCACCAGTGTAGACCCGGAAGATCTCCTAGCCACCATCTGAGATTTTAAAGTCCATTTTGACCCTGTCCACAAACCCACAAGGAGGCAGCTTGGCCCTGTGGCGAGGCCTCTCAGGACTTTTGGGTTCTACTCCTAGCTCTGCCACTAACTGGCTGGATGACCTGGGCAAGTCACTTCCCCATTGTGTGCCTCAGTTTCCCCACCCACTCACATCTGTTTAGATTGCAAGCTCTCTGGGGCAGGGACTGTCTCTTGCTCTGTGTCTGTTCTGTGCTAGCACAATGGGACCCTGATCTCGGCTGGGACCTCTACATGGGTCCATAATAGGAATACATCCAGGCTAGGGAGGCTGGGATCTGTGATGCTGGGAGTCAGGACTCCTGGCCTTCAGACCTGTCCCCCGAGGATCAGTCCTTGCAGCTTCCTCTCATGCATCTGGTACTGGCCGGTCTCGGAGACAGGAGCATGGAGTCACTGCTTAGAGCTGGCGGCAACGAGAAATGCCTGGTGTCATGTGGCTGCTGCCAGGGTCGGACCCAGGCATCCTGAGTCTCTGCTCCAGGTTCAAGCCATAACAGTCTGCAGCAGTTGGGCAGGGGGTCCAAACCCAGCTGGCACCACCTGAGTGTTGATTTCCTCCCTGTGGCCAGAACTGCATTCTTACACTGCAGCGGGGCAGACTGGCAATCTACTGCAGGCAACAATCCTGCCCATGTGGGCCAGGAGGGATACGGAAGCACAGCTCCGGAGGCAAAGCCTGCACCAGCCAAGGGATGGCGACAGATCTTTTATCCCGCCCTGCTCAGCTGCACCACAGCACCCAGCAGCGTCCCCCATCGCAGCAAGAGGCACATTTCCAATCCCAGGTGCTTCGGCTGCCTTCCCGGCCTTGATCTCTGCCCCCGGCTGCCCAGGCATCGGCCTTGCCCCGCTGCAGTTCTGGTGGCGTTTACCCCCAGGAGTAAAAAGCAGCCCGACTATCCTGGCAGAGCTTGGGAGGGCAGCGATCTCCCTGGGCCTGGCGGAGTGGCGCAAGGTTTTACGGTGCCCTATAAACCATAAATCAGGCAAAGCTTTGAAGAGACTGGATTTTATTAGAATAGCCAAGACATGTAATATAAATATATATACACACTATACATGGGCCGCGCGCGTGCGTGTGTGTGTCTGTGTGTGCGCACTGGTTTTTTATTGCTCTGACGTTCGGGGACCTTAGCTGTCTTTGTCGGGGGGAAAAAAACATTAAAAAAACAACAAAAACCGGCCAGGTATGGGCCTGGGGAGAAGCAGGGAACAGCTGGACACATCAGGATCACCAACCACGGTAAGTTACAAAATAAAGAGCGCCCATAAACCAGTGATCAAAACAGCAGCCTCATCTTCTGCATTCAAAAGGCACAATCACGAACTCTCATCCCACCCAGCCGACTAACTGAGAACTCGGGGGCGAGCCGGACGCCTGGCTTCTTTCTCCCTCCCCCACAAGAAGAGCAGGGGGCAAATGGAGACTCACAACAGTATTATATTTAAAAAAAACAAATTAAAAATAAAAGGAATTGCAACCGTGAATACAAAAAGCAAGTGCATGAGAATAATCGAAGGTGGGGTATGTACAAGGGGGTGGGGGTGGGTTGAACTGCCCCCCTCCCCCGAAATCAAGCAAACCAACTGCAAATCAACACTAATTACTGAGCATGCTACAGCGGGTAGCTATGAGACGCAGAGACCCGGCGGAGGGGGACCCTGAATCCTGAGAATTAGAACAGTAATAATGGACAAGTGTTTAAAAAACAAAGTGAAAATAAAACCATTTCAGGGGTAGTGTCAAGGCTCTGCCCTGCCTGCTGCCCCGTCCAGGGGTCATTCCAGGGCTGGTGACCCTCCCCGCATTGTCTCCCCAGGGGTTTAGTCAGGCTGTGTCCCCCCCTGCAGCTCCCAGAGGTCATGCAAGGTCTGTGCCCCCCACCCCCCCGCTGTCATGTCAGGGCTGGTGCACCCTGCCCCCCCACCCATGCCCCAGGGACCCTGTCAACTCTCAAGTTGGCCAGGTGGGTCTTTGGACCTCTCCTTCCTGTCTCCCGGTCCGGTCACACTCCACCCCATTACTGCCCCTGGCACAGTCACTGCCCAGAGGCTGCGGGGAGGGGCAGACTGCGACAGAGAGCCAGGTCCAGGTTCTGCCCCAGGAGACGCTGGTGCAACGGTTGGATGATCCCATGGCAGTCACTCCTGATTTACACCCAGGAGGGGGCTGGGATCCCTGGGGCGCCCCATGGGGCAGCCGAGATTGGGATCAGACCCGGAGCAGGGAGTGGCTCAATTCTAGGCCAAGGGGATGCTGGGGCCAGGAAGCCGCTTGGCAGAGAAAAGCAGCTGGGGAAACCCAGCCCCCAACATGGGCTGGGACAGGACAGATACCCTGGTGTACACACACACAGAGCTCTGGGCACCAGCTCAGGCCCCTTTGCCCTCCCCCCATAACCTGGGCATCCCCCCCACAACCCTTCCCCACTTCCACCCCCCACCTGAGATCGCCGGGAAGGGAAAGGGAAGGGAAGGGTTTCGGTGCATGGGGCTCTGGATCCTGTGGACCCTCTTGGGCCATTAACCCCGCGTGGGAGGCGGCGGTGGCGAACGAGCCGATGGAAGGCCCGCTGTGCCAATTATTTACCCAGCTGACATTCTAACAAATCATCGGTCGTTAGCGGAGCGCTCCCAGCATTATCGGCTGGCTCTTGGCATGTGCTGGAGTCCTGCAGGGCCGAGCAGTGGACGGGGTGGGTGGGTGGGGGGCTGGGTCTCCTTGCCCTGCAGCCAGGGAAACTGAGTCCCATGGGGGAACAGATCCTTACGACAGCCGCGAAATTCCCTAGCCCAGACATGGAAACCAGTAGCCCAGCCAGAGGCCCAAAAGCTAGTTGACTGGGCCCAGGGGAGCGGAGCTCGGGGTGGAGCCAGGACCCCTGGCACATAGGCAGGGAGCAGCACAAGGCAGCTGCCTTTGGGATCCAGGGCGGTGTCCATGAGGGGGTGGAATTCAGGCCCCTTTTAGCCTGAACTATGGGGCAGCCTAACCCCACTCAGCCCCCTCCCCTGCTCTGCTCTTACTGACCTTCTGCCCCTCCCAGAGCCCTGAGGGACCCAGGAAATCTGCCTAACCTCACCTGGCCTCACCTTCTCTGAACTGCCCCTCCACCTCCTGTATCTTCCAAAATCCAGTGCCCAGCAGGTCCCAACACCCCGCGTTTGGAGCCCCAGGGGAAACACTGGGGGAAGGGGGGGAAGACAGTGTGTCCCTAGGGCAGCCCGCAGCTCCAACACCCCCACCCCCAGCGAACCTTCCCCAGCTCTATGCAGCAGTCTCAGGTACCAGGAGGCAGATGGGAGTTGGGGACACCCCCCCGCCCCGGGGATTCCTATTACCCTGACACACAGCCCCACAGCCAAGGGGTGTGTGTGCCTGCCCCCCCCCCCCCGCAACTGATGAGCACTCAGCATCTGCAGTGGTTGAACCCATATTTGGGGGGTGGGAGCAACTCGCCCTATTTCAGCCTAAGGCAGCAGGGTGGGGGCTGGAGACCTCAGGCCTACAGACCTGCCTGGGAACAGCCACTAGGGGGCGTTAGTGCCCAGCTCCCCCCCGCCCCCTTCACTCCCTGCTCTCAGATGCCATGGAGGGCAGGAGGAGGGGGTAAAATCGCCCCCCAGCGTTCGGGGGAGCCCAGGGCACCCTGGTGTGGCTCCTAGGGGGTGAGCCAGCCTGGCAGTGCCTGACAGGAGGGTCCGGGGAGAGGCAGGGAGAGGCGGGGGCCACGGGGGTGTCACTCGAAGGCGAAGGGGTCGTGGGCGCTGAAGAAGAAGTGGCTGTCGACGTGCTCCTCCAGCGCCTCCTTGTCGCACTCCAGGGGGAAGCGCTCCTTGCAGATGGGGCACTCCTTCCACAGGCCGGGGGACGCGGGCAGGTCCAGCGGGGAGGCGCCCATCCCGCAGGGGCCCGGGTCCGACGGCTGGCGGCCTGTGATGCCGCTGCAAAGGGGCGACAGAGACAGAGGATCGGCACCCCTAGAGCTCGTTGCGCCCCTGAGCGGGGCCCTGGCAGTGCCCCCCGCCACCGGCCCTGCACGGAGGGCACAGCCGGGCCGGGGTTATTATGGGTCCCCCCCTCCGCTATTCCAGTTCTCCCCCCTCCTGATTCCCCCCATCCCCCGGGTTTCTCTTTTTGCTCCTTCCCTGTCAGACTCTGCAGAACACGGAGCAGCCCCCCAATTCCCTGCACAGGACCAACCCCCCACCCCCCACAGCGCAGCAGCCCCTCCCCCTTCTCAAAGGGGAGCAGTGGCCCCCTCAACCCAGAATTCCTTTTATTCCTCAGACACCCGTCTCATCGCCTCTGCACACAGCAGCCTGCACCCACCCTGCCCTTCCCTCGACACGTCATCCCACTGCACCCACCCCCTGCCCTATCCTGACTCCCCCATCCCGTCCCCCCGCATCCCTTCTGCCCTTCCCCCGACACCAACATCCAACCCTGCCTCCCCGCGACACGTCATCCCACTGCACCCACCCCCTGCCCTATCCTGACTCCCTCATCGTGTCCCCCCGCATCCCTTCTGCCCTTCCCCCGACACCAGCATCCAAACCTGCCTCCCCCCGACATGACATCCTACTGCACCCACCCCCTGCCCTATCCTGACTCCCCCATCCTGTCCCCCCGCATCCCTTCTGCCCTTCCCCGACACCAACATCCAACCCTGCCTCCCCGCGACATGTCATCCCACTGCACCCACCCCCTGCCCTATCCTGACTCCCCCATCCTGTCCCCCCGCATCCCTTCTGCCCTTCCCTGACACCAACATCCAACCCTGCCTCCCCGCGACATGTCATCCCACTGCACCCACCCCCTGCCCTATCCTGACTCCCCCATCCTGTCCCCCCGCATCCCTTCTGCCCTTCCCCCGACACCAACATCCAACCCTGCCTCCCCACGACAGGTCATCCCACTGCACCCACCCCCTGCCCTATCCTGACTCCCCCATCGTGTCCCCCCGCATCCCTTCTGCCCTTCCCCCGACACCAGCATCCAACCCTGCCTCCCCCGACACGTCATCCCACTGCACCCACCCCCTGCCCTATCCTGACTCCCCCATCCTGTCCCCCCGCATCCCTTCTGCCCTTCCCCCGACACCAGCATCCAACCCTGCCTCCCCCGACACGTCATCCCACTGCACCCACCCCCTGCCCTATCCTGACTCCCCCATCCTGTCCCCCCGCATCCCTTCTGCCCTTCCCCCGACACCAACATCCAACCCTGCCTCCCCGCGACACGTCATCCCACTGCACCCACCCCCTGCCCTATCCTGACGCCCCCCATCCTGTCCCCCCGCCGCAGCCACCCTGCCAATCCCCAACACTGGCATCCCACCCCACCCTCCCCCCATACCTCAATCCCATCCCCTCTGTATCCACCTGCCTGCCCATCCCACCTCTCTGCACTCAGCACCCTGCACCAACCTGCCCTTCCTTCTCCTGACACCCCCACTGCATCCCATCCCTCCCCCACACGGGTGCACAGACCCGCCCTTGCCTTGCAGCTGGGTGATTCTCTCTATTTCACTTGCAAATAGACCCCCCCCCCCGCCCCGCCCGCCTGTCTGCAGGAGAAAGGAATCTAATGATGCTGAAAATTGATTCAGAAATGCCCTGACACGGCCGTACATCTCCCAGCTCCGTGCTTGCCACTTTTATGGCCACTGGCTGTAAAAGTCACCGGCTCCCTGCGCCCACAGGGAAATTTATATATTTTTACTAACTAAGAGGAGGCTTGGAAAGCTGCCCCAATCCCCCGCTTCCCCTACTACCACCCCACTACTCTGCTCCCCTCCATCTGCCTCCCCATCCCCCCACCCTGCTCCCCTGCATCCTCCTCCCCATCCCCTCCCCCACCCTGCTCCCCATCCCCCCACTGCTCCCCTCCATCCTCCTCCCCATCCCCCACCCTGCTCCCCATCCCCCCACTCTGCTCCCCTCCATCCTCTTCTCCATCCTTTCCTTATGGGCAGGGCGAAGGAACAGACCCCCGCTCTGCTGACAGGCCCCAGCCGATATCCCCCCTCACCTTGCCATCTCATAGAAGACGCTGCCCAGCTCGGGCAGCAGCAGACTGGCCTCTTCCCCTCCGCTCCGCACGGCTGCCATCAGCACAGCCTTCTCGTCCTCCGCCTCCTGCAGTCAGAGCGAGGGTGAGAGCACCGGGGGCCAGAGTCCAGCCCTTTCCCCCCCTCCCAGCACTCGGGTGCCCCTCGCGCACAGGCATAGTGATTGTGCCCCCCCTAAGCAGCTGGGCTCCCCGGAAGAACAGTCCCGCTATGTGTCATAGGCCCTACACTGCTGAAGATGGATGGGGATTCTCCTTTACCTCCAAGGGCAGCAGGCTGGGCCCTGGGAGCACGGGGGTGTGAGTTTTATCCCCATTGCTGCGAGATCTCCAGCTGTACTGCTAGGGTGTGGGCTACCCCGATGGGTCTCTGTGAGGTTCCTGCCCCCAGGCTGTACGGGGGAATCATGGAGCCAGCAGCCGGGCAACCTCCCTAGCCCCAGCCCAGCTCCCCTTCAGGAGCCCCAGGGAACCCCAAATGCCTGGTGATCAGCTGACTGCCACATCCAGATCTCACCAGCCCAGAAGCCCCAGAGGGTTGGGAGCTGGAGCTTTGGTTTCAGCCTGCGGGGGGGAGCTACTGTGTTGTAACCAGATCCCCCCCAACACTGTTGCTTTCCTAGTGTAGACGGGCCCCAGCCCTGAAGGGCTAAGATCAGCCCCTCCTAGGGCTAGCGTTGCGAGGGCATCCTGCTGCTCTCGCTGCCCCCCTGGGGATGGAGGTGGGGGCTCCCCCAGCACTGATGCCGTGAGGCTGGCAGGGAGAAGTCCTCACTCCCCATGGGGCTGACCCCCACCCCCCACTTTCCCCAGCGGGAGGTGCTGGAGAGACTCCCCGGCACCCCCCTTTTCTGCCCGGCCATTAATGTTACTGCCTGTTCTATGGTGCCGATTATCAGAGGTTTGTCAGTTTTACGGGGCGGGTCTAAAAAGCCCCTTGCCCGACTCACGGCTGGAGGGACGGGGGAGGAAGAATCTGCCCCGTGAACGAACAGCGACTGCAGTGGGACACGGAGAGATTTCAAATGTGGGCCTGATCCCGAGCCTGGCACAGACGCCCCTTCCCCCCTGTCCTTAGGGGAGGGGGGGGGGGAGCTGACCCCAGTCCTGCGTGGGCTCCCAGCAGACAGCAGGGACCAGCTGAGCGGGCCTTTTGCTAGAGGCAGGTCCGGGCAGCTCCAGGGATCTTCCAGCTATCAGGGATGTGGTCGAGGGGAAAGCAGGAGGGTTTGGGGGGCTGGCAGATAACCCCTCCTCCCGGATGAAGCAGGCTCAGAAGCACCCTCAAAGCTGGGCTTTCTGTTGCCCAGGAAGGTGGGGGCCACCCCATCCACCTCCGGGCTTTAAGGTTCCAGGGATCAGAAGCTTGAAGCCCGTTGGATGAGACAGGGAGTGTGCCAGTCCTTTGTGCAGTACCACGCTTGGCGGGTCCCTGGGCACAACACCGGCAGATAATCACTGGGCTCGATTTGGGGGCTCGGCATGAGATGCGGCAGGGACTACTGTTCACAGGAGGGTGAACTGACTGGACTGGGGCAGAGTGGGAGGGGGGGCTGCACCGTGTGGGGGTCCCTGCCTCAATCTAGGGTGGATGTTCTGCATGGGCCAGGGGGCCACCGTTGGCAAGAAAGAAATGGCACCTGATGGTCACAAGAAAGCCAGGACTCCCGGGTTCTGTCCTTAGCTCCGGGAAGGAGTGTGGAAGAGTGGGGTAGCATAAGCAGCTGGCAGCCAGGACGCCAGGGTTCTACTTCCACCTCTGCCCCTGCTCGCTGTGTGACCAAGGGCGAGTCCCTGTGCCTCAGTTTCCCCCTCCACACTGCCCAGTGCTTCGGGGGGGTCCTCGCCCCCTGGGGACTCACTGAGTCAGAGCTGTTGTCCTCAGTGGCCTGCTTGATCTGGGTGGTGATGGGGGCCGGCTGGCTGATCACCACCCTGTGCATGGGCTCCCGCAGGCACGGCGGGGTCTTGGTGGCTGCTCGGTTGTCGCACAGGCTGTAGGGGCTGAGCTGGGTGTGGATCCTCATGTCCTCGGGGGACTCGTCCTCCGAGTCCGAGAGTGGGGAGTCCAGGGAGCCTGGGGAGGAGGGGAGGCCACAGGGTCACTTGGGCAGCCAGTGCCCCCTGCTGAGCAGAGCAGGGTGTGTGGGGTGCAGGGCATAGGGGGGACCCCTGCTGGGGGGAGGACCCTGGGGAGAGCCAGCACCGGGGGGGTGGGGGAGCGACAGCTGGCATTAGCACAGGGCAGCACTATGCTGGGTGGAGGGAGCAGCACAGGGCGATGTCAGGGAGGGAGAGAGGGGGTGGCTGCAGAGTGCACATAGCAGTGAGAGCGGGGCGGGGATGCAGGGGGGATGAACAGGGGTAACAGTGAGGGGGTAACCATCGGAGGTGCAGGGTCCCGGGGTGAGGCAGTGAAGTGGGGGCAGAGCAGGTCAAGGAGCGGACCTGGGTTGCCTGGGGGTAATGGGATGGGGTGGGGGGGACAGGAGGTAACAGGGCTAAAGGGGTCAGGGATGGGAGTAACAGGGTGGGGGGATTATGGGGATGGGGGAACGGGGATGGGGTAATGGGATGAGGTAACGGGGGTGGGGGGATGGGGGAACAGGGATGGGGGGGTAAAGTGGTGGGGGATGGGGTAATGGTGGTGGGGATAATGGGACGGGGTGGAGGCTATGGGGGGTTATGGGGAGAAGGGTAATGGGGTGGGGGACAGGGGGAACAGAAGTGGGGGGACTGGGGGTAACAGGGCTAAAGGGGTGAGGGATGGAGGCAACGGGGGGTATTGGGTTGAGATGGTTATGGGGGGATGAGGATAATGGGGGTGGGGGGATTATGGGGAGAAGGGTAATGGGGTGGGGGATGTGGGTGGGTGGATGGGGTAATGGAGGTGGGGATAAAGGTGGGAATAAAGGGATGAGGTGGGGGTTATGGGGAGAAGGGTAATGGGGTGGGGTGAGGGGGTAAAGGGGGGATGGGGGCAATGGGGGTAACAGGGATGGTGTAGGGAGGTAACAGCGGTGGGAGGATGGGGGTAACGGTGGGATGGGGAGGTAACAGGGGTGGGAGGATGGGCGGGATGGGGGTGGGGGAGTAACAGGGGTGGGATGGATGGGGGTAACAGGGGTGGGGTTGGGAGGTAACGGGTGGGAGGATGGGGGTAGGGGCATGGGGGTAACAGGGGTTGGAGGATGGGGGTGAGGGAGATGGGGGTAACAGGGGTGGGGTGGGAAGGTAACAGGTGGGAGGATGGGGGTAGGAGCACGGGGGGTAACAGGAGTGGGAGGATGGGGGTGGGGGAGTAACGGGGTGGGGTGGATGGGGGTAACAGGGGTGGGGTGGGCCGGTAACGAGTGGGAGGATGGGGTAGAAGCACGGGGGTAACGGGGAGGGAGGATGGGGACGGCTGGGGAGGTAACGGGGGTGGGGAGGAGCGGCACAGGGCGATGTCGGGGGGTTACGCACTCAGTGCCGTGGCCGCCGTCTCCTCCTCCTCGGCCACCGTCACTTCGCTCCACTTCTCGTCGGCCACCTTCTCCAGCCGCTCCTCCAGCTTACGGGCGTACTCCAGCAGCTCCTGGGGAGGGGGCAGCCGCCAGGGTCAGGATCGGCCCCGCCTGCGCCCCGGGCCCCAGGCCATGGGGAGATTGGGTGGGGACCCCGGAGGGGGCAGGGGCTTTGCCTGCCCCCACCCACTGCCCAGGCTGCAGGGTCCCTGCCTGACCCCAGGGCCCTGCCCAGCTCCTCTGCAGGGAAGGCCCTGATGGGGGCAGGGAATGTGGCTCATGTCACCCCCTCCTGATACCTTCCTGGCTCCGGGGTTCAGCCCCCTTTGATCTCTGACCCTGGCTGGCACCAACCTGTTTCTCCTCCTGGAGCTGCTCCTTCTCCTTCTCAGCCACCTTCAGGGCCGCGCGCAGCTCCTTGAGCTCCCGCTTGCTCTCCGACAGCTGCACCTGGGGCGGGGGGGAAGGGGGCACAGGCCCGTGAGAACTGCCCCAGGGCAGGGCGAGTGCCAATGGCCAGCCCTGCACCAGCCTCGGGAGGGAACCTCCATACCCCAGGCACCCGATCCCGCGGAACCCATGAGCGCCCCAATCCCTCCTCCTGTGGGGCAGGGCGCCCCCTCGCACCAGTGTGTGGCTTTCGGGGTAGGGCCTCCCCATGCCAGCTCTGATTCCTCCCCATATAGGGCAGGGACCGCCCCCTCCCACATGCCAGGGCCTCCCCATCACAGCTCTGATCCCACCCCCTACAGGGCAGAGACTGGGGCTCCCCTCTGTCCCAGGGGCAGTGCCCACCCTGCACTGGCCTTACCAGGCTGGAGTCCCTCTCGTGGGACAGTTCAGATTTCAGCGCCTGCTTCTGGGCTCGCTCCTCCTGCAGGTTCTTCTCCAGCTTCAGCACCTCGGCACTCAGCTTCAGGATCTTGTCCTTCTCTGCCTGCAAACAGTATGGGGCGTGCTCACGGGGGGCCAGCGCTCGCCCGCCGTGGGGGGCCCAGCACATCTCCCTAGCTAGGCTTGGATGGAAGGACTACAAATACCCAGTGCAGTGTGAGGGGCGCTGTGCTGCAGGGAGCAGGGCGAGAGGCTCAATAGGGGGCGCCCTCCCCTCGCAGCCAGTGCTGGCCCCAACGCGGTGCTAGGGGGCGCTGCACTGCAGGAAACGGGGCAGGGGGCTCAGTAGGGGGCACTGTCCTCTCTGATAAGAGGTTTAGGGGGTTCTGGGCTGCAGAGAGCAGGGGGATTAGTACAGGCTATTCTCCCCTCATGCTGTACTTCAGGGAGCTCAGTAGGGGGCGCTCTCCTCTCAGCCAGTGCCCAACCCAGTGCAGCCCTAGGGGGCGCTGTGCGGAGACATAAACCAAGTTCTGAGCATTGTGTGGGTCACGACAGGGGGGCTTTTCCCAAGGCCTGGACATGCTCGCCCCAGCTCCCTGTCCACCGGTCACTGAGACAAGCCCAGCTAGGGGATGCACTTTCACTTCCTATCCTAAACTGCTGCTGCATTGGCAGTACCCCATCCCAGAGGTGGCTGCACCCCAGCAGTGGCTGCACCCATTCAAGTGAGAGGCCCGGCGGGGTGGGGGTTGGCACCTCTATGCTCTGCAGCAGGTTGCTCTTCTCCTTCCACCACTGGCCTTTCCCCTCCTTCCATTTCAGGGTCATGTCCGCCAGCTTGATGTTGGTCTCGGCTGACTCCAGCCGGCTCTTGTGCAGGTCCGAGATGGTCCGGTCCCGGATGGAGGAGGCGCTGGCCAACTCCTCCCCCAGCAGCACCACTTTCTGCTGGCTGGCAGCAAGGAGGTCCTGGGTGGAGCGGAGCTGCTCACACAGCGCTTCCAGCTGGGCCTGGCCGGGCAGGGAAAGGCAATGAGGGGGGATCGGAAACAATGAGTGGGATGGAAGAGGCCAGCTGGGCTCTGCCCCTGCATCCCACCCCCAAACACAGTGACAAGGGAGCAGTTGAGGGCATTTAAAAGACTGTTAAAATTCTTTGCCGTTAGCATGCGGAACTCCCTGCTACAGGATGTCATCAAGGCAAACTGCTCAATTAGGTGCAGGGTAGCTCTGAGGTCTATGCACCAAAGACAAGCCGGAAATAGCTGGCCTTCCTCTAAGCCAGGGTTCAAATCCCATTAGGGCTAATGCAGGCTTTCTGAGGAGCCTGGAGACTTCCCTCCTGGCAGAGATCTTCAAAATCCTGCTCCAGGAGGGTACCAAAGATCCTGCGGCGCTTTTCACGTGAGCAGGGTTTGGGCTGCTGCCTTCTTGGTAAAACGCTATCCTGTTACTACTCTCCATACCCCAGAAGTGGCTGCATTTCAGGAGTCAGTGGGAAAAGAACTCAGGAGTCCTGGCTCCCTGTCCTCACCCCTAAAACACACACAGGCACCCACAGCCGGGAAAGAGAACCCAGGAGTCCTGGCTCCCATCCCCCTGCTCTTGCAGTGACACCACTCTAATCCCCTCTTTTCCAGGGGAAGGGCTGGTGAATGCACACACCCAAGCAGAGGGAGGGGGGAGCGGAGGCTGCGCCCTGGCACCGAGGGGGGCCCCCCACCCCGGGCACTCACCGTCCTCTGCTGTGCGGCTGCCAGCTTCTGCTGCAGCTTGCTGATGTCCTCCTGCAGCACCAGGGCCTGCGACACCTTCTCGCCGTGCCGGGTCTTGGCCAGCAGCAGGTCGCAGGCCAGGTTCCGGCTCTCCTGCTCCGAGGCCTGCAGCTTGACCTGGGGGGTTGGGGTGGGGGACACCTGATCCTCACGTGCCAGCCCAGAGAATCCTGAGGGGGGGTGGGACCCACCTCCCTTCCCTCTGGGGTGTCCCCTGGGGATGGGGCAACCCTGCCACTCTACGCATGTATGGAGAGAGACCCCCCACTCCTGTGTGTGTCTGAGGGGGAGGGGAGGGACCCCAGCTCCTCTGCTCACCCCAGCTAGCTCCACCACCAGCAAGTCACCCCTACAAGCCCCGCCCCGGGTCCCCCCATTGTGGGGCACCGCAGTGCTCACCTGGTAATGCTCCTTCTCGGCGTTCTCCTCCTTGAGCTGGTGGTGGATCTGCTCCTGCTCCCGCACCAGGGACTTCACCGTGTCCTTCATCCTGGGAGGGGGGAGAGACGGACAGACAGGCAGGGTGAGCCCCGGCTCGGCTTGGGGCACTGCCAGCTACAGAGGTGAGGGGGCGGGTGAGGCGCAGCGAGGGGGCCGGGCAGACCCATTGCTGCCGGGTCAGAACCCCAGGGGGAGGCTGTGTCCTGCAGCCCCGCTAACGGGTCCCCTTTAGTCAGCACGGCCTGGGAACACGGGGCACTGCAACCCCACTCCCACCCCAGAGGCTGCACCCCGACGGCACATCAGAGTCCACGCCACTTGGGGGGGAGGGAAGAAAGGAGAGAGCACCCCACACTGAGCCCCCACCCTACTCCCTGGAGCACAGGACATCACGCCCTAGGGCATCAGCCTATTCTCACTCAGGGCAAGAGCCCCCCCAAACAGCTGGCCTCTTCCGCTTCCCGCAAGACCCTGGGTTTGGCCTCAGCGGTCACCCATCCAAGCGCTGACCAGGTTCAACCCTGCTTAGCGACTGGACGAGATCGGGGAGGAGGTGGGGCCGGGGCGGGGATTTGGGGAAGGAGTTGGAATAGGGGCAGGGAGGGGGCAGAGTTAGGGCGGGGCAAGGGAGGGGTGGGAGAGGGCAGGGCAGGGGCGGGGCCTCGTGGAACGGGTGGAGTGGGGGCGGGGCCGGGGGAAAAGGGGGGTTGAGTACCCACTGGTGGGAGCAGAAGTCGGCACCTAGGCTGCCTCCCTGCCTGCCAGTCCACAGCACTGACCCTAACTCCCCTCCGCACGCCTGCTGACCCCCGCCCACTGCTGCTCACCTGTCCAATTCCACCTCCTTCTGCAGCACCTTCTCGCTCAGGGCCTGAACGTCCTCCTCCAGCTCCTGGATGCGGGCCAGCTGTCCCGCCTGCTGCCGGCTCAGCGCATCCCGCTCCTCCATCACGGCTGCATGGGAGCTCGAGAGATCCTGGGAGAGGAGCCGCCGGGCGGGGCAGGGAGGGGAGGGGTGAGCCGAGATCAGGGACACAGGATCAGCACAGAGTCTGGGTGCTCTGGCAAGGGGCAGGGAAGCCCAGGGACCCCCCCCCCCCACCCCCAAGCTGGAGAGCCCCTTTGGAATTTGGGGCTAAGCCCGTGGGTAGCAGGGTGGGGGGAATGCAAGGAGGAATATGGGGTCCCCTCCTAGGTGGGCGTCTCCCGGGAGGTAGCCCAGCCCAGTGGCCTGAACACAAGAGCCAGGAGACCTCATTCACCCACGTGCGTGCCTCAGTTTACCCCCAGTGTGATGGGCGACGGGAAGCAGGGCAACCCAGTGGCTGTTGCCTGATAGGGCTCGGTGCCTGCAGGGGGCACCCCACACACCTTGTACTGCTCGGCCAGCTTGGTGTGCTCATCCCGCATGGTGCCCAGAGCCTCCTCCAGCTGCTCAATCCGGGCCTGCAGCTCTTTCACCTCCTCCTCCAGCTGCAGTTTCTCTCGCAGCAGCCTGCTGTGCTCCTGCTGGCTCTCCTCCAGCTGGTTCTGGGGGGGAATGGGACCCACAGGGACCGGCATTTTAGTACGGACAGAGGGGGCAGGCACTACACTCACCCCAGTCCCCAGGACATGGCAGGACGCACAGGCAGGCAAGGGGTTAACTCAGGTAGGCAGAGCAAGGGACTGGTGGTGGGGGCTCTTATCACAGTCGGGAGGTCGTTCTGAAGGGGCAGAGCTGATGGAGGGCGGGGCCAGGGCTAAGCTCTGCCCCATTTCCCAATGCAGTTGTTACTGCCTGCCCTGCAGGGAGAAAAGCCTGGCAGGAGGGGAGGGTTTTGAGTTGACCAGGACATGGCCAGGTGCCCTCTTGGGCAGAGCAACAGCTGATCTCTCCTGTTGCCCTCCACCTTGTGCACTGGGTGAGCTCACAGCCTAACCAGGCCCAGGGGAAACTGAGGCACAAACCTGGGAAGTGACTTGCCCAAGACCACTGGCAGAGCTGGAACCAGAACCCAGGTCTCCGGGCACCCAATCTGGTGCTCTACCCACTAGGCACTACTGACCCTTCATTACCTGCAGCAGGGTGGCCTTGGGCACCACCAGCAACATGTCCATGTTGCCCTCGTCATCCTCCTCCAGTGTGACGAGCTCGTCCATGGGCCGGGGCTCGCTGAACTGGAAGGGGCTGCTCTGGCCGCGCACCTCGCCACGGCGGTCCACGTAGCGGAACTGGTACTGCTGGGCCCCCGGCTTGGGCAGGTAGCTGGCTGCAGCAGGACAAACACGGCCCAGCATCAGATGCCTCTGCCCCACCGCTGTTAGGGCCTTGCCAGGAGGCTGACTGCCTCCGGGTTGGGACTTGGATGCCCCATAGTCTGGGGCTAGCTCTGGTCCCTGGCTCTCCCCTGACACGTCTTGCCCACAGCAACTGCCCCGCACTCCTGAGTCCTGGCACCAGTGTGGTCGGTGCCATGGCAGAGCGGCTGGCGAGTGCCTTGTCAGCAGAACACATTGGTCACAGAGGTGCTGCTCCCCAGCCAGTCCACCGCCCCCTGGCCTTGAGCCTAGTCTGTATGGCCTGCTCTGGCCTGGCCTCTCTCAGCTCACTCCGGCTTGGCCTCTCTGACAACCAGCGGGTAGTGCCAAAGGTCGACGATGCTCGTTCCATCAGGGGCTGCTCGGAGACCTGCTATCCCATTCCAGTCCCGGCCTCGCTCCTTCCCCCTGGCTGCCTCCTGCACCCCTTCCTAGGATCCTCTCTGCTTTACCCCCATCCCTCCCCTCCCCTCCCAATGCCCCCTGTAGTCACTGCATCATACGCCCAGGCAGGGGGGCTTCAGTGAGCATTTGGCTTTGCAGCATGCCTGGAGGCCGGACGCCACGCTAGTTGGGCCCATGGGCCCGATCTGGTGGGGATACGGGGCTGGATCTGCCCATGGGTCTGACCCAGCAATGCAAGGTGATATTGGGCTAGAGGGCCCGCTGGCATGACCATGTCTATCAGGGAGGCCGGGATACCGGGCTAGATGGGCCCTTGGTCCGACAAGCCACGGCAAACCCTCCGAAACCCAAACCTTCTCCCAGGGCTGCCACCCCTTCTGGCCTTTGCTCCGGCTGCTCACTGACTGACCCCCCACGTCCGAGCTCACCCTCCCACAACCCCCACGCACGTGATCTCTGTACCCCTGCTCCCCCGGAGCTCGCCTCCCTACCATGGAACTGGACGCTGGAATGGACGGGCGCCCCCTCCGCGCCTCCGTCGGGCACCACGCACCACACGAAGGTGTAGTAATCCCGCACGGACGAGGCTTCCACCTGGACAGACAGACGCAGGCAAGAAGGTGTCTGAGGAATCCCTGGCATTAGCTAAGCACTTCTCTAGCGCTCATCAAGTGCCAGTGTCACTGTCCTCATTGCGGGGGACTGGGAGGGGCTATCACAGCAACGGGCGTCTATGCTGCCTACTAAGCCTGGGCTCTGACCCAGGTTTAAGCCCAAGCCCCGCTTCCGTCCACACACAGATCTGTCTGACTCGGGGCAGCAAGCACTCAGGACCCGGGTCTTACAGCCCTGCTGGGGGTGGGGGTGGGTCACAGCCAAGGCGCGTCGTTTTGCAGTCTGCATGCAGCTCAAGCGGCAGACCCGAGTCGAAGGTCTGCACGGCACAGCATGGGCGTGTGAGCTCGGCTGCGACACCCGGGTCCGGCAATTGTAAGCCCAGGTTTACCATGCAGCGTGGATGCTTGAGTGCGGGCTTGGAACTGCTGAAACCTCAAGCCTGGGTCTGCCTAGCTGTTACACAGCACAGGAGGGCAGTATCATTCCCCTGCCCGCCCCTGTTTTACAGATGGGGAAACTGAGGTACATGAAGGGGAAGTGACTTGCCAAGGCTGGCCACCAGGAATAGGAGCCTGGTCTCATGAGTCCCAGGCCAGCGCTCTAGCCATTAGGCCACGCTACCTCGTTTTGCTTTTGCATGCAGGGAAAAGCAGGAGGCTTGGTTGACTTGTGGGTGAATTTCAAGGTGGCCTGCAGAAGTGGGCCCCTCCTTTCACGAGCACGCTGCGGGCTCAGCGCAATGGAACAGCAGAGAATGCAATAGGAGGGGAAGCCTGTACCCCAGGTGATGAGGAGGCCACCCACACACCCTGCGCCTCCCCATCTCAGCCTGATTCACTGCCTGATCAGAACACTTGCTGCGTGGCCCCCACCGTGGGGACAGCTACAGGGGAGATCCCAGCTAAGGCATCCAGCTCCCATCCGCCTCTTTCTTCCCAGTACCTTGAATATCCCGATCCAGTCGCGGGCCGACGGCTTCATGCTGGGGGGCAGGGTGTAGTGGCACTCGACCTTGGTGTTGGGCACGTAAGTGCGGGCCACGTTGAGGAAGGCCATGGTAGGGTGGGCCTGTGCCTGCGGCTTGCTGGGAGACACCTCCTCCATCCTCTTCATCGGGGTGGAAGGTGAAGAAGGACAGTGTGACAGTCTGTAACCCAATGTTCACCCTTTCTACAAGACTATGATAAATTTTGTACATAGTATGCCTTGTGAGGTATTATTCAAAAACTCATAATATGCTGACCATTATTGTCCTGGTAAAAGGTGTGTGACAACATTGTATGTAAAGTTATTCAATTCTACTGTATGACATTGCAGAGACATGTTCCAAGTTTAGAAAGGCAGCCACACAGTTCCACAGAGACAACAGGCAAACTGATGCCTCAGCTAGGTGTCAACAAAATCAAATGGACCATCACCTGGGTAAGTGGCCATTCTTTGGCAGGCAAAAGGGTGTGAGTGAGAAATCTACATTTTGGCAAAGAAAGTGCTGGAGGTTCCCATCTCCTGCTGTCTCCTGAACCTCAGCTGGAGATGATTCTCAAAGAAAAAGAGAACTGTAAGAAAAGGGAAGAAACTCCCCTAAAGATCTCTCCTTTCTTCTCTACTCACGGCATCGACAACACTTGAAGGACAAAGGAAGGGATCCAGTCAGAAAGGAATTCAGCCAGTGAGGCTGCTAGAAGATGTAGTGAAGAAGACTTTGCTTTGAAATCACTTAGCTTGTTAAGTTAGATGTTAGTTGCGTTGTACCTTTAATTTCTTTGTAACCAATTCTGACTTTTATGGCTCATTACTTGTAATCACTTAAAATGTATCCTTCTGTAGTTAATAAACTTGTTTTATTGTTTTATCTAGACCAGGGTGTTTGGATTGAAGTATTTGGGAAACTCCATTTGAGATACCAGGGTTTGTGCATACCATTTTCTATTAATAAAATGATGGACTTTATATGAGTTTGTGGTGTCCAGGAGAGAGCTGGGCAGTACCAGATGCACATTTCTGGGGGAAAGTCTGGGACTGGGAGTTTCAGTGTAATTCAGGGGTGGTTGGCTGTAACACTCTTGCAGTGTAGCTGTGAGTGAGTTACATGTGTGTGAGCAGACCAGGAGTGGTTGCTCTCACAGCGAAGCCGTGTAAAAGGCACCCCAGATTGGAGAATTGAGGGGACACAGTTGCTCAACAGTCCAGATTGTACCCCGGGAATGTCACAGGTGGGAGGGAAAAAAGTGATGGGAAAGGGGCAGGATGGGAAAATCCCACCCTGGACCAGCCTGGGATACCCTGAAAGTCACTGCTTCCCTACATGCCATGGGTACATCCACGGAACTCATCACTGTGGGCACCTCATGGGCATGGATGCATTTAGCTTCCCAGCCTGCAGGAAGCAGGGCAGTGCCACTGTCTCTATTTTACAGAGGTTCCTGGGCACACAGGGAGTCCATTTCAGAGTGGGGAATTGAACCCAGGAGTCCTGGCACTCAGGCACCTTTGGAGCTGGACCCCCAAGACCACACATATTTCAGACAGAGAGGGACCTTTGTCTATCTTTTTAACTCTGGTTAGTGGCAAGGGCACTAAACTGGGACTCAGGGCACTTGGGTTCTGTTCCCAGCTCTGCCTCTGACCTGCTGTGTGACCCTGGGCAACTCACTTCCTTGCTCTGTGCCTCAGTTTCTCCTCCCACCCTGTGAAATCTTTGGCACAAGGATGGTGGCTTGCACCTAGACTCGTAACCTTGGCTGGGGTCTACCTAGGAATTAACACAAATCCATTGACAAAACAGATCAGGTTGCCCCGTGGTGCCCCGTGCCCATCCAGCAAAACGCAGACCTATGACAGCCAGGAAACCTAGAGTAAAGGTACACACCAATGTAACCTTAATTCTGCCCTTTCTGAGCGATGACCCAGGGTGCCCAAAAGACACGTACTTGCACTCTGCCTTTGCAGCTTGTGCCCATGCCCAGGGAAGAAGCATGCGCCAGCTGCAGCACAGAATCCAATGCAGTCTCTTTACCAAGGTGAAACTTGTGTCCAGGTGAGCTGGACTGAATGGGTGCTGCCTATGCCCCCCCCAGGCCCGGACAAGGTGCCTCCACCACAAAACCAACCCCACACCCACTGTATTTTACAACCTTTCCCCTCAAACACAACACTGTCACTCACCCATCAGGACATGCCCACCCCACCCTCGTACACCACCTCACTGCTGACGACCCCCATGGCAAGAAGACCCCCGTGCCCTTCTGCTGACACATGCTTCCCAGCTCAGCACTGGAATGAGACAAACAGCATCTCTCAGAATGCATATGCACCGTTTTCCTGTCCTCACACACGTGGGGCGAGGCATGGGCAGAGGTGCTCAGAATCTCTGCAGGGCAGGGCACCCCCATATTACCCCCTCATCACAATCACAGCTCTGCCCAGCTTCTCCAGCTAATCCCTCCACCATTCCACATAGCGCCACCTAACAACAGCGAGCACAGCTGGAGCGCACACAGATAATGCCTACTGGCTACCACCAGCTCCAGAGGGGCAGAGTTAAGGCTGTGTTGGGGCGTCCCTTCACCCTGCCTTTTCTGGTTGTCCAACGTTTGAGTCCTGCTGGATGCGCAAGAGACCCAACAGGCAACTTCAGCTCTGTGTTAACCAAGTTTTTTGTCCGTGAATTTCCTAGTTTTCCAACCAGAAAGAGAAACATTTTTTGTAGGAGTCAGGGGTCAGGCAGGTCGTTATAGCTGTCTCCTAAGTTTGTAGCCAGCGTGTTGCTGGCTGGCAAGCAGGCTACGTGATCCTACGAGCTCCTGTCCCTTTTGGCACAGAACCACAGGTCATGCTGTGAAATGTCTGGAAGGTGGCGCTGCTAACAGGGCAGTGAGGGAAATCTCATCCCTGGCCAAAAATCTGACTATTTTATTCCGTGGTGGTTTAGTTTCAGTAGCTTTACACAGTGCAGTCTCTCTCCTTCTCCACCCCCATTTCTCACATAAGGTAGCGCCCCCACCCCCATTTCCAGCTTCCCCTCCCCCGTCCTGCCCCATGAAGTCATTCAGGACCATTCCTTGGCATGTGAGAAGCCATGAGCACGTAAGAAATTTGTTCTACGTGTATCACATGCAGCTGCTTATGGGAGGGCCACACATTTCTCAGTTACAAAGGCTGCGCTGGACCCCAAACTGCCCCCTCCAGGCACTCCCTGCTCTGGCGAGGCCCCTGGCTCGCCCAGCTTCCAAGCTGGCCCCCTGGCCAGCACCACGCAGGGGTGCTGTCACCTTAACTTTGAATTGTCTGATTTTCAGAGATTTCAATGTGTGGTGTAGTCAGGGCCCCTCCAGAATCCAGTTTACATCTGTTGGGAGAAGGGCTCAGACCCCTTAGAATAACAGGGCCCCCAAGATCCCGGCACACACACATGGAGTGGGGGAGGACAGGGAAAGGGGCTCAGACCCCTTAGAATAACAGGGCCCCCAAGATCCCGGCACACACACGGAGGGGGGAAGGGCAGGGAAAGGGGCTTGGTCTCCTCACTCCAGAGAGACAGGGCTTAGTGGATCCCAGCACACACATGGGGGCAGGGGAGGGGCTGAGATCCCTTAGAACAGCTGGGCCCTCAAGAACCTAGCACACACAGGGGCAGAAAGAGGGACTCAGACCCTCTCGGAGGAGCAGGCTGACACCTCCCTCCCAAGATCCTGGTACACACATAGGGGGGAGAAGGTGGGGCTCACATGCTCCCACATCCCTAGTCACCCCATTTACCCTACCGCTCCCCCATGTCTCCCCTCCCCATGTCCCACCCCTCCCCGGAGCCCCCAACCCCTCTCCGCTCCCTGCCACCCATCCCCATTACTCCCATGATTCCCCTTCCCCAGCACTCTCCCAACCCCTGGCCTGGCGCAGCAAGCATTCCCGTGTCATTCCTTTTCCTTTCAAAAAGAGTTTGCGCCCTTCTCAGTTCCCTGCTGTCCTGGGATTACAGTTCCCAGCAGTAACAGAAACCCTTCAACCGAGGCAGACAGTTGCACCTGGCCTGTAATTCGTCCTCAGAGATCTGCCACGGGTAGCTTTCAAAGTTGCAATACCTGTGGGGGTTGCTCAGGGTCACAGCCCACCCCCTCAACCCACCACGTCAAGTGCAATCACTATGGCTAGAAATCGTCTTTCTGCGCACGTGCTTTGCAAGTTCTTCGGCACACGAGTGTTTCGCAACCCCTAATGCAGACAGCCTAATTCTGCCTTTAATAGTGCTTTCAAAATTGCCTCCCCCAAGGAGCAGTGGGGGCCACACACGAGCTGAGTTAACTGTCGGGTGACTGAGCTCAGCTGGGGACGATCAGAGACACAGTCTGAGCCTCAGGTGTGTGCCCCTCCCACCCCCACCACGTTGGTAGAATCTGTTGCCTTGATGAAATACTGTGGGTTTTTCAGGTGGCTGTATTTTGGGGACCCCCTGTTCAAATGACCCCAAATTTGGATCATTTACCCGACCCTGCAGCCCCAGGGGGCATGTCACATTTCAAGAGAATCCAAGAGAGCATTTGACTTAGAACAGTCAACCTTTAAACAAAGGGTTCTCAACTTTAATCGCAGGAGCTAGCTCTTCTATTGTGCCTTTCACCCATGGATCTCGAAGCTCTTTACAAAGGAGGTCAGCATCATTCTCTTCATTTCACAGCTGGGGAAACTGAGGCACAGAGCAGGGAAGGGACTTGCCCAGGTCACCTAGTTGGCCAGGTCTCCAAGTCCCCGTCCAGTGCTCTAGCCAGTATGCCCCAGAAAATACAGCCCTATGGAACCAGGTGAAGTTGGCCACCACACTGGGGGGAGCAGATGCGTCTACTGCCCTGGGCACGGATGCTGTGGCACAAGGGGAACCGCATTGGTTTTAAGAAACGCTGCTGCGAGGTGAGAGGACAAACACGACCCCGCTCCCCTGGCCCCGCCCTGGCCTACCAGCAGTATCTGGGTCTCATCCCGCCTCTCCAGCATCAGATCCCAAAGTGCTTTACAAGTGGTGTATACTAGGATCGCTCTGATTGCTGCCCTGGGGCGGAGTCCACACCAGTGCAATAGAGGACAGGAAGTGGAGTCTCCAGTGTTACCAACTCTCATGATTTTGACATGAGTCTCATGATAATGATTGTTTTCCTTAAAGCCCCAGCTTCTGGAGTCAAGGGGATACGTGATGATTTCAGCCTTTCTTAAAGAAAAAGTATGTTTCCAGCCCCCGTGGCAGTGGAGAAAGCTTCCAAATGTGACCCCGGTGCACCGCAAAGGCTCAACAAGCAGAAGGCCAATAAGAAGAACCCAAACGCTAATATTTTTACATAACCTCAGGATTTTTGGTGAGCCTGACTCATGATGTTTGAACATTTGGGGTTGGCGAAACTGAGTCTCACACCCAGCTGGGGAACACACGGAAGAGCCCCGGCTCTTGTGAAAGCGGTCACAGGATGCTTAGCAACAGCAAAAGAGCCAGGCCCTTGATTTTACATCTCAGCTGGAAAGTGGCGGCTCCAGCACCTGGCCGGGGCATCGGTTCAGGACAGCTTAGAGCACTCTGGGGTCTTTGTATTCTGTTTGTACAGGACCTAGCGCAACAGGCGCTTGGTCCATGACTGGGCCTCCGAAGTGCTACCACGATACAGAAATAATAACAGCACCCCTTGCTTTATCACTAGAATCATTTCCCTCAGAAGCCTAGGTTTTTCTGGAAAGTCTCCCCTCCAAGCACTGTACAGGCCCAGTACTGCTTAGCTTACAAAACACAGCAGGGACAGAACACCACATCAGGGCTGCAAGCTAGGCACAGGGAGAGAGACATCTGGTCCTGTCTACACAGCAGCTGCAATTAACTCAGCAGCTAGATTGTCTCGTCAGAGCCATGGCCAGGGTGAGGTTGCATCTACACAACAAGTTAACAATGTGGTAACAGCCAAGAGACTCGTACACAGCACTGATGGGGCTGTAAACATCTTCAGAGGGGTTCACTGCAAAGGGGGGTGACCCCAATTTCCTCTCTGACCCAGCCAAAATCCTCGCTCGATGATCCCATGTGACAGAGGCGCCCTGTAACTTGGTGCCTTCCCTGCCATCATTAGACTCTCCGCACACTGGCGCCTGTGTGCATTGATCTTGCGTGGCGAGTGTCCCAGTACATTTGAATGAGATCCCCAAAGAGCGCCTGCACCAATTAAAATCCCCGGTGCAGTGATGCCTGGGCGGAAGATCTGCTGGGAGGGGGCATGGCCTAGTGGATACAGGATAGGATTAGCATTCCGGGGATCTGGGCTCCAGTGCCAGCTCACACCCTGCTCTGCTGGGTGACCTTGTGTTAGTCATTGCCTCTCCGTGCCTCAGTTTCCCCATCTGTAAAATGGGGATAATGAAACTGACCTCCTTTGTAAGCACTGTAAGACCCACCGATGATAAGAGCTAGGTATTAACATTAGCTCCTTTATAGAGTCCTGTTATTACTAACTTCCTCTGATATAAAATGAATCTCTGAGGATCTTAAGGCTAGCAGGGTGCCGGCTGTGGCTAGAGAGTGGAATTAAGGCAGGACAACTGGCTTCTACTCCTAGCTCTGCTATGTGACCTGGGGCAAGTCACTTCCCCACCGCGTGCCTCCATTTCCACTCCCACCCTTTGCCTATGGAGACTCTGAGCTCTTTGGGGGCAGGAACTGTCTCTTTGTGACCACAACAGGGCCCTGATTTCCCTTGGGGCCTCTTGGCCTTGCTCTCCTGGGAATCCTGCACAATCACTGCTCAAAAGCGCTCGTGGCCTGGGCGAGACACCTCATGATCAGCCCCACAAGCCCAGACAGCGCACGGCTGGCGTGGGACCTCCTGGGCATCATCCAGCCAAGTGCCTGAAGCTACAGTACATTCCTTTCCCCTCCCAGGAGTCTGCTTCTCCAGTTGTGCCACGCCAGCCATGTGCAAAACAAATCCCAGCTGCTGCCTGCCAGCCATCCTCTCCGCTCACCTGGCTGCCAGGAACAGGGGGAGGATTCCTTGACGCTTGCACAAGGCAAGCGGCGTGCACCAGCCTTGTGCAAGGCCGGGTCCAAGGAGAGACAAGGAAAAACCACCTCCCAGCTTGGCAAGAGAAGAAAAGACCTGGATCCCCCGCGGGTTTCGGGGAAACTCTTCCCCCTCCCCGCCCCTGCCCTTCTTGCTCAGAATAAAAGGCTTTCAAAAAATCAAACGGCTCCAAACCAAAGCGATAAAGGAAACTCGTGTTCAGAAACCCAAAGCCACAGGCGTGCTGGGGAAGGAAGCTGCACAAGGGGGGAACTTGCGCGGGGGGGGGGCCCCGCGGGGGATGAAGATCGCCCTGATGCACCAGCCCCAGGTGCAAATACAGGCATGGGAGAGATTCTTTGCTCTTTAATACCATAGGGGTGGCTAATCTCTGGGTTCCCCAGGGCCAGGGGCATCCAAGGGGCTCAGGTCCAACCAGGCAAACATCTCAGCCAGGCAGGTCCCAGCAGCCAGGGGAGATGGGGGTAAAGCAGTGGAAGGCGGCTTAAGCTGGGGGGGGGCTTAAGCTGGGGGGGAGGGGCTGTCAGCTGTGGTGGGAGGGGGGGCGAGTTTCCATCTCCTGGGCTGTCCCCTTACAGAGGCTGCCTTCCCTGCAGCAGGGAGCCCAGCCGCCCAAGGCCTCGAACACAGGCCAGGCGAGCCTGAGATCAGGGGGCTGCTGGATTCCAGGGTACCCTGGCTACAGGCACAGCCCTCGCGGGGGGGGGGGGGGAGCACGCATCGTCCCCAGCGAGCCCCTGGCACGAGGCTGCACGGTGCAGAAAGGGAACTGCCCCTCACCAAAAGCCCAGACCCACCCCCTCCCCCAGGCAGCAGCAGAGGAAGGAGTGGGGGAGCCGGGGCCTGAGATGGGGAGAAAAGCAGAGGCGCCCCATTAAATAAAGAAGGTCTCTTACCCTACAGAGCAATCAGCTGTTCCACTAACCTTTTACCAACAACAAAAACACCACTCAGCCCAGCAGGGGGCGGGGGGAAGGGGCGGCCCGGGGGATGCTGGGAGTTGTAGTTCCCTCTGGCCACCTGGCGCTAGGGTGGGGTATGAGGGGAGACTGCAGCTCCCAGAGAGCCCTGGGGGGGAGGGAGCCCAAGCGCATCCTAGCCAGGGAATCTGGGGAGTGTAGTTTGCCCAGCTGGGAAGTCCAGGCAGAGAATGGGCAAGGGGACTTCAACTCCCAGGGTGCAACGGGCTCCCAGGGGCCATGGAGGCATTGGGTATTATTCAGGGAGGAGTAAGGTTTCAAGTTGTTCAGGGCAGAGCCATACCCAGCTGGGAGCTCGAGCGGCCTCTGTCCAGTGGGGATGGGCCTGGCTGCTCTTCTGCAGGTTATCACCTGACCCCCTGTCCCTGGGCTACTGTGATGCAACAGCAAACAAAAGCTGCACACACACACAATGCAAAACAAACTGAGCACACACAATGCACCCGCAAACGAAGTGCACCCACCTTGCAAAGCTAAGCAAAATGCACACCCATTGCAACACCACCCAAAAGCTGCACGCGCCATGCAATACAAAGTCAACACACAAAATGCAACACCAAACAACAGCTGTGCAGACAATGCAACGCCAAATGAAATGCGCGCACACATTGCAACACCAAACAAAAGCCGCACACATAATGCAACAAACACGGAGCCCACAAAATGCAATGGAATACAAACTGAACACGTAATGCAGCACCAAACAAAAGCTGTACGCACAATGCAACATCAAACGAGCTGTAGACACAATGTCACACAAATTGAACAGATGCTGCAACACCAAAGAAAAGTTGTACCCACAATGCAACAGCAAAAAAGCTATGTACACAATGTGCACACTTGAACATCCCACTGCACACAATGCAACACAACAGTCGTCTAGCATTTTAGTAACTGTATTTCCCCAATGAATCGCAGAGCTAATATGTGTGTTTCCTCTCACTGGATTCAACAAACAAACTAGACAGCTCTGCCCCAGGGAAACCGCAGTTTCCGATATTGCGAACCTCAAGAGATCAAACAGCATGAGTGGGGCCCAACAATAATGAGATTTAAAAAAACAAAACAAACAAACTATGTTTTTCTGGTCTTTCTTTTGATTGTTGAACTCCCCCTGGCCATCCCCTGTGTGTGTGTGTGTGTGTGAAAATTAGTGCCATTCACTCTCTCCACTTTATCGGGTCAGGAGATTTTGGCCCCTGCTGCAGATGCTCTCACCCCACATCTGCCCCTCCCCTGCTCAGCAATTAATTCTGCCCCAACCTCCAGATCAATCCTGTGCCTCACATCTCCCACCCCACATCTACCCAGTGCCCATCCAGCCTCCCCTCCGCTCCAGGAGGTGGGTAAGCGGGTCAGGTAGCCAATCAGAGGGGGTCAAGTGTGACTCCGGAGTATATCTGGATTCACACCAGTTCAAATAAGATGCGGCGTCTGTGCCTAGCTTTACAGAGTTAGACAAAGCCGTGACTGAGATCATAGCAGAGGGAGTGTGAAATGAAAACAGCGCAGGCAAGGGAACCAAGAGGTGTTTTCCGATTCCCAATCAGGTGAAGAGGCTGAGACATAGAGGGAGGTTGTTCCAGGTTGCAGAGAAGATGGGTCTTGCCCTGACAATGATGAGATTGTACAAGTGGCAATAAGCAGGGAGATAGGGGAGGGTTAGAGACAAAAGTGGCCCGTGACCACGTCTGGACCTTCGTGCACAGAGGGTTGTGCAAAGAAGAAGGGGAATCTGCCGTTGTTATTGTCTGAGCCAACCGAGGTCTAATATGCAGCTTGACAACGTTTCTCTGTTGGTCTGTCTGTAATACAGGAACTTTTGAATGCCGTTCGGATCCGTTCCACAGTTTCAGGGAATGTTCTAGGTGTCAGTGGGTAGAACCCTAGTGAGATTCGTGAAAACCAGGAAAACTGGAAGGGGGAAATGGGGGACACCTGGTGGATTGGCCATGGCATGGGCAGGAGAAAATGTTGGGGCACATAGAGCCCCTGCCATGTGGTGGAGGGAAAAAGGGGAACGGGGGGCTGGGCACAGAGTCCCTGCAGAAGACAAATAAAAATCCCAGCGTTGTCATTTTTAGCTCACGAAAGCTTATGCTCAAATAAATTGGTTAGTCTCCAAGGTGCCACAAGTCCTCCTTTTCTTTTTATGATTTTTAAGTCAATCTCAATCCCAATTTGTTATTTTTGAATGCTTGGGGTTGGCAATACTGCAAACTGCATACTCAGTGAAACAGCAAACAGCACAGCAACGTCCGACTATACACACAGCAGCTTCGCACTGTGCACAATGCAACACAATCTGAGCACACACGATGCAACAGCAAACCTAGCCCAGCAACGTCATACTATACACACAACTTCAGACTGCACACAATGCAACACAAACTGAGCACACTCAATGCGACACCAAACACACAAGTGCAACACCAAACTGCGTACACAATGCAATGCCAAACAGCACACACAATGTAACACCAAACACACAGTACAACACCAAAGTACACAATGCGGCACCAAACTGAGCACACAACATCAAACAAACACAGAATGCAACACCACATGGAGTACACAGTGCAACACCAAACTGAACATACAACACCAAACAAACACACAATGCAACACCATACTTATTACACAATGCAATACCAAACAAAAGCTGGATGCACAGCTTAACACAAACCAAGCACATATTGCATCACCAGATCAAACACACTTGGCGGCACCGACCTGCATGTAGATGGTGCTTTACAGATATGCGGGAAAGATGTATTCCCCTGGCCCAAACATGTATTCCCCTGGCCCAAGGTCCCTGGACCTTGCAATGAAGGGAATCCAGAGGAGGGGGTGGAGCTAGGATGGGGGCTGATGTGGTTTTGTGTCTGCACAATTCTGCCGGAGCTGAAGGCTGGCGAGTGTAGCAGGGTCGGTGAGAATGGCGGAAGAGGATCCCATTTCAGGTTTGAGGCGGGTGCTGAGGGGAGTCACTCCTGACAGAGGGGCTGTAAGAGAGGCCCTTGAGTCACCCTGAGGGAAGAGTGGCAGCTTTGGATGTTGCCCATCTTGAGTTCCTGTCCTGGGTGTGCTTCTGAGTCACCGTGGGAACTTGGATGAGTCACTTCCCTGTTCTCGTGCCTCAGTTTCCCTATCTGTAAAACAGGAACGACGATACTCACCCACCTACCTTGCAGGTGAGGATTAGTTAGGTAATCCCTGCATGTTGCTCCATCATGGGAAGTGCTATTATTATTATATATGCCATGTGTCAGGGCATCAGAATCCAGACCCCAAAATGGGGGCAAAAGCAGCATTGCCAATCCTAAGTGGTGTTCAAAACCCATGAGTCAGGCTTCGAAAAAGTCCTGAGATTGGCTTTAAAAACATGAGATTTTTTAAAAAAGCCATGGGGGGCTCTTTTTATTCGCTTTTTGAGCCTCATGCCACGTTTTCGAGCTTTTCTCTGCAACCATCAGGCTTAGAACTGGCCTTTATTTTTTAAGCAAATGCTGAGATTTTCAGGAATTCTCCTGACTCCAGGTGCTGGGGCTTGGAAAGAAACAAGGAGCATTGCAGAACACATGATGAAAGCATTAGCGCTGCTGATGCTGTAAAAGTCTCTTCCCTGGTTTGCTTGGCAAGTGAGCTCATTTGCATCATCCCCACAATGTTGGGTTTATCGTCTCCACCCCTACCCAACCCCCCCCCCCCCCCCACCGTGAATCAGAGCTGTCATCCTTCCTCCAGGGACTGCCTGCTATTTGTAGCATCCTTCCTGAACACATCTGGCTGGGCTAGGCAGTCCCTGTTTGCTTTAACTCCCTTGGCTGGGATTTCCTCCTCTCTTAATAAAAGGCAGGCCAAGAGGAAGCTAGTTTGATTGGATCCGGTTATTTATTATTTCTACAGTGCTGTAAACGTGCCTGGCACTTTACATGCAAATAAAAAACAACTCAGGGCCTGATCCTTTAACCCCATCAAAGGCCAGGTCTAGCTGCAATTTTGGTACCTGTTTAACTGTGTTGATGAGGGAGGTTTGAGTTTCCATGTAGTTGAATTGCTGCAATCCATAGCAGTTTTACTGTGGAACTGTGCCTTACGCCATTATAGATTATTCCCTGTGAGTTAAGTGATTTCAGAGGAAGAATGGCCTAGTGGCTAGACTAGGGGACTGATACATAGAAGACCTGGGTTCTATTCCCGCTTTACTAGCTGACCTTAAGTGAATCTCTGTGCCTGTTTCCCCATCAATGAAACAGGGATAATGATACTTATCTCCTTTGTAAAGTGCTTTGAGATCTGGGGATTTATTAATAAAAAACAAACCAGTTTCAAACCAATAGAGCCATATAAAAACTGCGTGTAGAACTTAGACTAGCCTACAGAGCTAATGGTATGAACAACGGACGCAGGATTGGGCCCCGAACCAAGATATAACCCAAGGTGGGTCATCAATCTGGCAGCAAGAATAACTCCAAGGGTGTTATTTAACTCTAAGCAAACCCCAGGCAAAGACACTTCAGAACCAGGAACATACTGGAGGCAAATTTCAGGATAGTGATTCTTCACTGAACTGGTAAGTACTTTGCAGTTATATGAAAGGCAGCCAGGGCCAGTGGGTGCGACTGTGGACCCCTGGTTTATTCCAGACTCTGCTACTGTCCTTGGGCAAGTCAGTTCCCTCCTCCTGTGCCTCAGTTTCCCCTTCTGATCTATTCAGAGTGAGCTCTTCAGGGCAGGGACTATCTCTCACTCTGTGTCCGTGCAGCACCTGGCATGATGGGGTCCTGATCTTGGCCCAGGCCAATAATAAAAATGATTGCGAGGTTTAATGCAATGTACAAAGATGAATCAGTGCCAGGGGGAAGTGAGACACTGCGAAGGGAAGGGTGTTGCCCAAGGTCAATAGATCCCAAATCTCTTCTCTCACAAGTTTATTCTTCAGAGGTTTCAAGAGCCGGCCTTCTTGTGAACCTGGCTGCCACCTGCTTGCCCTCAGCTGTCTCTGACACTGCTCTCCACCGAACCTCCCTCCTAACATGGGTTGGGTCAGGTTAAATGAAGGCAAATGCTCCTGATTTACCTAGCTCACGGAACCACGAGCACCTTTCGCAGTCCCTTCTAGGAGAGCTGCCACATGGTTGTAAATCACGGGCCAGATCTGTAGCTGGTGACTCCGCCGGTGTAGAGCCCCTTGCAATCTCTCCTGCTAATGAACTATTGGCTGTTAATTACAGGTTACTGTAGCAGTAACTCCCACTTGTCCACAATGGCGTCACTCTCCCCTCGCTTTGGGACAAGCACCAAACAGATCAATCATTAACCCTCTTTGCCAGGGATGTCTCAGGGATCCTGGCAGGAGGCGGGGGAGCCCTGCCAGCCCGTTTGTCTCCATCCTCGTCTCCCTGCTGCCTAGACGAGGGGGGTAGCAGCTACCAGTGCAGGGCTTGCTGGGCTGGCCCAGCATTGAGGGTGACTGACAGAGCCACATGAGACTATGAAAGGCAGAAAGGGATAAGGCCAGGGGGGGGGAGGGAGGGAGGGAGGGAGGGGAGAGTTGGTGGGGGACAGTAGGCCCAGGGGCTGAAGAGATGAATGTTAAGAACCTAGCAGGCTGGAATAGATAGATAGAGGGGTGTGCATGGGAATGGATAGATAAATAGGTGTGTGTGAGGATGGATGGATGGATAGATAGGTAGATAGATGTGTATGGGAAGGCATGGATGGATAGTTAGGTAGATGGGTGGGTATGAGGATAGATATATGTACATGGGGGTAGATGGGTCTGCATGGGGATGGACAGACAGATGGGGATGGATGGATAGGTGGATGTGTTTAGGGGTGGATGGGTAGATAGATGTGCATGGGGACGGATGGATAGATAGATGTGCATGGGGACAGATGGGTGTGCATGGGGATGGACAGACAGATGGGGATGGATGGATATGTGTGCATGGGGATGGATGGATAGATAGATGTACATGGGGTAGATGGGTGTGCATGGGGATGGACAGACAGATGGGGATGGATGGATAGGTAGATAGATGTGCCTGGGGATGGATGGATATGTGTGCATGGGGATGGATGGATAGATAGATGTACATGGGGACAGATGGGTGTGCATGGGGATGGACAGACAGATGGGGATGGATGGATATGTGTGCATGGGGATGGATGGATAGATAGATGTACATGGGGTAGATGGGGATGGACAGACAGATGGGGATGGATGGAGTGGTAAATAGATGTGCATGGGGACGGATGGATAGATAGATGTACATGGGGACAGATGGGTGTGCATGGGGATGGACAGACAGATGGGGATGGATGGAGAGGTCATGCCGAATGGGTGGCTGTACTGTATTTGGGGCATTTCTGCAGCAATTGCTGAGCAGCTGATGTTGGAAAATGAGTCTCCTTCATGATTTTGGGCCCCCCCCACTCCCCCTGAAGCTCTCCCCACATCACAGCTCAGGGACTGCCTGGGGTGGGGCCCTTGAATCTTGTCCAGATGTTGCCTGGTGCTGCTGAGCAGTGGTACAAGAGGAGGGTCCGTGCCAGGCCACTGGTCCTCAGCTGCAGCTTTGGCCTCAATGGGCGGGGATGTGCCAAAGAGACCAAGGGCAGAGGGTTGCCCTGGGCTGGGACAGGAACAAGGGGGAAGGGTCCCAGGGAGATGGGAACGGTGCCGGGGGGAGTGGGGGGAGGTCTGCCTACACTGTAGTGGAAGGTGTGATTGCAGCTGGGCTTCGCATACCCAACTGGCTTTAATTTAGCAGGGACGGGGTGAACAGGCATGCACAGGGCTCCGGGTACGTCCTTGTCTTGCTAGCCCACGCTGAAGTCCGTGCTACTGCATCTCCACTGCTCTTCCTAGCCTTGCTGGCGAGATGAAATGCCCACCCCGCTGCAGTCATGCCTCCTGATTGCAGTGCAGACATACCTTGCGCCCTAAAGAAGCTGCTTTTTGGTGACAGGGCAGTGGGGACTTTGCCACCTCCCCCCCATCCATGGGACACGTTCTGTAAATACACAGTGCACTGGGGAAGATCCGGAGTCTGCCTCACTCATCCTGCTCCAGATGGGAAACCCACCTACCACTTGGAGTTGGGCAAATAATAGATTTTTCAGTCCTCAGGAAATTCCAAAAATTTGTGGGGAAAAATCATTCATTTTGGGTGGCTCCATAAACAAAATTTTCAGAGTCAAAAAGTCAAAGAAAAAAAATTAATCTCGGGTCACACTAAACGTTTCGTTTTGATTTGGGCCTTTTAAAAGCCTTTGATGATTGTTTGCAGTCATGAAATCAAAGCAACCTTTGAAACGAAAATTGAGACGTTTTAGATTTTTCTGGAATTTTTTACCAGTTTTTTTCGCC
Organism: Natator depressus; assembly: GCF_965152275.1. NCBI lineage: Eukaryota > Metazoa > Chordata > Testudines > Cheloniidae > Natator > Natator depressus. The sequence goes on from NC_134253.1 coordinate 11,909,186, forward strand.
CAGAGAAACAATTTGGTGAAACTGGCGTGAAATGGCAAAATGTTTCAGACGCCCCAAATCTTCATTTTTTGGCAAAAAAGAGTTTTGAGTGAAAAATTTCAGCGGGCTCCAGGCAAGAGGGTCCAGTGGTTAGGGCCCTCTGATGGGGCAGACCTGGGTTCAAGTATGACAGACTTACTTTGGGCAAGTCACTTAGTCTCTCTGTGTGTCAGTTCCCCAGCTGTGCAAGGGGGGTAATAGCTCTGCCTCCCATGGGGGTTGTGAGCGCTCTTAGGTGGATCGAACAAGGCATTTTGTGCAGAGATGTGGACAAATTGGAGCTAGTCCAGAGGAGAGCAACACCTGCGATTGGCGGTTTAGAAAATCTGACCTATACGTTGAAAGAACTGGACGTGTGCAGTCAAGAGAAGCCTTCACATATGGAAGAGGTTGTTATAAAGAGGAGGGTGATCAGCTGTTCTTCGTATCCACCAAAGGTCAGGCAAGAAGGGGTCGGCTTAATTTGAAGCACAGAAGGTTTAATTGGGATATTGGGGGGAACTTTCTGACCCTAAGGATAGCGAAGGTCTGGAGCAGGGTACCTGGGGTGGCTTTAGAGTCCCCATCACTGGAGGTTTTTAAAGATAGGTTGGACAAACACCTGTTGGGGCCCGATGACCTTCGAGGTCCCTACGTCTCTATGATTCTGTGACAGGCTCCAAGGACCTTTCAGCACTTCTCGTGGGAATTGGGTCCACAGCCAGAGATTTTGCTGCTGGGGAGGTTTCCCTGCTGGTCTCCTCTCAGTCCTGGGGGTTTGCACCTTCCAAGCACCCGCTTCTGAGCAGGGATAACTGGTCCGACAAGCAGGAGCAGAGGGCAGCGCTGGGAGGCAGGGAATGCCAGGTCATGAGCCGCCAGGGCCTGGCAGCTCATCTCGGGATGAGGGCTGATAAAGGGAGGGAGGGGGCACGTGCTCATGAGGGTGGGCTCTTGTGAGCCTGCCTGTTTGTTCATTAGGGCATGTTAGTGTGTGGGTGGGAGTGTGACCCTACAATAAGAAACCAGCATGGGCAACCAGACACTGGCAAATGACCCTACAAGAAGAATACTGTCTGACACTCACAACCAAATGCACAGCCCAGCAACCCTACAATAACAAACGGTATGCACAGCCCAGCAACCCTACAATAATAAACCGTATGCACAGCCCAGCAACCCTACAATAACAAACCGTGTGCACAGCCCAGCAGCACACCAGCAGCCCTACAATAACAAACCCTTCTGCAAAACATGTACCCCTTCAACAACTCACCAGCCTCCGCAGGTCAGAGCTTGCAAGTAACCCTACAATAAACAAACCAGCAGGCTTGGACCCTGCTGAGGAGTGAGGCCGCAATAAAGCCACGAGTGCCTCCAGAGCTCCCGAGTTTTAACCAGACCCACCGGGGCAGGCCAAGGGCTCAGAACGAACCCAACACTAATGAAGCCGCGTCTGCAGAGGACGCGGGAAGGGAACTATCCTGTGATGACAGTATGGGCTTGAAAGCTACCTGGGGTTTTCTATAGTAAAGAACAATGTGAGGCTTGTTTGAATCGTGATATAAAATACCTTGCGCGCGTCCTTTCAAGATCCAGCATTGTCTAGCGTCAGCAGGATTCTTATTAACCTGGAGGGGGTTGCGTGAGAGCAGGGGGGAGAGGGGAACATCATTAGCTCGGCATAAAAATCCCCATGCCCCTGGCAGGCCAGGCGCCGTGGCTTGTGCTGCAGTTTGGAGGGTGGGTGGTGGCTGCGATTCCGCATCCGCCACGGGGTGCTAAAAATCACAGACCACCGCGTGAGAGGGACCTAATTAAGCCCGACTCGTCTGCCTTTCATTAGCGCGTCAGATGCCTGGCCCTGGCATGGAAGTGAACAGAAGGAGCTGTTGTATCGGCAATCTCTGGCCAACCTTCGCTGTGTTGTGTGCCAGCCTGGCTCGCTGCGCCAGCCCCGTTCTGCTCTCAGCCCCCCTCTCGTCGATCGGGGGGCACCCTGCACTGGGGGTGGCAGTCCTTCGCAGCCCTCTGCTGGAGGTGAATGAGAACAGGGAGCCAGACCTTTCTGGCCCCTTCAGTGGACACCTGAATGGGGAACATCTGATTTTGCTGCTCTTTCTTTCCTTATGATTATTTATTAGGAGTATTACGGTAGTGCCTCGGAGCCCCATTCATGGACCAGGACCTCATGGTGCTAGGCGCTGTCCATTATTTATTAGGTGTATTATGGTAGTGTCAACTAACCCTGGTTATGGAGCAGGACTCCATGGTGCTAGATGCTGTATGTTATTTATTAGGTGTATTACGGTAGCGCCGAGGAGCCCCGGTCATGGACCTGGACCCCCTGGTGCTAGGCGCTGTACAGACACAGACCAAAAAGGCAGTCCGTGCCCCATAGAGCTTTATCTTGGAAATATCCGGGGTTTCAAGCCCTGTCTCCCCTGAGTTAGAGGGATGTCTCCTTGGATGGTTCTGAGGGTGGATTGGGATTCCCCCCAGCCTTTAGATGAGGAGGGTGTGGTGCTGTAGCATGGTAACAAGCCATGGAAGAGGGGCAGCCTCCACAGCACCCCCACCACAGCCGGCCTCCTTGGGCCCAGCTGTTCCCTGCCCGCTGCACCTCCTTCTCTTCCCTGGGCCTTGCCATGGATGGCCCATGGAGCTCCTGGCGAGGCCCTGTGCCAGGCAGGTCTCTGCTTTCCCGTAGGCCTCCTTTATCTGCAGGTGGCCCCGGGGCTTGGGAAGGGGATGGGGCAGCATTTCTTTTCAAATCCAGCCAGGCAGAAGAAATTCCAGACCTGTTCTTACTGGGAGAGGCATCCACCTTGTGCCCCCAGGACTGGCGTGATCCAGCCCCCTGGGCAGGGAGCCCCAGGACAGGGCAGGGCACAGAGACTGGGGTTCCTCTGGGGAGGGGGGTGGTAGCACAGAGCAGAGATGCATTGGCAAAATGGGGCGGTGTGTATTGATCTCTCCCAGGTTGACAGGGTGGGGCATCTTATACCCACTCCCTACCCCCTGAGTGGGTACAGGGCAGAGCTCAGAGCAGCTGCTGGGGGCGGGAGTTTGGGGCTGGGATCCCTATGCAGCAGCCCTATGGCTCCATCGCCGTCTGCCCGTGCCTCAGTTTCCCTTCCACCCAGGAAGCCCTTCCCCTGGCCAGGCCCGAGAGCTCTGCGCGGGGGACAAAAAGCCAGAATTTACAAGCCAGCATCTGTCTGGTAATGAAGCAAATTCAATTTTACGCTGCCCCGCTGGTCAATATGTTAAATATGAGTGGGCCGGACACTGACAGCTCAATGGCAAAATCAATGGAGCGCCGGTGTGCACCGGATCGCCTCATCGGGCCCCCCAGAGAGCCCTGGGGCTAGGAGCGGGGGGAACCCCCAGCAGCAATGGGGGGCTCTGGGCATTAGAAGGAGCCAGGGCTCCTGGGCTGGGATTAACACTCTGTGCTCCCCACTCGTCTCGCGGCTTCCTGTCCCCACCTCCTCAGTTCACTCCCCTTGCCTCCCACCCCCCCAGCTCCATCTCACCACCACTCCTTACCCCTCTGCCCCCCACCACCCTGCCTCTGCTGCCCCCTATTCCACCCTTCCCCGTGCCCCTCCTGCCACCCCTCCCCTGCTCTATCCCTTCCCCCCTGCTCCCCAGGGCTTGGCCCCCCTCTGTCCCTGATGAAGCTGGTTGGGGGGTCTCCTGCCTTCCCCGGGGCTCTGCCTCCGTCTCCTGGGGGCAGCAGGGCAACTCCCCCCCGCAAACCCAGAGCATCCTGCACTGGGGCCCAGGCTTCCTGACAGTGTCTGTTACGGGGCCAGTCCCCCCAGAACCGCACTGCTGCCCAGGTACCATGCTGGGTCCTGGCTCTGTGTGCGTGTCCATCCCACTGTAAGGATGACGACCAGCTGCCCGGCCCCCAGGGCCCCGAGGGGGTCTAGTCTTGGACAGAGATGGGGACCATCTCCCTGCATTTTTCAGTACTGTGACCCCCCCTCCCAGTCCCATCCCCATGAGCCCGAGTCCTCCCTGACCATGTCCCCATGAGGCCCCAGCCTCCCCCACCAGACACATCCCAACAAGCCCCCGGCCACATCCCCGTGAGCCCCATGCCCCTGGCCACCTCCTCATGAGCCGCTGCCCCCCAGCCATGTCCTCGTGAGTCCCCGCCCTCCTGGTCACCTCCTCATGAGCCCTGGCCAGCTTATGCCACATTGCCCAGGCCTCACTTGGGTACTGACAAATACCTGGCTGGAACCAGTCTGGGTGTTAGGGTTGTTAAAATAGGTATCACGTGTCGTGTGCTTCGTGGTTGGACTTCACTGAATGCTTGCAAGCTCCTGCCTCACCTAATCTCACCGGAGGCCCAGCGACAGCAGACGACCTATTGTGGAACGTCAGAGGACAAGAGATGTTGCTGACTGCTCCCTGCCCCCCCACCCCATGAACCGGGCAAGTGAATCCCTCCCATTCACTGAACTGGCGGCTCAGAGAAGGGGGAAAGGGAATAAAAACCCTCAACAAGGAGAAACTGTAGCTCTGTGCTGCTTGCATGCTCGAGGGTAGGTTTGCTCGGGATAAACAAGAGATACCCAGTGCTTGGGCTGGATTAGCCCTAAAGGACACATAGAGCTTGCTGGTTATGGAAGCGTCTATTACCTTGTGAAACGACAGACTGTAACTCATTTGTGTGGGTATGCTCACGTGCTTTAACCTTGTAACTAACTCGCTTGTTTCCGTTTCCTATGTAATAAATCTTTAGCTCGTTTATGATAGGATTGACTCCAAGCGTTGTCTTTGGTGTGAGAGCCAAGTTACAATTGACCTGGGGTAAGTGACTGGTCCTTTGGGACTGGGAATAACCTGAATATTGCTGTGATCCTTGGTGTAAGGGACCAGCTATCACAAAGACAGGCCCACTTGGGTGGCAAGACAGATCCAAGCACCGAAGGGGGCTGTCGGTGACTCCAGGCTAAGGCTGGTCTAGTGCCCCAGGAGTTCACACTTGATAACTGGCTGGTGAAATGTAAGTATCAAACTCACAGCCAATTTGGGGTTTGTGCCCTGGTTCCTCACGCTCTGCCCTGAGGTTGGCACTTGCCCTCTTGAGCCGCTGCAGGACAGCTTGACACCCATGACCCCATGCCACGTCCCTGTGCACCCCAGCCACACCCCCCCCACAAGTCCTGCCACCTCCTGGCCACCTCCCGGTAAGTTGCCGCCCCGCCCGGACTCTGTGGCGCTGCCATTCCCTGCACGTCCACCTGTCTGGAGGCAGCTGCAAATTCAAAGGCTTTCATTAGGCAGCGCGATTTGCTGGCCTGTTCCCGGCTGGTGCTGGCGCTGGGTCCACCAGCAGCAGCTGGGCCGAGCAGACGGCTCCGCATCCCGGCTTGGCTGGGCCAAGCATGCCTGGGTCTATTTCCCAGCCTCGAGGCCCTGCCAGATGGGGACGGTGCCACGGCCTCGGATTGGCTGAGAATTGCTGCTTCCGCAGCCCCTGCCAGGAGCTGCCAGGCCCTCAGACCACGGCAGGTGCTGGGGTCACGGCTCTCAACTTCCCCTTATTTGGTGGCACGTTCTGCTCGCTCCAAGGCCCGGCTCCATCTGGCTGAGCTGGGCCTGGCTCCCCGGCCTGGCGCTGCTGCCAGGGCTGCAGCTCAGAGCTGGTGCTGCTCTTCCCTGCCACACGCTTTCTCTGCCATCCCTGCTCTGGGCACTCCCGCCTCTCACCAGCCTTCACTGCGCCTTTTGCCCCCAGTATGCACTGGGAGCTGACGGGTGCTGATCACGAAGGAAAGGGAGCCCAGGGACACGCAGGGAATCAGTGCCAGAGCCATGAACTTAGCCGAGGCCCCCTGCATCCCTAGGCATGAAGCCACTGCTAGGACCCATGCACCATCCTCTCCACACCCTAGGCAGGCACAGAGCAGGTGGAATCACCCTGGCACAGGGCCCGTGCACCCAGCTGGCTCCTTCCAATCAATGCTGCCCCTGGTGCAGAGTTGAGGGGCTGGAGGAGGGAGGGGGCGCGGGCAGGGCTGCGGCAATTCGATGTCCTTGCAAAGTGTCCCAGGGGTTGCATCTCTGTGCAGCGTGTGCTGGGCACCACCTCTGCCCTGAGTTACGGGGCTCCAAACAGGCACTAGGGCCGGAGAAAACTTGTCCCTGTGCACATGAGCTCTCCTGCCTTCTGGGACGAGCTCCCTCCCTCCCCTCCCCCCACCCCCAGGCCCATGTCTTCCTAGTAGAGTCTCGGCTGGCCAGCTGGCAACAGAAACAGCAGGGGGAGGACTCATCTCCTCTGGCGCCAAACATCCACTCTCTGAGTTCCACAAGAGCTAGTGGAGAATCCCCATTGGGGCTAGGGATATAGGGTCTATGTCACCAAGCTGAATAGTTCCGATTCCATCCACCGGAGGGCAGCGGTACACACCCACTCTAGCCCATATATTATACCCATAGCTCAGCAGCCTGCAAGAGCTTTGCTGGTTTCTCCGGGAGGGGTGGGGGGGGGGGCGGGGAATGAAAGGCTCCAGAAATGTACACTCCCAGATCAGAAGTAGCTCAGCAGGGCTGTGTGGCTCCAATCCAGATCAAGGCCCCATCGTGCCGGGTGCTGCACAGACACAGCCCCTGCCCCATACTGCTCACAGTCTGAATAAAGAAGGGTGGGAGAGGAAACTGAGTCACAGGGAGGGGCAGGGGCTCACCCAAGGTCCCACAGCAGAGCTGGGACTAGAAGCCAGGCGTCCTGGTTACTGATGCTGGCTGCTTAGCTATAGGGCCAGCTCACTGGCCAGGGCCCTAGCCCAAGCAGCATTAATGGGTGTGAGTTTCACCTACGCTTCCCCCGCCATTGTCACTCCAGCCTCCCTTGGGGACGCATTTATGGCCATCTGCCCTGCGCTGCGATGCCAGGGGACGGTGGCGGGGTCCCCGGCGCTGCCCTGGCAGTCAGCGATTAGGCGAGCCACTGGCTGGATAATTGCTGAGCGTGTGCGTTGCTTGCTGCAGCTGGGGTCTGGAGCGTTATTGCAAAGTCCCTACGGCGGAAAACGACTCTGCCTGCCGCCTGACTGAGTGCGCTAATTAATTAGAGCTCGGCGCCGGCGGGGGGGCACCTGGACGGAGCCAGCCCAGCCCAAATCCAAGTGCTGGCAAGGTGCTGGGCTGCAGAGAGAACCAGTCCTGGGCAGAAGGGGCTGGAGGCTGGTGCCCTCTGCTGACCCAGAGGGCAAGCGCTCTTCAAGGCCACCAAGTCTCGCCCGCCACGGCCCAGTCAGTGCTCGGCCTCGCTGCTGGGCCGGCCCATCAGGGGCAGTTAGCAGGACAGTGCGATGGGCGGGGGAGAACGGAAGAGCTGGTCTTAATGGATGTGACAGCTGGACAGATGTGTCTGGGGCTGGACAGATAGTGAGTGGTCCCCCCCGCCCACTGCACAGCCCCCCCCCCCCCTCAGTTCAACCCCCTCAGCTCAGTGCAGGGTCACCTCTCCCCCAGCTCAATGCACAGCCCCCCCCATGCAATATCCCCCCAACTCAATGCAGGGTCACCTCCCCCCCAGCTCAATGCACAGTCCGTCCCCCCCCACTCGGTGCAATCCCCCCCCAACTCAATGCAGGGTCACCTCCCCCACCAGCTCAATGCACAGCCCCCACACCTCACCCTGGCATATGCTCCTTCCTTGCATAGGTCTGGATGGGAGAAGGGGAAGGAGCCAGGACCTGTGGGACGGGCAGGTGTTGTGGGGATCCGACTGCTGCGCCAGCCATGTCCCTGGGCTGCCAGGGGGGGCGAAGATGCCTGGAGGGTTTGTTCTTTTTAAAGGCGTCGGACGGTAGCACTTGGAGGCCCCAGCCAAGATCCTTACATGCCAGGACAGGGCCTGCCCAGACACAGCCCCCGCCCCACAAAGCTCACAGCCTGAACAAAGGGAACAAACTTGCCCAAAGTCAAAGCCAGGAAGGCAAACCAGCAATCCTGAGTACCGGCCCAGCACCCTACCTGCTAGGCCACACTGCGACACCAGCATAGCCCCTGAGCAGGAATCTCATGGGCAGGGGCAGGGCTGTCTCCTCCTGCCAGCTGTGGAGGGCACGCAAGGCATTGGTGCCCATGGCCCTGGCAGCCATTGCTGTCTTCACTAAGACTTCCAGTCAGGGCCCGATTAGTACCCCCTGAATCCTCACATCTTCTGACACAAGGGTTCCTTGACAGCTTTAGCTTGCAGAGACAGTGCATCGCGGCCCTGATCCTGCCCGCGGTGTCTGGGTACTCCTGAAATACCCCTAATAAACAGCAAAGACCATACGAATCCAGCCCAAACCCACAGGGACCTGGGAATATCTGGTCTGCTGAGGCTGTTGGTCCCCCAGGTTGCTGCAGGTTACGAAAGCCGGCGCAGCCTAGTGGGTAGCGCGCTGCACAGGACTGGGAGCTGGGAAAGCTGGGTTCTATCCCCGGCTTGCTCTCCTGGGTGACTTTGTGCGAGTTATTTCTCGCTGGGCCTCAGCGGCAAAATGGGGACCATGCTCCCGACCTGGGATCTCTGGGTACAAAGTGCTTTATGAGGTCTAAGTGGTGTTATTACCTCGCCCCTCAGGTGGGCACTGTCATTTCAAGGTCTTGGTGGGTGCTAAATCTGTGCCAAGCCGGGCTCCAGAGACCTCTTGCATCCATCATGGGAAGGGGCCGGCGGCTGAAGAATTTGACATCAGCAGCTTGGATTTGGGGGTTGAGCCTCCCCAGGGAGGTCAGGACAGTCCAACCGGAGCCAGCAAGGGAGGGGCTGCCAGCAGCAGCCGCTAAACCATGAGATCGGCCACAGACAAGCCGTCCAGCTGCCTGGTTTTCTTGGTGTCTGCTCAACTCCTTGTTCCCAATCAGGGAAACGGGACTTCAAAGAGACTTTATTCGGGACAGATCCTTGCTGCTCTGGGGCAGTGTCATTGCACAATACCCAGGCTGGGGATGCGCTGAGCTCCTACTGACCTGGGAGCCTGGGACATCGCCCCCTTCGGGATGGTGTGGGGCTCCGCAAGGGGGGCTGGTCCACTGGCCTTTGGCTGGGCAGAGGGCGGCTCCCTCAGCGGAGAGGGAAGCGGTAGGGAGGGGAACAAGGGTTGGCTGAGTCCAGAGAATCCGATTCAATGAGGCTTTGTCGACAGGCTGAGCTAGGCCAGCATGAGACAAAGACAGGTGCCTGGGGGTTTACGGCAGGGGGAGCCCCCCCAGAGTGGGGTCACATCCCACTGGAGGTGTGTTTCCTGATCTGGTGTCAGGCTGCCCCGCAGGCCCCATCTTTCCTCATCGCCCCTCCCTGATCCCCGACAGCTTGCGGGATCTCTCGCACTCAGGCAGCATCAGCATCTTGCAGTCTCAGCCTCTCCTCTCTCCCCCCAGCCACTCCGCTCTGGCGCACCTGGTGCCTCGTGCCTCCCCGTTTCTGGCTCTCTATTGTGGCCGCGGCTGGTGCAGGGGACAGCTTTGGGAGCTCTGACCATGTCCATGTCTGACTCAGCCGCAAGCCCCAGCACGGTTCTTCTCCCACCCCCTGCAAAAAAAACCAAACCAAAACAAAAAAAACCACACTGGAGAACCAGCCAAGCTTTTGGGTCCTCCTACCACCATCAATAGTTGGTGGCCGCACTCCGAGGCCACCAAAAATATTGTTGTGAGAACCCCTGGCCTAGGGCTTCGCAGCCCCCGCTCCCTCTGCTTCTGCGCAGGCCCACCCCCGTCAAGTGCCTTTCGTTACTGAGCATGGGGCAGGTCCGGGGCTAGCTGCATCAGCTGGAGTCCAGCTGTGGGTTCGTCAGATGCTTCCTTTGCACCCCCCAGTGCACCACGTTTAACCTCTCCCTGATGCATCAACGCTCTCGTGAGGCCGCCGTCCTGAGAACATCCCCCTCCACGTTCCTGGCCAAGGCTTTGCAGCAGCCGGAACCAGAAACAGGAGGGGGGGATTGACCCAAATAGCCCCCTGGGAATCTCCCCCAGGGAAACTGATGCCTTTTCCCCCAGCTTGCACCTACGGGATCCTCCTGGAGACTTGGAGAACTGGAGCCAGGTCTGATGTGTCCTGCTGGAAGGTAGGGTGGGGGCACCAGGACTCTGGGGTTCTCAGCACTGCCTTCCTGTTTGGACACGTGCTTAGCACAAAGACTTACTTGCGGCTGGGCCAGCTGGCATCTAGCTGGGGAGTGATGGGCTCTGATAACTGGGGCTCCACTCCCATCGAGGCACAGACTGAAATAAAGCAGAGGCCGGACTCCCACATGGTCAGCCTTCAGCACCTCCCATGGTGTGACACTGATGATCAGATTCTCCAATCTGCCCAACCCCTACCCCACGGGCTGATCCCTTCAGAGAATCCAGCCTCTGATTTGGGGCTAAATGGGGAGCTGAGCTCTTGGAAATCTGGCCCCAAGCCCTGTCCTGGATGGGCCAGAAGTGCCTAAGAACTGATAAAAGGCGACCAGTTCTGGCTGCCTCCCTTGTTTGGTTAACGTGGGGGCTGGAGAGAGGCAATGGCTGCTTTGCTTTCTGTCGTGCCTTGGAAACCTTTCTCCTTGTCTAATGAGAGTGAAGCTCTGCAGTGCTCAGCCCCCACTCGCAGCCCCCCTGGAAATCCATCCATGGCACCCCCACAGCTCTGCTAGTGCCCCTCAATCCCGACCAGCAGCCCTCTGTTATGCCGGCCTTGGGCTCCCTACATACATAGCTCTGCCGATACCCCTCAATCCCGACCAGCAGCCCCCTGTTATGCCGGCCCTGGGCTCCCTACATACATAGCTCTGCCAATACCCCTCAATCCGGACCTTCAATATTTCTAACCCTAGGCATCCCATGAGCAGAGACAGCCACAGCAAACACGAGCGGCTCCCACTTGGCACCTCACTTTTCCTGCTTGCACCCCAATTTTGGAGTCTTGGAGAGGGGTTCAAAGGCAGCCACATGAGACACCTCCCATCTTCATTGCTGGAACCAAAAACCCCGTCCTTCTTCCACTTACTAAACAATCCATACAAGCAGCAGACAATTCTGCGCCCCCCCACCCCCACTGCAGGAGCTAAGCGGAGACCCAGCAGACTCGTTCCACGAGTGACCTTCCCGAGGATCTGAACCCGGTTTTCCTGAGACAGCTAGTGGCTCGGGTTCCCCTCCCTCCGCACCCATGCGAAAGCACTGCCGATTTGTAATGGGCACCACATTTTGGAGAAAGCTTTATGCTCAGCAATTAGTTTTTACGATTACACCTTTAACGTGACTTATCCTTAAGGACAAATTGCAAAGGGAAGGAGAACCCCCCCCGCCCCCAGCCTCATAGCTGAGTCCCACAGCCCCCAAATTCCAATGCCCCCGGTCGCCCAGAGGGACAAATGGACCATACCCCGTGGACAGATTTGATCCAGGCCAGGGAGAATTGGCCCGACAGCAGGAGAGAGAGAAGCGAAATGGGCAGGAATTGTTCCGAAAAGAAAAAAGGTGACACAATTAGGAATAATAAAATTCTTCATAAAGCCGAGATATACATGTTCTAACACCCGGTAATTGCTAAATTGCTGAGCCATCTGCTGGCTTGTTTTACGTAAATTACCAGTCATATATAAGCCTCTGTGTATAGCATCTTGGAGTTGGAGAAGACCCGATGACTTTTAATGGGGCCTGGGGAACCATCGGACGCTTTTAATTACTTAAAAAAAAAATCCCTTTGCCTTTGGGGGTGGGGAGGGATGCGAGATCCCCCCCGCCACCTGCCCATTTTAAAGCGGTTGGTATGGGTTGTTTCACTGTGAAGGGGGAGTGGAGCTGGTATCATGGTAACCTTTCTGCAGCCCCTCGGGGGGGTCTCAAGGTGTTTTGTGGTCAGGAGCGGAGGGAGACACACAGTCAGGTGTTCAGTAAGGGTGGGTGTTTCATGGCCTTGTTTTGTGGCTGGGGAAACTGAGGCACTGAATGTTGATTCACTCAATGCTCACAGAGAACCAGTGACAGAAGCCAGCTGCCTTCCACCCCATTAGACCCCACACGCCCTCCCAGAGCTGGGGATGGAACCCAGGAGTCCTGACTCTCACACCTTTGCTCAAATCGCCACACTTCCTTTCCCAAATGGAGAAAGGCCTGCTAGGGCCACAAGCCCTCTCCCCCTTCCCCCGGCAGCTGCATAGGATGCCCAGAGGATGCCCCGCGTACCCTCTGCCCCACAGGGCTGGGCTGCAGATTTCAAAGTCATTGGTGATGCTGGAGATCGGTCTGGTCCCTTCGACCTCGAAACAGGATCATTCCCTGGAGCCCTTAGGGGTCTGTCTGAAGAAGAACCAGGATCTGACCCCCACCTCTCTGTGACTGGCCCAGCCCGATCTCCCTCACTCCCCTGGCTTCTGCCCCCTGCCCTGGGATGGGGGTCAGCCGAGCAGCACCCTATTCCATCAGGGACCCCCTTGGCCACTTTAGAATTGGGTGCTGAGCCACGTTGTCATGGTGACAGGATCCCATTGGTATGATCTTGGACTTGGGTCAGCACCATGACGATGCTCTGGAGACCCTGGTGGCTCCCAGACTCAGGGGCTGGTGGTCAGGGCAGGCAGCCCCACTAGCCCCCACTGGCTAACTCTATCCTGCCTCACTGGCCCGGCTGCCATTTGGTTACCTCGGGGCTCCTAGTGGTCAGGGCCCAGTGGAGACGTCTCTCCTGCGCCGCCTGGCAGAAGTTAGTGGGAACGCCCACAAGTTGTCCCTCTTGGCCCAGGCAAACCCCCATGGCATCCCAGCTGGGCCAGAAGTTTTGGGGATCTGCCCCCTCCCAACAGATTCTGGGTGTTGATCAGAGCCCCGCAGCTGAACCCTTGAAAGCTTCTGCCATGGCTGGTCAGGTCCCCCTCCCTCCCTCCTGCAACAGGGGTTCAGAGGGGCCCATGACCTCCAGGATCGGGCCCTGTTGGGGATCCCAACCACTGCATCCCTAAGCCCCCTCCCCAACATGCCTCCCCCTGGAAGCTGCTAGCTCCCAGTCAGAAGTGGCCTTTCCCACGGGGGAGGGCGGAAAGGGGGGGCGAAGGGGCAAAGGAGGGGGGAATGGGGGACGGGAGAGAAGCGAGTGAAGGAGAAAATCCGGCAGAGGAGAAAGGGGGAACGAGCCAGGGCCGGCGGACTGGTGAATCAGACACTGCACAATTCCAAACTGCCGTCCCTCCCCCGCAAGATGGGGCCCAGCCCCAAGAACAGACCCCCCCCCCACCCCGCCGCTCCCCGTGGCCATTTTCCTGGCTCCCGCTAAAAGGGGCGGTGACGGGGGACTCTCCGGAGCAGCCATTTAGTATGCATAGAATAGCAGAGAACCAGGCACATCTGCTTAGCACAGCAAGTCCTGTCATATAACTGTCTCACTCACTATCTGTCCATAAAGAATGTCCCGGAATTGGTGTAATTCAGAGAAATTAATGATAGCTTTATGTGGGATTGGACCCCAGAGGAGCCTTAACACTTCATAGTCCATCTGATCAGTTATACACATCGCTCCATAGCAACCATTTGGACCCCGGCCAGCCGCATTAAAGGTTATTACTAAAAACATGACCTGAAAAGCTAGCGCCGCATTATGGGCCGAAATAAGGCAGCGCCGGCAGGCGCGGGGGAAGGGGAGGAGGCGAGCGGGGACCGAACTCGCAAAGCAAAGTTTCAGCAAAAAGCCGCCCGCCCCCATCGCTTTCCTTCCCCGTTTCCAGGGGTGAAACTGACATAGGGTTTGGCTCAGGGAGGGGGGTGTGTGTGTGTGTGTATGTGCAGTGTTTGGCAATCGGATCGTTCCCTGACCCCGTTCCCAGCCTCGGGAGGGTTTCTCGGGGGGAGGGATAGCTCAGTGGTTGGAGCATTGGCCTGCTAAACCCAGGGTTGTGAGTTCAATCCTTGAGGGGGCCATTTAGGGATCTGGGGCAAATATTGGGGATTGGCCCTGCTTTGAGCAGGGGGTTGGACTAGATGACCTCCTGAGGTCCCTTCCAACCCTGATATTCTATGATTCTATGCGTGGGGGTGGATAGATCTCGGTCCTCCCCCACCCACCCCAGGCTGGGATCCAAAAGGACGGGGGTGGCTGTGGGTTGGAGTGTCTTGGTGGGAGGGGGGCGGGTCGGCAGGGCAAGGGCAAGGCGGACGTTTGGAAGTCAAGACCAGGTCTGTCCGGGAGGGCAACGCCATGTGAGGTTGGCATGGTGCCCACAGGCCATGTGGATGGAGCAGGGTTCTCTGATCGCCCATCCTGCGGCTCTGGGGCAGTATGGCACCTGCAGGAACACAGCTCTGCCCCCTTGATCTGGAGGGGAAGGACAACAGCGCTCACCGGTTGAATTTGGGGTAGGGAAGGGGAAAAGGGGAGGTGCTCTCTAAGCTCCACCCACAAAACAAGCACCGCCCATGTGAGTCAACACCTCCCCCTGGTGGCTCAGCCGGGGGGTGGGTTTGGTTCAGCTCAGAGAGGGGCTGTGATAGACAGCAGGGGTGGGCCAGCCTAGCAGCACCAAGGGAGGGTTAATTCGAGGAGGCGCTGGGTGATGAGCATGTCTGTGCCAGCAAAGGCTGGTGGCTCCCGGCTCCAGGCAGAGCCCTGCTGGGCCGAGGGCAGCATGGGGAGGAGCCATCTAGCTGCAGGAGACAGGACTGGGGCTGCTGTGGTCTCTCCCATCTTCCAGCATGGCCTTGCAACGTTCTGGGAGGTGTGCACAAGCGTGGCCCAGGGCGCCCCAGACAGCACCCCTCATGGGGGGGGGTCAGGGGTGGGTGACAGTGCCCACGTCCCGCAGCCCTCCTCGTGGCAGAGGATGGCTGGGGTTGGGCCTTGATGGGCAGAAAGGGGGTTCGTAACTGAGGCTGCTGGATGCTGACAGACCCTGGGGTTCTCCCCAGCTATGACCAGGTGCTGCCTGGTGTCTCCGCAGGGGGTGCCCTAGATCCTGGCCGGTGGAGCTGCGGACTGGATGGCCGACTTCGCCATGTGCCCTGGGCGGGGACTGGGAGCCACGTGACCCTCAGGGATTGGCAGCCTTTGCATTTAACCACCCCTTCCACCATTGTGTGTAATGAGTCAGGGGGTCTCAGCCCAGCACCTAGTGCCCATGTTTCCACCTCCCAAAAGGCACCACATGGGCAGCTGCCAAGGACGGGCTGAGACACGGAACCTGAGCCCCCCTCATGTCCCTTGGGTGTGGGGGGTCCCCCTGGCATCGCAGGGGGAGAGCACTTTGGCACTGCCGGCACCGGCCCTGTTCTGTGGATGGAGAGAAGGCGCCAGCCTCCAGCGCTGCCCACCCGGCGCCTCCCCGTAGTGCAGACAGCAGCTCAGGGCCCCTCCCTCAAACAGGCCAGAGCCGGAAGCCCTCAAGGATGGGGCAGTTTGGGTCCAGATCCGGGGCTGGGGCCCATCTTCAGGTCGGCTTATTGGGCACCGTCTCTCACCCCCCCTCCGCCGACTCCATGGCTGTGGGTCACTGAGTCAGCTACGCAGCACACAGGGCCCAGTGCTCTCCTGAGACCCCCCCTTTCCAGCCGTTGCCCACCATCTCCCTAGGGACTGGGGGGGATCAGATCTTCCCCCCGGCCCTGATCCAAACAGGGCGAGCTGCTGGCTCCCCAAGCTGCTTTTCAGGAAGAGCGATGCCCGGTGCGCCTCCCCCGCACCCCCCCCCACAGTCAATTAGCTGCTAATTAAGCAGATGAGCCAGGCATCTCTGCTGCACCTGGGCTACTGCATGTTGCTTCTGGGGAGGAGGGGTCATCCCTCCCCCCAGCATGGACCAGGCAGACGGCTCAGATTTAGCCCCCTGCAAGAGACCATTAGACTGGGAGGACCCGGTCCTCAATCCAGACAAGAGGTGGGGCTGAACAGGGACCGTAGCCCCCACCCCCAATGCCTCTTGCCCTCCCAACCCCCACCCCCAGCAGGTTGAGCCCAGGGAGAGGGGAGTCTCATGTCTTGCGGATGGTGAGATCCTCCTCCCGGATTTTGCAAAGCACTGTGTAGGTGACTGGTAAAGAAAAGCACAAAGGAGCCGTGATCCCAGGGCTGCCTGCCCCTCTTTCCTCGGCAGCAGCGTCCCAGGGATCCCAAGTGTGTCATGAGATTCGATGTGACTTTGTTCCATCAGGCACCAGCTTCTGGAGTCACAGAGTGACAGGCGAACCTCAGCTGTCATTGAAATCACGAAAGGGCAGAAAATGGGAGTAATGGGACCCCGAAAGGCTCAGAAACCGGGGAGCCAAGAAAACCCCACGATATTTTCAAACCTCACAATTTTACAATGATCTCACGACTTCCAGGCCAATCTTTTCATGCCAGTTGCATCGTTTTTACACCCATCTCCCCATGTTAAAGCCAGTCTCGCGATTCCTATGCCAGTCTCCTGATCTTTTACCCCAGTCTCACAATTTGGAACACGGGATGCTGGCCATGCTGCTGGCTCATGTAGGACGTACTTGACTCTTGCACCTACAGTCCTGCCCTTTTGCCAGGAGGGGTCAGTAGTTTGTAGCCTGGCACCACAGCTGCCCGAAACCCACCTCTTGGACAGGTGACCTGCAAGAGAAGCAGCAGGGTTGGACAGTTAGAGGCATCCGGGGAGGAGGGGGGAAGCTGTAATGAGGCCCTGGTGGTCTGTCACAATAGAAACTCCTGGACTCATCCCCCACTGGGACAGTTTATGGTAAAGTGGGCCGCTGGCTGGATCGTGGCCAGAGTAAGCAAAGTCTGCTTCATGCAGTGAACTTTGACTGATGATTTAAACTTTGGGGTGGGTGTTTTTAGCACCTGTCATTACAAAATCTAAACTTAATTTCCCCAATACAAATTTCCCCCTACTGTTACTCATACCTTCTTGTCAACTGTCTGTAATGGGCCCCTCTCTTACCGTTTCAGAAGTTATTTCTCCTCCCTTGGGATCCTGCTGTTAATTGATTTCTCTCATTAGACGAAAAAGAAAAGGAGGACTTGTGGCACCTTAGAGACTAACAAATTTATTTGAGCATAAGCTTTTGTGAGCTACAGCTCACTGCATCTGATGAAGTGAGCTGTAGCTCACAAAAGCTTATGCTCAAATAAATTTGTTAGTCTCTAAGGTGCCACAAGTCCTCCTTTTCTTTTTGCGAATACAGACTAACACGGCTGCTCCTCTGAAGCCTCTCATTAGACTGACCTCGCACTTGGTAAAGCAACCCCCATCCTTTCATGTATTTATACCTGCTCCTGTATTTCCACTCCACACATCTGAGGACGTGGGTTCTAACCCACGAAAGCTTATGCCCAAATAAATTTGTTCATCTCTGAAGTCCCACAAGGACTCCTTATTATTTTAGCACCTGTGTAACTGTGATGCCTGACCTTAGAGGCACTAGTAGGGAGAGTGGTGAGAACAGGGGATTGGGGGCCACGACTCCTGGGTTCTATTCCTAGTGCTAACAGGGAACATGGTGAGAACGGGGGATTGGGAGCCAGGATTCCTGGGTTCTATTCCTAGCGCTGATAGGGAGCATGGTGAGAACGGGGGATTGGGAGCCAGGACTCCTGGGTTCTATTCCTAGCGCTGATAGGGAGCATGGTGAGAACGGGGGATTGGGAGCCAGGACTCCTGGGTTCTATTCCTAGTGCTGACAGGAAATGTGGCGAGAACGGGGATTGGGAGCCAGGACTCCGGGGTTCTATTCCTAGCGCTGATAGGGAGCATGGTGAGAACGGGGGGTTGGGATTAGGACTCCCGGTGCTGACAGGAGCATGGCTAGAATGGGATATACACCAGAACTCCTGGGTTCTATTCTTGGCACTGACAGGAGTGTACTTAGACCAGGGGACTGGAATCAGGACTCCTGGGTTCTATTCCTGGCACTGAATGGGCGCGTAGCTAGAACAGGGGGCCGTGAATCAGACCTGCTGAGTTCTATTCCAAGCCCTGCCGTGAATGTACTCTAGGATCTTACTTCCCCTCTCTGAGGAAGGGGCCTTTGGAGGCTCCAGAGAGGGTCCCACTCCTATCAGTGCTGGGGAGGCGGGGGTAGCAGTGGGTGTGATGTCTTATCCCCTGGCACCCCCAGCCCTGCTGGCTTTAAGTGTGACAGCCGCTAGCCCGTGCAGGCATTTCTGAGTTGATTTAAGGGAGCCTGGCCTGGAGCAGACAGCGTGTTACAATGCCGTGTAAAAACACGGCAACACTCATCTTGTGAAGCGATGATACAGGCAATCGAGGCCAATTAAGGACAGCGCTTCTTATCAGCGGGGCCATATATCATTGCTCCAACCCGGCTTATCAGCCAGCCATGGCCTCCCCCTAACCCTGCCTGCCAGCCACGCGCTCTCCATGAGTGATGTCAGCTCCGCCCAGGGTCTGCCGTGGGGCTTGAACAACTTCTACGGCCCAAGAGCCCTTGGCATGCTGAAGTCGAGAGCTGAAGTGCAGCCACCTCTGGGGCAGTGCGGGGAGTCAGGGATGGCGAATGAGGAGGGCACTGAGATCTCGGACACCACATGCACCAAGCTGTCTGGGATCAGGAAAAACAGAGCTGGGATTCAAACCCATAATGCCAAGGAGGGGAGGGTGTCCTAGCCCAAGAGCCCGATTACTAAGCCATCCCTGGGCAGGCTGCAGGACTACTGGCGCTCTCCCGGGCTCTGGACCCTCAGTGTGTCAGCTGATGGACTTGAAACCATGTTCTCTAAATTCTCGGGGTGGGCGAGATCCGGGTCAGAACCAGAACCCTGATCTGCTGGGCTGGCTCATTTGAACAAACCCTTGGCTCCAGCCTGAAATTGGCCCAGTCAGACACAAGCTCTCTCCATGCCGGGCTCTGCCTTCTCCTGGCCTGGGGGAAGGGCCCCTCTGGAGCTGCTTCTTGCCTGAGGGATCAGTGCTCAGCCCATCCATTGGGGATCTCAGGGCACCTTACAAAGGGGAGCTAATGATTTCCCCAGGCTGGGCTGGTGCCATTCACTGCACTGATAGTTTGCGGGTAAAGTCTCCCCTCCCCTCCCAGTTTCACAGCTGTCTCCTAGATCCACCCCCCTCAGTTCAGTGCAGCCCCTGGCTCTGCCCCCAATTCCATGAGCCGCTCCCAACCCTGGGGCCCCTATGCTCCATCATTGACAGATCCACCTGGCCCATGCACTCAGCCCCCCACCCCAATCAGGCTCCTCTTCCTCCCCCATCCTGGGCCCTGTCGCCCTGCAAGGACAGGAGCGCACAGAGCTCAGCATCCCGCAGGGCAGAGCCCCAAAGGGCCAGTGCCCCGCTGCCCCCCAACAGCCCGGCAGCTCCTAGCTTCGTCCCAAGGGACGGGAGTAGCGCCGGTGCCGTGCCTCCCTCCCCGTGTCCTGCCTGGGCCGTAGGGGCAGTAGCAATTCCTGGTCCCCCCACCCCCAGATCCTGCCCCCAGACCTGTGGATTGGTGCCTGTACTATGCATTGATAGCAGAAGCTGGAAAGGCAAAAACGGCACTACCTACTGCCACCTGGTGGCCCACGGCTGGGAGTACAGCGCCTCAGGCCAGAAGTCACTTGAAAAACCACTAAACCATTGGCATAGCCTCCTGCCACCAGGCACCTCCCTGGGGCTGTTAGCCGAGATGCTGCCTGTGTTTCTCCAGCACCCAAAGCCCTTGCTAGAGCTTATTAGGCAGAGAGGAGAGTCTCTCCTAGGGGCCGCTGGGCGGCGTGTGGTCTGTAAGTCCTGGCGTGAGCAGAGAAATCGGCTGCTTCAGGGGCTTTATAACCATCAGACAAAGGCAGGGCAGGATCCCAGGGGCTGGGAGCTGCAGGTTCCCAATGGAAAGGAGATGCAGATGGGAGGGCTGCACCCATGGAGGAGGGAGGTGCTGGATTCTCCATCACTTGGGCCAGATGTTCCATTGAATGAAAATTGCTTTGAAAACCAGTTCACTGAACCCCGGTTTTGACACTGACGTGAGGCCCGAATGGATGCTCCCTGTTGGTCTCCAGATCCATGAATCTAAACCGCGTGAACCTCCTATAGGTTTAAAGCTGGTGGTGTTGGGTTAGCTGCCGCCTGGAAATTTACCAGCAGGAGCTAAGCTGATATGAACCAGGCTGACACCCGGGTCAGTGTCCCCAGGTAACAGGTTTGGCACTAGTCGGATGAAACCGGATTCAAACCACAACCGTGGTTTAAATCCACTCTGGGCGTGGACCAGGCTTTGGGGTCTTTCTGTTGAGGCTGGTTATCTTTTGGTAAGACCTGGCTGCAACCCCAAACGGCTCGGCCTGGTGCAGTGTAGCAGGCGATTCAGGGAGCCCAGGGCTCGGAGAGCAGGGAGGGTTGCAGGTCGGGATCAAGGGGCACTGCAGAGCTCTGGGGGGGTTGGGAGGCCAGGACTGGAGTAGCAGGAGGCTGGGGGTCAGCACTGAGGGGCATCAGCAGAGCTGTGGAGGGATGAATCTTGCCCAGTCCTTCCTGTCTGGCTCTGGCTGTTGCTCTCACCCTGTCCCTCCCCTTGCGGACCCGGGTGGGGATGGGAGGAAAGAAGGGGAGAATCTCCCAAAATGGGCACTGGCTGGGGTGGCCCAGAAGCCCCTCCCTGGGCTCTGCTGGGGTGGCCTGGTGCTGCTGGCATCAGGCTGGGCCCAGTCCTGCCTGCCGTATGCCCCTTACACAGGTTATTGGGGGGAGGAGGTTACTTGCGGGGGGTGTTGCTCTTTCTCCTGGGGAGGGATGAGAATCCCTACTCTGAGCCCATGTGGGAGGGAGCAGGGTGGAAACTCCACTTCTTTGGGAGCTGTGGGACTCTGGGCTTACAGCCGTTCCTCTGGGATGATTCCCTGGTTGGAGCTGTCCTCTGGCTACACACAGATGCTGCACTGGTTTAACTAAAGGGAGAGAGGATACTTAGGATGGCCCAGTGGTTAGGGCGCTAGCCAGGGACCTGGCTTTAGATCCCTGCTCTGCTACCGATTGAGCAAATTGCTTCGTTTCTCTGTGCCTCAGTGCTCCATCTGTGCAATGGGCTGATAACCCCCTGTGAGGCAGGGCTGGGAGGATAAATACACTAAAGATGGGGAGGCACCACATAAGAAGGTAAAAGAGATGGCTAAGCTGGTGCAGCTTTGTGGGTGTGGATGTTGGGTAATGTACAGGTGGAAGCTAGACCAGTCTAAGCCATGTCTGAACTGAGCTAAAGAGGTTCACATGCCAAGTGGCACTGGTACAGTGGCATGCCTTGGGCTGAATTGGTGCTACTTTGTACATAGCCCAGGCTAAGAGGGAAATTGAGGCATAGACATGGGCAGCAGGCTAGGCTAGCCCCAGCCCTTCTACCCGTGCTGCCCCCCTCCGTGGCAGGAGCCCTGAGACCCCCCCACACACACACCCGGAGGAGTCCCGAGTGCCCCCCTTTGGCTAGAGGAACCCTGGGCCAGCTGCAGCTGCACCACGCCTCCCCTCCTAGACCGCCGGAGAAAAGTGTCTCTCAGACTCTCCTGGGAAGAAGCGTTTGATATGCCCCATGCAGGTTCTGGGGCAGCTGAGGCGGCTGCATTTGTTACTCAGCTTCCTGGGTTCATCAGTAATCTCTCTGGAGTCCAGGGAGATTACTGATGAACCCACGACGCTGAATAGCACATACCTCCTCCCCAGCCCCCTCCTGGAACCTGCATGGGGCATAATAAATCAAAAACTTCCCCTCAAAACCCAGGGTCCTGCAGCTGCTCTGTTATACCAGCTGCCCCTAGGCCTAGAGCAGAGACGTTACCTGCCCAAGCTCAGTCAGTAACAGAGCAGGGAGGAGAAGCCAGGTCTCCTAACGGCACCAGCCTCTCACAGTTGCGCAGTGCCACTTGCTATAATCTCGCTCCCCTTTCCGAGGGGGAGAAGGTGCATGGCCAGCCCCATGCTGCAAGCTAAACCAAGAAGGGGGGATGTGATGGAGTTCAGCTTTGTGGCAGGGCAGGACTTACCCCTGCGGCACCTCCTGCTGGTCATCCAGGGAATTAGTGTTTCCAGCCTCCTGAGCGCCCTCCACAGGCTGGTGGCCCACTTGCCGCTGGCCTCCCTGTCCCTCCCAGACCCTGGCACCCCTTTCATGCCAGGGTGCTGCCCCCTGGCAGTACCCCCACAGATCTAGGTCTCCCCACCCCTCAGGGAACCCCCACCCTCTATCCCCACCTCACCTCAGTCTTTGGCTACTGCCAGTAATCCTCTAGCACCCGCTCCCTGGGGCAGACTGCAGTATAATTGCCCCTCATCATTGGCAAGGAGGGTCTGGACCTGCTGCTTCTGCCTACCCTTGGGCTGCCTTCTGCAACCCCAGTACCCTTTTCCTAGGCCTTCATCAAGGCCTGCAGCCTGGGGGTTTCTCAGGCCAGAGCTCCCCAGGCCTTTCCCCAGCCCTGCTCCACTTTAGGTAGCCTGCTCAGCTCCCAGCAGTCAGGCCCCGCCATCTCAACATCTAAAGAGAAACTGTGTCCTCCTGGCCCACTGCCCTCTTATAAAGGCCAGCTGGGCCCTGACTGGGACATGGCCACAGTGGTGGCTGTTTCCCCAGTCAGCCGAGGCTAGCTGCTTTTCCTAGGAGCAGCCCTCTCGCACCCTCAGCCCTCTCCCAAGCCCTCTCTTCAAGCCCTTCAGGGCAGGAGCGGGTGACCACCCTGCTACAAGCTTAATCAGCACCTCGCGGCTTACTCCTTGCTACACTTAGCTCCCCTCTAGCCCTGTTCTGCCTTAGATCTCAAAGCACTTTATGAAGGGCTGAGGCAAGAACATTGTCCTTGTGTCTCAGAGGGTGCGACTGAGTCGGTAACAGCCCCATTTTCAAAGGGGCAGGGATTTGGAGTCTCCTGTTGGGCACCTCCGAGCTGGAGGCACTCATCTGTGAACATTTTGGCCCGAGTGACTTGCCCAAGGTCATACAGCAAATCGGTGTCAGAGCAGGAAATAAGACCCAGGAGTGCTGACTTCCCTGGCCAGCTTCCTATGCACCTGATCCGGGGAATCACAGTGGTGCTGGCATCTTAAACCAGGACCACCACGCGCATTTGTTGGTGGTTTTTTTTAAAATCAGCTTTTCCAAAGGTGGAGACCGATCAGAACAGTGATGATTAAAAAGAAAAATCTCCGTGGAAACAACCAACAAATAAATAGAATTTGAGAGCCAGACACTGCAGCTTCTGGGGAGAGCATCCCAGCCTGGCTGTGAAATTGACTAGGAAGAAAATTGAAACTGATGAGTCCTGGTCCTGGCCAAAGAAAACAGCACAGGCTGGGAAAAGCTTTTAAAGATTCTTTCCACATGAATCATCATAAAATGTCCAAGTAGCACAGATCTCTCCCTCTCTCTCTTTATCCATCTGTGTTTATAAAGTACTTATTTCTCTAATCATTTCTTTAACCATCGCTTAGGTTCTGGCCAGGTAAGGTTATTCTCCCCCTATGACTGTTAAGCTGACAGCAGCTCTGTAATAGTCCCCTGTACACAGATCTTGCTCCCAGTTACAACAGTGCCAAACTGGAGTCCACTGACTTCAGTGGAGTGACTCCAGATTGACACAGATGGTCGCGTTTTCTACTGCCGTCCCCCCCGTCTCATCTGAGTGCTGGTGGAAGAGAGCAGAATCTGGCTCAGAATGAATTAGAATCTGGTGGCTTTTAAGCTCAAATTCATAGCGAATCCCAAATGTGTCTAGTTTTAGAGGCTTGCAAGTTTGCCTGGCTATGATTTTCTAAAGTGACTGGTGATTGTGGGGCCCAATCCGAGATCCCTTAAACTTTAAAGGGACCTGATTTTCAGAAAGTGCTGGCCCCTTCAAAAAGAAGGATGGGGCAGGCGTCGGGGACAGGAGAGATTTGGATTCCAGTCCCTGCTCCATTTCAAGCTTTCTGTGTGACCGTGGGCAAGTCACTTCATCTCTCTGTACCCCAGGGATTCTCAAACTGGGGGTCGGGACCCCTCAAGGGGTTGTGAGGTTATTACATGGGGGGGGGGTCATGAGCTGTCAGCCTCCACCCCAAACCCCTCTTTGCCTCCAGCATTTATAATGGTGTTAAATATATAAAAATGTGTTTTTAATTTATAAAGGGGAGTCACACTCGGAGGCTTGCTATGTGAAAGGGGTCACCAATACAAAAGTTTGAGAACCACTGCTGTACCCCCTCTATATCTTGTCTGCTCTTTGGGGCAGGGACTGTCTCTCACTGTGTCTGTGCAGTGCCCGGTGGGGTCCTGATCTTGGCTGCCATCTCTGGCTACAACTGTATGATAAATTTCATAATAATGCTCCAGTCTTCAGCTCTCTCAAATACCTGCATAGCCACCGTTAATGCAGTGTCTGGGCACCACACAGGACCATGATATTTTCTTAGCCTGGGGAATTGATGCACCGAGAGACATAGGGTGCATCTACACTGGAGCTGGACCAGGTCCTTTTACCCACGCGAGGTCTGAGTGAGCTAGTGCCCTAAAGCTGGGCGGGTAGCCGCCGTGGAACTCCAGATTAGCCCCCAGAGTATGTATCGAGGGTTTTAGATGGGATCAGGGCTGGGGAAAGGGAGGAAAATTTTAAGCCCCCCCCCAAATGTCTGTTATTGGGGTGAAAGGGGGGGAGGTGGGGCTCCAGAGAACATGATGTACAGGGGCCCCAAATTTCTCTCCCCACTGGCCTGGCTAGGATCATAGCCTCTCTGGCCTGGCCTATGCTAGAAAATTAGGTCAGCATAACTGCATTGCTCGGGGGTGTGTGTGTGTGTGTGTGAAAAATCTGCCCCCCTGAGCGGCATAGTTGAGTTCACCGAAGTCCCTGTGTCGCCAGAGCTAGGTTGATGGACGAGGTCAGGGAGGTGGCGAATGGGAGAACCCCTCCCGTCGGCGCAGGAGGTGTCTACACTGTAGTGTTTTAAGTGGAGCCATGCCCTCAGCACTGGGATGCATCGACTTATGCTTGCGGGGCTCCTGCTACAAATAGCCGTGTGGATGTTCCCATTCAGGCTCTGAGCTCCAACCTCCTTGCTGGGCTTCTCAACCCGAGTGGGAACGTTCACATGGCTACACGTAGCTGCAGCCCGAGCCCTGCAAGTCTGACGACCCGGGCTCTGGGACTCACTGCGGTGGGGTTTGTTTGCCAGGTAGTGTCTGTGTGACCTTGGGCTAAGTACATTTTTCAAAGCCAGGAGCTGAACCTGAGTTTAGGTGTTGGAACTAGGGGCACTGGGTGGGCTGCTGCACCCCCTGGCTTGATGTGGTTTCCATCACATACAGGGTTTACAGCAGAGGCGCCGACACCGTGGGTGCTCCGGGGCTGGAGCACCCACGGGGAAAAATGTGGTGGGTGCTCTGCACCCACCGGCAGCTTCCCGCCCTGCCCCCCGATCCCAGCTCACCGCTGCTCCGCCTCTGCCTCCTCCCCTGAGCGCGCCGCGTCCTCGCTTCTCCCCCTAGCTTCCAGCGCTTGCCGCCACAAAACAGGTGTTTCACGGCGGCAAGCACTGGGAGGGAGGGGGGAGGAGGGGGAACGTGGTGGGCTCCAGGAAGAGGCGGGGCTGGGGTGGGGATTTGGGGAAGGAGTCTAATATGGGCAGGGAGGGGGCGTTGTTGGGCGGGGACTTTGGGGAAGGGGTTGGAATGGGGGTGGGACAGGGGTGGAAGGGGGCAGGGCAGGGGTGGAGTCGGGGCGGGGCCAGCGGTGAGCACCCACTGGCGCCGGGAAAAGTTCGTGCCTGTGGTTTACAGTTTGGTTCAATGGCTCATAGCACCCCCACTGTACAAATTGTTTCAGCACCCCTGAACCTGAGTCTATGGCTAACCCCCTAACCCCCCAATCTATGGCTAACCCCCTAATCCCCCAGTCTATGGTTAACCCCCTAACCCCCCAAATCTATGGCTAATCCTCATTCCCCCAGTCTACGGATAACTTCTTATCCTGCCCCATCTATGACTTGCCCCCTAACCCCCCCAATCTACGGCTAACCTCCTATCTCGCCCCATCTATGACTTGCCCCCTAACCCCCCCAGTGTACGGCTAACCTCCTGCCCCCCCAATCTACGGCTAACCCCCTAACTGTCACACCATCCTTCCTCTGCTGCCGTCAGCAGCTCCTTCCAGCATTTCCCTTCCATCGGGGGGAGGCGGAAAAGTCCAGGCGCTGAGAAGCAGCCAAGACAACCTCCCCTGTTCTCGTTCCCCGACTCTCCTGCTCGTGTTCCTTTCCCTTTCCCCGTGGCTGGGTCTTTCTTTTTCTCATTCTCTCTCTCGCCCTCTTTTTTTATATTGTAATTTAAAACACTGCCCCATTTGCTGCCACTGACCTTAACGGCTTAAATTAAAAAGCAATGTTCTGTGTATGTCTTGAAATCATGGCATTCAACACTCGATGGAGCTTGACACCGGGGGGGGGGGCACAATTACTGTCCCCTCCGCCCCCTCTCCCCCACTCACTTGTTCCTGTCTATTATTTCTCCCTCTCGCCGGTGTGCAACATTTATGTTTTTAATAACACTGGAACGTCTTTGACCTTGTGGATTAATACGGGGATCTGCAAAGAAGCCGTAGTTCAGAGTTTCTCTGAGCTGGGATGGGAGGCGAATTTCTTTCGCGTGGGGGGTTGATTTGAGGGGGGGTGTGGTGGGGAGATTAAAAGGAATAAAGACGGGTGTCATTGTCCCTCCCCCCCGCTCCCTTTTATTGCCCCAATCATGGGCCAGGCCCCTGTTATGTTAGGTGCTGTACGTTATTTATTAGGTGTATTAGGGTAGGACCTGGGAGTTCCAGTCATGTAGCAGGATCCCGCTTCGCTGGGCCCTGGGCATTATTTCGCACAGTGGTTTCCAAACTAGGGGCGCTGCTTGTTCAGGGAAAGCCCCTGGCGGGCCAGGCCGGTTTGTTTACCTGCTGCGTCCACAGGTTTGGCCGATCGCAGCTCCCACTGGCCGCGGTTGGCTGTGCCCGGCTACTGGGGGCTGCGGGAAGCGGCGCGGGCCGAGAGACATGCTGGCCACCCTTGCCGCAGCCCCCATTGGCCTGGAGCGGTGTCAATACCAAGAGAGGGGAAATGGCTTTTGTAGTGAGCCAGCCACTCCCAGTCCCTATTCAAGCCCAAATTAATGGTGTTAAATTTGCAAATGAATCGTAGCTTTGCAGTTTCTCTTTGAAGTCTGATTTTAAAGTTTTTTATGTTGCAGGATGGCTACTTTTAAATCTGTTATTAAATGTCCAGGGAGACTGAAGTATTCTCCTCCTGGCTTTTGTATGTTTTCCCTCTCTTGGGATTGACACCTCTTCATCAGTTATTGGGAGTGGACCACATCCAACCTGACTGAATTGGCCTTGTCAACTCTGGTTTTCCACTTGTAAGGTAACTCCCATCTCCTCATGTGTCAGTATATCTATGCCTGTATCTGTAAATTTCACTCCGTGCATCTGAAGAAGTGGTTTTTTTACCCACAAAAGCTTATGCCCAAATAAATCTGTTAGTCTTTAAAGTGCAAACGCAGAACAAAAAGACGACCTGCTTGTAGAGGCTGTGACCGAGATCAGTGCCAGGGGCCGCAGAAACTCACAGTGCGAGGTTGGCCTTGCCCCAAAGAGCGGGAGGAGAGAGAGGGGCCCAGACAGGGAGCAAGGGCTAGATTTTCTCAGAGGCTCGGCTCCTGTTTAGCGACTGACATTAAAGACCGTTTTGTTAAGCGAATTCAGTCCATTGGACTAGACCCTGGTGTCTGGCTCAAGGGCCCCTGCCGGCTGAGTGTCAGCCAGGATCCACACTCAGGCCTCCCAGCCCACCAGCCCACGCTGCCACCTTTCGCCCGGGGTTTCAGCCCGAGGACCGTTCGTCACCCTGAGCTGGAACACGCAGGTTGTCCGGTTTCACGAGCAGAGCTGTACAGCCTGCTGAGGTGAAGGGGGTCCAGGGCCCAGACATGGGGCTTTCCATGATCCGTTCAACCCGCTCCCGGCGATTCATGGGCTATTTAAGAGGCAGGGAGGGGGAGTAGCGTTTTGGCCCAGTGGCTTAGTAGCTGGGATGCTGAGTGACTCCCGCTGCATTATAGCGGCAGTGCAGGGATGCTGCATTCTAACCCGAATCCTGTAGCAGCCCTGCATTGGACCTGGCGCCTCGGTGGGACCGGGCCGCTGCTTTAGACAAGGGTGGCCAACCTGAGCCTGAGAAGGAGCCAGAATTTACCAATGTGCATTGCCAAAAAGCCACAGTAACACATCAGCAGCCTCCCGTCAGCTCTCCCTTAACCCCCAGTGTCTCCTGCCCGCCAGCAGCCCTGCCGATCAGCACCTAACCCTTCATCCCCATATCTCCTGCCTGCCGCGATCAGCTGTTTTGTGATGTGCAGGAGGCTGGGGTGGGGGAGGAGGAGGAGGAACAAGGGCGCGGCAGAATCCGGGGAAGGGGCGGGGGCCTTGGGGGAAGGAGTGGAGTGGGGCTGGGGGCTGGGGCCTGGGACAGAGCCGGGGGTTGAGCAGTGAGCCCCCCCCAGCACATTGGAAAGTTGGCGCCTGTAGCTCCAGCCCCGGAGTCGGTGCCTATGGAACGAGCCGCATATTAACCTCTGAAGAGCCGCATGGGGCTCCAGAGTCACCGGTTGGCCACCCCTGCCTTAGCCTATCAGAAAGCAGCTTGTCTTTCCCCCTCCCTTTGGCCACCTTTGTTCTCTTGGACTAAACTGGTTTCCAGCTGGCTGGTTCTCTGGTTGGTGATGCCCCATGGCTGGCATCTGTGGGCAGCAGAGGGCACCAGCCCGCAATTTGCTGTGGTGCAGGGTGCGGGCTGAGGGTCCAGTAGGGGGTGCTCTCCCCTCGCTGTCAGTGCTGGCCCCAAGGCCCCAGTGCAGGGCTAGGGGGCGCCGTGCTGCAGGGAGTTTTGTAGGGCTCTCAATAGGGGGCGCTCTCCCCTCGCTGTCAGTGCTGGCCCCAAGGCCCCAGCTCAGGGCTAGGGGGCGCCGTGCTGCAGGGAGTGTTGTAGGGCTCTCAATAGGGGGCGCTCTCCCCTCACAATCAGTACTGACCCCAATGTCCCAGCGCAGGGCTAGGGGGCGCTGTGCCACAGGGAGTGTTATGGGGCTCCCAATAGGGGGCGCTCTCCCCTCACAATCAGTGCTGGCCTCAGCACAGGGCGAGGGGGCGCTGTGCCGCAGGGAGTGTTATGATGAGTTCAGCCAGGGGATGGTTTCGCTGGGCGCTCAAGCACAGTGTCTCAGGAACGCCCGGCCGCTGGAAGTGGCCTCTCCTGAGACCCTGCAAGGTCTCCCAACAGCTGGGCATTAACACAGGTGCTCTGGCTAAACGCCAACACAGTTTGAAGTTTTGCTTCCTTCCTACAGTTTCAACGAGACGAGGGATTCCACAGTGGGGCTGGGAGGAGAACCCAGGTGTCCTGGCTCCCCCCCCCCCCACTAAAAGCTACACAACATTGCTTTTTCATGACACTGGAGCGGCTCTGTGCTGGGGCGGAGCGTTTCATCGGCCCTATGGCCCTGACCCCACTGAATTCAGGGGTGCACGATCAAGTCCTAGCACAGCAGAACCCAGGGGCTTTAGCTCCTTCTGCAAAGCTTAGCAAGCAGAGGGGGGTGGTTTGAGGCAACACCTGAGGGCCAAATCTGAGGAATGCTAAGCAGCTGGGGGAGGGAGCATGACTTAGTGGGCAGGGCATTGGGCCGTGCCTGAGGAGACCCGGGCTCAGCTCCCAGCTCTGCTGCAGGCTCCCTGTGTGACCTTGGGCAAGTCACGTAGGTCAGTTTCTCCCCCATGTGCCTAAGTGAATTAGGTGCTTCCAATCCATTGACTTTCCATAGGATTCAGGCTTCTATGAGACTTAAGGGGTTTTGAAACTCTTACCTTAGGGTACCCTGTGCTTCAGTTTCCCAATCTGTAAAACAGGAATATTATTATTTATTTGTATGGCAGTAGTGCCTATGAGCCCCAGCCACGGACCAGGACCCTGTTATGCTAGGTGCTGTATATTACTAGGTGTATTACGGTAGCACCTAGGAGCTCCTGTTACAATCTGGGACCTCAGTGTGCTAGGTGCTGTACATTATTTATTAGGTGTATTACGGTAATGCCTAGGAGTCCCAGTCATGGACCAGGAGCCCATTGTGACAGGCACAGAAAGAAAGCATAGTCCTTGCAACAAATAGCTTATGATCTACCCTTCCCTACCTCCCAGCGGCGTGTGTGTTTGAGGGCCTGGGAGTTGCTCAGCCATTGGGGTAAGGCCAGGGCACACAGATAGCAGTGCAGGGGTTAAACGACACAAGAGCTATTAGGGCCAAATCTCTAACCCACCACTTAGGTTCAATCTGGTGGCCAGAGCAGAGGGCGCCCCACAGGAGTAGGTCCTTTTGGGGGAGAGGGGATGTGGGGCCGGGGCTCTGTCTTTCCCATTCATTGCTGCCGTGGGCACTTTGCAGTCCTCCCATGTCGCCTCTCGCGCCCGCTCTTGCTATGTTAAACACCCCCCCCCCCCCCCCACGATCTGCATTGATCAGAAAGAGCAGGGAGGAAATGAAGCAGGTAACTGAGCCATGGAGAATTGACTTGGTTTTTACCGCTGCCCTCTTCTCCGAGACGATCAAACTGACTCCCCACCGCCCTGCATCCACTCCTAGCTCCTCCTTCCTGCCATCCGGTCCAGCAGGAGCTCTGACCCTTAACTGCCCATGGTGCTAGCTGCAGAGGGGCGATGCTCTGCTCTCGGGGGACTTACCTGAACTCTCTGTGCAGTCAGAAGTGGCTCTGGAAACCCAGCTGCGCCCTTCGGTGCCAAGCCCTGCCCTGCGAAAGGGGGAGTGGGCAACACTCCCGTGATATCAGCCTCTCCCAACCTCACTTTGGCCCAGCTGGAAAAGGGGACAGATGCTCATCTGGCAATGCTTAAAGTGTGTGTGTGTGTCTGTGTGTATGTGTGCACACGCAAAGTGTGTACTTCAAGCACTGTCTAGTCACACTGCTGCTCCCAGATTATGACAGACTTTTTGCAAACCGCTGTAAACCCAGCCAGTCAGCTCAACCTCTGGACTGGCTAGGCCGGTATATGCAGCTCAGGGTCTGGCTGCTGCCCCATATGCATCATGACGTATTCGGCTGAGATCCCATCCCAGGGATTTTGGGAGAGCTGAAAGAGACAGACAACTCCCAAGCAATGCCGGCGTCACACCACATCCCCAGTTTGCCTCAATCCCATGTCATACCCAGATGGGGAGGGCGCTTGCCACAAAGCTGATCCGGGGTTATGAGGGCAGAGTGCTGGGTGAATTGTGGTCACTGAGCAATCTGGGATACAGAATCTGAGCCCAATTCTCTGCAGGCATTGACACCGGTGCAAAGCGCTACCCAATTCCCATCTGCTGACGTGACCTCCTGTGGAAATGAAGTGAAGAGGACAGAGGAATGGAGAATCAAGCGGCATGAGTGTGTGTGTGGGGGGGAATAAATGCACCACTGCTTCCCAGAGCTGAGCCTGGCTGAGGATCCCACCCCTATCCCCTAGCCGGGGACTGAACCTGTTGTTTTCCTCCCTTTCTTTCAGGCTGGGAGCTCTCCTTTCCAACCAGCCTGAGGCTAAAGAGCCAGCACAGAGGGGGGAACAGCTAATGCTCACATGATACTTATTTTAAAAAGTGACCCCTGGCTACCCCCGTGTTTGGGTGCTCAGCTTCAAACACCTTAAAGGGGCTGATTTCCAGTGGGCAGGGGCCTGGCTCTGTCTGAAAATCAGCCCCCTTAACTAATAATCCCTAGTTTTTATTATCAGTAGATCTCAATGCACATTACGAAGGAGCTCAGTGTCATTACCCCCAATTTGCAGATGGGGAAACTGAGGCAAAGAAAGAGGCCGTGATTCACCCACCAGCGCCCAGTGACAGAGAAAGGAAAAGAACCCAGGCATCTTGCAACTCGGGCCAGGGCCCTGCCCCTGAGACCCCACACTGGGTGAGTGAGGTATATGCTACTGTACTAAATTCATGGCTGTTTAGGATTTCCTGGCCTGGCTGTGCCGTTTGTGGTCAAAGCTCCCCCAACCTGAGGCAGATTCATAACTTACAGTACACCAGGGAGCAATCCAACTGCCTCTGACTACCCTGACCCAATGGATCAGGTACCCGTTTTTTAAGAAGAAGGGGCCTTTGAGTAGGAGACAAAGCAAGGTTTGAACCCATGAGTTTCAAGCACATAGCCCATCACCATAGGCACTCAGCCACCACATGCAACTGGCCAAGAAGGGATTCAAACCATCAGTTGTCTGACCCAGAGTCAGCTGATTTGACTCCAGCAACCAGGACAGAATTCAGCTCTTCCTTCACCCTAAATCGCTGGCTCCTCCTATCTGGGCTAAAGTAGTCTTACTGCGATCGGAACAGGCCCTAGGACACAAGGAAGCCTTTCTGATTCCATTCGGCAGAGGGCGATGGTGCACAGAAGCAGCAGTCAGTTCTTAGGGCCAGCGTTGATGGGGACTGGTGGGCTGCACCATGTTGGCTGGAAGGTGAGTGGTGATGGGAGGGACAGAGTTAAGGGTATTTTGTCTCCTGGTTTCCATGCTGCTTAGGTTAGATCACATAGTTCTTCCAAGGTTCTGGAGGTGAAAGTACACAGGCTTAACTCTGCCCTAGAGGGAAGACTTTCTGCTAATTAGTGCTGAAAGTCGCAGGGGATGCTCGTCACATGTGGGGATGGAATCAATCACCCAGAAGCATCAGTTCTCTCGCAGCCCATGGCTCTTTTCTTTGTTCTTTAAGAGCAGAATGGTGGAGGCGTGGGCCACATCACAGCTTGCGGTGACCCTGGTGCGCTACTGGAAAAATAGTCCCTCCTTTCCCAGGCGAGCAGTGCCTCTAAGGAGCCAAGAGATTTCCCAGAGGGCTTTGGGATCCGGTAGCTGGCCAGGCCCACAGAGGGATTTACAGAAGCTGCAGTGCAAAGCCATGCCCTGGTGTGGGAAGTCCACTGGGCAGAGAGCTCCAAGCTCAGGACAGGTGGGAAGCACCTGCAGGCAGCGGCTTTGGGGACACCTGCCCTGCCAGCCCTGGGTCTCAAAGGGGCTGGATGTGAGTTTCCCTCTCTGACGCCACACCTGGCCTTGAAATGGAGAGACCTCCCCACTAGGGGGCAAAGGGGAGCTGACTCTCCAGTGGCCTATTCTGATCAGCTCTGGTGGGGCAGGTTTGGCAGGGACTTTCTGGGCCCCCTTCCCTTTTTTTCATCCCTCCCTGATTCCTTCCACCTCCCTTTCCATCCATGGCTCTGTCCTTCCCCTTGTTCTCGCTCAGTCTCTGGCCACTCACCCTCCCTTTTTGCCCTGGAAAATGCCAGGCCCAATATGGGATTGGCATCCCCCGGCGGGGGAGGGGCTGCGCGGTGTGAACAATGGGGCCCCTCGGGGAGGATGCTGCCTCCCACCCCCCTGCTTTGTCCTCTGAATCACACAATCATCTGGCTCCTAAATCTACAGGCAGTGCCCGGCGCAGCCTGAGCTCAATCTCTGAAGCCTGCTGGGGGGGAAATGGGGCACACGCCCAGTGCCCCTGCCCTGGCAAGAGCTTCTGGAAACGCTCCCCCGACTGCCCTCACCTCCCAGGGAAAGGAGCCGTCTGTCCGGCCATCCACCGATCAGATGCGGAGGTCTCTAGGGAGCAGGCTCCCTGGTCCAGTCAAGTCCTTGGCCTCTGTGCGACTGCAGTGGGTGGGTTCCGAGCTGTGGCCTTGCCTCCCCCCTACTAATGGGGTCGAGTGGCTCAGACCCAGGTTAGGAATCAAGAGACCTCAGTTCTAGTCCTAGCTTTGCCACTCCCCTTAGAGAAGTCCTTGTGCCTCAGTTTCCCCGTGAGATAGACTGTGAGCTGTTCCGGGCAGAAAGCACTGTGGGGCCCTGATAATAATAAAAGCTGCTGAACAGACAATGGGGGAGGTTGCCTGGCTTCCCAGACCAGCTCGCACAGGGGTCGAGCGAGTTATGGGCCCCATGGGTCTATGAGAGGAGTGGCTGGGTGGGGCTCAGGGATGGGCAGCAGCCTGCTCTAAATGCCGGGCCCACTGATGGGTCTTCTTGGGTTGCTGGCAACTCAGACCCACTGCCAAGCATTTTTCTGCCTCAGGCCTGGGCTGATGCCTGGCATGTCTCCCCTGAGCCGTGCCCCCAAACATTAAGTGTCGCCACCGGTGCCGGTTTGCCCAGGATCATCCCTGTTTCGAGGGAGCTGTCCCAGGAGATCGGCTCGGGGGGCTCTGTACATGCTGCCAGCTGGCTGGTTTTAAGGGCTCAGGATCACCCCCATTTCTTGTCTTTTGAGGTGGCAGCCCCCCCAGCCCTCCCAGCTGCTCTGTCCCTGCCAGACCTTCTGGCCCTGAAACTGTGGTGATGGGCACCAAGAGACAGACAGACCGAGGGTCCATCGAGGTCTCTCATTCTCAGTGCCAAGACAAAGGGGATGGAGGAGGCCCAGAGCCTGCCTCTCAGAATGTCTTCCCCCTCAGTCCACCACCGGGGGCGCTGTAGAGTGAAACATCCCCCCAGCTCAGGCCTATGGGGGACCCCTTGTGGTGAGCTGGAGGTGGCGGAGGCCAGAGGAAGCCAGAGGGAATCCCAGGGTCCGCCTGGGACTGTCCGCCATAATGACGCCCCCCCTCCCCCCCTTTCTGTTCATCACAGCCCTGGGCTATCTCTTCTCCACCACAAGGGGTGCTAGAGGGCCTGGGGCTGCACCACCTCCCCCCAGGGGTTCTGGGGCAGAGCCTGCTGTAAGCAAGAGCAGGGGAGGAGCCGGGTGCCCCTGTGGCTGAGCCCTTGGCAAACCAGAGACCACGCTGCCCCCTGCTGGAGCCATGCAGCCTCTGCAGGAGGCCCAGAAATCCCCAAACTACTGTCATTCCTGCAGGAGGCCCAGCAATCCTCAGGCTACTACCGTAATTCCTGCAGGGGGCCCTGCTGTCCCTGCTCTACCGTAATTGCTCGCTGCCTCTGGCTGGCTGTAATTCATTGTTCAAGTGAAGGCCCTTGGTTGGCTGCGCCATGTGTGAGCGCCTGCCAATTCCACAGGCGACATCATCAAAGGAAGCGCGGGAGGGGGCCGGAGTTAATTTTTTGTCTATTTACGACAGGCTTAATTCAGTGTGTTTTCCTGGAGCACTTCATCACCGGGAGCCGCAGTGACATGTACAGCGCTGGGGACAGGGAGATGAGGCTGCCCGGCTGGGAGCTGAGGGCAGGAGCAGCATCGTTTTCAATGAACATCTGGCCTGATGTGCTGTAAGAGCCCTGAGCTCCCCCCCAGCTCTGCCGGTGCCCCTCGATCCTGACCCACAGCCCCCTGCTACCCCTGCCCTGGGCTCCCCCCGATCCCCAGTTCTGCTGATGCCCCTCAATCCTAGAACGTAAGAGCGGACATACTGGTTTGCACCAATGGCCCATGTAGCCCAGTATCTGTCTCTGACAGTGGCCAGTGCCAGATGCTTCAGAGGGAATGAACAGAACAGGGCAATTTTGAGCGATTCTGATCTGCAGCCTCCTGCTGTCTCAGCCCTGGGCTCCCCACCGTGCCCCAGCTCTATTGGTGCCCCCCCCTTAATCCTAATCTGCAGCCCCGCGCTGCCCCCCCCCCCCCCCGCTCCCACTGTCCAGTCCCAGGTGGCTGGGCCTCCCGTGTGGAGAATGGCTAAATCTTACCTCCCCACCCACTTCAGGTTTAAAGAGAGAAGATTCCTGAGCAGTGAGGCCACCTGTCCGATTTCTGAATGTGATGATGCCAGGTTGTGGGGGTGGGAGATGAGAGGGGGGACCAGGGAGTGAACGAGCATCGCAGCCTAGTGCAGGGGGGAGGAGGCAGAGCTGGATGTTCCTAGGACCGTGGGGAGACCCCAGCTGTCACTGACCCTCCCTGCTGCAGGGTCCCAACCTGTGGCTCCCCCTCCCCGAAGACCCTTTCCAAGGGGAGGGCTGGGGGCCAGGATGCCAGAGCCACTGTGGCTGTCACCCCTATGGCTCAAGTGTTAGAGGCTGATGCTGTTGGGGCCAGGTTCTCTACCTATGGCTGTATGCATGAGGCCAAGCCCTGGGAATGGAGAGCTGGGGGTGACGGAGACCTTCTCTCTCCTTATCTGTAGGGAGCGCAGTTCAGAGTGTGCTGATAGGATGCCTCCAGCTGGCTCACCTTGGAACTGCAGCCTTAAGTGGGACCACCAGCTCAGGAGAACTGAGCAGAGGGGTCAGTGTAGTTACGTCCAAGCCTTTAGCCCGCTCACAGCAAAAATCTGCCTTTCGCCTTTCTCTGTCCCGTGCCAGCTGAGGATCTCCAAGCACTGGAAATGGTTTCAGCCCTGGTAGCTGGGGCTGCACAAACATATGGCAAGAGATAGGCCCAGCTGAGAAGAGCTGATGTTACATGGGGGAAACTGAGGCACAGAGACGGGCCGGGACTTTATTCGTGTGACAGTTACACCTGGCCCACCTGGACCCTGGAGCAGCAGGGGCAGTAAATGGACAGAGCAAGGGACAGTACCTGCCCTGCAGAATGTATAGGAATAATGGACAGAGGGAGGGAGGGGAAACTGAGGCACAAAGAGGGGCAGTGACTTGCCCAAGGTCAGCCAGCTGGTGGGTGGCAGAGCCAGGAATAGAGCCCAGCTTTCCACCCTCCCAGACTTGTGCATTCATCACAAGAGCATTATTGGCCTTGTTCTGCAGAGAGACGCTTGGGATGTTTCTTGCTCAGGGGCACGCAGTGAAAACGCTTGTGTCCCGATGCCCAGTCCCTTGCTGTCAGCAGTGGCTCATGCTCCTTCCCCTCCACTCAAGCCATGCCGCCTTCCCCATCTCCAGGGCCTGCCATCCCGCGGTGCCCTTTACACCGTCAGGCCTGATCTTTGCCCAGGGGGGATTTTTCCCGAGCTGTTCAATTCGTCTTGCTCGTTATTCTGGGGTTTAGTTTGGTTTCGTGCTGTGGTCTCGGGGAAGGCTCCTCGGCCTCGTTCAGCTCCTGCCCCGTGCTCCTCTTCCCCTTGTGTTCATGACTCGGGCAATGTGGTTTCTGCCATTCCCACCCCCCTCCCCTGCCCTGGGGCGTGGGGCTCGGTTTCACAGCCCAATAGCTCCCTTCTGAGATTCAGCCTTGCTCAATTTCACCTCATCGTTCCTAGACGTCCCAGCAGGTGAAGGACGGGGAGGGGGCGAACGAGCTAATCGAGTGCAAAGGAAGGAGTCTCTCTCACCGCTCCCTGCAAGGCAGAAAAGCCAGGGGCACCTCCAGAGCTGGCGTGTTGTTTGGCTCTGCGAGTGCATGTCGAGGCCCATGCATGTGTGGGTCAGCCTGGGTGTGGGCATGTCTGAGGTCGGGGTGAATGTGTCTGGGTGTGGCACTGGGTGCGTGTTGGGCACGGAGCTGCCTGTGGGCTGGAGGGGTGTGCGTGTCTGAGCACACGTGTGTGCTTGCATGTTCTTTCATGCCGGGGTGTGTATGTGTTTGTGGGCCTGCGTATTTACACGGGTGCAGGGGCACGGCTAGGTTGAGTCATGCACGGCCTGCTGGCGTGGGCATGTGTGCCAGTGTGTGCACACGCTTGGGGGCCTGCACACGTACACGTGTGTCCTTGAGTGACTGTGCAGTGGGCCAGCATATCCTGGTGGGTTTGAACAGCCGTGTGTGTAACGTGTGTGCATGTGTCTGTAAGGTGGTGTACATGGCATGCTGGCACGCGTGTCCTCATGTGATGAGGATACCACGGCTGCCTGTGTGGCATTAACGGGGACCGACGGGTGCCCCTTGACACTACCGCTTGTATGTGCCCACGCAGCGCTGTATGTAGAATGCATGTGGTGCGTGTGCATATACAAATGCACATGGCAAGGTGTCGGGGGGGGATTGCCTCTGTTACTGTGGGACAGCCTGGGCCTGCTGTCTCCTCTTATCCGTTTACTGGAAAGCCCTTTCCCTGCGGCATCTCCTGCCCTTTCCGAGGGACTCAGAGACCTCCCAGGCTGTTCTCACCTCTAGCTGCTGGGGAGCTTTTGATCCAGTTTCAGGATGGGGCGGGGGGGGGGGCCCACTGGCATAGGGTGACCAGACAGCAAGTTTCAGAGTTTCAGAGTAGCAGCTGTGTTAGTCTGTGTCTGCAAAAAGAACAGGAGTACTTGTGGCACCAATGTGTTAGTCTCTAAAGTGCCTAAATATTAGTCTCTAAGATGCCACAAGTACTCCTGTTCTTTTTGCAGACAGCAAGTGTGAAGCATCAGGACAGGGGCGGGGGCGGGGGCGGGGGCGGGTAATAGGTGCCTATATAAGACAAAGCCCCAAATATAGGGACTGTCCCTATAAAGTCAGGACATCTGGTCACCCTATACTGGGATCTCTTCTTGAGATGGGGAAGGGCTCTGAAATGTCTAGAACCTGGGTTGTTTTAGCAACCCCCTCCCCCGCTTTTGGGGGTTAAACTCTCCTTTTTCAAAGGAAATGGAACAAACAAGGGTTAATTGCTATTATTCTTCTACATCTGACAGCAACAGTTAAAGGCCCTGAGGGAGATCAGGGCCCCATTGGGCTGGGCACTGCACAGACAGAGGTGAGGGACAGGGTATATTCTGGCCCCAAAGTGCCCACTACATCCTGGCATCAGAACCAGGGAAAACCAGGGAGGGAGCGGGTGGAATCAGTTGAGGGGAAGGGTCTGAACTCGGTTCTTTGCCTCTGGTGCCAGGGAAGCTGCTTCCGGGTGGCCAGTGGCCGCAGGTGAGCAATCGCGCAGCAGCTGTGGTCTTGTGGGTGCCCCGGACCAGTGCTGCAAAGGTTCAGAGCTGAGCAGAACCGATCCCCTGCAGCAAGCGCTTCCAGGATTAATGACTCCACGGTCCCGGCTCACGAGCTGCATTTGACTCCAAATGTCTCCAGGTTGCCGACACACCAGGTTTTTGGTGCTTTTCTGGGTTGTGGTTCAAATGGCAGCTCTTGTTTAAACAAAAGAAGGACCCATCCAGCCCTCGGAGGGATGAGAGAAAGCGGGAAAACCTGACCCCCCGAAGGCTCAAAACCCCAGAAGGTGAATAAAGAGAATACAGATTGATTGCTGTAAAAAAACTCGTGAGTTTTTAAACCAGCCGTGTGATTTTAAAGACCATCCCATGGTTTTTAGGCCAGTCTCGTGATTTTTTAAACCAATCTTATGATTTTAAAGACTATCTCGTGATTTCTGGGGGCCTGTCTTGGGAGTTTTGAACATTTGGGGCTGGCCATACCATTCACTCTGCGTCCATTGGTCGCATAGTTTGTTGCATTTTTTAGGCCAATCACAAATATAACCTCACCTGTATCACTAGGCTGTTGTCATGGAGATAAGCCTCACGGTGTTGCCTCTGTGCCCTGATTGGTTGAGTTCGTATGTGTAATTTGCCTTCCTGCAGGGGATTCATGCCAATTAAACTCCAAGCGCATGTGCTTAAAAATTTGAGCCGATATTTGCCCAGCTTTGGTGCCAAGGTCTCTTCCCAAGGGGCGGGGGTGGGCTCTGACGTGTACTCCCTACTCAAACCCAGTGCGTTTTGGTGTTTGTGGGTCCATGTTTGTGCTTGCAGCCGTGACAGAGTGGTGAGTGTGCCCAGGAGCATGTGAGACACGCGATCACAAAGCATCAAAATGGTGGGAGGTGTTTTCTCTGCAGATTGCCAATGAGTGGGTCCCCTAAATCCCACGGCCTGATGGTGAGCATTTGTGTGTGTGTGTGTTCGCATGTTTGTATGTGTGTATCTGTGCATGCACACGTGCATATCTGTGGGCGTGAGTCGGGGGCGTAGATGGTGTCAGCCACTTTCCAGCTCCTTCCAGGTTTATTGGCAATCGGAACTGAACAATAAGCAACACCCGTGACAGGGCATTAGCTCCGAGGGCCCTGTGTGGCATGACAGAGTTACGCTACTGACTCACCCTGCTGACCAGAGCAGGTGGGGCTCATCAGCTGCAGCGCAATAAAAGCCTGAAAGTCTCTCTAAGGCAAAGGAGAGCTAGTGCGAGGGACAGGAGGTCCTGCAGGGAGGAGTCAAGCATTTATGCTTGTTCTTACTTCAGGAAACCCTTGGACAGGTGTGTGGCAAAGGAAGTTTGGAACAATAACCTGTTGTATCAGGAGCAGGGAGAGATCCATCAGGATCTTCCTTTTGGAACTGGCTATCTCTTTGTGGTTGTGTCTCCCCCTCCTGGCCAAATTTAGTGACTACAACAGCCTACTCCCTCATCTAAGGGAGCAGCTCCTTCAGCTCACATACCGAGGACTTGTGATGCTGAAGGTCCACGGGTCTTTTCTCCCCAGTGCTTCAGTCAGGGGAGAGAGAACCTGACCTCATTCAGACACCAATGCTTGAGGCAGAGCAGAATTACCCAGCACTGAATGGGGCATTCCCTGAATAGGAGTGTGTGTGTCACACTGCGGCCCTAAGTGGGAAGTCAACAGAGGGAATCAAACCTATGCCTCTGAGATCTCAGAGCATGAGCTGCGACGGCCTGAGCTGAAAGACCCCTCACCCTGTAGCTGCCTCGACAACCTCTGCTTGGATCCAGCCACTATTAGCAGGAGCCAGAACACAGCACTGAGTGAACTCAACAGGGGAAGGTGGCCACCATCTTGGCTGACGACAGCCATCTTGGCTGATGGTGGGATTGAACCAGAGTTAACAGCTGAGTCTCCCTGGCTTGGGCTAAAGAGCCAGTGGTTGCTGCTGTAACAGACTTGCCCCTCTGTGGATC
This sequence comes from Natator depressus, assembly GCF_965152275.1. Classification (NCBI taxonomy): domain Eukaryota; kingdom Metazoa; phylum Chordata; order Testudines; family Cheloniidae; genus Natator; species Natator depressus. Next base: position 11,949,923 of record NC_134253.1, read on the forward strand.
GGCCATGGGGACGGGGTGCCCAATATATGCTGTCCTGGGGGTGGGTATGAGCCAGCTCCTTACAATGCCTTCCCACCCAGCCAGGAGAGACCTAAGCAGCCATGTCCAGCCTCTATCCCCTGGAGGGGTTCTCCCTGACCCAGGCAGGACCAACCAGTGCTGCCAACTGCACCTTAGCACAGCCAGAGGCTCTGGCCTCAGGCCCTGCTGTTGCTGGCCACTGGCTTCCATCTTGTGTCTCCCCCTGCCCCATCTGAGGCAGTTGGGAGGGTTGGTGAGAAGTTTTGCCAAGGGGAGCGGGGGGTCTAATGGCTAAGTCACTGGCCTGGGGCTCAGGACTGCTCGGTTCATGTCCTGGCTCTGACCCACTGGGTCAGTGACTCCCTTTCTTTGTGCCTGTGCCCTCAGGCTTTGGGGCAGGCACTGTCTCTCGCTCCGCGTCCGTGCAGCGCCCGGCGCAAGGGGCTCAGGATCTCGAGGGGTTGCCGTCATGCTGAGGACACCCGGCTTTCCACCTCCTCGTCCTCCTGCCATCACAGTACTATCCAAAACTATAAGTGGGTGAGCCTGGGGCTACGGATAACCGTGCAGTGAGGCTGGGAGGTTGCATGGGCGGGGAAGAGGTACCAGCAAGATACCTGCCTTTTGACTGGAGAGGTGCACGTGCCATTTGCCCCCTGCATAAGGCTGGCACTGGCCCAGTGGTTAGGGCACTTGCCCAGGACTTTGGAGACCCGTTTTCAATCCCCTGCTCTGTAACCGTCTTCCTGGGTGACCTTGGGTAAATTGCTCTGGGTCTCAGTGCCCCATCAGTGCGAGCACTGCCTGACCTCCCGGCGTAGAGTGAGGATAAATACACTAAAGATTGTGGGGTGGCCTGATACTATGATGATGAGGGCCAGCTGCAGTGACATCACCTAGCTCTTTTTATCAGTTGACCTCAAAGCAGGTCGGTATCCTTATCCCCAGGGGAAACTGAGGCACAGAGCAGGGAGGCAATTTGGCCACGCTCACCCAGCTGCCCCGCAGCAGAACCAGGACTGGAGCCCAGGGCTCCTGAGTCCCATGGTGGCAGCAACCGGGCTGGGGTTTGCAGCCCTTCCTTTTGGACGTGGGGACTCCTGCTCTCCCTGGGGCTGCAGGTGAAATCACTGTGTTGGGGGCAAGCCCAGCCTTGTGGCAAGAGCCTGTGAGCAAGGGCGCTTGAGTGGAAGACGGTCTCGAAGACAAGGGCATTTCCTGGGAGAGGCCATTTGGCTACCCAGGTCTGAGAGGCCGTTGGCCACAAGTCTTGCTCCCTGAACTAGCCTGAATCTGTTGCCCTTCAGGCCAGGCTGCGAACCCCAGGGTTCTGAGGCCAGGAGGGTGTGGATAAGAGCTAGTGCAGGGGGGATCCTGCTGCAGTTGGATCTGAGTTCTGGCTGGGGCGGGGTGAGGAGAAGCTGCTGGTTTTATCTTTAGATCCACTGCGATTTTAATTGCGGGGCAAAGGTACCTGGGAACAGGGCCCCAAAGGGATCGAGTCCCTCCTGGGCACCTAAATATGGGCCTGGACTTTCCACAGAGCTTTGCAAATCGGAAGCTCAGCTCTTTGGAAAGTGGGCTACGAAGGGCCCCCTTTGGACGCTTTGACCCCAGCTGCGAGTGCCGAGTGGCTGGCTAGCCGACCCCTGGATCGCTGAGTGGGAGGGTGCTTAATAACCAGCAATCAATTGAAACAGACAGATTTATACATGGCGGCTTTGCCTTCAACGTAGGTTCTTAAAGACACCAATGCCCCAGGTGGGGCAGTTAATGTCCCCCCCAGCGTGTGCCATAAAAGCTGGTAGCACCAACGCCATCAGCAAACCGCCCCCCCCCCCCCCGCTCCTAGCGCCAAGGATCTGAGCAGCAGCCCTTTGCCAAACACGTTGTGCTAACGAGCCGTTAATGTTGCTGGATGGTGCCAGGGGCTCCTCCCATGTACCCACGCCTCCTGGCCTGGAGCCCCTGGAGGGCACTGGGAGTGGGCGGGGGGCGGGAAGCGGCAGAGGAAAAGGGGGTCATTTTCATCTCCATCTTCCCTGCCCCCCCGGTCTCTGCAGGTGTCTGAGACTGCAGGCTGCTATGAGGACTTTGCTTCAGATCTGTCTTGTGTGCCCCCCCCCAAAAAACCCCGCCCCCCCCAAACCGCAGCTCATGGGCTTTTCCCAACCCAGCCCCAGTGAAACTGGTGGCTTCCCAGTTCAGCCCCAGTGCTGGGTTACCCCCTTTCCTAGCCCCACTGCCCTGCTGTGGCTGCAAACTCTCCCCCCGCCGCACTCTGCACCAGGCAGACACCTGGGCTGGCCCGAAGACCATTAGCAGTCGCTTTGGATCGCCAGCAGTAAAGCGGTTAAGGGAGATGGTAAATCTGGGCCTGTAAAACCAGGGGAGATGTCAGAAGAGTCATCTCCCATCAATCTGCATGTCATCTGATAGAGGAGAAATGGGTGATAAAAACAAGCATTTTCGGAAATTATGTAGAATATTCCATTTGTGGAGTGCTGCAGTCGGGGCCGGAGCAGAATTTTAATCAGGAGGACTGCAGTGATGGACTGCAGCATGTCTGCTGTTCTAGTGTCGCCATCAATCACCAGCACACAAAAGAGCGCCTCGCACACACCAGCTTACAGCTGTCGGGGCTGCGAGCAGCCAGGGGAAGGGTCTAGGGAGGGGGGAAAGAAAGGAAGGGAAAGAAAAAGGAGGCGGGGGGAGGGGGGTTGGGGTTCTGCCCCACGCGCTCGGTTCTGGAGGCTTTAGGGGCGGGAGGGGGGGATTGGGATTTATTCCAGGGGGGTTAGGGATGGAATTGTTGTCAGGGGCAATTGTGGGTGTGCGAGTGAAGGTGACACGGAGATGCTGGTGTGTCCTTCGCCCAAGCAACGTGCGGGTGTGAGCACATGTGCGTTCGCACACGCGTCCGTGCCAAACAGCTGGCCAGGACCTGATCGTCTCCTGTCTGACCCCTTTTCCCGGGGTTTGGGGGTGAGCCCCAGCCATCCGTCCTGATTGTGTCATTCCGGTAGGATTCACGGGTGGGAGAAATCCCAGGTGGGGTTGGAGCTCACTCCCTCTGCGTTGGAATCCAGTGGCTGGGACTCTTCAAACAAGCCTAAGGGAATTAGGTGCCTGAGTGCCACCAGATGCCCAGGAGAGTTAGGCGCGTGACCCCCTCAGGAAAATCCCAGAGAAGAATAGACCGAACCTAGTGTAATTCAGCCAGTGACAGGGGCGGGTAATTGGGGGGTGGGGGCGAGGACCCCAACTCTCACCCACCTCCACTGCCCCCTAGGTCCTCTCCCCACCAACTCTCCAGGCTGGTGCTTGCCTTTTGGGGGTGAGCCCCCTTGGCGTCTCCTTGTGGGGGAACTGATTTGTTGGGTTGGGTCCCAGCATGTACAGGTTGGGGGGAGGGGGGGAGAAGAGGAAGGAGGTGGCTTTCTGGACCCATCTGACCCACCTGGGATTCAGCTTAGGGCTCAGGAGTCACTGGGGCATGTGGGTCGGAGATCTGCTCGTGCTCCCTGCTGCGTTTGTGGGGGAAGGGGATGGGGATGGACGTGGCCCCGGGGTGCAGTCCTTCTCCCAGACCATGTGGGGTCAGAGAGGCGCCCCCCCAACACCTGACCCTCACTGGGGAGAAAGGAAAGGAACGGGGGTGGGGGGAGGGCAGAAGGTGGGAGCTTGCGAAAGGGGCTGCCAGGGCTGAGGTCAGCAAGGAATGACCTGGCTGCTCTGAATTTCACTGGCTTCCTCTCTCTCTCTCTCTCCAGCCATCCTCAGGCACAGACTGAGGGGCATCCCAGAACTGTGTGTGTGCGGGAAGCCCGGGGCTGGGCTAGAAGCGGGGAGCTGTGGGTTGAGACAGAGGGGCACCGGCGGAGCTGGGGGTGGGGAGCCCAGTGCTGGGATAGCAACGGGGGCTGTGGGTCGAGAGTGAGGGGCATCAGTGGAGCTGGGTAGGAAGTGCAGGGCTGGGAAAGCAGGGGGGCCTGTGTGTCGAGATTATGGGGCCCTGGTGGAGGTGGAGCTGGGGTGGGGATCCCAAGGTTGGGATAGCAGGAGGATGCAGTTGTGAACAACGAAGTAACCGCAACCTCCATTGAGGCCTCTAGCTGCTGCTGTCCTATAAATAAGGAGAAGATCCTGGGTACTTGTGAAACTGGGCCCCTGCGGGTTCAGGTCCATCATTCCTGGAAATCCCACTGTGCTGCGGCAATAGGTGGTGTCCTGGGTCAGCCCAGGGATCCCATGCCGGGATGTCCTGTGGGTTCTTGTAACTAGTCAGCATGGGTCCAGCTGTGAGACCAAAGGCTAAAATAGAGACCCAGAAACCACAAACAGGGTGTGATCACAGGGTTTTTTTAGCCTCCCAACATCGTCTGTTACCCAGGGAATGGGAAAATGGGGACCGTGGATTGGAAAGCTTCTCGATTTCAGGGCGGAGAATTCGAATGCCCAACAATGGAATTCCTGCATAACCCAGGGCAGAGACCCTCACCCCAGTGGTCCCTGTATCCAGCCCATGACTTCCGGCTGAGCTAGAATGTATCTTTTAGAAAGAGACTCAGCGGTGATTAAAAGAGGTGGAGAATCCACCACACCCCTAGGTGACTTGTTCCAACTGTTAATCGCTCTCACTGTTAGAAATTTCTGGGACCTGATCCTGGAAGCGGTTTGTTTGGAATCTCACGAGAACAGCCATTTTTGGGGAGATTCTGGCCCACACTGGTAAGGAGTCTCCTGAGAAGAGCTGGCAAAATACTGGCACTATTCAAACCCAGGTTTGCATGGGACAGAGGTAAATCTGCGTCTAAATAGCAATATTTTGCCTTTGTTGCCTTTCATCTGAGGATCTCAAAGCATGGAACAGCTTTAATTCACAACCGCTCTCTTCTACCCAAGCTGAGGTGTGATTGTTCTGGTTTTAATAATTAAGAGGGCATCCAGAGGTTATGGCCAACAACTTCAAAGTTCTTGGCTTTGGGTTGTCCAGCAAAATCAAACCCTCAGGTTGCGCATCTATAATCAGTGGATGCTTGTGAGAATTTGGCCCTATGTGATTTATCTGAGGTCCGATGGGATGACCATGTTAGAGCCAGGAATAGAACCCTGGGGTTCTGTCCTCCACCTTCTCGAAACACAAGACCCCACTGATTCTTAAGGGAGAGTCTTTGTGTAGAGGGGCAGCTCAGATTGGTTAAGGGAAGAGGGAGTGGCTCAGATGTGAAGCTGATTGGCTTTCCCTATGGCCAGTAGAGAACAGTTTGGTTCCCTTCATAGGGGCCTGGAAGCCATGGTGATGGGTTTAGTTGGAAAACAAATCCTGTTCATTAGAACGGGGGATTCGTCAATGCACAGTGAGAATTGGCTCGGAATTTTCTGTTTTGGAGCTTTTTCACTCTAGAAAACGGAAATTGAATTTTTTCAGCTAAAAAAAAAAAGTTCTTCCCCCCCCCCCACCAAACCCAAGGGTTTTTTTTTTTTTTTCACTGAAAACTGTTTTCAAAGACTGAACTATTTCCCCAGGAAAGGTAGCAAAACAGAAAAAATGTCCAAAATTTCCTGTGAAAAACTGAGTGGGGATTTTCAACCTGCTGTTCTCGTCATTGTGTTTTTGTGACTTGGTCCGAGGCAGATTGGGGAATGCCAGGATATGGAGAGAAATTCTCCACCGCTATTGTTATTTGCTCATATTTATGGTCGTGGAGAAGGACCTCAGTTAAGGATCAAGGGCCCCAGGGTGCTCTACAAATATAGCGTGAGAAGCAGTTCCTGCCCTTCAGAGCTTCTGGCATTGTTCAGGGAAGGAGACAAAATCAGGATAAAAAGAAAAGGAGGACTTGTGGCACCTTAGAGACGAATACATTTATTTGAGCATAAGCTTTCGTGAGCTACAGCTCACTTCATCGGATGCTCACGAAAGCTTATGCTCAAATAAATTTGTGAGTCTCTAAGGTGCCACAAGTACTCCTTTTCTTTTTGTAGATACAGACTAACACGGCTGCTACTCTGAAACCTGTCAAGATCAGGATAGCGACCTACCTGATCCTTCATCCCCCAGACTGCTTGACTCAGTTCCCCCCACTCCCCGCATTGGCAGAGCTGTGTGTGTGGGAGCCTAGGGCTGGGCTAGCAGGGAGGCTGCAATTCAGGGAGTTGTAGGGTGGCCAGATAGCACAATGATGGCCACTGTACTGTACTGACTGGTATTTGCATTCTGGCGACCTGCGGACCTGGCCTGGTGTTTAGAGCATCCTCAAGCACCTAGGACTTGCCCTGAATCAGGTCCTTTTCCAGGCCCTGTCCCCACCCCAAACTCTGGCTGTAAAAAGACTCCTGTCCCTTCCCCTCCCCAAGGCTGTGCCAATGTCTTCCAGATGGTCCAAGGTGTCCTGCATGGCAAACCTCAGCCTGTTAACCTTTTCCCTGCTGGCCAAAAAATAGGTGCATTGTGCGGGAAATGTCTTGTTGAGGCCATGGCTTGAGCATCCAGGAGGGAAGGGGTTAATTATAGGCAGGCCCCCTCAAGAGGAATTTGGGGCCCTGGTACATCAGGTTTGCTGGGGCTCCACCCACTCCCATTTCACCCTAGTTACAGGTAGTATGGGGGCCCCTCCTCTAATCTCAGGTTCTCTGTACAAATGTCCCCTTTCCCCCCCCTCACTTTCTTCAGCCATGATTATAACATCCACTGGTGCTCGCAATACAGGGCCGATCTCTGTTCCCGTTTGCTTATGCTGTGTCCGTGTGCATGGGCGTGTGGCAGCTGTGTGAGTGGGTGTATTGTGGAGGTCCCGTAGTGTGTGCTTGTGAACACACGCACAGCAGGGAAATGTCTACATAGGCACCCACGGGTGCATTCGGTTGTGGGTGCGAGTATGGCGGGAATGATGGAACCTGCATGCGGGTGAGGGGTTTTGGAGAGTTGTGTGTGCATCTATGGTGTGCGTGTAGTTTTGTGAGTCCGGCTGTGTGGAAATACACAGCCATGTGCTGCTAGCTTGGCTTGTGTGCTGTGCATGCTGATGGCAAAGAAGCTGGGAGGACAGAAGCAGAAACCCTCAGCTCACCATTTCCCCTGCAGCTTCTCTTCCCTGCCCCCACCCCTCAGGTACAAGGTGTCCTGGGACCTGCCCTATGGCACAGACGCACTGGCAGGTTTCAAATACCCAGCACCTTCCCCAAGGGATCCCAAAGCCCTTGAGCTGGGACATTGAGGCACAGAGTCATGCCCAAGGTCATCCGGCAGGTTTGGGGCAGAGCAGGGCATAGAACCCAGGAGTCCTGGCTCTGGGTCTTTAAGCATTAGACCACCTGAGTTCCATGGGGCAAGCTGAGGAGAAAGATTCCCTCTTGTCCCACCCTGCAATGGGGCCTGTCTGATGTCTCACCCCAGATCTACACGTCTGGGAGGCTGTCTCCTTTTAGTGGGTAGCGAGCTCACAGGAGGGCTGGCTCTCTGGGCTTCTCTAATCCCCCCAAGGGATAGGAAAGTCCCTAGATCCTGACTCCATACAGTCTGAGAGGATATGTGATGGGGATGTGGGTGGACATGTCTGGGGAGAGTGCGTGCTGGGGTTGTCAACCCTCCAGGATTGTCCTGGAGTCTCCAGGAATTAAAGATTAATCTTTAATTAAAGAGCATGTCATGCGGTGAAACCTCCAGAATTACGTCTAACCAAAATTGGCTACCCTAGTAGGTGCTTGTTCATATGTTGGGCTGGGTGTGTATATTTGGGGGGTGTTGGCTGGGTGCGTATTGGGCTGCCTGGATATTTGGGTGACTGTGGGGGTGTGTACTGCTCTGTGTGTGTATTGAGGTATTGTGGGGTTAGTATTTTTGGGTGTGTGCATTGGGGAGTGTGTCTGCGTTGGGGGGGGAGCAGAAAATCTCTGATTGCTCAGATAACCCCTTGTAGTCATGATCAACCCCTCCACTGCTAGCCCAGCCCATGGAACTATCTCCTCCCCTCCCGCGTCTCCAGACACAGATGTGAATCGGTGCGCCATCAGACTGAAAAGGCTCTCAGCAAATTCCACACACCTCTCACGCACAGGTGCATATCCACCCTATCACACGGCCCCCTTCTTCACAGCTCCTCATGCTCAAATCCTTCTGCAGGCAGATGGGGAAACTGAGGCACAGTGAGTTGCCCAACGAGCAGGAATAGAACCCACCTCCCCCGAGACCCGAACCAGCCCAGCCACCTTCCCTCTCCACAGTGCCTTGCGCCCCAAAAAATCACTAGCCCTTTGCAGAGCTCTCCCTCCCATAATCCTTATGTTGCTTCCATATGGACCCGTGCGTGTGTTTCAGAGCGAGGGCTGGTGACTTCTCATCTTTAACGGCCAAACCTCTGGGTTTTTATTTGCGTTGGGAAGGGGAAAAAAAAATCTCTCCCACCCACATAAGAAAGCCACGGTTATTACTTCAATTATCATAAAATGTATTGCAGTGTATTTATGGCAGGCGCGCTGCGGGCATCCTAGTGATTGCTCCGGGAGGTAATTCTGCTCCGAGTATCTAATGCTTATCTTGTATAATTGCTGCTTCCTTCTTGCTTTGGCTGTTCAAGCCCCCCCGATCTCTCCCCCCGCTCCACAACCCGCCCGCTTGCGAGGAGCTTTTTATTAAAATGGCTCCGAATTCATTAGCTGGGAATCAGATGTAAAAGGCAGGCTAGTGTAACATTTTAATTAGGCCTGAACAATAAACAAGCTAAATGAAGAGCGCACAGCTCCCTGGTGGACCGCCACCGCCTTAAGGTTGTGAAGAATCATTACGTCCTCAGCCAATTTCATGGTGGCTCCGGAGAGGAGGCTCGTTATGAAAAGCGAAAGAAAAAGAAAAGATTCCCCAGCTAGACGTCTCTATATTTCTCCCCCTACTTACGGCCCTGGCAGGAGGGTGGAGAGAGGTGGGGCATGGCTGGGTAGGCAAGGGAAGGCCCCAAGCAAAGGTGCCTTGACCAGGGTCTTGTCTAAGGCCAGTGTGTCACCAAGAGAAAAAAATTCAAGCTGATTTGTGGACTAAATGGATAATCTCGGTGAGTATGTTTGTACCTAGGTATCTGTGTGGGATGGCGGGGGGGGGGAAGCGGGGGTATGAGTTTGCCCTGGGCCCAGCGAAACGTTGCTTGGGCCTGGTGGGAGGAAGAACGGCCGTGGGGCGGGGGGAGGGGGCAGTGGAATGTGCCTCCTGCCCCACCTCAAGGCGTGGGAGGGGGCAATGGAACCCCCTTTTCCACCCAATGCAGGGATCAAATACCCAGCACCTTCCCCAAGGGATCCCAAAGCCCTTGAGCTGGGACATGGTCTAGGTGGGTAAACTGAGGCACAGAGCAGGGCAGCGACATGCCCCATAGTGCAGGGCTTTCCCTTTGCTCCGTGGAGGTGGCTGGCAGTTTCTGTCTGTTTCCAGCTCTCTCTCTCTTCCCCTCTCTGCCTTTCCCTGGTTTTCTACCCCTGCCCCCACATTCCCTTCCCCTGTCTATGTTGACAGTACAGGAGGCATATTTTTGAACAAGGCCATAACATTTTAATTGGAAGCTCCGTGCCCGCAATCTGAGCTGCATGCCAATCTCGCAGGCTACTGGCTGCCGTTTGTGGACACTGGCTCTAGATTGTCCTGGTGTGTGTGTGTGTGTGTGTGGAGTTAAGGTGTGTTATGGTAGCATATACTGCTACCCCGAACTGAGATCAGGGCTCCGTGGTGCTGGGTGCTGTATAAACACACAATCCCTGTCCCAAAGAGTTCACAATTGCTATAGCCAGTGAGTATTCCCACCCCCCTTTTACAGGTGGGGAATGGAGACCCAGAGGGATTAAAGTGATTTGCCCAAGATGACAAAGAGAGAGACTGGGGTCAGAATGTGACCCAATGCCTTCCTTCAGCCAGGGAGTGAGGAGACCTCAGCTGTGATGCTGTCAGATGGTGGGGGTTTGGGGGCGGGGAGATGAGAAGGAAATGGGCAAATATATGTAATTACATTAGAAAAGGTGCCTTAGAATAAGTTTTAATTGCTTTAGATTTGCATTAGAAAGCCTTCGTATTTAGGACAAAGACAGCATGAGGATGTCTGTGAATGCGGCTGCAGCCTCCAGGGGGCGCACTCTTTACATTGTGACTTATGCACACCAATACACGAGGATTGTTCTGTTTGGAAGGGAAGGTGTAGTGAAAGCCAATCGCTCAGCCACTTCCTCTTAACCCCATCCTATAAAATGAGAAGAAGAGGCCAAATAACTGAACTTCATAGTAGGTAACTTAGAAGACATGAAAGGAAATGCTTCTTCACACAGCACGTAGCCAATCTGTGGAACTCATTGCTGCAGGAAATCAGAGAGCCGGATGCTGTAGCTGGATTTTAAAAGGGGCGAGGCCATTTTATGACCAATGGGGTAGGCACAGACAGACAGATCACACTGAAAATGCACCTGCAAAAAAGGACTCACTTGGTGGCTAGATGAGACCATTTTAGGCTGCTGTAAGTGGCAGATCAGGATTTGGCTGGGTGGGGAGAAAATCCCGGGTACTGAAAAGCTCTTGAGCCCTGGTCTACACTACAAACTTATGTTGGTCTAACTGTGTCACTCAGGGGTGTGGATTTTCCAGTTATACTGACCTAACTCCTGGCGTAGACAGCGCTTTGTGGACGGGAGGGCTTCTCCAGCCTCTGGGACAGGTGGAGTACTTATGCTGATGGGAGAAACTGCACCGCTTCTGCACTGCAAGTGTAGACAAGCCCTGAATCTAGCAGAGAAAGGCAGAACAAGAACCAGCAGCTGGAAGTTAAAGCCAGACACAGTCAAATTAAAAATAAGGCCCTGACATGTAACAGGGAGGGTGATGAATCCTTGGGACAAACCACTGAGGGGAGAGGTAGATTCCCCATCTCTTGCTGTCTGCATATCAAGACCAGATGTCTTTCTGGAGGATGCTTTAGTTAAACACAAGTTATTGGGCTCAATGCAGAGGTGACTGGGGGAATGTCTCTGGCCTATGCTAGGGCCTACCAAATTCACGTCCATTTTGGTCAATTTCATGGTCATAGGAATTTAAAAATAGTAAATTTCATGATTTCAGCTATTTAAATCTGAAATGTCACCATGTTGTAATTTTAGGGGTCCTGACCCAAAAAGGAGTTGTGAGGGGGTCACAAGGTTATTGGTGGTGGTGGGGGTTTGCTACCCTTACTTCTGTGCTGCTGCTGGCGGCGGGTGCCTTCAGAGCTGGGCGCCTGGCCAACAGCTACCGCTTTCCGACCACCCAGCTCTGAAAGCAGCGCGGAAGGGTCGCAATACTGCGACTCCTCCCTGCAACTCCCTTTCGGATCAGAACTCCCAATTTGAGAAACGCTGGTTTCCCCTGTGAAATCTGTATAGTATAGGGTAAAAGCACACCAAAGACCAGATTTCACGGGGGGAGACCAGATTTCACGGTCTGTGATGCATTTTTCATGGCCGTGAATTTGGTAGGGCCCGAACTATGCAGGAGGTCAGCCTATATGCTCTGATGATCCCTTCTGGCCTTCGAATCGGTGAATCTTTGACAAATCTGGCCCCTAGCGTTTGAAGCTTTTCCCCATCCTTGGATGGAAAAGGCCATGGAAGGCATTGGAGCCTGTCCGTGTCTAATCAGAAGCTTGAAATGGCTGAAAATCCTGACTTTGGCCGCTGGGTCCCTGATAATTCTATGTAAGCTCCTGCCAAACGATGCAACAAAGGTGACTTTCCCCAGATTAGATGTGAACCTCAATAATGCGCCTGCCGGGGACTCCTTCTCTTCATTGATTCTGAGATTTGGGTCAGTTTTGCTCCCCAGTGTTTCCGGTTTTTGGATGGTCATAGCATTGCTCGTTGAAAACACATAAGCATGTCAGAATTGCCAGGGACATTAAAAAGGAGCTGGGTTGGGCTCTTGGCATCAGGGGAGGGGGTATGGGAAGACAGATTTGTGGTAGTCTGGTGGTGGTGGATGTAACTTGACTTTTTGGAGGGGCTGGCATTGCTATTGGTAGTGCCTGCAATAAGCCCCTGCTCACCCGCCGCCTTCTGCCTCCTCAGTGTTATCTGAAGTATGAGCACATTAGTTGGATATTTCTGCTAACATGATCTTCTGTGATATAGCTGACAGTGGAGACATTTGATTTGCCATCATTAGGGTCCAGGGTGAACACTCACATTTTGGTGACTAGTGGCAGTTCACACTCCTCGAAGCTACTTTTTCAGGCTCTCTGCAGATTCAGGAAGACATTGCCATGCTGCTTGCTCACAGTTTAAAAATGTGAAGGATTTCTCTATTTGGATTTTGCAGCAGATTCTGCAGCCGTGGAGGCATGACTGAGAGTGTGGGGGGTGGAGCGAGCTTTGAGGATTGGATGAGCATCCAGATTCTTGGGGGGCTGATCCAAATGGGTTCACTTCTTAGCTGACACGTCTGACCGGCTCAGAGGATGGCGTTTTTTGGAGGGCAGTGGCATGAGGAGAAGCAAGGCTGCTAGTGAGATACGAGCTGGAATAACATTAAGATTTATAGACATTCTTGCCTTTCCTATCTGAACCAATATCCAGCTTTCTAAGATTACACCTGCTTCAGGTAGGGAAATAACATGTAGCTAAGTATAAATCCTTTTTATTTCATGGTGGTTTTTGCTGAAAGATGTAACCTTGCTACTGGAGATAGCTGCATAATAATGCAAAGGACTGGGAGCCAGGACTCCTGGTTTCTATTGCCAACCTGGGAAGAGGTAGAGTAGAAGATGAGTGGGAGCTGGGACTCCTGGGTTCTATTCCTGATGGGGGATGGGGGAGGTCTATTGATTTATGGAGACGATTTAAGCCCACGACTCCCATATTCTATTTCTGGCTCTGGGAGATAGTTGTGGTCTCTAGTGGCTAGTGGCCAGAGCAAGAGACAAGTAGTCAGGGCTCTTGGGTTCTATTATTGTCCGTACGAAAGAGTTAAAACTATGGTCAGACTAGGGGATTAAGAGACAGGACTCTTGGAGTCCTATACCACCTCCAGGAGACAGTGTCCTATAGTGCTTGGAGCAGGGCATACTGGGAGTCAGAACTCCTGGCTTCTATTCCCAGCTCCGGGATAGGGAGTGGGGTGCGGTGGTTAGAGCAGAGGGGCTTGGCAGCCAGGACTCCTGGGTTCTATTCCCAGCTCTGGGATAGGGAGTGGGGTCTCATGAGTTAGAGACGGGAGCTGGGAGTCAGGACTCTTAGGCTCTGGTCCTGGCTCTGAGAGGGCAGTGGGATCTGATGGGCAGAGCAGGGGACTGCGTTGCATTCTGGCACAGGTAGGCCATGTGACTTCTAGAGATGGCTCTGAACCCAACCCCTAGGTTGGGACACCCTGGAGCTCTGGGGAAGTCTGGATCTAGGTGGGGAGCAGGTCAATAATCTTTATCACAGGCCCCAACCCAAACCCTAGATGAGACTAGCCCCAAACTCAAGATTGATGGGAACAGGGAGTGCTCAGGAACTCTGTAAGTCATGCACAAAGTGACTTACATTTCCTAGCCTCTGGTGCACCACTGTGGTGTAGATACATCCCACGGCGATGGAAGGGGTTCTTCCATCACTGCAGTACATCCACCTCTCCCACAGGCAGTGGACAGGTTGACGGAAGAGTTCTTTCGTTGTCCTAGCAGGGTCTACACTGTGGCTTAGGTCGCCTTAATCACATCGCACAGGGCGTTCAGTTTCTCACAGCCACGAGTAATGCACTTAAGCCAACCTAACCCTCTAGTGTAGACCACCCTTAAACCTCATCCCTGAACCTCCTACTTGGGACCTACGGCTTAAAATAGCCCCACCAGGCAGTGCTAGCTAAGTGGCTCTCAACCTCCCAGACTACTGTACCCCTTTCAGGAGTCTGATTTGTCTTGCACACCCCCAAGTTTCACCTCACTTAAAAACTACTTGCTTACAAAATCAGGCATAAAAATACAAAAATGTCGCAGCCACACTATTACTGAAAAACTGCTTCCTTTCTCATTTTTATAATCTAATTATAAAATAAACCAATTAGAACATAAATATTGCACGTACATTTCAGTGTATAGTATATAGAGCAGTATAAAGAAGTCATTGTCTGTATGAAATTGTAGTTTACACTGACTTTGCTAGTGGTTTTTATGTAGCCTGTTGTAAAACTAGGCTAATATCCAGAGGAGTTGCTGTACCCCCTGGAAGACCTCTGTGTACCCCAGATGTACATGTACCCCTGGTTGAGAACCACTGGATTACACAACATTATATCACTCGCTCGTTTACGGTAGCTGCTGCTCTGTAAGTGGGGATAGAGGCTCCGTGAACCTGCTCCTAGATAGGACTGGGCAGAAACAGTTTTCCTGTCCTGTGAGAATTTTGGTGATTTTGAAAATTTTTCCCACCTCAAATTGGGATGAAAAGTGGCGCTCTTGTAAATTTTTGCCAACTGATAAGCTGGAAAAACTCCTTTTGGGTCAATCGAAATGTTTTGTTTTGATTTTGACCTTTTAAAACAATGTTAAACCTTGTGTTGAGGATAAATTACGGTCAATTTGGAAATGAAAATTCGATTCAAACAAAAAAACGGAAACTTTTCATTTTAAAACAAATGTCAAAATGGGACGTTTTGATCATTTTGAACCTTTATTTTTGGTTTCCATATATATTTATATTTTGAATCAGGAAATTCGCCCAAACCAACCCTTTCCCACAAAAGGTTTTGGTTTTGAGGAACTGGCATATTTCAGAGATCAAATGTAAACTGTTCCTTCTGGTGGAAGAGGGATTTGGCTGGGATGGAGATAAAGTGGGGCAGAGGCTGCTGGACACAGACCAACCTTGGGGTTCTCTCTGGCAGAGGGTGCTGCCTGGCGTCTTCCTAAAACCTGGCCTGGATTTAGCAGCCATAGAATGGCCCGATGACTGTGCTTTGGGGAGGGGAGCCAGTGTCTCTGCTCTAATTTGGAGGCAATGGGCTAAGGTGATGAGAAACATTTGTCACGAGAGCAGAGGAGCAGCAGCTTCTTCACGGTAGGAGTTATAGGATCCTGGGTGAGGCTCTTGAGCATTAATGCCGAAGGACATCGAAGCAGGAAAAGCCTCCTGTGCTGAGGCTCTGAGTCTGTCTTTGGGGGCTGCAATGCAGACATATCCCAGGAGAGGAGTTCTCCTCCCAAGCCAAGCCAGGCAGAATTGTGCCCTGCCCCTGGACAGATGCAGAGACGTCAATGATTTACAGCCACTCCCAACCTGGGCTGGCGCCGAGCGGGTTACTAGAAAGGTTCTGTGTCCCCAAAGCTTCCCCACCTTCAACATCTGTTTTAACTCTTTGCATCGTGTCCCCTAGAGCTGCACTAGCAGAAACCCCAGTCACAAAGGGCAGCACTAAAGGAAGATGGCTTTTCTGAGCCAGCCACACTGGCAGCTTGGGGTCATAGGTTCTCCAGAGCTGTTTTGTTCATCCAGGACATACAACAGCTGTGTGGTGAGTGGAAATCGGATATCAGTCTATCCTGATCTCCTTTACCATAGGACCTGAACCTCACAAACCCTGCACTATGATCACCATTGTACACTTGGGAAACTGAGGTACAGAGCCTTACCAGGGTCATGCAGGCAGTCTGTGGCACAGCAGGGAATTGGACCCAGATCTCCCAGCTCAGTGCCCTAACCACTGCACCAGCTGTCTCTTAACCTCCTCAAAGCTCTCACACCACCTGGGTTGCCTCTGTAAGTCTTGCCTCTTCTTGTTCTGAGCTCACATGTGCTGTCAGCCTTGGCTGGGGTTTCCCAAGAAGCCTCCCTTCGAATTTCAGGGCTCTGCCCAGGTTCCCAAACAAAGGTCCAGTTTACACTAATAAACTGGAACCATGATTGGAGCTGGACTGGGGGCGTGACCAGCGTCACACTGTCTGGAGTGACTCACGACTGTGAGTGCCAACCTCAGGGCAGACTGGCAAGAAGCAGGGCACCCCTGCCCCCCAACTGGTTGTATGTTCTATAATTAGATTTCACCAACCTTGTAACAAGTGTGAACTCCTAAAGCACTACCACCCTCACAGACAGTCCCCTTGGACATTCCAGCCTAGCTTGCCACCCCGGCAAGCTAAACTTAAGGATAGATTGTCGATTACACCAAAAAGCACAACAATATTCTGGTTAGTCCCAGTCCCAAAGAACCGGTCACTTACCCCAGGTCAATTGTACCCAGATCTCAAACGAAAGACAACACGTGGCTAATCCTGGAACAAACTAATTAAAAGTTTATTAATTAGGAAAAAGAAATAAGAATGATTTACAGGGTTAAAGCAGATAAGCAGACACACACAAATGAGATACAGTCTTAAATTCAAAAGGTAAGAGAAGCTTCTGTGATAAACAGCTCAATATACATCCTTTAGGGCTAATGCAGGCCAAGCAGTCCATGGATCTCTTGCTGGTCTTTAGGAATCTTTCTCCCTCAGAGTCCAGACAGCATAAAGAGACCCTAATTCCTTCTGGCCAGGGATTTTTATCCCTCACCTCACTAGTTCTAAGCTGGTGGGATGAGCGTTTCTGTATGTAACCTTTTCATGGGTGGGTGCAATTGACAATGTCTTTGTTCCACAATGGCCCATTGGGTTTCACTAGGAGCTGACACCTTCAGTAGGAATCCAGCATTTTGCATTAAATGACTTCTCTCCCCCCAGCCCCAGATCCCTAGATGGCCCCTTCAACGATTGAACTCACAACCCTGGGTTTAGCAGGCCAATACTCAAACCACTGAGCTATCCTCCGCCACTGTTTTACAATTCTAGAGCAA
The DNA here is from genome assembly GCF_965152275.1 of Natator depressus. Lineage (NCBI taxonomy): Eukaryota > Metazoa > Chordata > Testudines > Cheloniidae > Natator > Natator depressus. The sequence goes on from NC_134253.1 coordinate 11,966,751, forward strand.
ACACTTAAGTATTGCCTATTAGCATGGTCTACAGACATGATCGGTAGGATTAATACATGCAGCATCCTACGAGCATTCCATAAACTCTAAACACATCCTTATAACACTAGCATCTATTTGAACAATAGTAACCCACAGATGAACCAGACTGGTTGCCGGCTCTGCATTTGTCTGTTCAGTGGGGCCCGGGCCTTGGCAAGAGCTGGCACCTGGTCTGCCAGCATCACAACTGGGTTGGAACTGCCTTCCTTGAGGGGCTTTGGTGTCCTGAGCTCTGATCAGCGGAAGGCAGTTGTGTGTGTTATTTGCCCACTGAGCAATTACAATAAATACCAGGATATGTACTGTAGGTTCTATTTCAAGATGGGCCTGATCCCCCACCCCGGATCCAAACATCCCCTCTGCCCCCAGTTATTGGCCACTGGACATCCAAACCCATTGGAGCTCGTTCAGTTATGGGCCTTGGGACTGTACTGCAGAGAAAGCCTTCAGACCCCTCTGCCTGGCTCCTACACATGCCCATGCTAGGATGGTGGCCTAGGCAGCGGAGACAGCTGGGAAACGGATATTGAGCAGTGGATTTTCTTCAGGATATAGTCTCGTGGCCACAGCTGACTGGCTGGGGGCAGCCCCTCTGAGAATCTGGCCTGCTGATGAGACTCCCCACTGTTCCAAGCGACTGAGCGCCATCCCCGCAAGATGAGACACCGAGGGCAGGTGGCTTGCCCAAGGAACAGAACCAGGTGTCCTGAGTCCCAGTGCAGTGCTCTCCCCACCCACTAGGCAGCGTACTCCAGGCTGCCTCCCCCATTCCCCCGCAGCCTTGTCCAGGCTGCCTCCCCCATGCCCCCGCAGCCTTGACTAGGCGGGGTGACAGGATGGAACCTGCAGCACCCCACATGGGATCAGGCTCCCCGGGCACTGCCCTCTGGGATTGGTGTGAAAGGCATGGATGGGACCGCCTGATCCGAGACCCCCAGCCACCTGGCTCCCCTGCTGAGCTCAGGACAGCTTGGTCAGTGGGGTGAGAGGCTGCCTGTTGCTAGGAGGAGACAATCCAACCCATGAGACAAGCCTGTATCAGGCCTAACGCCGGGCAGATGGGCCTCCCCCAGCAACAGCTTTAACCCCCCAGGGGTGGGCCAGAGAGAGGTCTGAAGAGCAATGCCATCCATATGGGGTGTGTGTGTGTGCATAGATCTTGATCCAGGAGTTTTGGGGAGGTGCCGGGGATGGGCACCCATCAATCCCTGTTCCTGAGTCCCTAGGTCTTTCCCTGCATCCCTGATTCCAACTCATCGTCCTATAGGTGGCAGCATTAATCAGCTCTTCAAACAGAGACGCATTAGCTGTCTGGCTAATTATAAGGAGCCGTCTAGGGCTGGATGGGGAATAACAGGGCTGTGCTGGGAGTAGAGTGACCAGACAGCAAGTGTGAAAAATCGGGACAGGGAGTGGGGGTTAATAGGAGCCTATCTGAGGAAAAGACCCCAAAATCGGGACTGTCCCTATAAAATCGGGACATCTGGTCACCCTATCCTGGAGTGGAAGGGGGGACCAAGGCAATTGGATTGCCTTTCCCCTCGGCTCCTCCACACGCGCTGGCCAAGACGTTCCAAGGTGCCCAGTGGTTCTGGGGTGCATCCAAGTTTTTTGGGGGGCCTAGTTTGCAGAAGGTGTTGAGCGGCCTGATGCTTTAAGGATGAGTGTGTGGGGGGGAGGGGGTTGCAAGTTACACATCCCGAAAAGAAATTGAGATGCTCTGCCCCTAAAATCACTAGTCAAATTGCAGAGCCTTGGCCTTGAGATCCGTCAGCTGCCTTGCACGTGCACCCCACCACCCCTCAGGGTTCCAGGCCCCTCCACTCCCAACGCTCATGGGGATCTGGTCCCAGGCCCCTCCCTGTGCACCCATCCCTGTGCCCCCCCCGCCCAGTTCATCGATACACTTTGCAGCTCCTTGGATGTTAAATTGGAAACAGACTCCGTGTGCAGAAAGCAATTTTCCTTCCACCGCCATGCAGCGTTGCCATGGTGACTGATGGGCTCCACTCTGCCCTGCTCCTCTACCGGGGATGGGCATTTTGGGGGTGGGGGGGAGAGGAGGGAGGGAATTAAAGCTGCAATTTCCTGTGGGGCAGCTGGCCTGTTTCCTCTCCTGTATCCAGGCGGGGATGTGTGGGCGTGGAGGTGGAAGGGGGATTCCCCCCAACCTCACATGCACAGACATTGGGGCCCAACAGCCCCAGCTGGCTCCCTCTGCACAGCACCTGCGGGGAGCAAACGGAGCCACTGGGGACGTGGCAATGCACGGATCGCTCCTGGCCTGGGGGGCAGGGAAGGGTTCCTCTCCCCTCCACCTTCATGCATGGCTAGCCCGGGGCATTGTGGGACTTTTAGCGCCTATTGGGTTCCGCCAGCGGCAGGATACCAGGCTCGAGGGGCGCACTGGGCTGATCCAGTGCGGTGGTGGGGATGGCTAGCAGGCTAGATGGGACTGAGCCAGTGCCACTGTGAGTAGGTGAACTACACACGGTGAACTACACCGACTATGGGTCTGATCCAGGGATGCAGGGATCCCGTCCTGGCTACACCAGCCCCGTAGCCCATTCCTGCTCTGGTGAGCCCTTTGCATTGGGCGAGGTTCTGTCCTCGCTCAGCCCCTTGGCTCCTGGGGTCTCTTGCGAGTGCGCTAAAGCAGACAGCCCATTAGGAGACTGCGCCATCTCGGGACTGTGTTGCCTGCTGCCGGGACTTGAACTGGGGCCCTCCTGGGCCACGGACAGCAGCTGGGCCATGGGAGCCCATGCCTAAGCCAGAGGCAGCTCTAATCTTAGCCCAGCTGCATCTTGTGTTTTAGAGAGGCCGACAGGACCTGGATTAAATCTCCAAGATACCTCTTCTTCCCTGTGGGGTGGGGGGTGGGGGGATTCATCTCCATTGGCTTGTTCTCCTGCTGATGGAGGGGAGATGGATCCTGGAGGGCAAATCTGCCTTGGACTGCTTGTGCAGACTAACACCTGCCTCCTGGTGCAACGCAACAGCTGCCTATTTGCACCCACATCTGGCTTTGTGCACAGTGACATCCAGCTCAGCCACTTCTCCCTTCACCCGTGGCCGTGGCTCCTCCGGGCAGAGTGAAAACTAGTGCCACGTACCCCACATTACCTGGTTCCTTGTGCACTGCGACGTCTGGCTCCTTCGGCACAGCTGTGCTGGTCTTTTTGCCCCACAGTCCTGGGTCCTGTTGCTGACTGGGCTGCTTCCCGTCTTAATAAACTGCCTTGCCATTTATTAATTAGTATTAATTATTAGTATTACAGTAGTGCCAAGGAGCCTCAGTCATGGGTCATGACCCCATTTTGCTGGGTGCAGTACCTTATTAATTAGGTGCATTACAGTAGCGCCTAGGAGCCCCTGCCATGGGCCATGCCCCCATTGTGCTGGGTGCTGTACATTATTTATTAGGTGTATTACAGTAGCATTTAGGAGCCCTGGTCATGGACTGGGTGCTATATGGACAAAGAACAAAAGGATGGTCCCTGCCCCAAACAGCTTCCAGTCTAGGTTATTTATTAGCCCGATAGTTCTTTTCTTCTTCTTTTTTTAATTTTTAAATGAAGACATAAATGTAGGGCCCAGCCCAGCTCCTCACCTCGACCCAGAGCTGAATGTTCCTGGTGTCCTGGGTGGGCTGGGGCTGAAATTGTATCCTGGGGGGTGCATGTGGGGGACAAAATCTCTTCTCCATGTTGCACTGGGAGCCCAAACCAGAGTTACTGGGAGCCCAGCCCTCCCTCCCCAGGTGTAATAAGCTATACCAGCAAGAGCATTTTTACACTCTCCATTGGCCTTTCCTGCACAGAGCACGGGTGGCAGGGGAAACAGAGGCACAGACAGGGGAGGTGACCTGCCCCACGTCACCCTGCAGAGCCAAGGCTAGGAGCCAGCTCTCGTGAAGCCCATTCCAACACCCAGCCCACCAGGCCACGCTGCCTTCCTCGGCCTCCAGCTGTGGGTGTGACTGTACGGGGACTTCCCTTGAGCTGCCCAACATTCTTCCGCCCCCCTCACGCCGAGCTCCATGGATCCACGTCTCACTTGGTTCTGAACGGGCATGATGAGTCCCATTTGGGTCTGGCACATCCAGGAGGTTCAGACTCCCCACTCCAGGGGCTCCCATTTAAAGTGGGAGGGGCATTGATTTGCCCCGGCTGCCTGACCCTCCTTTCTCTCTCTCTCTCAGGTGCCCCCCCCACTAGCAGCCTGACCATGCCCCTTCCCCAGCCCTGCAGCCCATGAGCCCTTCACCTACCCCCTCCAAATCTGAGTGAGTGGCATCATGACCTGGCGCGTGGGTCACAGCACCACTCAGGTTTGGTCGGGCCATGGCCCGGGTGCCCACCCCGGCTCCTCAGCCTATACCCCCCCATCTGGTTGAAATCAAAGCTCACTGGCAGGGGAGGGGGGGATTTGGGGTTCTCTCCAAGCGACACTAACTGGCTTTCTGCATCCCCACCATTCCTTCTTCTCGAAAGGACGGGGGGGAGGGAGTTGCTGGGATTTCCAAGGCAGTCTTGTAGCTCCTCTTTATTTCATGATTTGCCGAGGACAGGTGCCCGTCTGTCTTGCTTTAAAGCTTTTCTCCATCCCTCTTCCACCCCCTCTTTGTGCTTCTTGTCGCCACGGCAACCCTAATCAATTGTCAGCCCTGTAAAAAATTAAATAAACCCTTGCCAATTTCAGCAGGCCGCAGCCTGTTAACTGGCAGCCGGCACCTCCCTGTGGATCCGAACGGTACTTGCCGACTCCCAGCCGGCTGAGAAACAACCCGGGCGAGTGGGAACAGCTGGACGCTGAGTCCCTGGGGACGTGAAGGGTTAATACAAGCAAAGGAGGAACCCGGCGGGCAGCGAGAGTCACAGCTGGTTTTTGTACGAGAAACATTTGGGGTGCTTGGAGGTGGGGCCGGCCAGCTGGGAAAGATGCTTCTCCCACTGGCCCAGATGTGGGGTTTGGGGTCAGCCAGCTATAGAGACAGGGGGCCCAAAATCTGACACCCCCTGTGGAAGAAACCAGATTAGAACTGGGGCCAGCTTCAAGGTTCTGGCAAGGCCCATGTCTCAAGCCACCTCGCCTTTTCCTAGGACGTGGGGCGCCACTGACCGAAGGGGCAGCCTGAGGGCCAGGGCCACCTGCAGGGCCCAGGAATTTGGCTCTGGGGAGCCAGGCAATGCTAAGGAGCAGTGGCTGATGCTGAATGCAGTCGCTGAGTCCCTTGTCCCTCCAGCATCTATCGCACCCAGGCACGTGCAAACACTCCCTTTGGAGCAGGATTGGGGCCTGGGCCCCAGAGTCTGGGGAGGGCATGGAAGGGGCATCGTGCCCGTTTATACCAGGCTCTGCGTTCGGCCTGGGTGTCTGTGCCCAGGAGACCTTGGGGCGGTCCCTCGGCAGCAGCGAGCCTGGTGGAGCTATCTGTGCCGGCAGCGACCCAGGGGATGCTGTCCCTGGGGCCTGCCCTGCCCAGGGGCACCCGTCTGCCTCGCTGCCATGGAGGGAAATGGCAGAACCAGCTGAGTTGAGCCACATGTGGCCAAGTTCTAGGGAGGCAGGCTGAGGACGGCAGCCTGCCTCCGCTGGATTCACTTTGGTCCACTGCCACCAAAGCCCGATGTGGCCCGGCATCCCCCCACCCCAATCTGTCCCCCCTACTAATGCACTGATCGCTGGGCATTTCCCTGCCAGACTCCCTGCAGCTGGGGTCACTCCAGAGGAACCCCACAGACCTCCACATCACTGAGAGAAGAAGCAAGATCCCCTCGGGACACCACCTGTTTGGGCCCAGCTCAGCCCTGGCATCAGTGGGTGGCTCTGCCAGGCTTTCTGCATCTCTGTGTTTCCAGCTTTGTGTGAGACAGGGCAGCAGCTGTGATCGGGGACCCGTTGTGCCAGGCACTGTCCGCACACGGAGCAAGACAGACAATGGGTGGGAAGGGAAACAGATGGGGTGACTTGCCCAAGGTCATCCAGCGAATCAGTAGCAGAGCTGGGAATAAACCCCCAGGCTCCTGAATCCCAGCGATGCCTTAGCACCTAGACCGCACTGCCACTCCTACCAGCCTTTCCCATTGCGAATGGCGTCTACATGGGGTGGGGGTTAGCTCAGAACAGGCTGGGGAATTGAAACCGCAACTCAGTCCAGCTCCAGCCGTGCCAAGGCCACAGGGCCAGTAGCAGTGTGGCCAGAGGCTCCTGCTCCAGCCGTGGCTTTGCTGCCCTAGGCCTGGGTCTTGGGGGGCTGCAGTGGCTGCCTGGCTCCAGCTGCGGCAGAGCTGAGCTGCCCCCGGTGCCTTTGTTCTGGCCTCGCTGAGGCTGAATTCAGACACAGATGATGCAGAAAGGCAGGCTCCCTGCTTGGTTCACATGCACCCCCCTCCTTCCGGGGAGTGTCAATCCCGACTCCCCCGGGCTGGTGCTGTCCCTCTGGCCCCTATGAGCCAGTCCCAGTGGCAGACACAATGAAGCAAGGGGGAAGGATGCTCCGAGGGCACCTCCTGGATGGTCTATGCTGCAGCTGATCTGGCTTTAGGGGAGTGGTAATGGCTGGTCCCACGCTGGAGCTGGAGCATTCAGATTTGCTAGGAGGAAGGGGGCTATGGGAACAGTAATCACTCCTTTCCAGTAATCACCCCTCCAGGGCCTCCAAAGTCAGCTCCACCATGACAAGGCTTGGGGAGACTGAGGTGCTCCCCGCATTAAAGCAGGGAATTAATTGCCACATTTGTGGGACGTTTCAACACTGCAGCCAGCTCTAACCTCTCATTGCTGGGATGTTCATGCCCTGCAGAGATTCGTCCCAAAGGCTGCCCCCTCCACAGGGTTGGCATGTGATTATCCTCATTATCTGTAGCACAATCACGCTTAACTGAGATCTGGGCCCCATTGAGCCAGGTACAGCACAGACACAGAACGAGAGATAGATCCTGCCCAGCTCACAGTCTAAATAGACAAAAGGTGGGAGGGGAAACTGAGGCAGAGAGAGGGGAAGTGGTTTGCCCAAGGTCAACCAGCAGAACCAGGACTAGATCGCAGGTCTCCTGAATCCCTGTCTAGTACCTTATCCACTAGACCGGGCTGCCTCAAAGGCTACATGGGAAGCCCTCTGATCATAAGGGTGAAGGCGACCCATTGTGACAAGCCTGTGCTAAACAGTGGGAGAAGAGAGGGTAAATTACATCAGGAACAAAGAGATGTGGCAAGACAGGGGTGGCGTTGGGGGGCAGTTAGGTGGGAGGCCGGTTGGCAGGGTCTGAGGAGGAGAGGCTGGCAGCCCTAGTGATGGGGTGATGGGGAGGCACAGGAAAGGGGTTTAAAGAGGGCATAAATTGCCCCCTGAGAATCTTCCCTCCACATGTGGGGACTCCCTGGCTGGTGAGGGCACTGCACACCCGAGCATAGGGGGTGGCTCAGAGTGCATTGCATTGTGGGTATTCTCAGGGGCTATGTGAGGGAAACAGCGTGTAAACTAGAGCAGTTCTGAGGCTGCTCTAACTTGCACTGGGACCCAGGCAGGCTCCTCCTTGGGCCAAAGAACCCAAAGAACACAGAGGTGGCTTAAAGCCTTGCCCTGCATCATGGCAGGAATGGGGAAGTGAAGACAGGTCCCTTAGGCAGGGTGCCCACACCCAGTATGGCTGCCATGCAGTCCTTTCAATTGGCCTTTGTATGAGGGGCGTGGCTGACCCTGGCCAATGAGGGGATGGGAATTGGGCTGGTCCAGCTTTGTCTGGGCTGCCCATTGAATGGACTCAGCACTGTCTCTTATTCCAGCATTGGGACTGTCAATGCACTTCTATGCTTACTAGAGTACGGGGAATGGGGGCATGTCAAGACTCCTGGGTTCCATTCTACTGACTCAGCTTGGGTAAGGCCCTGTGCCCTTCTGTTCCTCAGTTTCCCCAGCTGTCAAGTGGGAAGCGTCAGACTCAGCTGCCGCATTGGAGTGCTGTGAAGGTCAGTGAGCGTTTGCAAAGAGCTCGGGTCAAACGACAAAATATGATCGCCCCCAATGGTATGTTACCAGGTGGTGGTGAAAGAGAGAAATCTTGGGCAGCGTTGCCATGTGTGTTATATCGCAGCAAAGAAGCTCCTTGACAAAATGCAGGAGACGGCCCGCCTGCCACTTGTCAAAGATACATGGGAAGCACCTCCCCACCAACTTCTCAGCAGAAGATCTACGGTATTGCCTGCCTCCCCGAGTCCCCAGAGGATGCTGTCGCAGAACCGCTCCCTCTGTAAGAAACTCCCTCCTCCGCCCTCAGCCTCAGGAGAGATACTGTGCAGTCTCTGGACTCCACACGCGGGCTGAACAGCGGCTCATCTTGTGCTGGACTATCAGGAAGAATTCCCAGTCGTCATATGGCTGACCCTGAAGCTACAGAATGGCTAAAACATGAATGATGTCTACCTAAGCCCTTTGGACACCTTTCTTCTTCTTCTCTTTGACATACATTTCTGTCTTATCTCCCTACTTGATATTTTGTGCTATGGACCTTTTTTCGTCTTTATTGTACCACTTGTGCATTTGCTAATGCGCTGTTGAGCAGTGAATGTGTCCTGCCTCAGAAGTGGCTGCCTTGCCACGCCTGGCCGCTAAGCCTGGGGTGATGGGAGCGTTCATGAAATAACAAAGAGGACAAGATATTGCCACAAAATGGGTTCCTAGCTGCTTTCCACCTCTCGGAGCGTCCCGGCAGCTCTGGGAATGGAGCGGAGAGCTCAAGCTGGGTGGGGAAAGTCTAAGCATTTGGATGGAAATTAAACATTTTCATGTTTCTCAAATTTTTCCTCCAAAAACCCTCCAAAATTTTCAAAGGTTTTTTTCTTCAGGAAAATTCTGATTTCCCTGGAAATCCGTCTCCTGCTGGGAAAATGCTGCTGGAGAAATCCAGGCCCTCTCTGTCCATCTCCTCCCGTGGCGACAGGCACTGCTGCTAAAGGGAAATCCTCACTCGCAGTTCACCAGATAGGGGCCTAGGACACACAGAAGTTCTGATTCCATTCAGTAGAGGGCAGCGCACACATTAGCCAACCCATCCCCTATTTCCACATGGTTAATGATCTGATCTATGTTCTGCTATCATACCAGTAGAGGTGAATTTGGTTTTTGTGGGGTTCTGGGCCAGAGCACATGGGGTGCCTCTCCTCACCCCTTCTGCCTGCAGTGCCCCTGCCCCCTTGCCGGTGCTCCTGCCAGTGAAGTGGGGTTGGGGTGCAGGGGTTTCCCCCAGTCCCCAGCGGGAGCACCGGGCGGGTGGATGGAGCGGGTCGGGGCAAGGGGGGGGCCCAATTGGCCGGGCCCCCTGGGCATGGGCCCCGTTGACCCAGCGGCTAACCCGCCAGGCATAACATTTTCGCCTGCCACGAGCGCATGTGTCGGGCACGTCTCCGAATGGGAGCCTGGTGTCCCATCAAGATAAGCAGCAGCACGAAGATACAGAGGCAAGACCCCTCCCTGCTGGAACGCCCACCAGCCTCATTCGGGGTTCGGCCCTTGGTAGGTCTGGTTGGCGGTGGCTCCCTGATGCCGCACAGGAATCCCCCTGGACGGGATCCAGCTGTCCTTGGAGATTTACAGTTGCATCGAAGCTGCGAGCACTTCCGGTTGCATTGGGACCAGGCCAGGCTTTCCCATTACACAGCGCTTACCCATTTGGCTTGGTCCTGGCGCTGTTGCGTTCTGTCCCGGAGGAGCTGCGAGATGTGCAGCTCTCTCGCAAGTGAAAGGGAAGAAGAGAAGAGCGCCGCGCCCCCCAACTCGGGGGGCTGCAGGGCCCTGCCTGTTCACAGCTACACCCGGGCGCTGCAGGAGCTTTTGCTGGAGTTTGCCTGGAGCTTCCTTTTAATGGCATAGAAATAACTTCTTTCACTCAACCTGCCCCACAGCCCTCTGCTATCCCAGCCCTGAGCTCCCCACATACAGCTCCGCCGATGCCCCTCAATCCCAGCCTGCAGGTCTCTGCGAGCCCAGCCGTGGGCCTCCTCCTGAGAAGCAGTTGCGGATTGTGCCGTGGTTCTGGTGCCCTTGAGGGAGATGCACAACCCTGCTTCGTTTGGGACCCGTGCTGACTCCAGACCCAGATCTCCAGACGTGAAAACCCAGGGGACCCGCTGCTGCCCCATAAACCACGGGCTCTGCTGCTCTCCCTGCCCAGGGTCAACGGGGATCATCCCTGGGCCACTACCCCATGAAGGAATTGTCTCCCTATGGCAGCTGAGTGAAACTTTGGCTTCTCGCTGCCATCAGCCCCTGCAGGCCAGAGCTCACTTTCCTGGCACAAGCAGTTGCCGGGCCAAGTGCTCTAAAGCAGTGGTCCTCACCCAGAGGGACACGTACCTCTAGAGGTACGCAGAGGTCTTCCAGGGGGTACATCAGCTCCTCTAGACATTTGCCTGGTTTTACAACAGGCTACATAAAAAACACCAGCGAAGTCAGTACTAACTAAAATTTCATACAGACAGTGGCTTGTTTATACTGCTGTATATACTATACACTGAAATGTAAGTACAATATTTATATTCCGATTGATTTATTTGGTAATTAGATGGTAAAAATGAGAAAGGAAGCAGTTTTTCCGTACTAGTGTGGCTGTGACACTTGTATTTTTATGTCTGATTTTGGAAGCAAGTGGTTTTTAAGTGAGGTGAAACTTGGGGGTTCGCAAGACAAATCAGACTCCTGAAAGGGGCACAGTCATCTGGAAAGGTTGCGAGCTGCTGCTCTAGAGGGTCCGTTCCCCAAGATGGTCAGGGAGGGGCAGGCCACTCCCCCTGCTCTGGCCACTAGACCCTGCCTTTGCCACTGAGGCAAAGGACCCAGGTGTGCTGACTGCCACTCTCCTGTGCTAGCTTCTAGGCTGTGCTCCTCTACCAAAACCAGAACCCAGGAGCCCTGCCTCCCTCTCTAACTGTTAGACCCAACAACCAGGGAAGAGAACCCAGGAATCCAGCCTCCCAGCTCCTTTTTCCAGCAGAAAACACCTTCTTCCCATCCACTGCAATATGCCCAACTGCTCAGCGGTGATTAAAAAAAAAAAGTTATATTAAAAAATCCAGGTTCTGTGCTTTACTGGTGACAACGGGAATGGAGGTGACATTTATAAATAATTTATGAAGAAATAAATGATTAATAGAAATAGCTCTGCTCTTAATAGATTGTTCTAAAATGTATGATCGCAAGGAAAGGCACAAAGGAGCTAAGCCAGAGCCTGCATGGTATTGGAGTGGGGTTCAACCCACCGGAATTGCCACTGACCAGCTGGGTGACCTTTGGCAAATCATTTCACCTCTCTTTCCCACCACCAATGCCTTCTGGTCTATATAGCTTGCCAGGGCAGAGACAATCTCTTACCATGGGTCTGTGCAGCACCTGGGACAATGGGGGTGGGATCTCTGTAATATACACCTACAGAGTTGAATCTGGGCTAACGCTTCTCTGCCAGCCACAGTGCTCCCTGCTGGGGCACAGGAATAACATTGTTTTGCTCAGGTATTGGGTCATTAGTGTGTCACGTGCTCAAAGTTGGGGATGGGGGTAAAGAGGAAGCAGGGAGCAGAAAATAGAATAAGCTGGTGGCCAACTAGACCTCTCATATATGACTTGGATTGCATGCTTAGGTCTTCCTGCTCCAGAAGCCACTTGAGTTGATTGAGAATCCCCCTCAACTGCTAGCAATAGAGGGCCTAGGGCCCACAGATCAGTATTTCTTATTCCTTCCAACGGAGGCAACGATGATCAGTACCACATCCTGGCTCGTAACATCACACTGTGTTGTATGGAAACTTCCTCGAAGTGCCGGAGTGTGACTCTTTCATTTTAGGTTTAGATTTTCCTCCAAAATCTTGTTATATTTTAACCTCTTCCCAGGATGATTTAATTACAAACAACCCCTTTAATTGCCTGCTATTTATGATTCAATTAGCTCAACAAGTGGCCTTAATTGAAAGTGCCTCTGCTTTAGCCTGCTGTCCAGTGGAGGGTCCTATTAGCAAGTGATCGTTAGCAACACAGGGGATTACTGGGGTGCCTTGTCCTGTGGTGAAATTTCCCACCAGTTCACACTTGGGGTCAAGTTCTTCACCAGCAGGTCAGGAAATGTTGAAACTAAGCTGATTTCTGGGCTGCAGCAACCCTTTGGGAGAGAGAGGGAGAATGAATGGCTGATGGAGAAAAAAAGAGGGAGATTAATTAGCAGTTAATGAACTACAAGGCAAAGCCTCCTGTGCATTCATTAACAAGAGAATGGCTAATTAACAGCTCTCACCAGATAAGTAGAGTCAGGCCAGTTATTTGGATGAGAGAGCCAGGATGCCTGGCAAGTGTTTTGGATGGCTCAGTAGGGGGTGCTCTCCTCTCCCAGTCTGTACAGAACCCATGCCCCAGTGCAGGGAGTTATGTTGGGGGTTCAGCTAGGGAGCGCTTTTCCTCTTATTGTAGTCACTGTGGTCCCCCCAGGCCTCGCTGCTGCAGCGCAGAGAGGGCCATGCAGTCAGCTGAGATGGAAGAAGCCGCAAGGGAGCCCCGAATTCGCCCCAGGGTTTCCAGATCGCTAGCCAAATGAATTCCTGCCTAACTATACAGTGCCTCTTCCCACTGAATCAACAAGGAACCAATCGCTCTCAGCCTGGCACTAGGGGGTGCTGTGCTTCTGGGGAGGAACCCCTGAGGCCGGGCCAGGTTTTAGGGAGCCCCCAGGTGGGGACATTCGGCGCCAAATCCATGTGAACTCGAGCCAGGGGGAACCACCAAGTCGGCTCATGTCCAGGCACCTTGGTTGATAATAAATAACTGTTAATCACAGCCGTCTCAAGGGATGAGATATAAAGCCCAGGGTGGTGTGTGGGTGCCAACCTATGAATGTCCCCCACACCGAATTGTGACAAGCCCCCCACCCAACAGTGACGGGTGTGTAAAGCTGCCCACTTTCTCCTTCTGCCCTCTACGTCTGGCACCCCAGATCTCTGTAGGTTTCCTCTCTTGTGTTCAATATTTCCCGAGCTTCAGTAGCTGGCTAGATTTACTGTTTTGATTTCTCTACTGTGGTCACATTAACACTTAATGAGATATTAGGTGTTAACGTGCCCGTGAATTATTTATTGTAAACGATCATGTAAATGGAGCCTGGACCTATAAGGGCTCTCTTTCCTCAGGAGGCACCATGATTCAACATGCCCCCGCCCCCTGCAACCAATACCACCCTCAACTAGGCCATAATTCCCAGTTGCGGGCCCTAAGCCCAGGGGACAGATGCGTGGAGATGTCGAGTGTCCCTGAGAAACCAGGCACCCCAAAAGCAGAGTCACCCCAAATCAGTGAATCCTTCTGGGGGATAAATAACCCAGGATCTTCTGTGTTAGGAGCTCCCCTGAAATCCCCAGCTGAGCTCATCCTCACTGGGGACTTACAGCATCAGTCTTGTGAACACAGGGGGTAGTGGCTGAATCGGGGGATCCTCGGAAGGACTATTCCATAGCCTGCGTCTTCTGAGCCAGACCCTGCGTTACCCACTCCCTGGGCAGGAGAGGTTCCTGGACTCCCCCTTGTCTATTTAGTGTAACATCACTGTCCCGTGGGCTTCAGAAGGGTGGAGATTTACTCCTCTCCTTCTTTCAACAGATCAGCATCAAAGTGGCTTTTAAGCCATCCACATGGTAAACTCCCCTCATCTTCCCGGCATGGGTGGGGCCGCTGCCAAGCCAGGCTGAGATTTACGGTGGGTGCGCAGCTCCTGGGAATGGAAGGAGTCTCTCAGTCAGTCGAGGACCCATGTGTTTTGAGGTTGAAGGGCTGGGAACTTTCCCACCTGCGGTGGGTTTCTCCGTTGTGATGGGAGGAGCAGGCAGGGTTCACTGGCTGGATGCAGTGGAATTGGCCTCCTGCCCTGCTTTGACTCCATGCCCAGGGCCGGGGAGCCGGGAGGGAGGACGGGTCTGGGGCGGAGGGAATGTGGCCTTTAAGAAAGGGAGGGGGAAGATGGAAACAGGATGGGAAGGAGAGAAGGGGGGGATGAGATGGGTGAGGAGGAAAGCGACCACAGTGAGGGGGATGAAGAGGAAGAGAGAGCACAAATCAGACAGGATGAGTACAGGGGAATGGAGCTGGGTGGAGGGATAAAGAAAAGGGTACATTGGACAGGAGAGGAGGGATACCCACTTTGTCTGGGCCCGCCAGGGCTCCTTCATTACAGGGGCATGTTAGAAACTCCCCACGCCATGCACAGGGGCATCACAGCCCCCCCGCCCCCGCCACCAGCACTCCATGTGCCACAGCCCGACAGGCATCGGCACATCGCAGGGGTGGGAGACGGGCTTTTCCTTGAGACGGCACACAGCATAGAAGAGTTAGTGGGCCTCCATCTAAGGAACCCCTTGATCCTGTCCAGGAGCAGCTGGAAGAGCACAGAATCTCCATTGCCCTTCACTGTCCTGAGTAGGGCACCACTGTCCAGATTAGGCCCCACCATCTTGATGGCATTTGGGGCTGATGAGAAAGCCAGCAGCCGAGGAGTGGGCTGGGTAACTGTGCCGAGCTCACAGGGCGTCATCAGCCAATGAGAGTTTGCTCGGATGATGTCGTGCCTATAACAGGACACCCAGCTGGGGTGCTTTGGGAGTGAGTTTACCTCTCTTCCACTGGAGCCGTTCAGCTTAGCTTCATAGAGCCAATTATTTATCGATGCCTCTTTTAGCCAAAATGCAGGTCGTTTCGATCAGGAGGAGAAAGTGATGTTAGGGCCAGGTGTTTCTTTGATGCAAAAGTCCTGTTTCCCTGGACACAGGAGGAATCAAATGGCAGGAAATGGTTTTTTTGCTGACAGTTCCAAGCCCCTTTCAGCTGGCACTCTGCCCAAAAAGCTCTCTCTAGGCTTTTTCTCAGGGACACACTCCCAGGTGATTGTTCTGGCTGTATCCTTGGCCTTCTGCTGCTTCTCTCTCTCTGGTCTCTTTCCTGCTTCTCTGTCACACACACAGACACCTCTACCAAAAAATTCAGCCACCCACTCCTGTCTTTGTGTTGGGCAGTGATATGTGTTATGGGTGGAAGCTGCTACTGTTTCTTACCTTTAACACAAATGAAGGGAGGCAGCTACGCTCGCCAGTTTCACCCAACACATAACATTATATAGCTCCCATTGCTGTACTGGCCAGGCAGGGGTATTATCCCCATTGTACAGATGGGGACCAGAGACACAGAGTAAGGTCCAAGCAAGGCCCCTGGTCACACAGGGCGTCTGTGGCAAAGCAAGGAACTGAACCTGGGTCTCTCAAGTGCTAGGCAGCCTTGCCATTGGGCTGTCCTTCCCCTCGTCATGGTGAGCTAATGACTCCCATGTTATATTATTATCTGTTTGACAGCAGTACCTTGAGGTGCCAGCTGAGATCTGGGCCCCCTACTATGCGAGGTGCCGCACTGACACAGGGTAAGAGATGGTCCCTGCCCTGAAGACCTTGCCACGTAAATAGCCAAAGACAAAGGAGGGGAAATAGAGGCACAGACTTGGGAAGGGACTTGCCCAAAGTCAGGCAGTAGGCAGGGCTGGCCTTAGGGAAAATGGTGTGGGTGAACTTGTATTTTGGCGCCCTTTCTTTGAGAACAGCAGTGTGGGGCACAGGGTGTGAGGACCAGTTCCTGGCCCTGGAGCCCGGCTAGGCTGCACAAGGAGTTTCTGAGCTTGGGCACTCCTCTGGTCATATACCTCCTGACCACCTAGCAGAGGAGAGTGGGTGTGTGGCCACTGCTCATGCCAATCTGGCAGCTCTGGGCAGCATCACACGTCCCCTGCCCGGCTGGACAGGGGTGCCAGCCCTGAGCTCACCTGCACTCACCCCCGCTCTGGAAGCCCAGGCCCGCCAGCTTGCAGCACTCCGACGACGCCCTCCTGACCATGGCGCCCACCCATAAGGCTGGTCCTACCAGCAGATCGGTATCAGGGCTGGGACGACCTGGTCAATGCAATGGGACTCACTCCGAGCAAGGCACCCCATGGGATATGCTGTATCTCTCTGTCCTCCCATGTCGCAGCGTGTGCGAGGGTGGTGTGATGCTCAAGAACGGGACTGGGGATTAGAACGGGTAGGGAATTTTCCAACAGGACGCTTTGCTGTTGGAAAAGGCCAATTTGTCGAAATTGACGTATTCCACAAGAATGTCGATATTGACAAAATTCTGATGGGAACCAGGAAAGTGTCTTGTCAGCTCGCCTGGTGGGCTGTTGGGGAGCTGAGAACAGGGAAGCCCCGGGAACCCCAGCTCCCAGGCTCCTTGCTCCTTAGCAGAGTGGGCTCCCATGCTCTGGATTATGCCAGAGTTTACAGACCTCCAGCTCTCAGCTCACTGAACTGCCTGGTTGCCGGGTCTCTGGCCAGCTCAGGGCTCCTCAGAGACATTTAGAAAAGGTCAATAAGAATTCCTGTTCTGTGGGAAATTTCTTTTTTAGTTTAGTTTTGCAATGATTTTTTTTTTTGGAGGGGGATTTTGTAATTTCCGGAGGAATGAGAATTCCAGATTCCAGCCGGCTCTCTTGTGCACCGCCCCCATTTTTATTTCCTAGGCCCCATTGCCATGGACTTCAGTAGTTACCGTTACAGTCTGTAATGTCAGCTCTGGGCCACGGAGAATTGATACAAAAACTCCTAACTCATAGAGCATTTAGTCAATAAGGGAGGGTCCTGTGATGACTCCATTGCTTATTCCCAGGCTGTGCTGAATTCTGCGTGACTCAAAATCCCAGAAATACACTGCAGTGGATCACTCTGATTTCCTTCTTCAACCTTTTGTTCCCAGAGCCCCTGGTGGTGGCTCCTGGGACACAAAGACCTAGGCAACAATCGCCACATAGAGATGGACACAGTAAAGGCGTGCTGGTGGGTACAGTGTGCATGTGGCAAAGTACATACACACCTGGGATGGCAGAATGCTTAGTGGAGCCTGGGCACAGCTGGAATGCAGAATTCGGAGCTGTGCATCTGCCCTGCTGGATTGCAGGATTTTGTGGCTCTGCGTATGCACAGCTGGGTGGCAGAATGCTTAGGAGGACAGAAATCCTCACAATGTTTGCATGCAGCTGGAGCACAGAGCTCCTGGCAGGACACCCGCGTGGCTGGAGATCAGCATTCCTGGACGGGCATGTGCACAGCTGGGTTGCAGGATGCTTAGCCTCGCACGTGCACAGCGAAGCACAGACATCACCGCAATGCATGTTCACAGCTGGGGCCTGGAATTCATGTGCACGGTTGCAGTCTGGGCAATTTGGCTGGGGGATATGTACGAACCCAATTGCGTGGAGGGGGGATCAGACCCCCTCATGCATAGACTTGGGGTGGTAATTGCATTGCCAAGTATCCGAAGCGTTCACCTTCACATAGAGGCTGCCCATCTCTCTTAATATTTGCTTTGTGTCTCACCTCAGGGCTCTTTTAAAGCTCTCTGCTACACCCTAGTTCCTCCACCGTTGTGGTCTCGTGGCTAGAGCAGGGTGGTGGGGCTAGGAGTCACACCCCTGGGTCCTAGTCTCAGGCCAAAAGGAAAATGTAGCCTTTTGTTAATTCTTTAGATAATTACAGGGACTTTCTCCGATCTGTGTGACGCAGGAGTTCAGACTAAATGATCACAAGGGTCCCTTCTGGCTTTGAACAACTATTAGGTTGTGGACCTGACATTACTGATACATATTTACAACTCGGGGCTGGCATCACAGAAGCTGAGCAAGGGCATAGACCTGAGCATGGAATATTGCTCCCCACCAAGGAGCTCCCCACCTTAACTCGTCGCCTGGGGCTAGGAGGTGGGTCTATATAAATATTTCAAGGGTTAAAATCAGGAGGCTGGAGTCGCTGGTACTGGTTTAGTCGCCTTGCTGGAGCAGCACAAAGCAGCCAGAGTGTATAGTTAAATCCGGACTCGTATATGCACAGATCAGTCTTTCCTGGTGTTATTGTTAATTTTCGGGATAATTACATGGGTGAACACCGCATTTATCTCCCCCTCCCACTTCTACTGCAGGGACTTATCCAGCCCCTCTTGTTCTAGTATCTGAACCTGTGGTCTGACCCAGTATGGCCGTTCTTCTGAACACCTCATCGTCTTTAACGTATTTATATTCACCCCAGCGCCAGGAGGCAGGGCAATCAGCTCTGCTGTACATATAAGGGAACTGAGGCACAGAGAGAGATGAAGTGATTTGGTCAAGGTCCCACAGGGAGCCTGTGGCAGAGCAAGGCATGGGACTGAGGTCTCCTGAAGGCTAGGCTAGCTCCCTAACCACTGAACTACTTGGCTCCTGTTACTTGAGACAGTGAAATGAACCCGGTTAGTTGCACTTCCTGTTTCTAGTCAGTTTCAGTTCCTGTTTTGCAGGCATTGGCACCAGGCTGTTGTGTTTGTGGGGTTGCAAACTGTGCTGCAAGGAGATGTTTCAATATCAATTACAACAAATCTTGGATGGGGAAAAATTATATTCATTCTGGGGCCTGATATCCCCCCCTCCTTTACGCTAGTTGTATACATCACCAGGCCTCATCAATGTCTGAATAAGGGCCCGATTTTGCCACCTGGCACCTAGGTTCAATTGCCTTCTTGCCACAGATATCTGCTGTGACCTTGGGCATGCCACTTAGTCTGTGTGTGCTTCTTGGCTGGTGGAACTGCTCCGTCTATGCTTCCAAGTCTCCCAGTTTTCTCATGATATTGGGCAGTTTTTTGTAAAGCCTCAGCTCCAAGCAGTGGGTAAGAATCTCAGGTTTCATTCCACAAAAAGTAACTTTCTGGCTCTCGTGGAGGCAAATAAAAGCTTGAAACCGTGATCCGCAGAGGTTCAGAAACCAGAAGGCCAATGAAAAGAGAATAGAATTTATTGCTTTTATAAAACCTCATGATTTCAGGAGGGTGTGTGTGGGGGGGCAGACTCATGATTTGTTGATCTCTGGTAGTAAAACTGGTCCATGGAAGTCAATAGAGCAATGCTGATTTCCACCAGCTCAGACCCTGAAAGAGCTAGGATTGGGATCCCCAGCAGGTGTAAATCAACATAGTTCCCTCAGAGTCAATGGTGCTATGCCGATTTACCCCAGAAGCTGACAGGATATCGAGAGTTAGACTCTAAGTTCTTTGGGGCCAGCACCACCTTTTGTTATGCGCTTGTATCGTACCTCGCACAGTGGCGCTCCCACGCAGCAAACCATCAATAATAATGATGCTTTAATCTCCAAGCAGCCCCTTTGATTTCGATGGGCTTGCAGCGCCGGCTATAAACTCAGCTGGCAGCATCTGGCCCTGGGGAAGAGCGCAATGCAGCTTATTGAGTTTTGCAAA